>NC_081314.1:69637938-70307438 GCF_026419965.1 Kogia breviceps | reverse complement strand
TCCTGTCCACAACCTGTGGGGCAGGTAAGCACCCTGAGGTTCAGAGCAATCGATCGCTGCTGGAATCTGACCCCAAAGTCCACGTTCTTGAGGCAAGTCAAATACTTGTGGAATTAAAGTCTTACCTCTGAACGCCTCGCTGGAGACAGCCAGTCTGGGGACTGCCAGAGTGCTTGCTCCCTGACGTATGAGAGCACTAGCTGGGGACTTTGGAGCTAGGTGAAGAGTGCAAGGGAAAGACAGTTTGGAAGGTGTGGGGTTAGTGAAGGGAAAAGAGTCAATATCTCTTTCTCCTCACACATCGACCTGCGCGCGCGCGCACACACACACACACACACACACACCCCGTATCAGTGGCACAAAACATTTCATTTAGAGTTATTAAGCCTGGATTCAAGTATTTGCTCTTTCACTTAGCGGGGTGTGACCTTGGGCCAGTCATGTGCATCTTAGTTCTGTCTTCTCTAAAATGGAGAGCTAGGTGTTTTTCAACTTCCTCATAGGTAGTGTGAGGCTTACATCCTGCAGATAATGTATGTGAGTGTTCTTTGTAAGCAGCAGAGCAGCACAAATGGTATTTCATTTTTAAAAATTGTTTTATAACCAAAACAACCAAGATTTTGGATTGCCTGCCTCCCATCAGACTTCCCTCCCTTCTCAGGAAATCATAATCATCCTCTTACCAATGATGCTGTCTCTTGAGATGCTGGGGTGGAGCAGTGTAAGGACAAATTGCCTGAACTTAGCTCCAAAAATATTTGAGCAGATCAATTTCCAGAGTGTTGTCAAGTGTCGAGTATGTGGACAATGAATTTTAGTGAAGAGTAATGGCTCACTTCTGTCAAGAGGTAACAAGGCAGGAGGTGGGGATGGGAAAGCCACCAGCCCAAGTGATCATCTCTGCAGCTAACCAGGCAAGGAGGCTTCCATTAATGAGAGAAGACCTGGTGGAAATACTTACTCTTCATGTTTTTCTTTTTTGGAGCAGAGCAATTACAGTGTTGACCTTATTCTGGCCAGCCGTTCAGATTGTTGACTTGGCAATTATTTCATCCCTCCCTTTGTTTGCTCTCAGCTTAATGGGGTGATTAGGCCTGCAGGCAGTCATCAAATGCCATGGGTACCTGGGAACTTGGCCTCCCTGGAGGGCAGGTGAAGTTACATGCCAAGAGGAACCTAATGCAGGGGTGAGGGCATGGTGCTGAGCATTAAGGCTCTTAGCACTCCTTCCTGAATGGGAAGGTTCACTCATTACTGTGTCTGTTTCTGAACGTGTCTCTGGAGAGCACAGAGCGAAGCAGCGTGAGGAGAGCCGGGTCTGCCCCCTCAGCCATTTGGCCTGGCCAGTTGACCTCTCTGAGCCTCCTGTCACCTCGTCTGCAAAATATCGATTATAACATTGTCTGTTCCCCAAGGCTGTTGGGAGAATCAAATACACTCATTTATTCCTAGAGTCTTTCAACATGTGTTAACTAAGCAGCTAGTCTGTTTCAGACACCGTGTTAGGGCTTGGGAATACAGTAGTGAAAATAACAAAGATCCCCGCACCCAGGGAGCTTACATTTTGTACATAAAATGTATAGTAAGTCAGTTGGTGAGGAGGGCCATGGAGGAAAAGTATATCATGGGAGTGCCAGGTGGAGTGTGGGCACCTATGTCACTAGGAAAGGTGACATTTGAACAAAAGCCTGACGGAGGTAAGGAGCAAGTCAAGAAAACAGCTGAGGGAAGAGTGTTCCCAATAGAGGAAAGAGCAACTGCAAAGTGAGATAATGTGTGAAAATACTTTATAAATAGTAAAGGATTGTCTCGATCTATGTTGCTATAACTCTTAAATCCAGTTAGTCTGATAGCAGAGATGGAACTCTTCCCCAAGTATATTCCTGCTTCAGTGCTACACAAACCTCTCTGTAGGTTCATAGCAAGTCTTAGCACCTCAGCAAATCATGGAACTGCTTGGAGAAAGGCACAAGGGCTCTCCCTATGTTTTTTATCTGTATATCATTTTTCCTGTTATTAACCATTTCTGAGGCCATATCTAAAAGAGCTATGAGCAACTAACAAGACAATAAAAAATTTTTTTAAGTCAGATCAATTTTGCATTTTGCAAAGAGAAAAAGAAAAAACTAGCTACAGACTGTTTTTACTTTTCACATTTAGTTGTGGTGGAATGGCAAAGTCTGCCTCTGTGGTATAAAGTGTATGTTTTCTACTGACATTTAGAAATGGATCTGAGAGCTTCAGACAAAAGGTTCTCTAGATATGCAAGAGGTTTCAATTATTCTGCTTGGGAAAATCGTTTTTTAGAGATGCTTTTTAGTGTTGGGAGGCCTCAGCTGAGGCAGGTGGGAGAGTTAATGAGTGGAATTGATAATGACAGGTAGGAAAATTGGTTGTCGGTCAAGAAATGGCAGGAGTGTCAGCAGGGAGAGTGTATAGGGAGAGGGAGGATGGGGTTAGAAATGAGAAACAGAGATGGGCCGTGTTAGGGAAAAATACTTCAGCTACTGACATAAGACATTGCCTACCTGAGACTGGGGGACAGAGTTCAGACACATCATCATTTAGGACTTAAGAGACCACAAGGATTTTCTGATTTTATTATTTCTATGTTAGTTCTTACTTTACAACCTCAAATGAATTTAGGGCTGGTAAAGAATGTCAGCCAATATTGTTAAGCCTGGCATTCTCTGCTGAGCCCCAGGATGAGCTGATTATTCCCGGCTCTTTTTCTTCCAGCTTTTCTGTGGCTGGTAGCAAAGATAAACTTGTCCTATATAGCCTTTGCTACTGAGCTTGAAAGAACCTCTGGCCCAACAGTTACATTATACAAGGGAGGATGCTCACTGCCATGAGAGGGAAAGTGACTTTGCCTACAATCCCCAGGGATTTGGTGGAAAAGTCAGGACTACGGCTCATGTTAGGGACTTTTTCTATCATTTATGCTGCTCAAGAAGCCTACCCCATGTTCAGTACTTGTGGTTCACTGAATGGTCAGTTCATCAATGTTACCCAGGAAGCCTGTAGAGAGATCTTGGCCCTCTGACTAATATTCAAATGATAGCTATACCTACACCTAGGACAACTGGATTCTGAAATCTTTGGAGAAGCAGGTCAATCGAAGTTGGTGGGATGGGTGAAAGAGGTACAGGAGAAAGTAGGAGTTGGAGGACACAGGTTCACATTCTGGCGGATCACATCCTGGCTATTGGGCTCGGGATAAGGTGTAGAATCAGGGATGCCTGGGGCCAGGAAAAAGCTTAATGAATATCCAAGCCAATTCTTCTTCTTTTCATAGACCCCTGTACCATACCTCTGAGAGATCCTCTGGTCCTGTGATGGGGGAGGGAGTTGGAAAGGTCATTCTTACGTCAACCCAAACTCATAAATGCCTCTTGAATAAATTCCTCCAATATTACTTCTCTGGACCTCAGTTTTTCCTTATTATATAATTGGGGATTGTAACACCAGCCTGCTCTGCCTCTCTGATGGGGTAGCAGTAAGGTTACATAACAAGATACAATTAAACAATTTTAAAAAGCAGTAGTGATGTAGTCAAAAGTGCACTGGAAATCACTGCTATTTACTGTGAGACTGAAAAGTCCCTTTGACCTTCAATTTCCTGCTCTATGAAATAGAAATGGAAATACTTGACCTTTTTCCTGGTCAGGATTTTTGTTAGGATCCAACAAAGAAGGTACGAAAAAGAAGCAACATGATATAGCCATAGGAACATTACGTTTGGGACAAGAAAACTTCAGGTTGCTATCATTTAATCACCGTATGTTTATATACAGAAATCCTTCAAGCTCTCTGACCCTTAATTTCCCAACTTGTAAGGTAGAGTTGGTAATACTTGTTTTTTGGTTCATTTGTTTTTGTTTTTTTGTGTTCTTTTGTAAGGTTGTGAAAATCAGTTGAAATAATTGATCTGTGATTTGCACTATCACTCTTCAGGCATGTGTGAGGTTCTTGCTATGCTGTGTGTGTCAGAGAGCACATGCCTTCCCACCACATCTCCTAACCTTCCCTACTCCTCCAGGGACTCAGTCCTTATGTTGGAGCTCCCTATGATCATGAGAGGGAGATTTTTGCTGGTGTCTGATTGCCAAGATGGGCATCTCAGGCAAGCCCTGTGGGTGCTTGGGGTTGAATAATTACTTGTCTTTCACAGCACAAAAGGCAATACTCCATTCTGGCCACACTCATGACGAATTAAAAATAAAGTATAGTCAAGTCACTTTTCCCTCTGGGCCTCAGCCACCATCTTGCCTAATCACAATAATGGCTTTTTATTCAGCAATTGGCCAAGATTCAGACTCCATCTCTTATGCACTCTTTGGATTAAAAATGTCAGAGCTAGAAGCAACATTTGATCATCTGGTGTACCTCTTTGATTGTATAGATGGGGAATCTAAGGCCTAAGAGAATGCCTGCCTTAGACTAAATAATAGTTAATGTCATAGCCAGGCCTGGAACTCAAGATTTCTAACTCCAAACACAGTGCTCCTTGATTCACACCATACTGTTTTACCTCAACAGATATTGAGGACAAATTACCTGTTAGACACTGGCTCAGACTTTGTCAGGTTCCAACAATAAACAAGACCTATCTCTGCCCGCTAAAGCTTAGAGAATAACTGAGGTGATCAACATGTAAATGAATAACTCTAGTCCAGGAAAAGCTCTATCCCATTACCCTTTGTGTTACTCTCTCCTCAAAAGCCTTCCGTGTACAATTTGGGCCAAATTTTCAACTCTTCAGGATCATTTCTAAAGTGGGGACATTCATATATTCATTCATGCACTCCTCATTAAATATATTAACACCTACCCTTACTACATTATTTTAACAAGTTCTGCACATCATCAACGACACTTTAACAAAACACAGAAACTGAGGCTCCACCCCTGACAGGCACGCGGATTTAATGGGTCTAAAGTAAGGCTGGAGCATCTGCATTGTGAACAAACTCACCCAGGTGACTGTGACAAGTGGCCAGGATGAGAACTCATGGCTTACTGTGTATGAGATACTACACGAGACACAAGAAGGCAGATATACATAAAGCCTACCCTTGCTCTCAAGGAACCCCCAGCTTAGCTGGAGACGGGAGCTTGGACAGACAAGCTAACTGGCTAGTATTCTGCAGTCTGAGGAATGCTGTCCTAGAAGCAAGCATTAGTACCAGGGAATATAGCACGGGGACACCTAAGTCATCTTGAGGCAGCTGGCTGAGGCTTCTTGGAGGGGGAGATGCTACAGCTGAATCTTAAAGGATGTATATGAGTTAGCTACTGGGATGGTCAGGGTGGTGTGGGCAGTTTAGGGACAGGGAAGAACAGGAAGAAGAAGTAGCTTAATGTACTCAGGGAATTGCCAGAATGAGTGGGACAGGAGGAGGAGTGGTGAGAGGTGAGGCTGATGAGGAGGATGGGCATCAACCCTTGGAGAGCTTTATCCTCTGGATGATGCGAAGGAGCCAGAGATTTATTTTAAGCAGAATGACAGACTCAACTTGATGTTCAGAAGGTAACTTTGGCTGCTTTGTGGAGAATGGATTAAGACTCAGGGAATCCATTCAGGGAAATCCATTCAGACCCAGGGAAAGACAAAGGACAGGAGGCAGAGGCGGTGATAAACTCTGCCTGTCATCCTAATCAGGGCTGTTGGAGATCATGTGAGAGGATGGGAGATCACTTGGTAAGCAATGTCTTTCTTCAGAAAGAAGACAGGCGCCATTACTTTCATTACCTGCCATGACTTTCAGAGCAGAGTCGTGGGGGAAGAAGGGAACGACTGAAAATGTGGTTGGTGGAAGAGTTAGAGGAGAGGGAGGGAGGGAGATCGGAAGAGAATGGAGAAGTACTTGATGTCAAACAGTGTTTAAAATATCCTCTTTGCATCACACTAGCTCTTAATTGGCACCAACCACTGAGGGGCTGATTGATCCCAGCAAGGGTCCAGCAAAACATAATTTTTTACAAGCTTCTGAAATTCATGAACCCTAAGGGGTCCCACACACCAGCGCTTTGTTGTTGCTGAGGTCTAGGGCTTCCTTGAAGGGATAAGTATCCAGGGGTGGCAGGTTTTGGTTTTGTTGTTTTTTTTTTCCTTTCAAAATGCAGAATACATTCTTGTAGTTAATGCCTGTGGTCTTGCTGAGCAGATGAAAAGAGGGTAGAGCAGAGAGCTGGGCTACTAAGCTACTTGATATAAATCAACTCTTAATGTAATGGGCTCATTAAAGAGATGTTAGGTCTGAAGGATGTGTGCAGGAAATCTAATTTTGGATTAAGGGCTTGACTCATATATGATCTGTCCACTCTACACTCAGGGTTTGGGTCAGAGCAAGTTATTCTCTACAGTAGCTTCTCATTTAGGACCAGAGCTACATAGGATTTGCTGGGCTTCACACAGGGAGAAGTGAGCCTACATATATTGAGAACCTACTATTTGCTAGGTACTTTGTTTTTGAAGTTTTCCCCCCAGAATATTATTCCTCTTTCTCAGATGTGAAAACTCAAAAAAAAAAAAAAAAAAGATCATGCAATATGTCCAAGGATTCACAGTTGGTAAGAGCTTTGGAGAGAGTCAGTCAGACCCCAGGGGTACAGAGCTTCTGGTTTAAAGTATGCTTTCCACCACTCATGGAATCATTTTTCCTGACATTGGCATGGTACAGTCAAAGCATTTTATTTACTGGAAGTGTGTGAACATTGCTCCCAGCAGTATGTGCTTTACGAGGGTCCTCAGGAGAAAATGTTTCAATACTGAGATATGCTGTGCTGCTTCTGAAAGCCGGTGCACTTTTGTCTCCTAGGCTTGCATTCTGTACCTGAGGCTTACGTTCCTCTGGCTTCCTTCTCTGCACCTTGGCACATCAGAAAGCTGTGGGACTGACGCACGGGACCGTGGCAACCACATCAGACTATATAGGACACGAGGGGATGCTTTGTGGGTGCTAATCCTACTGTGGATTTCTCCTTAGTGTGGTACTCACCTTTTTTCCTTCTTTCTGTTTTCCTGATTGATTTAACAACAAAAACAAAAACAAAAAACCTCTTCTGGTTCTTTCTGTGTCGATCTCTCTGCCTCATTTTTCCCTTGGTTTGTTTAACTTTCAATATGCTCATACACACACGTCCACACACACCTCTTTCTGTGCTGCTTTTTTACATTATACCCTGGGGCAGGCTGTGTGCCTGTGCATGTGTGTGCACTGTTTCCTCATTGCTTTCAGGTAGATCCACAGTGAAGGTTGACAAATCCCTCCCAGGTTAGTTAGTGAGCTAACTATATGACAAATATTTGTATGCTGTCCAAAAAGTGAAATGATGCAATAAAATATTTGTATGTTTGTTCTCCGTGATGTGAAACTGAGTAACTGATTTTCTTCTCTTTGTACATCATTTGGTGCCATGCAGACCTATGCCTTTTAAAGAGACTCACAGGAATGCCCTGTTAATTTGGCATGGAAACTGATAAGCTCTGGCCTCACAGTCCAGTAGGGAGACAGGCATGTATCAGGTAAATTATGATACTGAAGGATACCAGAATACGCCACTTCAAAATATGCCTCGTTGGCATATGAATTATTTTGAGCTGAAGGCAATTGAGAGACAGCAGATGCAGAAAAAATCTCTTCACCTCCCCCTTCCCCCGCCTAAAAATAAAAGTATAAATGTCTCCTTTTGTAAATGAAATTTACATTTATAAAGGAAATTTCCATTTGTAAAGATGTCTCCCTAGCTACACTGAGAGACAATTCTTATCAGCTGAAAGACTCTTATCTGTATAATAAGACAACCTTTATTTACTACAGTTTCTCCTCTCATGTTCCCATAGCTTGTTCCCTCCCTCCAGAAGTCCCCAACCCCTCTTCCTTTGTTTAAACTAAGATGGTATATAAGCATCAATCTTCTAGGCAGCCACCTCCTGGAGCCACATTTTTCTTTGTGATCTCTGGTGCATACGTAATCAAAACGTTTTTTTTTTTCTCTTGCTAATATTTACCACTTTGATTTGAGTACCGCAGTCTTAGAGCCTAGGAGGGTAGAGGGAAGACTATTACTCTCCTACAAAACAAAGAGATGCTATCAAGATATAATTTCAGTGACAAGAGAGCAAAGCACTTCTAGTTCATGTCACTTTTTCTTATTTTTTTTTAATTTTTTTTTTTTTGCGGTATGCGGGCCTCTCACTGTCGTGGCCTCTCCCGTTGCGGAGCACAGGCTCCGGACGCACAGGCTCAGCGGCCATGGCTCACGGGCCCCGTCGCTCCGCGGCATGTGGGATCTTCCCGGACCAGGGCACGAACCCGTGTCTCCTGCATCGGCAGGCGGAATCTCAACCACTGCGCCACCAGGGAAGCCCTTATTTTTTTATTTTATTTGATCCTCACAATAACACAATAGGATAAGGATGCCGGGAATGAGAATCCCATTTCACAGCTGGGGAAATTGAGGCACAGAGGCTGGTTAGGTTACATGTCCTAACTAGCCTGCATCGTGGCTGAGAATTGAACGAGCACATTTTCTCTCTTATACAGTATTCACTGGTTCCTGGGTTGGAAGAAAGAGATTATTTTACCTTTGAATCTAGGAAAACAAGCAAGAGGCTAAAAACTTGGTACAAGAACAACCAACATAAAAATTTGGCTTAATAACTGATTTATTTCAGGTGTCAGGTGTTCTGCTGTTTTCACAGGGCAGATCAATTTCTAAGAGAATCTTAGCAAAAAGACCATCCTGGCTTCTGTGAAATAGATTTGATTTTTTGCAGCTTGCTTGTCTCCAGACCTTCCTCACAGAGTGGGCACCATTTACGATTGTTCCTGATAAATGGAATATTTATAAATGGAATATTTCCTGCCATATCAATAAACAAAGGATGTCACAGTCATCAAGGATTGCAGCGCTCCAACGTGAGCCGGTGAGCCCTGAGGAAACTCAGGGCTGAAAAGAATACCTGCCATCTAGCAGCCATCAGACGGCAGCCACTTCCTGCGGTGAGCCCTGAGGAAACTCAGGATGTGAAAACACAAGACACAGGCCCCAGAGAGATGAGGTGCATATCAAAGGAATGATTTCTGTGAGCCCAGACTCTTGCATCTTCCCATGTATAGAAAAGCACTAAATTCCTTAACTTGAGATATCTGGTTTTCTTTAATTAACAATAATCTTTTGACGTCCCGACTACCTGTCCTTTGTTGCAAAACTCCTCTATATCCTGGCTTCTCGCCTCACCTCCTTGGAGCAGGTTCTCAGAGGTATCTGAAACGCTGTCTCTGGGCTGCAGTCCTCATTCATTCTGCCCCAAATAAATCTTAACTCTCAACTCTCACATTGTGCCTTTTTTTAAGTCAACATTCCTCATTATTTAATGGATAACTCATTCAGTCTTAGTGATACTGTTATTAGAAATAGCAAAAGAGCAATTAATACTCTCCTCAACTTTTATGAGTTAGAACCCTCCCAGGAACATCCATTTCGGGACCTTTCGTTTCAAAGGAAATGCCATCAATAGAAAATAATTATTTAATTTCCAAGCAGGCGAAGAGCTTTCCTATGCAAATATGAGTAAATGATTATATTGATCATTCTTTAATTAAAAAAAATTGAGACAGGAAACTGCCAAAGGATAAAAAAAAAATTCAAAGAACCCAAACCTAAAATATTTCTTATTGAAAAAAAAGCACACTTCAAGCAGATCTTAACAAATGAGCCTTTGAGTTTTGGGGCTCCCTGTGTGACAAGGATAAATATTTGCTAAGAAGCCCTGTGACGTCATGCAGCCACCTCCACATCTTGTCCATTTTATCACCATGACTTAGCCATGAGGGCTTATCTATCTTGTTCATATAATACCCATAGGACCTAGAACAGGGCCTAGCACAGAGTAGAGCCTTAATGTTGTTTGGTAAGGGAGTGAATAAATTATAATTTTGATATATTTTCTTCCACCTTTTCCCCTGCCATGCATATTTTTCATGGGTATGTTCATGATGCCTATGTAGGCTTTCGTACCTTGCTTTCCTTTTGTTTATTTGCTCTTATATAAAACATGTTCCGTTGGGCCACAGAATCCTCCTCATCATTGTTCATAATGACTGACTAATATAGGAGGCACGTTCTAGCACAGCAGCCTAAAAGTTGAATCTGTTGCTTAAAGAACTAGTGTTTTTACTACCAAATAGAAAATAGATAGCTAGTGGGAAGCAGCCCCATAGCACAGGGAGATCAGCTCGGTGCTTTGTGACCACTTAGAGGGGTGGGATAGGGAGGGTGGGAGGGAGACACAGGAGGGAGGGGATATGGGGATATATGTATACATATAGCTGATTCACTTTGTTATACAGCAGAAACTAACACAACAATATACAGCAATTATACTCCAATAAAGATGTTAAAAAAAAAAGAACTAGTGTTTTCTTATCTCTACAGGTGCTCACATGTAGCTTGGATGTTCAACTATCAGATATGAGTTGAACTAGATGCACTGCTCTAAGACCACTTCCCAGTCTATTATGAACTTCAGAGACTAGTCATTTGCAAAGCTAATGGTTTTTCATAAAACATGATTATCATGAGTCAAAACTTTTCCCAGAACCATTCTTCCCACTCCTACATGGTATTCCTTGATACCCATTACTATCTAAGTTTGTAATGTAAACTTGAAAAACAACGGAGATTTGCTTCCTTGGAAATAGCCACTAGTTCAGAATTTCCATTCAATTAGCAAGTAATAGCAAGTTCCTAGTGCGGGGCACATTTTGCGATGACTAAATCTCAATCTGATCCCATGGAATTCAGTTCACAATTACTAACACTGTATGAGGCTTTGGGGATAAAAGGAGGAAAAAAATACCTTCTCTGTTCTAGTAGAACTCAGGAATGGTGATGGGGGTGGGGGGACTGACCTAAGCAAATAACCACGAGGAAATGAGGTAAATGCTCCAGGAAAAGCATGTATAAGGGGCTGTCTTGGTACCCAAGAGAGCAAAAAGTTAATTCTGTATGTTGGAGTGGTGTCTGAGGTCAGGAAGAGACCGACAACTTTTAACAAGGCAGAAGAACTAAATGTCTCAAAAGAGGATAGAAAACGTGGGAGTTCATTCACATGGAAGAGAGAGGTTTTTCCTACTGGGAGGAGGTCAGAGAGGACTCCTGTGGGACTGGGAATCCAACCATGCCTTGACAAGTGGTTACAAGAATGGAGAAAGGATTCTATTGTGTTAGAATAAATCCAGCAACTAGTGTCTGTGTTCAAATCCCTAGGACGTGGTGGTTGCTTTTTGTTTAGTGGTTTAACTTTTTAAATTGTTTTTGACCTTTTAATAATCTGAGGAAGGATTCACAGCATATAGCCAGCATACCTGGCAGTTCTGGTGATGGGCTGGGAATGTGTGAGCCACACTGACTCTCCTTCAACTAAGCTCTCTTCCCCCTGGAAATTGGGCCAGCTGATCTGGCATTCGCATTAAGACTGTGACCAGGGTCTCCTCACTACTGCTGTGTGCCTATCTGCCCCTCATTCACTTTGTCCAAGTACCTCTCTGATAGAGGGCATGCAATGGCATTTCTGTCCTTTGCACAGGGGGCATTACCTGTTTCACATCCAGGTGGAGAACAGAGGGCTATTTAGAAGAATTCAGGAGGGCTGAAGTCCTTGGGAACAAAAGACCTTCTGTCTTTTCTGGAAGGGAAGAGGTGAATCCTGGAGGAAAAAGAGAAGCTTCCCAGGAAAGGAAGAATATCTATCTTCATGAAAATGGCCATAGATGTCTATGGCAGGAAGTGTTCTTGGAGAAGGTCCACTTCAAACACCTGTGACACAGATGAGGCCATGGAGGGCTCCAGTAGGAAGTGGTTCATGGTAGGCCAGAGGCCTGAAGGTACTGAAGGGAACCCTTACAGAAGCAGAAAATCTAGGTTCTAGTCTTCTGATACCAGATTAAATAAGATACGAATGAGAAAAAGTAATGACAGCAAATGTGTATAGCATCTCCTAAATGCCAGGCTCTGTGGGAGTACCTTTACATACACTAATTATTTTATTCCATTTAGTATTTGTAGCAGCTTTATGAGGTAGGGACTATTATAATCCCTATTTTAGAGCTGATCTGTAAAAGTGATACCTGTAGACGATAAAAGCATTTTTATCTAAAGCAGAAGGTAATAGTCCCAATGAACTTCCCAGAGCTTTTGGAGATTCCAATGAGATCAAATTTGTGAAGCCGTTTTGGAAACTGTAAAGTACCATACACCCATGAGGGACTCACTTTATACTACAGTTTAGCCACATTTTCCTTCTCCACCTCTACTGAGCACCTGCAAAGTGAATGGCATGAAGCCATCACTGTAAGAAAAATAGATGGATGAGACCCAGCCCCTCCCTCAAAGACTGACCTTTCACTAGGGGAGGTAAGACACCAGGGTGAATGACTTCAAAGTAAGGAAAAGTGTCAGGATGCTGACTCAAATAAGATACATAAGATCATGTCATTTGCAAACAGAGATTAATTTTACTTCTTTCTAATTTGGATGCATTTTATTTCTTTTTCTTACCTAATTGCTCTGGCTAGGACTTCCAGTATTATGTTGAATAGAAGTGACAAGGATGGGCATCCTTGCCACGTTCCAGACCTTAGAGGAAAAGCTTTCAATATTTTACCATTGAATATAATATTAGTTGTGGATTTTTCATATACAGCCTTTATTTTGTTGTGATAAATTCTTTCTATACATAATTCTTTTGAGAAATTTTATTGTGAAAGTGTTGAATTTTGTCAGATGCTTTTTTTTTTTTTTGCATCTATTGAGAAGATCTTGTAGTTTTTTCCTTCATTCTGTTAATGTAGTTCATCCCTGTATCCCAGGGATAAATCCCAGTTGGTCATGGTGCATGATTTTCTATAATATGCTATTGAATTTGGTTTGTTAGTATTTTACTAAGGATTTTTGCATCAATTTTCAATGGAGATATTGATTTTCTTGTCTTGCGGTGTCTTGTTTAGATTTGTTATCAGGTTGATGCAGACCTCATAAAATGAGTTTGGAAGTGTTCCCTATTTTTCTAGCTTTTGGAAGAGTTTAAGAAGCACTGGTATTAAATCTTTAAATGTTTGGTAGGATTTACCTGTGAGCAATCTGGTCCTGGGCTTTTCTTTCTTGGGAGTATTTTAACTACTGATTCTGTTTCCTTATTTTTTACTGATGTGTTCAGGCTTTCCATTTCTTCTGGATTCAGTCTTGGTAGATTGTATGTTTCTAGGAATTTATCCATTTCTTCTAAGTTATCCAATTCGTTGGTATACAATTGTTCATAATAGTCCCTTATTTTATTTCTGTGGAACTGGTTATAATATCTCCTCTTCCATTTCTGAATTTAATTACTTGAGTCTTCTCTTTTTTCTTAGTCTAGCTAAGGTTTGTCAATTTTGTTATTCCTTTCAAAAAAACAACTCTTAGTTTTGTTGATTAAAATTTTTTTTTACTTCATTTATTTCTTCTTTATTCTTTATTACTTCCTTTCTTCTGCCAACTTTGGGCTTAGTTTTTTTCTCCTCTTTCTAGTTCCTTGAGGCAACGCTTATGGAAAGTAGTATGGAGGTTTCTCAAAATATTAAAGATAGAACTACCATATGATCCAGCAGTTTCACTTCAGGGTGTACATGCAAAGGAATTAAGATCAGAATCTTGAAGAGATATCTTCACTCTCATGTTCATTGCAGCAATATTCACAGTAACTAAGACAGGGAAGCAACCTAAATGTCCACTGATAAATGAATGGATAAAGAAAATGTAGTACATACACATAATGGAATATTATTCAGCCATAAAAAAGAAGGAAATCCTGCCATTTGTGACAACATGGTTGAACTAGAGGATATCATGCTAACTGAAGTAAGCCAGATACAGAAGGACAAATGCTACATATTACAACTTATAAGAGGAATCTAAAATTGTCAAACTCATAGAGGCAGAGAGTAGAGGGTGGTTTATAGGGGCTGGGGGATTGGAAAAAGGAGAGGTATTAGTCAAAGAGTACAAAGTTTCAGTTATACAGATGCATATGACTTAGAGAAGTGTAGTTTACAACACTGTATGGTATACTTAAAATTTGCTAAGTGTAAATCTTATGTTAAGTGTTTTTATTACAAAAAATAAACATAAATAGAGTAATAGGAAACTTTTAGAGGTGATGGATATGTTTATGGCATAGGTTGTGATGACGGTTTCATGGGTATAAAATTACCCAAATTCATCAAGTTGTATGCATTACACATGTACAGCTTTTTGTACGTTAATCATACCTCAATTAAAAAAAATTTTTTTTTAAGACATGAATTTAGAGCTTGCTTCCTGATCGCAGGCTGGGAAGGACATTTCAGCAAAGGCCCTCTGGGGACATTGTTTCAAAACTTAACTCTAAAAGGTCAGTAACTCAGGTTGTTTTGTCTCCTTCTCAATTATGACTTCCTACTGGATGTACCATGACTTCTTCATATTATTTTTTAAAAGAATTTTTTTTTTTTTTGTATTTTACATTAACCTAGGGATGTGTTTGAAGTCCAAAATGAAAATAGCTCTGCCAGTCCTGTTTGGTCATCACAAATAGACCACAGAGGATTTCAGGGGTTCCATTATCTGTTTATGAACAACAGGCCATCAGGCCAATGAACCATGTTATTGTCATTCCATTTGTGTCTCTCAACTCAGTTTTCATCTCATCTATCAGAAGATAAATTTGATCCTTCTCCACCTTCTGCCTCTGTCCTCATTTCAGTTCCCTGTGGTTTCATGCTGGGCTGAGCTATTTGAAATCTGGTATAAAACACCCAGGAAGAGCTATAATTTTCAAATTTGCCCATAGGGAAATGGGTCTAGTAAATGTAAAGTACTAGCAATTTGGCTGTTTAAGATTTAATGATTTTTACATCAATGTGCAGGATCTGGGGCAGGCACAATTTCCAAGGAGTAACAAGTATCACTGGTGGCCAGATCCAAGGTTGTGCATGGAGGTTACCCAAACAAGCTAGGGAAGAAGTGAGGCAAGAAAGCCAAGAGCTTTCTTGTGTGGAACTCAACCTCTCCTCAGGGCTTACCCTGAGGCTGTTTGAACACAAGGCTGGGGAAAGCGGTCTCCAGGGGAATCACTGGCTGGGTACCTTCCAAGAGTTCTGAAAGGTCGTGTCCCTTCTCTTAGAAAATTGATCATAGTCTGGCCCTCAGTCCTGCAAGCTCAGACCTAATTTTATGAGTGCTAGAGTGTATATTCTCCTTCCAGGGAAGACCTAAGCCAAGCTCATGAAGTTGATGTAAAAAATTATAGATTTCAAAAAAAAATTATAGATTGCCAGTGAAGGACCATGGCCACAGGGACGAGAATTCATAAATCATATGACAGAACTGCCTTGTCCCAGAGGAAGTTCTCCCTAAGAAGCTGAACCTTAATCAGAAGCTGGCTTGTTGAGAATGGAGTCATAGTCAGAGGAATCACACACATCAAATGGTAAGAGCAGTAGACTGTCTATCCCACAAGAGTTCCAGACTTAGACTCTAAAGGCTTTCTATCCCAAGGATACTGCTTGGATGGGCACCACAGTTCTCCTTTCTGTGATGTTTTTTCACTGATGCATCTCTGCCTAGCCACCCCTCTGCCCTCATCCTTAATGTAACCTTCTTATTGCAGTGGTTGGACATGCTGACTGAACACTAAGTTCTGAAAACAACCTCAATCTCTGGTGGCTTGACCTACTCGATTTTGACATATTTTAGGAGAGCCTTGTCCTTCAGCTTTCTGTTTGCCCTGTCTGTAAGGGATTGTCAGTGGGTTTGTTGGGGATTGTTTAGCATTGGGAAGGAGTCTGAGGGTCTCAACTCTGCCCCTTAATTTCCTGGTTGTCTTGGCTACAGATTGTGTGACTTTTAGGAAGTTAGTGGCTCTGAAACTGACTGAAATTTTGCCTTAGCAACTAGGAAGTTTACAACCAAATTTGCGGTTTCTTCTGCCAATACTGTGAGATCATGTAGTATCCATTAACTGTGCTGATCGCAGGTTCTCTGGCTTTTTGTTTTGCTTTTTTATTCTTTTCCTAGAGTCTGTTCAACAATTGTTTTATACCTTTGTATTTTTGTAAGTTTTCTTATTCTATAAATAGACTCCAGAGCTCAGAAATCTCAGTGTGCCTGCTGATAATAAATTTCTGTATATGAAAGAGAAAAAGCTGTAAATTTCTTGGAACACTTGAGAAAGAAAGTACAGTTTTGTGCAGTTCTTTGAACTCCTCATATAGAAAGTGAGGTTTTTATAGTCCTGTGTGAATGGAATGGCCTTATCTGCTAGATTTGGCTGGACTCCCGTATAAGTGTGTGGGAGACAGATGTTGGAGATGGGATGGGAGTGGGAAGGAACTCATGAGCACATAGAGGACTCTGTGCATGTGGGGAGGTATCTCCTGGGTAGAGTGCACATTCTTCATGCACATTCATGGATGTCTCCTGGCAAAGGGTGGGAGTGTGGGGAGGGATGAGGGAGTTATGAGTCTCAGAGAGTCTCTACTTGAATGTGAAATACCCCAGAGAGGGGCTTCACAGAAACCTCATTTCTAATCACTGGGAATGTGGGGGGTTCTTACTTTGTGAGATTTATATCCTAGTTGACCTTCTGCATTAGGACCATGGGGATCTCTAACCTAACCTTCCATTGTACAGATGAAGAAGCTGAGGCCCAGGATGTGACTTGTTCAAGATCACCATCTTTTAGGATCTAGAGATTACCATGCTAAGTGAAGTAAGTCAGAAAGCAAAAGACAAATACCATATGATATCACTTACATGTGGAATCTAAAATATGACACAGGTGAACTTATCTACGAAACAGAAACAGACTCACAGACATAGTGAACAGACTTGTGGTTGCCAATAGGGAGGGGGGTGGGGTAGGGATGGACTGGGAGTTTGGGATTAGCAGATGCAACCTGATATATATATACAGAATGGATAAACAACAAGGTCCTACTGCATAGTACAGGGAAGTATATTCAATATCCTGTGATAAACCATAATGGAAAATAATATGAAAAAGAATGTGTATATATATATATATATATATATATATATATACACACACACATAAAGAATGTATATATATATGTATGTGTGTGTGTAACTGAATCACTTTGCTGTACAACAGAAATTAACACATCGTAAATCAACTATACTTCAATAAAATAAAATTTTAAAATAGATCACCATCATTTAGTAGCCAAGCCAAGGTAGAGTCCTGATGGCTGATCTCTCAACACAGCTTTTTCCCTCAGTCGCAGACCTGACACTTTTAGCTGTGTCCAGTTTACTCCGTTTACTCCTGAACTGTAAGCATATTTCTGTCCTCCCCTCTCCTTACTACCAGATCCTCAAGGAGAGACCTTGATGGCTATAAATTTTGGAGATAGTAAAATGTCTTCAAGAAATATTTTGGGCTTCCCTGGTGGTGCAGTGGTTGAGAGTCTGCCTGCCGATGCAGGGAACACGGGTTCGTGCCCCGGTCCGGGAAGATCCCACATGTCGCGGAGCGGCTGGGCCCGTGAGCCATGGCGGCTGAGCCTGTGCGTCTGGAGCCTGTGCTCCGCAATGGGAGAGGCCACAACAGTGAGAAGCCCGAGTACCAAAAAATAAAAAATAAAAAAAAAATAAATATTTTACCACTGGCCTATTTCATGTGTTTCAGTTAGGAGATGAATTCAACTGCTAGTAAGAGAAAAACAAATCAAAGTGGCATAAATAATATAGAGATCTATTTTTCTATCAAGCGTTAAAAAAAATCCGGAGTCCATCACAGGCACATCACCCATAAACGTCAATGGTGACTCTAGGTCCTCTTATGCTGCTCAGAAATCCTGCTTGTGTGTGTGTGTGTGTGTGTGTGTGTGTGTGTGTGTGTGTGTGTGTGTGTGTGTGTGACTCTTTTTGTACTCAGGATGGCTACAGGAGTACCAGCCATCATGATCTTGTTCCAATTAGGAAGCATGGAGAAGGGCAAGGGGCACAACATGTGCCATGCACGCAGGGGTTAAGAACCAACCCCCTCCAAGTGACTATGTCACATAACCACTCTAGTTGTTGAGAGTATTAAATGAGATGGTGTATATTAAATCCCTTAAATAAATCTTGGCACATTGTGAGTGCCTCAATGAATGGTCATTCCCTTTCTTCATAGAAATGTTAGATAAAGCTGGGAGACCAGGAGGGGGACGATGGTGGGCACAGGATTCCTAAAGCAGTTATATCTATTCGTGTGGCTCAATCATTTTCGTGATGAGCTGTTTGAGTTTGAAAATGGAAAGCGAGTAGTCAGAGAGCTTTTTGAATTGACAGGAGACAAGCTAGTTGATAATCCATCATCTTAAATTGCTTCCCCTTGATCACACTGTGCTATTTTTTTCTGATGATTTCACCAATAATGATTTCTATTAACTTTCTATGTGTCTTTTAAAATAAGAGATGATTTATAAATAAAAACATCCTCCCAGACTCTGTGACCTTGAAAATTATGTGAGATCTGATTTACAGTTCTAATACTTTGCACTTCTTCAATGCATGTTCAAAACATATTAAAAAGTGAAGCTCAAGTTAGTTACTTCTGGTGCAGTGAGGTGGAATGGGAATTTGAAACCGTATGATTCAATCTCCTTATTTTTCAGATGAGGGAACTGAGGAACAGAGAAGCTGGGAGACTTTCCTGAAATTACCTGACAAGGCAGAACTTGGACTAGAACCTGGGCGTTCCACCTCCTAGTCTTCATAACTTCTGTTACTTTCTGCTCCAGTCTAATCAGTGTTTTAAGCATGTCACTTCCGCTTCCTGGGGTTTCATCCTTATATGGAAGAGGGACTGGACCAGCAGTCTGCTCGGGCATTTCTTCACAGAGCCACAGTCAGACCACTTCCATGGGTCCGCCTTGCTCCTCCTCCCTCCTCTCCCTTTCAGACCATTACTCTAGTGTCCGAGACCTATGGCCATGGGTAGCCCAAGGAGGCAAATCACTGACCCAGTTTATGGTGAGCAAACTGAAACTGAGTGGTAACCTACAATTTCGTGCAGATACAGTGACCCTAGGAAGGGGTCACAGTGATGAGCAACATCACACAAAGTTTAGAGAAAAAACATGTTGAGGCTTGCTATTGTGTAGTGGTACTCTTTAGACTGTGGCAAATTGGAATCCTGCTCTATCTTGCTAGCTGAGCACCCCAGGCAAGTTAAGGCAAGCTACTCAGTCTCAACTGCTTCATTGATAATAATAATAAAAATACCTAGGTTGGAAGGTTGTTCCATGAATACTTGGTAAGTATTCAATACGGCAGTAGTAGTAGTCGTACATTCGCATATTAGCAAAAGTATTTTAAATGAAATGGAGTGGATTGGTGATTCTTAACCTGTTCTATATCTGGAAGTGACTGCCCTTCCAAATACACATACAAATATGCAAACAATTTGGGGGGTTTATAATATTCCTAAAACCCATACATGGACCTTATGGTGGTCCATGGATTCCTAATTAAGAACCTATGGAGAATATCTCTATCAGGTTTCTTCCTGCTTTATCACTGACTCAGTAAAATTTCCTAAGCTTCTCTGACAATTGAAGAAGCACATCTAGATGTTCCATAAACCAACTGCATTACAACAAGACTTTTACTACTGAAGCCCACGCACCTAGAGCCTGTGCTCTGCAACAAAAGAAGCCACTGCAATGAGAAGTCTGCACACAAAGACTACAAAAAGACTCTTTGGCAGGGGCCTGAAATAGAGTAAGACTAGGAACTTTGATGGGAGAAATTAATTAAAAGTCTCAAATTCTACATTAACTAAGAATCCAGTTAGCAGTGATCCAAAAGTAAGGAATTAAGCGCTCATTATGATTCTACAAAATGAGAAAATGCCAAATGTGAGATGCTCACAGTTTTTAGAGTCTGAAACCTAGAGAAGAAGGAGTGTCTCTTGGCCTTCTGACCAGGCTGACCAAGACAAGGGGGGACTCCATTTGCATAGGGATAGGGCTGCCAGGAGCCCCTTTGCAAATAAAGCGCTGGGTTCTGTTATTCCCCAAGGAGGCCTTTGTGGAGTTAGGGAGAGGGCGGTTATAGTTGGTTCATTTGTTTGTTTTCAAGGGGCTTTAACAACTCTACTCTGAAGCTTCAAGGCTCTAGTCTGAGTGAGGACAATGCTCTTGGACACCCCTCATTCATTCTCCAGACATTTACTGAGACCCTCTACGTGCAGTGCTCTGTGGTAAACTGTGCTATGCGGGATGAAAAGGCAAATGATTCTTAGCTTGTTTTAATGTGGACTGATTTTCCAAGCTTATACTCTTTCTGGCTATACTTCTGGCATGCTCTCTTTGGTTATACTTTCACTCCAATTATTTTATTTGCAACTTCCAGAAAATTGCAAGGTCTGTCTGACAGGGATTTTTGTTCCTATTTTATAGAAGAGCCTAAGCACAGAGAGGATGTAGCTTGCTCTGGGTCATAGCGGAAAGAAAGTTTATGTCCCCTGATTTTGAATTCAGTCACTTTCCACTGTATAGGATTGCCCATGAGTTGCTTGCTTTAATATGACAGAGACCTTATATACACACTGACTGTGATGCAAGGCAATAAAAGGAAAACTGTGGGGTCAGAGATAAAGGGGATCCCTTTCAACTGGTCAATGGGAGCAAGAGAGTCTTTGGGGAGTAGAGCTTGTTGGCTTTTTCTTCTTGACGTCCCTCAGATAGATGGGAAAAAAAAGGGACTCAGCAATTTCTTTACTTCTCCCAACCTTGGGAAGATTTGTAGCTGATCCATATCCACAGAGCATGTACACTGCTAGTTTTCTGATAAACTGCTTTATTCATTCCTGGAACAAATATTTACTGAGCACTCCTCTCAGCTGACAGTCTCATGATGGAGTAGGAGGTTTTATGTTGACAGTATTGATTCCAACATATATACACATATATGTGCAACACATGCACATATACTTTCCTTTTCTTGTTGAGCCCAAAATTTCTGTTTAGGTACCCACTGCTGAGTCTGTACTAGTTTCTTGGGGCTGCCATAACAAAGTACCACAAACTTATTCTCTCACAGTTCTGGAAGCCAGAAGTCTGAAATCAAGGTATTGGCAGGGTTGGTTACTACTGGAGTTCCAGAAGAAGAGTCAGTTTCTTAAATCTCTTCTAGCTTCTGGTGGTTGCTGGCAATCCTTGACATTCCTTGGTTTGGAGTTACATCACTCCAGTTTCTGTATCTGTCTTCACATTGCCTTTTCCTCTGTGTCTGTGTATCTCAAATCTTCTTCTCATTTCTCTAATAAGGAGACCAACCACCAATTTGATTTATCGTTCACTCTAAATCCAGGATGATCTCATCATGAGATCCTCAACTCAGTTGTATCTACAAAGACCCTATTTCTAAATAAGGTCACGTTCACAGGTATAGTGGTAAGGACTCACATGTATCTTTTTGGGTGACATTATTCAACTCATTATAGTATCAAAATGGGACTTTGCTTCTCATCCTTGTTTTGAGGAGATTTATGCTTCTAATGAATGTTTATATTACTTGTAGCAGTGACACATTTTAAAGAATGTGACCTTCCATATAAATGAACGGAAAATGTGTTAGCTGAATGAACAAGGAGGGTAGATGACAAATACACCACAAGTGCTGCATGTGCAGCAGCAATTGAAAGGATGGATTCATTCCTCAGCTATAAAGCACTCTGAACCCCTAGAAGAGTAGTGTGATTACAAGTGTCTAGGTATTACCTATTATGCAAAGACTCGGGGTTACTCTCATATCAAGTGCCTGGACTTATTTTACTTAAGAAGACTTAGATAAAATATTTTTTTGTTACACTGTACAAATCAATGGGTATTTCAGACAGTGCATTCCTTCAAGCCTCAATTTTCTAAATAGAACAGGGGCACTTGAATATTATTAGGTAATAGAGATCTCATGCAAGTGGGTTGTATATAATAAGGAAGACAGGTGACTAGAAAATGAACTTGTTTGGGCATTGTGAAAGAGTAGAGATTCAGACGATGCAGTTTTGATTGGAAGCATGTTAATATGAAATTGCTATAGCTGTTTTCCTTGACTCAGAATATAAAAGGAAAAATTAAGTTCAGCTAAACCGTCTTCAGTGGTTTCCATTACATTTAGGTTTATGGATCATTATTTATTACTTGCTCAGGATGAAATAGGAACTGAAACCCAAAACAATTTAGATTGGGATTATGGTTTCAATGTTTTAAATGATGCAGACATTTCTTGGTTAAAAACTGATTACTTATAATAAATCAAAACTGTGCTCTTCTTTTTAAATCTGTCCAGGAAGACAGGTTTAGTAAATAAGTTAGCCTCTCAGTTTTTAACTTCTTAAATCACCTAAGTCAGGAAGTACACATGGCAAGTCTAATGCTTCCTGAAGTTTGTTTTTTAAGTGCAAACCACTTTTAGAAAACAGTTTATTTCCTTCACCTGAGGACAATAGGTTAAAGAGTAGGTAGCAGCCGTGCCACTCCACCAAACATCTTCTGTCCTTTCTTTAAGGGATGTTGAATGTACCTAATGGAGTCTGGCGTGTTTTCACTACCTATGACATATCAAAATGGCAAATTCTAACATTTGCTGTATCTAAGGGCACTTTCATACCTTATGCTTTACATTGTCAGCTTGAATTGATATCAAGCTGGGACAGGTCAAGAACATTCCCCCTGACTCCCTATCATAGTTCAAAACGCTCATAACAGCTCTTTAAATGTGTGGTGCAATGTGTGAGGCCATGGGTGTGATGGAGGATACACTGAGTCGCAGTCAAAAACCTGGGTTTTAGTCCTAACTTTACCATTGATCAGCTATGAAAGCCTTGGAAAACAGTAGAACTCAATAGATATTTGCTGAACACCTACTATGTGCCAGGCCTTATGGAACAAGAGGACAGAGAGCAAAAATAGACATGGATCCCACAGAATGGCCAGATGTTGAGGCACATGCATAAATAACTCCAGTGTGAGGTAAATAGAGACTTGAGCTGAAAGACAGGAGTAGATAAAAAGCCATAACAAGCAGAGGAGGGAGCAATTGCTTAAGTTTGGGTTGGTGGGGGGAGCAATAAAGGAAGGTTTAATGGAGGAGGTTGATCCATGAGCTAAGACTTAAATGTAGGGTAGAATTTGGGCATGATGGATGGGGAAGGAGGTATAGGTGATAAAGCACATGGCTCTGTGAAGTCTGATGAAGGGTCTATTAACCTGGCACCTGCAGGGGTGTAAGTGGTAGTGCAGTGAGTAGGGAAAACTGAAGCTAGGAAGGTATTGAGCTCAGTACAAAGAAGGGTTTGAAAAGCTAAGGTCTCTGTTGAGGTTGGTCTAGTTTTAGAAAGAAGAAGGAGAAGGAGTAGGAGGAGAAGAAAAAGAAGAAGTATGAGGAGGAAGAAGAGACAAAGGAGGAGGAGGAGTCAGAGGAGGAGGAGGAGGAGAAAGGAAGAAGGGAAGAAAAGCTAGTGTAGGGCAAGCATATATCCCCATTCAGCACCTCTGCATGGTCAGTGAAAAAAAGAGGAAAATGCCCTTTGAGTGGACCATGACCTGTCACAGAATCAATCTGAATTAAAGACCTGGTGGGTCATAGAGGCCTGGCATTTCTGCCCAAGTCAGTTTGACAGGCTTCATGAGAGAAAACAGAATATATTTGCTTATGTGTAGATACATCCTAAGTCTGTGTAGGCTTGTCTCTACACTATGGCAAATGAAAAAGCACAAAAATTGTGTTAATAACACTGATCTGAGATTTGGTGGTTTACAACTCTTGGAAATCCATTGTTTAGTAAAGTAGGCATTGAGAGGATCCGATTTTATAATTAAGTAACCAAACAGATAAAAGCGTCTCCTTTTGAGAAAAGTGGTGAGAGGGTGGTTAACTGTGCCAAAAGTTATGAAATTCTGACTATGACAGGGCTCCAACTTTGGGACAATGTTGGTTAATTAAAAGAAATTCTTCACCTCAGTTCTTGATCAGAATATGAATCTAAGTTTTATAGTTAGCACTGTAAATTCTCCTTGGGGAGTCACTTTCTCTTGGGTCATGATACTTCAGTTTTAAAATAAAGGATATGAACCTGATTTTTGAGTCTTCTCTTTCTTTTCTTTGTATTGATTCAATGCCAGCACCAAGTCAAACCATCATCTAGATTTTCATCCACATGTTATAAGATGTTCAAATAGACTGAATTTTCCTTTGTTTAAATATAGAATTAATGCATGCACAGAATTTTAAAGTATTCCAACAGTGCAGAAGAACAAAAATAAAACATAAAATTATCCTCTATTTTGTTACCAGCCCCTCTCCCCAGAGACAGCCACTGTCAGTACTCTCTTTAGTTTTACTGGTAATTATTGAATTATTGTTATAACTTTACATAACACACTTAGATCCCTATTTTTTTTTTTTTTTTTTTGCGGTACGCGGGCCTCTCACTGTTGTGGCCTCTCCCATTGCGGAGCACAGGCTCTGGATGCACAGGCTCAGCGGCCATGGCTCACAGGCCCAGCCTCTCCGCAGCATGTGGGATCTTCCCAGACCGGGGCTCGAACCCGTGTCCCCTGCATCGGCAGGCGCACTCTCAACCACTGCGCCCAGGGAAGTCCCAGATCCCTATTTTTTGATGTGTTAACTCTGGACAGAGCTATTAGTTCCTAGATACGAGGTCTAAGGAGTTTACCCACTGACATTACTACCCATTTTTTCTTCCTCTTCCACTTCCTAATTTTTGTTAGCTTGATTATTATTTTTGGAGATTCTCTTAGTTGTCTTCATGAATTTAAGTAATACCACTAAACTCTATTTCATGATTTATCAAACTTTAGACAGCTAAAATCTTCACTATAAAGAAAATGACAATGGTATACCCGTCCAACTCCAAATTTTTCTTTCCTTTATTTTTATTTGATAAAATTTATTACATCTACATTCTCTTCTATTTTTGTAAATACATCTTATGTGATTATATAATAGATGAATTATAAAAAAGAAAATGAATGACCAGAATTTACAATATTATGGTTATATAAATATTATTCAATATAGAACCAGGAAGTATGTGTTAAGCCATATAGAAGGAAATATTCTATGCCATTAATATATTTCAGGTTAAAGGAGAATCTTCCAAATGTCCCATCTAATGGTTTCTATCTTACTTGATTTCTAGTCTCCCTTAATCCTCAGTCATTCTCTGCTGTCATTGATTCTTGGATCCCATTTCATCCTCTTTTTCAAATTTCTGTTCTATTTTGATGGAGAACTACATCTCAAGTAGTATTTTTAAATCAGAGTATAAGGGCAGTGAACTTCTTGAGTTTTTACACGTCCAAAAGTGTCTTACATGTCTTTACTTTTAGATTTGATTGATGGTTTGACTGGGTATAGAGTTCTATGTTGAAATCCTTTTCCCTCTGAAGTTTGAAGAGTTTTCACTGTCTCCTAACATCGGAGAAGTGTTCATAGGAAGTCTGATAGTTTAATTCCTTTGTAAGTGACTGCCCCATTGTTCTGACATCCAGATTTTCCCTTTGCTGCTGGAATTGCCAGCTTTTACCATGATGTCCTTTTCATGGTGACATCCTTTTCCACTAGTCCTCTTGGCACTCAGCACCTCTGTGGGAGTCAAGTTGATGATAGTGAGAAGCAATATAGTGTCCTGGATTGAACAAACGATCTGGAGTCAGAAGACCTGAATTCAAGTTCTAAATTTTGCCACTCTTTCCATCTTTAACTGTGTGAAACCTTGCAAGATACTATATCTTCACTTAGGCTCTTTTTTTTTTTTTTTCTACCAAGACAAAATGATAACAGTCTCAGTCCTGTCTTTCCTGTCATGCCCCATTATTTTGCAGGATTATTGTCATTGTGAACTACTGGGGATAAAATTGTTTTGCAAACTGTAGAGCTGTATATTAGGGTCAATATTGTTGCAATGGGTATGAACAGGATGAAGAGTATGGTGTTATAGAAATGCTGGGCTCTTTTTTTTTTCCTTTATCACATGTCACTTTGCCTGGAGGTGTGGATATTACCACGGGGTCATTACTCAGGCAACCTTGAAAGGCAAGCTTGCTAGTTAGAAGACTTGGCCTCCTGATACCTACCAGGCAGTTGTATAGGGAATCCCTCTTTCTCATCACCTCTTAAGGAAGGCATTGGATGTGCTCAGGGGGCCTGAGTGATAAATGACCTGTCCATTTATCCTTCTTAGAATAACTCCTCACTGTCTGGAAAATAGAAATGACACACACACGGACATACTGTGTAGCTCCAAAGTTCTTCACTCATAAATAGAGTAAGAGGAAATCATTTAAATTACTTTTTGGGATATTAGCTTGAATGCTTCTGGGAATGCTATTCTTTCTTATTCAACATATTTTTTAGAGTTAAAACAAAATTTAGTTTTCTGAAGGATATTTCCAGGAAGTATCAAGCAATGATGTAAGCTGGAAGGGGAGAGAGTAAATTAGAGTCCAAAAATATCAGAAGACTCTTCCCATCATAACTAGAATTCCCATTTACAAATAAGGAAACTGAGAACCTCACCAAGGCAGGGACTTGCCCAAGGTCACATGAGCTGGGTGGAAATAGATTCCAGGACTCCTAACTCCATTCCACAGTTATTTTACTCAAAGAGGTCTCTTAACAGTCTTTAACTTTCTAATAGATTGCTTTGAAATAGAGAGCAGAAAGAGTCCTTGCAACATATATATTCTTGAGACTGTATTTAATGAAAGCCAGTAGGTGGCAGTACCTCAGAGCATTTCCTGTGACAGGCCCTGTGCAGAGCGTGTTTACAGGCATTGGTCTAGGAACCTCTCACTGTAGTCATGGGAAGTAGGGATTTTGGCTTCACCTCAAAGATTTGAGGAACTGAAGTTCAAAGAGGTAAACAAGTTTACACACTTATAACATGTGCTTTTGATAAAGGGTAGAGGCTGAAGTTGAACTTGAATCTAATTTTAGTCACAGGACTGGTTCTCTAAGCAGAGATGAAAAGGGAATCTAGGAACCCCAGTTTCCTCAAAACTCCAGATTGTTTCGTTTCTTAACACATGTGATAAGCAAAGGCACAGATACCACTTTAAAAACAGTCAGTTGTTGGCACAATTCAAAGGAGTTTTAATGGGCTCAAATTTACTGGATGGTGGATTTCAGATTTTTTGTCTGGCATATGGATCCCTTTCACATGGCCTTTTTGGAATATTCATGGAGCTCAGGAGATTTTTTTTTAAATTGAGAAAAAGATGAGTTGCCTTGGTGACAGCATTCCTGCACTTGTGCCTTCAGCCCTGGGTACCACTCATTATGAGGTACCACTCATGGTAATGGAGATAAGTGCCCAGGATGGAGAGGAGCCTGAGTCCGAGGCATGCAGCAAACCCTGGAAGAAAATGCACATGTTCAGCTCGGGGTCTCAGTCAGGAAAAAACTCATGGGGTACTTGATAGCTGTGTTCAAGTTCCTGAAAGACCATGACATGGAGATCAAATTAGACTTGTATCATGTGCCCTCAATGGGCTGCTCCACAAACATATGAAAATGATCAGGAGCCATATTTTTAGCTTTCAATCCAAAAAATTTACTAACAGTTGAGCTTTCTGAAGATGACCAGGCTACCTTTGAACATAGAGTGAGCTCTGTTCTGAAACAGAGTGATCTTTCCTCCCAGGGAATTGTGGAGAAGTTCTGACAGGTGTTGGACTGGAGCCATCAGAAACATCAGTCCAGCAGAGTGGCAATATTCCTTGGTTTAAGTCTTGTAAACCTCTGCAATATCACACACCTTTGTGCCACTCCCTTCTGGCCTGCAGAGTTTCTGCTGAAAAATCAGCTGATAGCCCTATGGGAGTTTCCTTGTAGGTTATTTGTTGTTTTTCCCTTGCTGCTTTAAATATTCTCTCTTGGTGAGAGACTTGGGTGAGTTTCCTTTCCCTGATTAGGGAAGTTTTCAGCTTTATGTTCTCAGAAATGTTCTCAGCCCTTTCTTTCTCTTCTCCTTCTGGGATCCCCTATAATGTGAACACTAGTGTGTTTGATGTTGTCCCAGAGGTCTCTTAAACTGTCATCACTTCTTTTCTTTTTTCTGTTCGGTGGCAGTGATTGCCACTACTCTGTCTGTCTTCCGGCTCATTGATCATTCCTCTGTATCATTTAGTCTACTGTTGATCCCTTCTGGTGTATTTTTCATTTCAGTTATTTTATTCTTCATCTGTGTTTGGTTATTCCTTTTAAAATTAATTAATTAATTAATTAATTAATTTTTGGCTGTGTTGGGTCTTTGTTGCTGTGTGCAGGCTTTCTCTAGTTGTGCCGAGCAGGGGCTACTCTTCATTGTGGTGCGCAGGCTTCTCATTGCAGTGGCTTCTCTTGATGCGGAACATGGGCTCTAGGCATGCAGGCTTCAGTAGTTGTGGCACACAGGCTCAGTAGTTGTGGCTCATGGACTCTAGAGCACAGGCTCAGTAGTTGTGGTGCATGGGCTCAGTTGCTCTGTGGCATGTGGGATCTTTCCAGCCCAGGGCTCGAATCCATGTCCCTTGCACTGGCAGGCAGATTCTTAACCACTGCACCACCAGGGAAGCCTGTGTTTGGTTATTCTTTATATTTTCTAACTGTGTGTTAAAAACTTCTAACTTCTCACTCTGTGCATTCATTCTTCTCCCAAGTTTTTTCATCATCTTTATGACCATTACTCTGAACTCTTTCTCAGGTAGATTGCCTAACTCCATTTTACTTAGTTTGTCTTCTGGGGTTTTAACTCGTTGCTTCATCTGGAATGTGTTCCTCTGCCACTTCATTTTGCCAAAGTTGCTGTTTGCATTTTTATGTATGTGGTAGGTTAGTTACGTTTCTTGATCTTGGAGAAGTGGCCTTTTGTAGGAGACATCCTGTGTGTCCTAGCAGTGCACTCCCCTCTCGTCACCCAAGCTGTATGCTCTAGGGGTTCCCCCTAAGAGAGCTGCGTGGCTCCTTCTGTTGTGGTGGGCTAACTATGTGGGAAGTCTGGTAGTCTTGGTTGGCCCCTAGCTCGGTTTGTTGCCAGGCCCTGCCTTATGCAGATGCTGTTGGCTGCTGGTTAGCAGGGCTTGGTTGAGACAGAAGGAAGGAGGCAGGGCACAACCTTTAAAAAAATGACATAGCCATTGAGGATATGACAAAAACTGGTTAGAACCTACTAGGTCCAATATGGCAGAACGTTCAATTTCCAGTAGACCTTGAGCCTCATTCTACGCTCATTGTAATAATTAGCATGCTAAATACACACCCACAGGCACCATGACAGTTCAGAGGCTGACCATAAAAGGGCAAAAAGTGGCAGTGGTCCAGTTCTTGGAAATCCCCTCCCATTCTCGAAGATAGTTGGAATAATCCTCCCCCTTGTTAGCCTATGAAATTACCCAGCCCATAAAAACAAACCACCCCCATGCCTCAGGTCTGCTTTCACCTTCTGAGATGGCCCATACTCTGTCTATGGAGTGTGTTATCTCCCAGGGCTGCTCTCGCCTTTTGAGACAGACCGCATTCTGCCTATGGAATCTCTCTCAGTAAACCTGCTTTCATTGTACTATGGCTCACTCTTGAATTCTTTCCTGTGCAAAGCCAAGGACCCTCACTTGGCAGCTCATCCCAGGAACTTGCCCAAAACCTGGGACATGACCATCCTCTTGCACCCCATCTTCCTGCAATATCTTTACAAACGAAAAGAAAGAAGGTGATCTTCTCCCCCTCCCCAATTATCCTTTGATTATAAAAATGTAGCCCTCTTGGTTCTTGGGGCAGAGACCTCTTGCCTGCCCAGAAGTGTCCTATATTAATAAATCTACTTCTTATCTATCACTTGCCTCTTGCTGAATTCCTTCAGTGCCGAGACATAAAGAACCTGGACTTCATTAAGTCCTAAGGCAAGTTGTCCGGTTTCATGGTCATGAAATGGCTGACTGCAGAACCCCAGGGTGCCTGGGTTTAGTGCAGGCTCTCTGGTGGGTGGAGTCAGAGTCCAGAAGACTCTGGGGCTGTTGCCCCCTGCACTGGTGGGTGAAACCAGGTCCTGGGATTAGTGCCAAACTACTGGCAGGCAGAGCCAGGTCCTGGAGGCTGGCTGCAGGGTCCAGGGGTCCCAGAGCTGATGTCAGATTGCTGGGCGGATGGGGATGGGGAACGGTTCCTGACCCAGTTGGGTGTGGGGTCCAGGGTGTCCTAAAGCTTGTGTTGGCTTGCTAGTGGGCAGGCCCAGAGCCCAGCTGGTCCCAGGACTGCTATGGGATTGTGGTTTTCTTGGGTCTGGTGTCCGCCCCCTGGTGGGTGAGGCTGGTCTAGCAGTTAGTGAAGGCTTCCTGGAGGGCAGTGTCAGTGCCTGCCCCCTGGTGGACGGAACTGGGTCCTGATTCTCTGGGGGGCAGGGCCATATGTAAGAGGTGTGTCTAGAAGCCTAGAAGCAGCTGTGGGCTTTAGTCTTCAGGCAACCTGTCTGCCAAAGGCTGGGGCTGTGTCCCAACCCAGTTAGTAGTTTGGGTTGGGCGCGCAGGCGCGCAAGCACATAGGCTGTTGGGCGGGGCCAGGTCTTGGCCGTAATGAGCTAGAGGGAGGGTCCCACTCCGGCTTTCACCACGCAGGGAAAGGAGTTCCCAAATCTGGCTGACGCCAGCGTCTACGCCTCCAGGGTGAGGACTCTCCTGACTTCCGGGAGACTCTCCAAGAGAAGCAAGTAGGTCTGGCCCAGGCTTCTATTAAATTACTGTATTTTCTGTTGGTCCCGGCGGTTTTACGTGCCCCTTTTAAGCGTGAGGTCTTACTTCCCCCAGTCCTGTGAGACTCCCAAAGCCCCGCTGGCCTTCAAAGCCAAATGCTCTGGGGTTCTTTATGTCTTTAGAAGACTTTTTCTGGGGCTTCCCTGGTGGCGCAGTGGTTGAGAATCCGCCTGCCGATGCAGGGGACACGGGTTCGTGCCCCGGTCCGAGAAGGTCCCACATGCCGCGGAGCGGTTGGGCCCGTGAGCCATGGCCGCGGAGCCTGTGCTCCGCAACAGGAGAGGCTATGACAGTGAGAGGCCCGCGTATCCCCCCAAAAAGAGACTTTTTCTGGTAGGTTCCGGCCTTTATCACCGAGGGTTGTTCCACAGATAGTTATGGTTTTGGTGTGCTCCTGAGAGGAGGTTGAGCTCCGGGGTTTCCCTGCTCCGCCATCTTGGCGGCTCCCTCACAACCTATCCTAGCTACACGCACGCGCGCGTGCGCACACACACACACACACACACACACACATACACATATATACACACGTGCTTTTTTCATCTTCCCAATACCAATAATAATTTAAATTTATTGAGCACTTACTATATGCTAATCTATATGTTCATATCTTTCTGTACATTTTGTTCATTTTATCTTCCTCAGGGTCCTATTGAAAAGGTACTATAATTAAGCATTTCATAGATAATATATAATTATAGGCTAAGTAACATGCTCAATATGCCATAGCCAGTTAATGAGGGAGCCAGAATTTCAATCCAGGTGTGCCTGACACTGAGATCTTAAATACTTTGCTCTTCTGCCTCTTCTTCATGAAGATGAATACGTGCGAAGAGCCAAAAATAACCAGGTTTGCACCCAAAATAACTCAGTAATAGTTGGAGGGGTGCCGAAGATAAACTAAAATAATATTATGATTTCTCTGTCATGGATAACTGACAGCTGTGCTCCATTTTGCCCAAGGAAGTAAAATTCTCTAATGAGAGAGAAGCAGTGATTCACAGCCCCACAGGAGAAAAGCTTCCCAGCGTCACTGCTTCTCTGTCACTGTTAGATGGAGAAGCTTCTTGATGTCAACCCAAGAATGTCCTTGACATTTTTGCACAGGAGTGAAGGTTGGGGGAGGGAGTGGGGAAAAGAGGGCAAAGTCGGCTTTCCCCCAGGAAGAACTTGCTTGACTTGAGCCTTTGGAAGTTTAAATAATTAAATGTGTGCGTATGAGTGCATAGGAGTGTTTGTTCACGTGGAAGATTTTCTGGCCATGACTTCTGAGCATCAGAGCTGCTTCAACACCTCCTGGAGGAGGAGCCATATGGCTGCACTTCAAATCTAATTACACTTTTAAAGACAGAACTAGAAAACAGAGAAATTCTCCTGCAGCTCCTTCACACAGTAAGAAAACCAACAGATAGAATTCCCTGGATGAGGGAAGTTCGAGAGGCCTTTCTATCAGTTTGAAGTTTACAGCTGCCTGAAGATGATTTTTCAAACTTTGGATTTCTCAAACAATTGTCAGTCTGCATTCCAAGAGAAGCTTCTCATTTTCTCTACTTCTCTACTGAGACCACTTTCCTGTAAAGGATTCTTGAGGCTTGTAGTGATTTTTGATTCCACAAAGACTCAGGAGCTCTGTGGAAGTAGCCTCTACTAAGAAATGCAGACATTTCCAACAATTTCCAAAACAGAGTCCTAGAGGACATTCATAGTTTCAAATGTTGCCTTAAAAAATAATCTGGACTTCTCTTCAAAATAATGAATTGCTCACAGATGTGCCTTGTCCTGAGGACACGGAGCATGGAAGAGGAGCCCACAGACAATGAGATGTCGACATGTGTTGGGAGGTCTGAAAGCAGGTTAAAGACAGTTACAAGTTAAGGGCCTTGGAATGGGATACTGTAAGGAGTGAGCCAACATGACCTCTAAGAGGTTCAGCCCTGGGTGAGAAAGTGGGGTGCAGGTTTGCTGGGGGTGAAAGCAAGATTAATTGGAATTTAAAAAGAGAATAATTGCAGCTCCAGTTCCTTCCTTACTCCAGACCACTAGGAAATCCTCGTGCCCCTCAGCACTGGAGCTCTGAGATTTGTCCCTTCAGAAAACAGAATCACTTAATCCTAAACTGGGGACAGTGCAGGGCTGGTGTGAGAAGTGTGGCCCAAAAAAGGGATAAGACAAAACTCTGAAAACTGAACCCAGGGATTCCCACCTACCTTTCCAAGACTCACTCCCAGAGCCTCAGGCTGAGGTCTCAACCTCAAGGCAGAATGTTTTCTTCTGTGAGGAAATGGAAGGAATTCAGAGAAAAGACCTATATGGATATTGATGTCTGGGATCTTTCAAGTTCAGTCTCTCTTCCCTAGCACATCCCAAAAGTTTACTTGGGGATAACCATGAGTCATGCTGGTTGAATCTCCTCACCATTCTGTGTGTCCGGTCACGGTATCTCTTAAAGTGTGACGTTCACCTTAATAATCTCTTTGAACTTCACTGGAGGAAGATATGGGACTGTACCCCAGGTGTTCTTGAAGGTCGTGCAGTTCCTGGGGCTACATTAACCTTAGTGACGGCCCCCTCATGCCGCTGTGGTGGGAGATAGAGGAGATTAGTTCATGAGAATTAACATGGTCAGGGTGCCTGCCACTGCACAGAAGTTGCACATTATGAAAGTCTTGTATTAAAGAAGAAGGAAGGCTGCTCTATTATCTCCCAAGAGAGGTCATTCAGATGGAAATTGAGGATGAGCTTTGCCAGCAGGGTTTAGCAGAAAAAGAATTCTCACAGACTGGCAGGGGGGACCTCAGTGAGCCTGGCTGTGATTCTCCTTCAGCCAGAATTAATATCATTTATATGGCCAAGGATTTCTTTTTCTTTCTTCAGAGACTATGAAGGGGTAAGCTTTTCTCACCCTCAATTCTAGCCCAAAACACCACCCTAAAGACCTCTCAGGATGCTCTTGAAAATTTGTTTCTCCAGGATACCAAGGCCCAAGGCATTGAAACATTGATTAATCCATTCTCCTCAATGTTGTGTCAGAACAGGAAACAATGCTCAACCTAAGAGCCAGCCACCTTCTAGAAAAAGAAGGTGTTTAGATCCAGCAAGGTGAAGTAACTAGCTCAAGAGAAGTGGCAGAGAGACCAAGCTAGAAGCTAGACTTCCTGATTTCCAGGACAGAACCCTTTTGAGACAACAGCTGTGTGAAGGAGGCTTGTGCATTGGCTGAAGGGTAAGAGAGGAACCCAAGGAGGAAACCACAGATAAAATTTTCCTCCTTTATAACTTAACTATGAGCTCACCTTGATCACGGAAATATTGTCATCTCCATGGAATAACTTTATATACACTTTATTTTTTTGGAAATGGAAGCCCCTTTATTGTCTTTGTGCAGTAATATGGCCAGTTGGAAATTGTCATTTTGTGCTTGAATCCTTCACCTTCTTGTCCTTAACATGTATCCTCATGCTTTGCAATCCTTCCTTCTTTTCTAACCTCCTAAATTTAGTGTAAAAGCATTTGCTTTGGGCTTCCCTGGTGGCGCAGTGGTTGAGAGTCCGCCTGCTGATGCAGGGAACACAGGTTCATGCCCCGGTCCGGGAAGATCCCACATGCCGCGGAGTGGCTGGTCTCGTGAGCCATGTCCACTGGGCCTGCGTGTCCGGAGCCTGTGCTCCGCAACGGGAGAGGTCACAACAGTGAGAGGCCCGTGTACGGCAAAAAAAAAAAAAAAAAAGTATTTGCTTTAAGTCTCCCAAGAGCCATAAAGAAGAATATTAATAGGACAAACCTGCTCTTGTGATATTTTCTATTTACCCAATATTTAGATAATATTACTTAGTAGGCTAACGGCAGTAACAGGTAGACCCTAATATGCATAATGGCTCAAATACAATAGAAAATTATTTTTGACTCAGGAAATAGTACCAGTGAGTAAAAACTTTAGTGGGTGGCTTCTTCTTTGCTCTCATTCTTAGATTCAAGCTGGTAGAAGAGCTGCCATCTTTAATACAGGGCTCCCACGGCTGTCCTGAGCATCAACTCCATTCCTGTTAGATGTGGCAAAGAGCAGGGAGGAGTACTGCATGGAGGGGTTCTATGGGCCAGGGCTGGAACAGGCACACATCATCTCCCTTAACATCTCACTGGCTAGAACTCATCAAAATGGCACACTAAACTGCAAGCTTGAGTAGGGGTTTGTGGGAGGGGATTAGGGAACACTGTTCTAGGATGGGCAGTCAAGTTCCAGTGTTAATCCTACAGTAAGGAAGGGGAGTCATAAATTTGGATGGACAGCCAGCCATCTTTGTCAAATGGGTGTTTTGTCAATACCTTTGGACATGAGACAGTAAAATAGGATGCTCTCAAGTGATGGGTAACTTCACTTAAACAGGATTTCCTTAAATAAGTCTAATTCATTCTACTCTTATAAGCAAAAAATTACCATTCTGCATTCCAGCCAACTTTTATTTAGCCTTTTTCTCTAAAAAAGTTGTATCAATTTTATTTACTACCCACCTTATGTGTTAAGCATCATACCAGATATTGGGAATATATTAATAAGCAAGGTGGACAGATTTCCTGCTTGCAAGATTCTAATGGGAGAGAGGTGGGGAATAGAAAATAAATAGATTAAAAATGTATTAAATAATGACAAGTACTAAAAGTAAAGTAAAACAAAGTGGAGAGAGAAAGAATGGCTGGCACCATTTAGATAGGGAGGTTAGGCAGGTCTTCTTTGAGAAGGTGGCATTTAAACTGAAACCAAAATGACAAGAAGGAGCCAGCCATTTGGGGATCTTAGGTATGAACTTTTCGGGCTTAGAAAATGGCCAGTGCAAAGGCCCTGAGGTGACAATGGGCTTGACAGTGAGACAGAGACAAGACAAGTATGGATGGCAAGCTGTGAATGAGTGGCTGGTTTGACAGGAGGTGAGGCCAGAACTGTTAGCACACAACCAGGTTATACAGCATCTTGGAGACTGTGCGAAGGAGGTGCACTTTTACTCCCAAGTGCAACAGGAAGCAGCTGGAGGATTTGAAGCAGAAGAGTGAATCTTGCTTTCTTTTTTTCTTTTTTTAAAGCACACTCTGACTCTTATGAACTCTTACGGATTGAAGCCCAGCAGGAGAGACAAGGGTGGCATTTAGGAGGTCTTTGTCATGGTCCAAGATAGGATGATAGCAAGTCTGGAATATGGAGGAAGTAACAGAGATGAACGAAGGCTGGAACTCGTGAGTATTTTGAAAGTTCTTTGAGGTAGACTTGCTGAACGATTTGTTCTGGAGGGAATGAGCAAATGAGAAATTGTAATTGCCTCCTACATTTGATACATTCGGTTATTATACTTTGATTCTCTTATGCAATCCTAGATATCCCCAGAAGAAAGCTTCTTAGGATCTAGGCAGGGGGTCAAGAGAACTGGTTCCTGCTTCCTTATTTGTTGTTTTATGTGCCTGGACAAACTCCTTCTTGCTCTTTAATTTTTGTAAGAAAATGAAAATAGCTTCTACTTCTTACCTAAGAAAACTGGTGATAAATTTGAAAAATATTCCCTGTAATAGAATTCTAATAGGAACACAAGATGCTCTTCTGGTTGAGCAATATGTCCTGAGCATCTGAATTTAATCAGACTGTAACATATTTCTTTGCCCTTTTACAATGGTGATGACTAACTGGCTCCCATGTGAGTGAGTTTATATTTTAGACAAAGGAGGAAAAATAAAATAATTCTTGGCTTGGGGCAGTTAATATCATTTAATTGAGTCATAGCTGCATAGACTACAACTGAATGTGCAGAGGATTCTAAGGAGAGTTTTTTACATCAAAAGGATGCTTCCCTCCCTTTGCTCTCTTGTCCTTTTGTTATTCATACAATGGAATTCTATAGAATAATAAAAGTGGAAAAAACTGTAGCTACACACACAATAAATGGGTAATCTAACATGAGATTTTGTACAAAGTCAGGCCCAGGCACTGCATATTTTTAAAATTTCATTTGTATAAAGTTCAAAGCAGGCAAAACTAATCTATGCTGTTAGAAGTCAAGATAGTGGATACCTTTACGGAAGAGGGAGAGGTAGCAAGTGTAAAGGGGTAAGGAATAATGATACAATTCTTTCCCTGAGTTGTCATTACACAGATGTGTTCACTTTGTGATAATTCATTGAGCTGTAACCCATTTTGTGCACTTGAGTAAAAGAAATTTCTAAAGCAAGAAAAAGGATGCTTCTCTCCCTTTGCTCTCTTGTCCTTTTGTTAAGAAAGGGTCTTCTGTTGTCTTCTGATTTGACTCATGCTGCAAACAAGAAACTCAAAAATGCATGTGAAGATATCAGCTGTTATTCTGTACAAGTGAGCAAACACTTCTAGTCCCCAGAGATCATGGAATTAAAGCTTTAGGTACACTGGAAAGCAGAGTTAAATTCACCCTTTTATACGTAAGAGTTTAGAGTCTGCAGAATCACACAGGATTGTAGACAGAGTTTAGTGATTTTGTACAAACTCTTTATTAAATAACACAGAGTTGCAATTTTATTCTTAGAAAGTAAATTTCTCCTTTGGGGGAAAAAAACTCAAAGAAAATAAAAGTTCTGTATGTAATTGGAAAACTTTATCTTCTATGGTCTCTATTCCCAAATTTACATATGATCATTTAGTAGTGGTGCTCTCATTCATTTCCTTAAGGCTACTCTGAATTTTGCTACCTTGTCAGTCTTGTGACATATATTTCTAAAACTGGTGTTTAAGCCCTTATGTCTCTGATAATGACCACTCAATATTAGAGCAAGATGCATGGCTGATTATACTACTGAGAGAGAAAATTCTTCTGGTTATTTGTCTGCTAAAAGATCATTTCCATGTCTTTTTGGTCTCATAACTTTCTATAAATGAAGAAATGTATTGTGCAGCCACTATTTCTATTTCCCCATGTTTTAAATTCCTTCTTTCATACATTTAGTGATTTAAAATAATTGTTATACTCTATAGCAGATAATTCTATTATTTCAAATTCTTGGGAGCTGTTAATCTGCTGTTTCTTATGTATTCTCTCTCTCTGTGTCTCTCCCTCTGTCTCAGTGTTAAATTTCCTTTGTTTTTGTAACCTTCAGTTTGAGATCAACATCTGCAGGGCTTTATCTGTGGAAATACTGTGAATCCTGGGTTAGGGTTTACATTTCCCCTAGGAGGTGTCACTAACCCTGCACAACTTTTGTTTAAATAAACTTTACATTTTAGAATAGTTTAGATTTACAGAAAAGTAGTTTTGATAGTACAGAGGTCCCCATATACTTCGCACCCAGTTTCCCCTATTATTTATTAACATCTTCTAGTACGATGTTTTTGTTATAATAATGAACCAGTTTTGATACATTATTATTAGGTAAGGTCTATACTTTATTCGCTTTCCTTACTTAGCTTTTTACCTACTGCACCTTTCTGTTTCAGGATCCCATCCAGAATAACACATTACGTTTCCTCTTCATGTCTCTTTAGTCTCCTCTATAGACTGTGACAGTTTCTCAGACTTTCCTTATTTTTGATGACCTTGCCGCTGTACCTCCCATGCACCTAAAAATAAGTCCTCAGTATATATATATTATATATATGTATATATATAATATATATATAATAGTCCAAATTACAAGAAGAAACTCTCAAAACCACAGTTATGGTGTAAGATTTTAACATTTCTCCCTCTGATAGACCAAGTAGGCAGAAACTTAGTAAGGATATAAAACATCTGAATAACACAATTACCAACCTTGATCTAACACAGATACATAAAGTCCCGCATCTCAGGGAAAACCCACTTTTTCAAGCCCATATCAAATATTTAGAAAGATTAGCCACATACTTCTCCACAAACATAAAAATCAGGTTTCAACATACATAAAAATCAGATCACAGTGCATATGTTTGATTATTTTCCAAAGGTAATTAAAAGCCCACATGTTGTTGTTTGTTTTTTTTTTTGTGGTGCCCGGGCCTCTCACTGTTGTGGCCTCTCCTGTTGCGGACTCTCCTGTTGCGGAGCACAGGCTCTGGACACGCAGGCTCAGCGGCCATGGCTCACAGGCCCAGCCGCTCTGCGGCATGTGGGATCTTCCTGGACCAGGGCATGAACCTGTGTCCCCTGCATCAGCAGGTGGACTCTCAACCACTGTGCCACCAGGGAAGCCCAAGCCCACATGTATTTAAAAATTTTTAAATCACACATAAATCATGGATCAAATAAAACACTAAATTAGAAACAATAAAAACACTAAATTAGAAATTTAGAATCGACTGAATGAAAATGTGTTAAGACTTGGAAGATGCCGTTAAAAGAGAAATTAGAAGGGAAATTTTTCCCTTAAAATTTATATCACAAAAGAGGAAAGTCTTAAATTTAAAGCACTAAGTCCATTTCTTAAGAAGTTAGAGAAGAAAATAAAACCAGAGGAGTTGGGGAAGACATTCTGGCCAGCATGGGAAGTGGAAGAAAGTACGAAGGACACGGGTGCTTGGGGCTCTCTGCAACATAGGCACATGGACATGCAGTGCATGCAGAGATTAGATGGAGTGCAAAATGGTAACTTTAGGGTATTTCTCCCATACGAAAAAGGTTAAAAGAATAATATAATGTCACTTATATACCCTTCAATGAGATTCGACAATTTTAACATTTTGGCATACATTCTTTCTTTCTCTCTCTGTATGTGTATATATATATATGTTTTTTTTCTTTTTCTGTAACATTTCAGAGTAAGTGAAGCCACTTTACTTATAAATACCTCAGCATTTATTTTCTAAGAATAAAAACAATCTTCCACTTAACCATAATACAGTGATCAATTCTAAGAGAATTAATGGTCATTCCATAATATCATCTAATATAGACTCCATATTCAAATGTTCCTAATCGCCCTAAAAATGTATTCTAGCTATTTTTGTTTTTTTTCTCAACCAGATCTGAGGCTAGGTTTTTACACTGGATTTAGTTGTTTTTTTAATCAGGGTCTCCAGAGGAGATATCAAAATATATCTATAACTGTATATCTATATCCATATATAGTTTTATTATAAGGGGTTAGCTCATGTGATTATGAAGACTGATAAATTCCCAAGATCTGTGGCTGGCAAGCTAGAGACCTAGGAGAGCTGATAGTGTAGTTTCAGTCCATGGCCAGCAGGCTCGAGATCTAGGAAGAGCTGATGTTTTAGTTCAAACCTGAAGGCAAGAAAAATATGATGTCTTCACTTGAAGGCAGTTTGGCAGAAGGAGTTCCCTCTTACTTAGCCTTTTAGTTCTAATCAGACCTTCAGCTGATTGGATGAGACCCACCTACATTAGGAAGAGCAATCTACTTCACTCAGTGTACTGTTTCAAATGTGAATCTTCCAGAAACACCCAGAATCAAGTTTGACCAAATATCTGGACACCCCATGGCCCTGTCAAGTTGACACATAAAATTAACCATTGTAGTTGTTACATTGTGTCTCTTCAGTTTCTTTTAGTCTAGACGCTAAAGCAGTTCACTCACTTTTTTTTCTTTTTTTAATGTGATTTGAAGAGTTCAGATGTCCTGTAGAACATCTTACATTCAGGATTCTTCTGATTATTTCTTCATGGTATCATTTAATTTGTTCTTCTGTCCCTCATATTTTCTGTAAACTGGAATTTAGGTCTAGAGGGGCTTGATTACGTTCAGATTAAGCCCATTGGGTCAAGAATACATCATAGGTGGTTTTTAATTTTGCACCTCAGTACACAGAGAAGCACCTAATGCTCAGCTATCCCACTATCAGTGATGCTAGGTTTGATTGCTTGGTGAAATGTGCTGACCATCAGATCTTCTTATTGCAATGGTATGTTTTTTTAATTTGAATTAGTAATTTGTGTGGTGATATTGTGGTACTGTGGTAAATACCCTGTTCCCTATAAATTTTGTTTTAGCTCCTTTTGATGATCCTTGCCTGAATCAATGATTATTTTGGAGCTTACAAAAGGATGATTTTCTATTTCTATCATCTCTTCTGTATTTATTCTTCTGGGGACTTTAGTGGTGATTAAGAAGTCTGAGTTCTTTTTCTGTATTCAAAGTGGAGTCAATGGAGATTTTATACAAAGAAATTTGGAGAACAGGAAGAAATTAAAGGTCTTTTATGGGATTTGTACCAAGATTGCAGAGTTCCAATATTATTTGCTCATCTCTGAGGCTCCCTATGGAGACAGCCACTTTAGTCTGCGTACTCATCCCAATCAGGTGAGATGACGAGAGCCCTAGCACCCTGGCTCTAAGGCTTTCCCATGGGTAAACGTATGGACTTAAGCAGCTTTTCAATCAACTGTGACCCTTAACTTTACAAGCAACTCTCAAGTCTTTGCACATGTATATATTTCCATTGCCTTAACGTATTAAACATCCCTAAAACTACAGATTTTTTTTTCTGACCCATAGATTCCAATCCTAGGAATTTTTCCTAAGGAAAATGTACATATCCACAACATTCAGTGTGATTTATTTTAAAAATCATATAAACAGTCTTAATGCCAAGCAAAGGATATTGGCTAAATAAATGTTTGTGCAGCTGTATAATGGATATTATAAAGCTATTGAAAATGATGTGGCAGAAGTATATATTTAATGACAATAAAAGTTTTCACTATGTAAATTAGTAGATGCAAGTAAGTACAAGAACATAGTTCTATTCCCTTCCAGAAACCTCCAGGCTGTAATGCAGACGTACACTTTCAAAGCTTGGGGCTTCCATATTCTGCTTCCTATATAGAGTGGAACTTTAGTTCGGCTGGGATATAAACGGGATTATTGTAAAGGGGATTTTCTAGTTCTCTACTCAAAAGCATCTGTATCCAAGTTCCTTTTCAGTCCAAATGCCTGATAGGCATAACCTAAGCTTGCTCAGTCCTGTCCCAGCAGTTCTTTTTTTCCAAGCTCCCTCCAGTTTAACTTCACTCATAAGGAATAATGAGCAATGTAGAACACTATTAAACTCACGGTGGGGAGGCAGAGGAGGACATTTCACAGTGCACAGGAGTTCCCCTTTAAACTCCACCCGAGACTGGCCTCTTTTTCCATGCCTCTTTCCATACATACCTTGGCTTTGCACCTGTCCCTATGCAGCCTCTTGGTTGCTGTCTCCTGCCTCCATGGAACAATTACTCTCTGAGGCCTCTTAGTTTCTCCTCTTCTTAGACAGAGTGATTCCCTGCTTGCATATCCTTTCCCACTCTGTAATATCATCTTTAAATAAGTCTAAGGCCAGTACGCTGAGGATGAAGGTTTTTGTTTATTGTCAGCAAACAAAAAATCCTATAGTTACCTGGATCCACACTTCTTATGTAAAGAGAGTTTATAAATAACAAATATTTTTCTCCAGTCAGCCATGTGTTAAATCACTGTTTTATTATAAATATGTGTTTCTTCTGTAATAAATGTAAAGCAAAAAGGGAAAAAAAAGGTAGCCTTTTTCTCTCTAGTCTGGAGCAGGTACTGGTGAATTTTCCAGGCTCCAAAGTAGGCATGAGGTATAACTGGCCAGAACAAATTCGGTCCTGACAGCAGCAGAACCAGGACACTCATTGAGTGATGAGGCCAGAGACATGGGGCAGCAACACGGGACAGAGGGACTGTGTTACTAGAACTGGATTAGAAGGTAGGGGGATTAAAGTTCTTTTGGTTGAAGCAACAGGAAAACAAATTCAAATTTAAGCAAAAAATAGGATGTACTGGCTCATCTAACAGATGTAGCAAATGTGACTTAATCCAAGGATCCCTGATGTCATGAAAATTGGCTACTTCTCCATTTCTCTGTTCTCCTTCCTTCTGTCAACTCCATTCTCAGGCAGATTGTCCCTGAAAAGTATCAGTATGACCATCAGGCAATAATCAAATGGTAAAGAAGAAGTATTTTCCCCCCACTCCCAGCATTACCAGTAAAACTTCTAAGATTCACTCTGAATGGAGTGGTTTAGGCATATGACCACCTATGGTGCAGGGGATACACATGGGATTGGCTTATGCCTAGGTCATTTGTTTCAACCGCAAAAGGCAGGGACTGGAGGTGAGGAAGGGCTGGACCCCTAAAGACTTGGAATCGGGGACCTGGGAAGCGTGTAACAAATACTCCCTGCCGGAGTCTGGGAAGTGACAAAGGTCTGAGCTGTCACATACAACAGAAAAACAAGATTTCTGACTGGACATCCAGTGTGGACAGGGGCTCCTGTCTGGGGCAAGGCTGGCACTGTTTAAGGGTTTCTTTCTCTTTCCTAAGTTTTCTAGTGGGTATCATGTAGCCTGATTTTCAGGAAAGGAGCATATGACGCAGACTGGTCTTGACATGATGAAACAGAAACACCTCAAAACCAGAAGCAATATTACTTGCCTCCTCCCTCCATAAAAACTACAAGGAGAGTATTAATGAAGTAATAGTGAATTTTATTCCTGGGGTGGAACTCATTTATAAAAAAGTTTAGATTCCTAAACTGCCCCATAAGAATTGTCATCAGAGATATAGACCTTTCAGGCTCCAGTAATATTATATATATATATATATATTTTTTTTTTTTTTTTTTTTTTTTTTTGCGGTACGCGGGCCTCTCACTGTTGTGGCCTCTCCCGTTGCGGAGCACAGGCTCCAGATGTGCAGGCTCAGCAGCCATGGCTCACGGGCCCAGCCGCTCTACGGCATGTGGGATCTTCCTGGACCGCGGCACGAACCCATGTCCCCTGCATCAGCAGGGGGATTCTCAACCACTGTGCCACCAGGGGAGCCCCAGGCTCCAGTAATACTAAGAGCCCTCATAAAGACTGGTTTTCTAAAAGCTATTGCTCTTCCTTACCAATCTGTATCTTAAATCCTTTAATTGGATGAAATTTTGATACAGACAGGTGAGCGAGTGAGTCTGACAGATGATATTTTCCAGATGCATTTTAATCGAAAGTTAGTTTTCAAGGTATTTGCTTAGTTCACAATTTTTCTAGAAACTTTTGCGCTATTTCAGTTCTGTTTGCAAACCTTGTTCACGAGAATCATTTTATAAGGAAAGGAGGCGTGATAAGGGAAATAGTGCCTTAAAATCTGATAGCTGGAGTTCAAACTCCAACTCTACCTCATACTTATTTTGGGACTTTGAGAAGTTTTATATCTCAGAGTTTCAGTTTTGTCTTCTGTGAAATGGAGATAATTATAACATTTAGTGTAGGTGTGAGGATTAAATGAGAAAACTTAAGTAAAATTCTTAAAACAGTCTCTGGCATGTAGGAGATGCTCAGGAAATGTTATTTCTCATCCTCGTGTCTCCTAACTTCTACGAAAGCAGGGATCAATTCCTGTTATCATAAGCACACTTTACAGCTCTGTATCCCAATGCAGAGAGGGCATCCAATGAAAATAATCTGAGGAGCATTTTTTTAAATTGTTCTTTTTCTGCTTTTAAAGAATATCTGGAGAGTTAGAGCTAGCACAGGAGTCAATCTATAGGTGATTTGAACCTATGTTCCGAGCAGGAAAATAACCATGGGCTAATAGACATCCAGGTCACCTGGGGGAAATTAAAGTGCCACCTCCTCTGAGAAGCTTCCCTTGATTCCCCAAACCAGGTTGACATGGCCATGTCCTCCCACATGCTCCCTTCCATGGTACTTCTAGAACAGGGACTGGCAAACTACAGCCCATGGGCCAAATCCAGCCCACCACTTGTTTGCATATGGCTTGCAAGCTAAGAATGAGTTTTTACGTTTTTAAATGATTAAAAACAAATCAAATGAGAATACGATTATGTGACACATGAAAATATATGTGATTCAAATTTTTGTGTCCATAAATCATGTTTTATTTGGATCTAGCCATACTCATTCATTTGTGGGTTGTCTATGGCTGCTTTTGCATTACAATGGCAGAATTAGGTATTCATAAATTACTGTTTCCCCCCTTTTCAAGTACTTCAAGTAAGGTGTCCCTCTACTGTAATCCACATTAGGACTATCCCAGGGTCCCTAGCCTCTGGCCACTCCCTGCAGCCCATGGGCACTTAAGGGTCTGACGAGTCTAGGTATGGTCAGGGCCTGGTGAACATTTCAGGTGCTCAAAATGAAAGGGAAGGGACCATTGGAAAGTCATCTTTCTCTGCATCCTGTTGCTTGAGGTCATGTGATGTAAGGGAAGGAGCGCTGGGTTTTGAGACTTTGACCTAATGGAGGTGAGTCCTGGACTGATGACTTTCAAGTAATATGACCTTGGAAATAGACCACTTCTCTGAGTGTCATTTTCTTCCCGTATGGTATAGAGATCATTCTTGCTCCATAGTCCTCACTGGGTCTTTGTTATATTGCAAAATACCTACACTGGTAGGGAGGGGCCATGCATGTCTATCTTGCTCTCGTTGTAGGTCCTGGATTAGCATGAAGCCTGGCACACCAGACACCAGAGATTCTCAGCTGAGGCCAGGGCACCTGGGGAGCTTTAAGCTACCATCAGCACTGAGCACTGCCCCAGACCAATTAGAGGAGGGTCTCTGGGAATGGGTCTGGACATCAAGCTTTTATTTAGTGTTTTTTAGGCTCCCCAGGTGCTTCTGATATTCATCCAGGATTGAGAGCCAGTGTTGCAGAGTGCTCAATTAATATTTACTGACTGACTGAAGTTGTTCCCACAGGCATTTTTTCCCCCTGTGCTTTCAGACACTGACTAAAGTCAGAATGTTCTGCATCAGGGACAAAAAATGTGCTGTTTGTCACCTCTAATCGAATTGCTTTTTCCAGTTCAGGGAGGTCTGCTTGCTGCCGTCTTCACCTTTCACTGACTGCACGGCTGGTGATTCTCTTGTTATTTATCTGCCCCTTGTGGCCCCTGCCTTTCTTGTTCTCCACTTTCTATTCTTATGGGTTCCTCATCAGTCTTCCCCTCCTCCTCTGTAATCTTCTAGGCATTTTTTCTTCTTACTGTTGCTAAGTTCACGAGTAGCACTTGCTTACCGTCGATAACACCATGTACTTTCGACTATTCCCATTTTTTATTTTCTGCTAAATTAGTTTTGCCTTGTGCTTCACATTGCAAAATACATCCCCAGACTCTCCTTCACTGTTAAATTGCTGTCTCTGGGAGTAAGATTTTCTCTGAAGCTTTGAGCTGGCTGACATCAGAAAATTCATCCCTCAGTTTACAGAAAAGGGCGCCGAGGCCCAGCAAGAGGGAACAGCTACTCAGGGTCACAGAGTGAGCTCACGGCAGGTGGGGCTGGATCACAGATTTCTACGCGGCCATTTCACACTCCCTTCAGACTGCCGCACGACCTTGCTAGTGATGCCTGGGGCTTCTTGGACAACTCATTGCTTCTCTTTCACGGAGGTTTGGCACCTTTCCAAATCTGCACCTTGCCAGAGTCTGTTAATTTTACCACTCAAAGGAGAAGGGAGGATTGACGGCGGCAGCCACATGTAGGTATGGGGAGGGTCCGGCTGACCACGTTGGTTCAGTGACACTTCAGAGGACCCAGCCCTCTGTGTCTCAGCCTCCTGACATATACTGTCATCTGAACATGACAGATGTTTTGAAGGGGCAGCAGGGCAGTGGGAGAACTCTTCCCCATAACCACCTCCAGCTGCCCCCCTAAATATGATATGGTCATGCATCACTGTCCACTCTCTTGTCTGTACTTCTGTGCTGTCCAATATGGTAGCTGCTAGCTACAATTGAAATTAAAATGAAATAAAATTAAAACTTCTTTTCCTTGGTTGCCCTAGTCGCATTCCAAGTGCTCAGTAGCCAAACGTGGCTAGTGGTTACTGTTGTGGACAGCACAGAAATAGGACATTTCGAACATTGCTGAAGATTCTGTTACACAGTGCAGCTCCAGACACCTGGGTAGGATACCTTGGTCTACAGAAGAAACACTCCAGGGGAGAAAGATCAGAAAGAGGCAGCCCATGCCAGTGCCCCTTAGGTTCTGGACTGGGATTCTGAGGCTACCTGCTACAGCCATTTTGGACTCTTCCCCTTCCTGCCATCCCCATGTATGTCTTATCTTCCCTGCTAGACTGTGAACTCCTTGGAAGCAGTGTCTGTTTCTGGTTAATGTTATGTTCCCACAGAATTGACCTGACATATGATAGGCCTCTGTGAATGTGTGACTAAATAAAGTTATGTTCTTCGTCCATTCAGTATTAACAAGAAAACAGCTATATTCAATACATTGGTAAAAATCTGTCTTTTTGGTAAAGAGGAACAGAAGTTAATACTGGCTGCTGGCTAAGTGGGAATCCATGTTAAGTTCCCCTCCTCCTGGGGGAGGAGGCCCTGACTCTCTGGGGAGGTGAGTGATGTGCAGGCCGATAGGAAGAGTAAGGGGCGGAGCCCAGTGCCCCAGCACACAGGTTCACAGATACCGCACTGCCTTGGCTTGGGGATTAGCCGTGCCTCTTGCACAGAGTTCTGGGGCGGAGTTTGGACTGATAATTCCAGGCCAGAAGTCAATGTGGTGTGGTGGACTGGGAGGCCTGAAGCTCCCGTTTAAGTCCTGGCTCCAATACCACTTAGCTGCTTTGTTACTCAGTGTATTCATGACAGTCCAGGCTGGTAATAACAACTTGTGTCCCTCTCCAGTGCACAGACAGGGCTGAATGAGGCTCAAGGAAATAAAGCTCTGCAGAGCCTTTGTAGCCTGAACAGTGTATGTATGTCAGTGTGGGGTTGGTGGTCCACATGGTTGCTATTAGCATGTTTTGTTAGATCACCAGGACATATTTGCTAGAGATACTTTCTGGAAATGCCATTTTTTGCATTTGCCAACTGATGTTTGTGCTTGCCAACCAATTGCCTGGTTCAACCTCAGATCTACTGAATTTATGCAACAGCCTCAAAATCTCAGGCATGTCAACAACAACAAAGGTTCAGGAAGAGGGTTTTATTTACTTAAAAAAATGCTTCTTTAGGATGCCTCCAAGAGATAATCATTTCCATTTTCCTTAGTTATCATCAGAAAAACTGTGTGAAGGTAGATAGGGTGAAGTCAGAGAGATAGAAGAGGAAAAACAACTCACATTAAGAGCACTTATGTGACAGGCATTTAATATGCATTATCTTGCTTAATTCTAATGACTTTTATACCCATTTTACAGTGAAGAAACCAAGGTTCACAGAACTTAAATTTCTGCCCCTGGTGATATAGCTAGTGAGTGACACACACAACACAATCCCACGTCTCTCTGACCTAAAATGCCCAGCAAGTCCCACTGTCTGACTTGCCTCCCATCTAACCAGAAAGTAATGGAGCAAGGCAGCATGGGAATCCATGTTTTCTGCCTGCAACCATAGGCTTTCTCTACTGCACTATGGAGGGCAGAGCACTGCCTGATGTTCTATAGCTCATCTGAAAGGCCTTGCCTTAAGTTTTGACTCAAATCAGTTCTCTACCAGGCATGCCATAATTTGTGTGTTTATGATGAGGCAGAAGAATACTTGCTTCCTTCAGAAAAATCTAGGTAATTTTGGAAGTCTTTCTGGTCTGAGATCATCTCTTTCAAATATTTTGATCCTATTTTGGATTACAAAAATTTTACTGATATAGTTATAGCAACAAAGGAATGTTATTTTTTTTAATTTTTTATTATTTTTTTTTTACCATCTTTATTGGAGTATAATTGTTTTACAATAGTGTGTTAGTTTTTCCTTTACAACAAACTGAATCAGTTATACATATACATATGTTCCCATATCTCTTCCCTCTTGCATCACCCTCTCTCCCACCCTCCCTATCCCACCCCTCTAGGTGGTCACAAAGCACAGAGGTGATCTCCCTGTGCTATGCAGCAGCTTCCCACTAGCTATCTAATTTACATTTGATAGTGTATATATGTCCCTGCCACTCTCTCACTTCGTCACAGCCCACCCTTCCCCCTCCCCATATGTGCCCAAAGATTACAGGTAACCTTTTCATTATCTCAATAACCTTGTATGACCTCTGGCTGGTTCCATTTCCTTGGTACGGTATTTGGAAACAGACGACACACAGATCCAGCACTATATTTCTTTCCTTTTCAAGTTAAAATCCCTTCCAAGTGTACTTCACAGTCTAAGAATTTCATTGAGTCAGTCATTTTCTCTCAACCAGCAATTTCTCAAGGACTATGCGGGCTGTTGTTCTACCCTCACTGAACCCTAAACCTAGGACGTCAGTGGGGTTCCATGCACCATAACATAGCTTCAAGGCTCAGCTTTTAAAGCTGAGTGGTGAGGCAGAGTGAGGGCAGAGACAGATTTGTCACCCAGTGGTCTTGGGCAGCTCACCTTACCTTGAAGATTTTAACTCTCATCCATTATATGGGAATAATAATCTCAGCTTTGCCTACTTCACAGGGTAGTAAGATGATGGATTTAAGGGACACTAATTGTGATGGATTTAATGGTGCCATGTCCCTCTCAAGTTCAGTTGTCAAAATCCTAACCCCCCAATACCTCAGAATGTTATTTGCAAACAGTGTTCTTGCAGATATTGTTAGTTAAAATTCAGTCCTACTGGAGTAGGGTGAGCCCCTAATCCAATATGCCTACCTAGTGTCCTTATGAAAAGGGGAAATTTGGACACAGAAATGCACACAGGAAGAACAACAGGGAAACATGAAGGCGAGATCACGGTGATGTGCCTACAAGCCAAAGAATGCCAAAGAAAACCAGAAAACCACCAGAAGCTACGGGAGAGGCCTGGAACAGGTTCTTCCTCATGGCCCTCAGGAGGAGCTAACCTGTCAACATTTGACCTGGGACTTCTGGTCTCCAGACTGAGAGACAATAAGCCAACCAGTATGTGGTACTTTGTTACAGCAGCCCTAGTAAACTAAAGTACTGATGATGTTTGGTTTTGATGACTGAGCAATAAGAACTAGGTGAGATACTCTGAGGTCTAATGCCCTCAAAAATATTGACCTAGAGACCTCAGTCAAGTCATTCAACCTTTCTGGATCTCAGTTGCTTCTGTGAAATGGGAATTTTATAGTGTTTATATTGCATTTTTTCCAAGTATTAGGTGGGGTAATATATTTGAAAGCATTTGTAAACTGTGAAAGCCTATACAACAGTTATTGTTTGGGGATGGTCCATTTCTGATCTGGTGATGGTACGACGGAAGGGACATCTAGATACAGGATTAAGATACTTATTCTGCATTTGCAGAAAACCACATAAAATACTTTGAGTGATTCTGTGACCTAAATAAAATGTCTTCATCAGCCAGAGAGGTAACTGATTCACTCTTCCTCATACAATTAGCATCTGGAGGCCAGGAGTAGACCAGAGGGGCCTGCCCTGAGCTGCCAGTCTGTCTGCCCCACGTTGGTTCCCACCCTCCTCCCACCCTGACGGCCTCTCTCACACCAAAGGCAAAAACCAAGACACTCTGTCCTGGCTCCTGACTCATTCCCTCTGCACCACAGACATAGGTCTTAGACTCTTCTAAAGTACACTGACACTGAGTTTATTTAGCTTGTCTCTGTCTTTGAAAAAACAGCTGCATTTTCCAAATGGCCTTCTCAATCTCTTGCTTCTCTGTTATGGATGACGATTTCTGCTTCTTCCAGAGGTCGTCAGTCATTCAGAGAAACCTTTTAAACCCTGCAAGCATCTCCATGTGCTCACGTGTGTGTGTGTGTGTGTGTGTGTGTGTGTCTTTAGTGTGTGTGCTTCTCCCTCAGCAGAGGGTCAGCTTTGTCATGTCAGGACCCCACGTCCATCCTGTTCAAGTCAGTGCCTGGCATGTGTGGTGGGGAGCCAATGCATAATTATTTGAATGAATGAGCGAACATTGTATGAGAAAGGCAGTATCATCTCATGTTAAGAACTTAAGACTGATTCCAGAAAATTGTGGTTTAATTTTAACATCCAGCAATAACATTTCCTAGCTGTGTAAAAGTAAGCAGGACATAACTTAGAGAAGCCTCAGTTTTTTAATCTGTAGAATGGAGATAATGCTAACTTTTCTGCTTAGTTTAAAGAAATATTAGGAGGTTCAAATGTCATAAAGATGGAGTGACTGTTAGTTTTGTGTGCCAACTCAGCTAAGCTATAATACTCAGTTATTAATCAAATACTAATCTAAGTGTTGCTGTGAAGGTAATTTGCAGATGGGGTTAGCATCTACCATCAGTTGACCTTAAGTAGAGGAGATTACTCTTAATAGTGAGGGTGGGCCTCATCCAATCCATTGAAAGGTTTTAGGAGCAAAAACCAAATGTTTCCTGGAGAAGAACTTCTGTCTTAAGACTGCAGCGTCAACTCCTGCCTGAATTTCCAACCTGCTGGCCTGCCCTACAAATTTTGAATTTGTCAGCCCCCGCAGTTGCATTAGACAATTTCTGCAAATTAATCATATATATGTACATGTATATACACATCTACATATATACACACACACATATATATCCACATACATATATATATATATCTTAGTGTTTTCCATATGCATATACATATGTATATATTCTCTGGAAAACACTGACTGATACGGATGGGATAGTTGGTCACTTTGGAAGGTTATAAGACGAAGGATGGAGAGTGAAGGGAGGAAGGCAAAAGCTTCTCTGCTCAGCTAAGGGAACTGAGAGGCTGAGAAGGCCTAGAACTGCTGTCTCTCCGTCTTCCCAGGAAATGTGCATAGCTGCAATGCTTCCTGTAAGGATAGAGGCATCCCAGATAGTTTAACAGTGCCACCTCCCCGGGTCCTGGCTGGGGCAGGGTGGGCCCACATATTCTCAGGGGGGCTGACTGTGTAGGAAGCAGATTTTTTAAATTTTATTTTATTTTATTTATTTATTTATTTTTGGCTGCGATGGGTCTTTGTTGATGTGCGTGGGCTTTCCCTACTTGTGGCGAGCAGGGGCTACTCTTTTGTTGCAGTGCGTGGGCTTCTCATTGCGGTGGCTTCTCTTGTGGAACACGGGCTCTAGGCTTGTGGGCTTCAGTAGTTGTGGCACGCGGGCTCAGTAGTTGTGGCGCACGGGCTTAGTTGCTCCGCAGCATGTGGGATCTTCCCGGACCAGGGCTCGAACCCGTATCCCCTACATTGGCAGGTGAATTCTTAACCACTGCACTACCAGGGAAGCCCCCAGGAAGCAGATTTTAACAAACAGGCCCCCAGTGGGGAGGAGAGGGCAGAGGGGCAGCAGCAACTGGCAGCTCCTTGCACCCCCGCCGTGGAGAAAAGACTCGGAGCTGTCTGTGTGGTTATTCTCCTGACTGACACCATCCTAATTAGTGCAGGACCCCTCTGGCACTGGAGCTTCTTTTATTAACGCCTTCATTAAAAGGTTTCCCCTAAGCAATCAACCGAGGAAGGTGCTTACAGGAAGAAGGTTCTTGGGGCTCACAGGCGGGCCTTGTACAGGAGAAAGAAGCCAGTCTCTGGCTGTGCACACAACGTCAGTGTGTCTTCTTGAAACCTTCTTCTAGACACTGGCTGCCCTTAACCAGTCCCTCCCACTCTCCCTGCAACCCCCCTTTCTAACTCCAGAGGCATTTTACACTACAAATCAAAATTAAACCCCATGTGGCACTTTGGACTCAGATTTTATTCTCAAAAAGAAATAAATTTTGCAAAAGTTTTTAGCCAACTCAGTAATTAGCTCGTTTGGGACAAGAACTGTTATATCTGCCATTCCTTCACCATAATAATAACAGCAACATTAATTATTCATCACATTTGTACATCAGCTTTTTGATTTAAAATGTGTATTCACATCCGTTATTTGCCCAGCACCTACTATGTGTTAGTCAGTGGGCTTGGCACTGGAACATAGATAAAATATGATTGCATTTGAAAGTGGGATCCTTTTATCCATCATGAAAAATGGCCATTTAAAATATTATGTGGAAAGAGGCACTGTGGGAAGCTTTAGGAGGGGATAGCCAACTGCCTGGGGAATTGGGAAAGGTTCTTCAGAGGAAATGTGTTTGGGCTAGGTCCTGGGGGAGAGAAAAATCTCAGGCCTTTTTGCTATGGGGCCTGAGCTGCAGTAGAGACACCCTGGACTGGAGGCTGGAGGCCTGAGTGCTAGATCTTGCTCTACTGAAAACTCAGCATTTGACCTTGGGCGAGTCATTTCCCCTTCTGAACGTCAGTTTCCTCATTCATAAAGTTAGTTCAGTTTTTTTTTTCGATATTGAAAGCTTCTTTTCAGCTATAGGCAGAATCCTACTAAGTATGTGAAACTGACAGAAACAGAGCTATTCTTATGGAAGCAGCTGCTGGCGCAATAGCAGCTCTGCTCCTACCCCATGTACCCCAAAGGAACCCCAGAAGCATCTCTCTTTTACTCTTGGGCTCTGAAGAGCGCAGTTTGAGAACCATAGGACCAAGTGGTCTCAGAAGTTCTCCACTCCGAGAGCCAGTGCTTCTATGAAGTTCACTAAACAATCTGATTTTTTAAAATGATAACAGCTAATTAATATTTATTGAATGCTGTGTATCAGGCTTTGTGCCAAGGGCTTTTTACAACAACCCCATGAGATAGGTACGGTTGTCATCACTATTTTAGAGATGGAAAATAAAAAGAAACACAAAAGCTCAGTAACTCATCCAGGGTCACACGATTACTAAGCAGCACAGGCAAGGTTCAAATCCAGACAGCATGGCTCCAAAGCCTGCGATAATAACCATTATGCATCCAGCTTTTTGACAACCCCACAAATGTGTTTCTTGACATTTGCTTAAATAGCTCAAACTGAAGTTTAAGCTCATTTTGTCTTAAGCATATAAGAGAAATAACCAATTGAAGAATTAAATATGTCATCCTGTAACCTAATTGTTGTCCCATCATAGGGAAGGAATTTGTTTTCCTGAATCTAGCTGGACAATATTTCTTCTGCTCCAGTGAATTCCCTACTGGGTCTCTGCATATACCATAGGCCTTATTTTTTGTCTTTGGTGAAGAGGAAGGATGGTTGGTCCTCATCTTTAGAATACTGTCCATTTGGCCACCATTAACTAATTCCTCAGCTCCCCAGGTCTAAGCAAAAGCAACAGTAAAGTTCCACAGGGTGCCACAGGGCTGGGATGGGGTGCTGGTTTCTAGACAGTCAGAGAAGTCCTGGGAAATGGACTTGAGTAAGCCCACTACAAAGTCCCGTTGTCTGACCTCAGCTGAGACCTCACCACTCCTCACCAGTCTTTTGTTTCCTGTTTCTTTATGCCCAGTTGCTTCCCCACAGCAGCTGCGCAAATTCTGCTTGCACTCTTAAGGCTCAAAGACTGCCCCGTTTTCCTCAATCTCCCCAGGACACTGCTGGTCTCTCAGCCTGTGCAGAGCGAGCCTCTCTGCCCTGAGGCTCCTCACCTTCCTGTGCCTCCCCAGAGGCACTGCTCCGAGCTCTTCCCCTTTCCTTTCTTCTTTTCCTTTCCTTTTGATGAAGTGTCCTGTGTCCCTTCCCAAATGGTCTTGGCGCCCCCCCTTTCCAGTTCTCTCCATGCACTTGGCTTTGTCCACTCTCTCTGGATCGCCGCTCCCTCAAATGCTAAATCTCCTCCCACTCTGGCCCCTCAACCAACAGATACTGCAGGTCTCACTCATTGCAAACAGACCTTCCCCTTGACCCAGCTTCCCATCATCGTTTCATTATTTTCCTCTAACAAAGTCTGGTACTCGTTCTTTCAGTGCTTCCCTACCTCCATTCTTCCTTGTAAACCCCAATCACAGGCAAGGTGTCAACTGTTCTCCTCCTTGAAAACCACTTCTAAGGCTCTATGCATCATTTCTAGGCACTAGCATGAAATGCCGGTATTCTGCCAACCCCTACCTTCTGCCCTGCTCTGCCACTAACCTGCTCTGTGATCCTGAACAAGTCTTACCTATTTTGGGGCCTCATCTCATCACATATAAGTTTTCAAAGCTTCATTCAAAAATATTGTTTTCCGAATCCTAATATGTACAACAAATACAAAGCAGGGAGGTCAGGTGTGTGTGTGCGTGTGTGTAGGGGCCAGTGAGAACCCCACTCAATTAGAATGATAAGTTCAGCCCCTTTTCCCTGAAAACTTCCCCCTTTGTTCACAGGATTGGGTTTTCAGCAGGTATATATTAAAATGGGACTCTGAGCCAGGTAAGCCAGTCAGGATTCCTGACACATGGAACCTATAAAATAATAAATGCTTGTTGTTTTAAATCACTAAATGTTGAGGTAATTTGTTACGTTGCAATAGACCGGAAAAATGTAAGCCTGGGAGCTCCAGGTGACCATGTTTTACTGTGTGGTCTGGGAACCAGACACAGTCCACAGTGAGAGAGAGAAGGTGAAGTCAATGTGAAAAGATTTCTGTGGCCTTCAGTGCCTTGGTTCTGGTTTAGTTCTGAGACCCAGTTTATTTCCGCCTTTGAAAATTTTGTTCTTTGTTATAAAAATCACTCCTTCTCTGCTATTTGTATTTATAACCCAACAGGAGGGCTCTAATAGACACATCTGATTTCTGTCTCCAATGCCGTTGTTTCCCTTCGCCCCTTATCCTGCACGGTGAGCGCAGGCACTGTTCAACCTGAGGAGACTTCTGTGACCAGATCTTCCACTCCCTTCCAGATAGTCAGGGATGCTTCTCTGTATGCTTCCTTAGCACTCTGAGCATGTTTGAGAAATTTGTCACAATTCCAATACCATGTGTGTACCTGTCTGGCTTCCCAATCTTATAATTAGAATGAGATAATTAATCATTCATCTCTGTGTCCCCAGCACCTTCTGAATGAGTTTTGTAACCAATGAAATAGAAAGGTATTCACGACAAAATAGCTTTACTCCTATAAAACAGATTTTCTGGAATGAGTTCTCAAGGTTAGTCAGAGATGTAGGGTGGGATTCAAGTAGAAACAGAAAAAGCTAGTACATGCTATAACTTGATGTATTTTGAAAATCTTATACTGAAGGAATGTGTGTGTGTGTGTAAATTCCAGTGGAGAAAAGGAATAAATTCTGGGAGGTTTTCATGAAAATATTATTTGAACTAGGCTTTGGCTCATAAAAAAGATTTTTGACAGGTAAAATCTTTTTTAAGGGACAAGTAAGGTCCTCTAGTAGACTGAACACCTTGAACAAAGGCATTGGTACATAAAAGTGCCTAGAGGATTAGAGGAATAACAAGTGGTGAGTGGACTGAAAAGTCTGTAGTACATGTAATAGAAAATAAGGCCAGAAAATTAGACTGCAGCAAGGTAGCATAGGCTCTCGAATGCTTTTCTCTTTGTTTGCTCTGTGTTCTAGTGTTAAGTGGAGCAGTTCATTATGACTGGAGTGAAAAGTACAAGGTGAGTATATCCCTGAACAGGGCTGAATGGTAACTCCTCATTTCTGAACCCTACATCTCCATGATTATTCTTTTATCAAATTAGGTACATATCTTGGAAATTTTTCCCACTGGAGTCCTTCTTCAGCCTTGAGTGCATGAGCCCTGCGCTATGAGGTGGCCAGAGCACCTCCCCTCATACACTGCCCAGTGGTTACAAATCTAGCAGATTTATTACATGCTCACCCATAAAGGTCCATCTTTGATCCACATCAACTTCTCCCTTGTTTCTCCAACTTCTTGCCTGCTTCAGTCTTTTCCACCAGCATCATGCTTCTATGTTTTTGCACATGTGATATCACTGTTTGGACTGATTTCACCTGTTTTAATGTGAAACTCCATGCTTCAAAACCCAACTCTAAAAGGGAAGGGATGGAGGGAGGGTGGGAAGGAGGAAGGATACAAAGAACCATCCCCCCACCCCCAAAAAACCTCCTACAAAAACCAACTTCTGAAATTTTAGTATAAAATCTGGTAGCACCTCTGGACAAAGCATCTTTATTTTCCCATTAAAAATCCTTGTAATGCACAGAAAAAGGCAAACACAAAACCTTAAAAAATGAGGTGATATTATCTTTCTAGGATTTTTTTCAGCTGCATACTCAGTCACCTGGGTTATATCCTCATGAGGGAGATTCTTCCTTAAAAAAATGATGAAAAAACATAATGTACCATCACTATTGTATTTTGGTAATAAAGCCTTGTAAGAACAATCTATATAATGTATTTATGAAGTGGAGAGAGCCTCTCTTCTCTCTCTCTCTCTCTCTCTCTCTCTGTCTGTCTGTCTGTCTGTCTGTCTCCCTCCCTCTCTCTCTCTCTGTCACACACACACACACACACACACACACACACACACACACACACACACACACATTTTAGCTCTGTTTAAGCACTTGGCATAGATAGGTGGGGTAGAAGGGCCAGACTGTAGAAGAGGAGTTGGGGGTTGGTGATGGCTGATGTTATCTTTGGAAGTGTATATCCAACAGAGAAATAGTTGTAAGTAGGGAGGAAAAAAATGACCCAGTTAAAACAATGCACACTAGGGAAGGGAATTGTTGGGTTGGTTATCTTGGCTTTTGGTCACACTGTTGATTCAGAGTATGAGCTCATAAAAATCAGTAAGCAAATCAATAAAAAGCAAATACTATGAATAAACAGTTCAGAAGAAAAGAAATTCAAGTGACTGAAAAACATTTGAAAAATATTTAACGTTACACATAATTTTAAAACGCCAAATGAAACCATAGCATGCCAATTTTAGTTTTGATGTTGATGAGGATTTCAAAAACTAGTAGCACTCATACACTGTCATACAGTGCTAGTGATATTTTAAATCTTTTCTGGAGGGCAATTTGATAATGCATATCAAGTGCCTAACAGTTAACCACATCCTTAGATCCAGTAACTATATTACTAGGAATTCATAATGGGAATATAAATAGAGGCATGTATAGTTATTTATGTACAATGATGTTTATCACAGCAGTATTTATGAGCAAAAGTTTGGAAATTAGACAAGTGTTCATCAATAGGAAAATGATTACATAAAATATTAAAAACAAAGCTTTATGTTATTACAAATCATAGTGTTTAAAGAGTATTGAATGATATAGAAAAATGTTCATAGTATAATATGAAAAAAAAGTAGGTTCACTGTAAATTTCTTTCAGAATTAAAAAAATGTAATTCCACTGCATTCTCTCCTCCACTGTTTCTGATGAGCAATCTGTTTCATTCAAATTGTTGGTCCCCCTATTTGTAGTGTGTTGTTTTTACTCTGGCTGCTTTCAGCAACTTTATTATGATGTATCTGGCTTGTAATTGCCTTGAATTTATTCTGTTGGGATACAGTATGCTTCTTGGATATCATTGAATCTCTCTCTCTATTTTTTTGCCAATATATATTTTTTTAATTTATTTTATTTATTTATTTTTGGCTGTGTTGGGTCTTTGTAGCGCGCGGACTTTCTCTAGTTGCGGCGAGTGGGGGCTACTGTTTGTTGAGGTGCGTGGGCTTCTCATCGCGGGGGCTTCTCTTGTTGTGGAACATGGGCTCTAGGCAGGTAGGCTTCAGTAGTTGCAGCACGCAGGCTCAGTAGTTGTGGCACATGGGCCTAGTTGTTCCGCGGCATGTGGGATCTTCCCGGACCAGGGCACGAACCCATGTCCCCTGCATTGGCAGGCGGATTCTTAACCACTGTACCACCAGGGAAGCGCTTTTTGCTGACATTGTAAACTTTTCAACATTATTTCTTCAAAAATTTTGTCTGTGTCATACTCTACCTCCTCTCCTTCTGGGACTATGACAATATGAATTTTAAACCTTTTGGTATTGTCACAGAGGTCCCAGAGACTCTGTTAATTTTTTTTCAATCTTTTTTCCTCTGTTGTTCAGATTGGATCATTTCTATCCAATTTCTAACCTTAAAGTTCAAAGACCTTTCCTCTGTCATCTCTATTCTGCCCTTGAACCATCCACTGTATTTTAAAATTTTGGTTATTGTATTTTTTTAGTTTTAAAATTTCCATTTGGTCCTTTTTAATACCTTCTATTTCTCTCCTGCAGCTTTCGCTCTTTCCATCTATTTCAAGAGTGAGCACCCTCACTTGGAGCATGGTTAAAATGCTTCTTTAATATCTGATAATTCCAACATTTGTAGCATTTCATGTTACCTTTGTTGAATGTAAGTCATAGAAATTTTCTCCCTTCATATGTTGTGTCCTGGACACATTGAGTATTACATTGGAAGACTCTTGGTCTTATGTTCTGTGGAAAATATGAATGTGGTTTTGTTTTGTTTTGTTTTAAGCAGGCAGTTGACTGAGTCGGGTTCAGGCCATAAGTTCAAGCTGGCTTTCTGAGGCCTGTGGTTCAAGTGTTAATTCAGTTTTCAAAGCCATTGCATGCTTCTTGTATCTGCCCTGCTGTGTGCCACCAAGTGACCTGTATAGGACCTGGGCAGTGCTCTACTGTATAGATTAGTTCTCAAAGCCTGTGGTTTACTGTTTAAGTTCAGGTGCATACATGTGAAGTTTAAGGGTAAGCCCAGGAGTTGATACACAACTTTATGGGGTTATTTTCCCCCAGTTTCCCCTGTTACACATCTCCTGGGAACTTTCCAGCTCTGCGGATACCCCTTCTTTGTCCTTTGGCTAGAAAGCTGAGGCTTTGAATTGGTTACCCTGCTGTGTACTTTTTGCTGTGTACTCCCAGGTCAAATGAGTGGTAAGAGGACTGACAGGAAAAGGAAAGCAGTGAGATTTCCTTCCATGCTCTTGGCTCAGAGTTTTAGGCATCTGCTTTACTGGCACTGCCATCATTTCTGTTATTTGGCACAGTTATTACTGCCACTGCTGCCACCATGGGCTTGCCTTAGGGCTGGGGAAGAGAGAGTGGAAAACAACAAAACAAACAACAACAACACCACCAGAGGAAAGTTATACATTCCCTCTGTCTTTCAGGGGCTCGTGGGACCAGAAAGAGAGGGTTTCAGTAAGAGGTATTTCTGTTTACACCTGGCATGCTCTTCTTGGTTTGGAGCTATAAAGGCACTGTCAGTTTGATAGTGCTTCTAGTTTCCCAATCTGCCAGCTAGCCTTTACTTTTCAGAGTCCTCAGATAGATGCTGCATGCATACTGTGTAGTATTGTTAGTTACTTCCAATGGGAGAGATGATGTTTGCTTACTTCATCTTATGTAAAACTGGCATTCATTTCTTTAAGGTTACATTTATTTATACATCAACTGCTGTTTATGTATACCCTGCTGCCAGATTCTGAATTTATGTGGGTGGGTATTTATCTGTTTATCCCTAGCACCCCAGCACCAAGTTTGACACATAATATATGTTTTTAAATGTTCAAATTGAACTTCTTTCCAATGTTCCTACCCTTGTCCTTAATGGGTATGTTTTCAGTTATTTTTAATACCATATCTTTAGGAAATCATTTGGTCTATCATACTGCTCTGGCTAAAGCAAACTGTGATCTAAATGCCTAAATACACCATGCAGCACCTCACTTTCTCCCTGGGAATAATTTAAGTGGAGGATGCAACTCTTTCGCTCAGTGTCCTCTAGACTCCTAAGAAGGCAAAAGTGCTATCAATTTACCAGTATTACTGGTTTCCTCAGTGTAGCATCTTTCTCTTATGGGTAATAAAATATGGCCTTCAATGCAGAGTGGTCCAAATGCTTATATAGATGGAATTTTTTAAAAGCATCTCTGTATCCCCAAACATCAGAATAAATAACTGTAAGTGTGAGTCATGTGTTAACTCATCCATTAGTAGAAGTTAGAAAGAAGCCAAACTAATAAAAGCAAAATAATATGGTCATTAAAAGAAGCGGTGAAACGTAGCATCCTAACTGAGAATTTTACAAGGAAGGGGCTAGTGTAAAGAGACCCACTCCTGGAGATTTTTTCCTTTTACTCTAGAGAACATTAAGGAGAACTTAGTGGAAGAAGGGTGATAAAGTTAGTTTCTCTGTTTTCCTTTTCCCTAACAACCCCTCCTCAAATCAAAGAAAATAAATAAATAAAAGATACCCAATTAATGGCCAACCTGTAGGCTGTTTGCAGTGAGTTTGGAAATATGTTGTAAAATAAATATTAAGACCTTTGTAGCTGTTTACAAGTCTGGCAGCCAATTTTCAGGAAACTAATTACTTAAATGCTTAGGTACCAGGAATATGGAGTTTTTAAAGATTCCCCCACCCCTTTTCTGCTTCTGGCTATGATTTGTGTTGTGGAAATGAGAAGGTTTTTTTATTTTTTTAAATTTTGTTACCACTCAGCCTTCTCAGCAAGACACTGAATGAACCTAATGCAAGGACCTAAGGATGCCTCATTAGCAGGAGTATTAAAGGGTCTTGCTAAATTGTTACAACAGCTAAGGGGGATCATACTGGTGGTGGTGGTGGGGCAATCATTTCTCCCTGAAAACAAAACAAAACATGAAGTCATAAGATATTTTTCTTGATGTTTTTTGAGTCAGAAGGGTCCTTCGAGATAGATCTACGTTAGTATTCTACGTAAGTTTTTAGACCCTTACAAGACCATGAAGGCTGTAATAAGGGTTCCCAGGCTCTTGTCCTTTTTGATTATTATCTGCTTTATTAATTCTTTAGATTACAAAACAATGTAAGATAATTATACCAATGAGCCTATGCAAAATATATGAAAAACGTTTAAGATGTCCTTCAACCCATTCTCACCATAATCTCAAACAATTTTCTGTATTTTAAATAGCCCCAAAGAAGCTGTGCTTTTACCTGAAATGAGAAGGCAAAAAAGCCTCTGAAATATCAGATTTCTTTGCTTCTGACTGGAGTTACATCAAATTAACACAGTTACACCATCTAGGCAGATGCTGGTCTCAAGCTCTAATTGGCAGTTCTGTATGCCATTGATGAAAACAAATGGGAAAGCCTGATTTTTACTTAATTAATAGTTTGGTAGCAAAGTATGAGCCCATTGAGGATAATAAAAGGTATTTTTTGACAGTAAAAATATCCAGAATTTACCATCATTTGCTGCCTGGCCCAGTGTCTGTGGACATATCTAAGTCATTTACTTCCAGCCTGTTTATATAGGTCTATATAACTCACTATATAACTATATAACTCAGGAGGTAACTCATCAGTCTCTCCTTCAGAAGGTGTCCCAGTCTGGGGATACAGCTGACAGAAGTAATGGGTTATTGATTTTCATATTGCCAATGAGTAATGATTATATTTGCCTGCATTCTCATTCTTGTGGCAAATACGAAAAAGTAAATTTCTAGATTTAATGGGCTCCAGTACTTACTATCAAGGTGACATTTATGCTTCTGGAGACTGTCAGTTCTCAAATAATGAAATCAAGAATCATTGACCATTAAGCTAGTAGTAGTCTTGACAGTCTCCTAGTTGAATTCCTCCATTTCTGGGCTCCCAGCTCAGTGCCAGCTGAGTTGAGTAATGGGATATAACGGATTTTGGAATCCTTCATCTTCTTACTAGCTGCCTCTGGTTCCCCCTATGTAAAAAGAAGAATACTAACATTTTTCTTATAGGGTGGGATCATTATTAAATGAAAAAAGGTTTATGAGTTTGGTAATACCTTTTTTATTCCCCTGGGCACAAGAATCCCTTAGTATGCCTATAGCCTCCCTGTATATTTTAGACCTGGAGTTATTTGAAATCAGCAAAGGAGAAAATGCTGTATTTGCCTCTCTCCAGAGGGAAACGTTTTTACCTTGGTGAAAGCAGAATTAGATGGAATTCTACCATGCAATATTCACAGGTCTATTACACAATAAAAAGTTTTGCTGCTGGGCTTCCCTGGTGTCACAGTGGTTGAGAGTCCGCCTTCTGATGCAGGGGACACGGGTTCGTGCCCCAGGTCCGGGAAGATCCCACATGCCGCGGAGTGGCTGGGCCCGTGAGCCATGGCCGCTGAGCCTGCGCATCTGGAGTCTGTGCTCCGCAACGGGGGAGGCCACAACAGTGAGAGGCCCGCGTACCGCAAAAAAAAAAAAAAAAAAAAAAAAAAAAAGTTTTGCTGAACAAAACTTTTAGGAAATGCTGAGATAAGCCAAGTGACATGGCTCCCTTTATTTCAGGAAATCTCAGTGTCTTTTTGAGAATGGCTTTGTATCATCAATAGGGTGCTGTATGAAGTAGTTCCCAAATATATTTGACTTAAGAAATATTTTTTCATTTGGAATATCTTTTTGGACTAGAAACATGAAGAAAAGACTTTGGAAAGAATGGTCATATAAAATCCATATAGCTTGACCTTTGCTTGTTCAACTTGTGCAAGCCTTCCCCAAACAAGGTGGGCCTTGACTTGATCTGCACTGATGAGTATTCCACACAACACCACATGGGTTCTACATGCTGTATGAATTTATGTAGCAATTTTTCCACAAGCGACCATCTGGCCTCTGCTTGAATACCTCCAGTAATGAGGTTCACTGCCTTCCAAGGTAACTTCTTCCATTTTTCACATCTCTGATGGTTGGAAAGTCCTTTCTTATCTTTAGTGCCCATCTGTCTACTTGTGACTTTTGTCTATAGGTCGTAGTTCTGCTTTCTGAGGCCATTTAAGACATATCTAAGATACTCCGTGTATTGTAAATTCTAAAACTTTATATACTATTCTTTATCTTTTCTTCCTTGTTGCTTCAACATCCCCGCAAATAGGCTGTGAGTACCCTGCCCAGGTGACCAGGTACACTAATATGATAGGTGGACCCCTGCCACAAGTTCCTCTTCCTACCGTCTCCTGACCTAGTGACCTTCAGAGGCATCAGTGACGTCCTCTTGCACCTTTTCTTGTGTATTCCATCCTGACCCCCAGTAAAGGTGCTTGCCCACAGGTCCTCCCTCTTCCTTGGCTCCCCACCTGCATGGTTGAGCTGGTTCCCTTGGCACTCCTTCCATGTGGCCCCTCATGGTGTGTGGTGACTCTGTCTCTCCAGGACCTGTGAGTATAATAAGCTTTCCTATGTCTCTCCTGTGTCCCCTCTTATGGCCACACCTGACTGACCATCACCTAAAAGAACATGGAACACTCAGCCAGGTTAAGTTTGTAATTTGTTGTTACAGAATAGAGCCAAGCCTAATGTCCCATACTAAAATAGCTCTCCTTTCTCTCTACTTCAGCCCCACTTACTCTGGGTCCTAAGCTGTTAATGCTTAGGATGCTTGAGCCAGTTCTCCAAGGAGCAGACTCTATTGCCTGCTTTCTTGACTTAAAGAACTGCTTGTGTGAGGCATTGTTCCTAGTGCTGAAAATAAAGCAAGCCATCAGACATGGTCCTGCCCTCAGAAATGCTAACAGTCTAGGGGGTAGAGAGGCTTGCCAAGAGATAATGATAATGCAATGAGATATAATACAATGATGTTTGAGGTGCTATGGGAACAGAGAGGAGGGAGCCACTATGTCTGCTTGGGAATATCAGAGAAGATGTCATAAAGGGGGTGATATTTGATCTGCTTTTTGAAAGATAAATAAGAGTTTTCCAGGTTGGGGAGGTGGGGAATGGACATTTCAGAAAAAGATAACATCATGTAAAAATGTATGAGCTGTATTTGGGGAACTAAGAATTTTGGTATGTCTGGAATATAGGGTGCATTGAAGCGTGATGATAAAAGAGGTAGGATGAGGAATTAGACACATTTTTTGATCCTATGGCCTTCTAAAAGAAATGAGGGAAAAAAAAGTTATTGGAAGGAGAGATCAAGTACTTGAGAGGGATTAATCTTAGAAATAAGGGGTGAGATTTTGAGGAGAGTAGAAAAAAATTGGGTAAAAAGCTATGAAGAGTGGAAAAAGCCCATCTGAAAAGGCTGCTTACTGTATGATTCTAACCATATGATCTAGAAAAGGCAAAACTGTGGAGACAGTCAGACAGTCAGTGGTTGACAGGAGGTGGGGGAGGAGAGGGATGAATTGGCAGAAAACGGAGGATTTTTAGGGTGTGAAAATATTCTACATGATACTATGATGAAAGACACATGTCACTATACATTTATTCAAACCCATAAAATGTACAGCACCAAGAGTGAACCCTTAGGTAAACTGTGGGCTTTGAATGATTACAGTGTGTCAGTGGTAACAAGCATAGCACTCTGAAGGGGGATGTTGATAATGGAGGAGGCTATGCACATGTGGAGGCATGGGGTGAATGGGAAATTTCTGTTCCTTCCTCAGTTCTGCTGAGAGCCTAAAAGTGCTCTTAAAAAATAAAGTCTTAATAAACATTTTAAACAAGCTATATATGGAGACTTAAAGAGTATAAGAGGTGACTAAGAGGTGTGCTCAATAGCAGTGAGGAGATATAGCATTAACTTGTATGAGAGCCAAAGATTCTGTGACTTTCTCTGTGGGATCAGTTCAGATTTAGGAATGGAGATAGCAGGTAACAAGCACTTTGAGGTAAGACAGAAACCATGAGAGACCAAAATCAAAGTAAGACAATGAAGGCAAAAATATTTAATCTGCAAAGCATTACACGTTCCTAAAGAGCATCAGCAACTGCTACCACTCCTACTATTACAACTACACTAGTACTAATAAAGGAAAACATCAGAGGAAGATTCTAGGGTGATGGCAATAATATTACTAAATGGTTGACCAAGGGATCTAGTCTAAAGGAAAGTGAGGCCAGAACTGGATCAGGAGGAGTGGACAACTGTAAATCACAATGAGAAAGAAGGCATCATAATGTAGATGAAGACCCAGCATTATTCAGAGTAAGTAAGGCTAGTTGCTGTAACACCCCAAATCTCAGTGTCTTAACACAATAAAGGTTTATTTCTTGCTCGGGGAAATCTGGCGCCAATGTTCATTGTGATGGATTTCCTTCAGGTGGCAGCTCAGAGACCCAGGATCCTTCCGTCCAGCAGCTTCTTGGAATCCTCAATTTGTAGCTGAGCAATTGGCAAGAGAAAAAAAAATGAAAATCATGAATCAAATGTTAGGGGTCAGTGGGAAGTGGTTTACATCGCTTTTGTTCACACTGCATTGGTTAGAGGTAGCTTTAAGCCACATCCAGACATACTGCAATTGGGAAATATGGTCCTTCTGTGTGCTCAGAAGGGAAATAAAATTTTCTCCTGCAAACATCCCATTGCCTCTTCAACACACAGTCACTGCCTTCACAATCTAACGTAAATGAAGACAGACAACCAACATTATTTCAATGAGACGGTCACATAATATAAACTAGGTTCTGTTTAGTCACACAGGACGGAGTGATTAATTCTGGCTGAGTGAGTCCAACGAAGCATTACTGAAAGATTGACTTTTAACCTGAGCCCTGAAGAATGTGTGGGAGGCCACCTAGCAGAGAAGACAGTGTAGAAAATTCCTGATGGAGAGAGGCACAATGGCCAAAACTCAGAACTTTGGAAGGACGTGACATGTTTAGATACATGGGGATTGTGGAGAGGAGGCCTGGAGGATGAAGCTTTAAGAGAGAAAAGTTCAGCTTAAGGAATGTGGGGCTAATTTTAGGGTGAAGTGTGACCCCATTAAAGATTTTAAAACAGGTGATTGACATGATCAGACAAAATTTTAGAAGAATAGTTTAAGAAGAAATGTAGACATTTGTGTGGAGGGGAGCAACGTATAAAAAGTCAGTCAGAAAGAGGAAAACAGATCATATATTAACGCATATGTGTGGCATCTAGAAAAATGGTTAAGATGAATCTATTTGCAGGGCAAGAATAGAAATGCAGACGTAGAGAACGGACATAGGAACGGGGTGGGGGGAAGGGGAGGGTGGGATGAATTGGGAGATTAGGTTTGACATAAATACACTACCATGTGTAAAATAGATAGCTAGTGGGAAGCTGCAGTATAGCACAGGGAGCTCAGCTCGGTGCTCTGTGATGACCTAGATGGGTGGGATGGGGGTGGGAGGGAGGTCCAAGAGGGAGGGGATATATGTATACATAGAGCTGATTCACTTCACTGTACAGCAGAAACTAACACAACATTGTAAAACAATTATACTCCAATAAATAAATAAGGTTTTGCAGTGATCTTGGAGAGAAATGAGGAAAGCTCTGTAGCAGGAGCAGCAGGCAGGAAGTGATCAATCAGTCATCTGGTTAAATGAACAGAGTTGTCTTTCTACCTCTATCTCCCAGTCACTGATGTGAGGCTGTTGACCTGAGCTGAGAGAACTGCATCTTCTAAAACACGTAGCCCCATTCTCATACTTCCTCTAACCTGCTCTCTCCTAAGTAACAATGGACTGCATTTCATTTTTTAAAACTTGCCCAGTTCTTGATTAGTTAAAGTTTACGTTTTGTGGTCAGAAAGACTATAAAGATTGACAATAATGGTGGAATTTCAAGCAGTGGAAAAGCTGAAAAGCTGTTCATTTTGAACAGAACATTCTTTTATATTTTCATGAATAAGGCCACCTATATGAGATGTCTCCTTGATTTCCACATATACTGTTATCACATGCCAGGTGGACCAATAAATTCAATTAAGCAGATGGATTTGCTTAGAAAAATCAAAGCTGTTATAATTGCCTCTTTTGAACACCACCATTTCTGTGTCCAATGCTGCCTCATAAGCAGTAATGGCTTATTTTATTGGACTGTACCATTCCTGGTTATCAATTGTAGTTTTTGAACAGTGTCAGTTTGGACCAAAATGTCATATCCTTCCCTCCCCAAAGTGTCTCTCATAGGAGTATGAGCAGTTTACATTGTCAATAATGAAGCTGGCAAATTACTGACATTGGAAAAAAGAGATCAAATAGCAAGATCAGTGTGACTTAACTGAGTAACAATATGGTGTTTTTCATCAGTTGTCAATTAAACTGCTAGACTTAACTGGTGTTGTGTTTGAAAATGTGATAAGTAATGACACAAATACATATAATCATAAATTTGAAGCTGAGAGTTTTCTTTTGTGGCTTTATTTTTTCATTCCAGTTCTCAGCCCCTTACCCTCTTCTGTCCCCTGAAGACAAATATTGCTGTGTGTTGTCTAAGAAGCATGTCAAACAAAATTACTGGTTAGACTTTTTTGTAGAATGGGCTTTCAGACTCCCAGTTAATAGGCTCCATATTACCTTGGAGTCCTGTGTGGGTGACTTGTATTGACTAAGTTACTGAGCCGTTTGCTCTGCATCAAATGTCCACGAGGAATTATCACAGCCCTCAAGAACCTTGAGATTTTTAGCCATATTTCTTTTATTTCTTCTATCTGTTGCATCAAGTATAGGGAGAAAATCAAATTCTGCAGTTCAACAAATATTTCTTGAATATTTGTTATGAACATTCAAGATAAGGTGGGATAGGAAGTGAAGATAAGCAAAACCCTGTCTCTACACAAGGAGTTCATAGTCCAGTAAGGAGATATACACACAAACTCCTGATAGAGAATGTAGGTGTGTGGAAGGATGGAGCAGAGGGGACAGAGTTAGGAGACATTTGAAAAGATAGATTCAACTGGATTATCTATGATTTCAGGCTAAAAAGGTTTTAAACATTTATGGTAGGTAGTCACTATGCTAAGTCCTTTGCATGCAAAATCTCATCTAATCCTCACAATTCTATGATATGGGTGTTATTATCCTCACATACAAATGAGAAAATTGAAGCTCAGAAAGGAATAGGCATCTTTGCCAAGCTTGAAAAGGGAAGAATTGACCTGTCTTTGTTTTTGATATTTGAATGAAAGGGCTCATGCCCCATACTACTTGCAGTGGAATTCCTACATTCTAATTTATTATGTGATTATGGCAGGAGGAGGGATGGTGATTTATGTTATCCTTAGTGATCTCTGGTTGTGAACCTTTTCTAGACAAATTAGTATAGTTTATGGTTTGTCTTATCCTACACAGGAGGTCCTGGCCTAGTTTTAGATTGTCCCAGGCACAAAAAAACCTCCTTTTCTTATTTCTTATTTTCCCATGCCCTTCACTGTCAACATTCACCAAGTATGACTCACATTAGGCATGTGTGTTCAAGCAGAGTATCAAAGATGAGGAAGGTACATAGAGAAGTAGAGAACACTGGATATCTGCAGAGGAATTCCTTCAAATCTTTGACTGAGTACTGATATGCACATGTATGGGATAAAATTCCTAATGGTGGAGAAAGAACTTCCATAAGACAAAAAAACTCACATAGAGCTGGGAATATTTTTACAATCCCACCAACCATTGGAGATACCTTGATATATACTGGGTATTGATAGGACATTGAAAAAGGTCATGCCTTAGTAGTGGTACTAAATTAGCCCCAGGTTAAAGGCTTCTCTGGAGTCACTATAATTATAAAGTTTAAAAGTAAGTCTCAAAATAATCAAATCGATCTGAAAGTAACTTAGCTATATACTGTAACAAAGACCAACACTCTCAAAAAGAATGCAACTAAATAGAACAGCCAACCAATACATAAGACCTGGCATCCAATCACAATTTTCCAGGCATTCAAAAAAACTTGAAAATTAGGCCCATAATAAGGAGAAAAATAAATCAATAGAAACAGACTCAGAAATGACAGTGATGATGGAGACAGCAGATAAGGAATTTTGAAATGGCTATTATAAATATTTATGAAGATGTAAAGTAAAACACAAACATGTTAAGGAGAAATGGAAGATATTTAAAAGTATCTAAAGGAGCTTGTAGAGGTGAAAGATGTATCAAAAATGAAAACTATAATAGATGGGAATCACAACAGATTAGACACTTCAGAAGAAAAAACATCAGTGAATTTGAAAACGTAGCATTAAATGCTATCCAAAATGAGGAACACATAGGAAAAAAGATTGTAACAAGTGAACAGAGCCTTAGTGAGTGTGGGACAATATCAAGTTGTCTAACATACATAAATTGGAGTCCCAGAAAGAGAAGAGAAAGGTGGAAGACAGATAAATAAAAAGATTTGAAGAAAGAACATCAAAAGTTTTTTTTCAAACTTGGTAAAAACTGTAAACCCACAGATCCAAGAGTTTTTATAAGCTCCAAGCAGAATAAATATTGAACACACATACACGTGTACATGCACCATACATACACACACACACACACACACAATGGTAAATCATAATCCAATTGATGAACATCAGAGAAAAAAGAAAAAAATCTTAGCAGTCAGAGAATAAGGACACATTATATAGAGAGGAATAAGGATAAGAATGTCAGAAGACTTCTCTTAGGAAATGATGCAAGCCAGAAGGCAATGGAATGAAGGGAAAAGGCAACCTAGATTTCTATACCCAGAAATGAAAGCAAAATAAAAATTTTTCAGATAAATGAAAGCCAAGAGGATATCTCATCAGCAGACCCACACTACAATAAATGTTAAAGGAAGTTTTTAAGGTAAAAGGCAAATGACACCTTCAACCTGGATCATTACTTCATTTGTATGATTTGGTTGTTTCCTTTACTGGATCCACTGATCTAAATCTTGCATTGATGGTTCCATATGACTTCTGCCATGAGATATAGGATATACTGCAGACCTAGCCACTTAACCTGAGGTCAGTTTGATTAATAAACCTGAATCTGAGTGTTCCTGCCTTATTAGTCCTGCAGATAAAGATAAACCTCTAAGAGGGGCCATCCTCATTGTCAGCTTGTTTAGCCCTATCTAATAAGACAGGTAACCCCTCTGGTCCATATATGGTCCCATTTTATATCTATACTCTATAGAAATAGATTTTAAGCTATTGCTGCCAGCTTCCAGATTTAAAGCCTGGCTCTTACACTCTTTTGTCCACCTCACCCCTGCACCAGCTTCTCTTCCTGGGTTCCCTGTTAAGTGAATGGCACCAATTTTCATCTAGCCACTAGAGTCAGCTTGATTCTTCCAGGTCCACTCAGTCACTAAATATTTTCAAACTTCTTTCAAGTCTGTCAACTTCTGTCCTTCCTTATTGCCAGCTAACCTAGTCTAAGCCCCTACCATTCCTTACCTGGACCTCAGCAGTGTCTCATGGTCCTCCTGTGTTCACTCAATCCATTGTCCACACTGAAGCCAGAGTGACCATTTAAAGCTCAAATCTGATAACACCACTCCCCTGGTTAATGTCTCTCATTCTCTTTATATTGAAGTCTAAGCCTCTTAAACTTCCTATGATCTTTAGTAATCCAGCCTTTTCCTATTGCTGTAGCATCATCTCTTATCACTTGCTACCTCCAACTTTTACGCATTAGACAACTAACAATTCTTGAATGTTCCATGTTCTCTTTTGCTTCAGGACTTCATGGAAATTGTTCTGTCTTCCACAAATGCTATCCCCCTTCATCTGATTCATGTGTCATCACCTCCCTAGTGAAGCTCTTTCTGACATCTCAAGCCTGGATTAGGTTCTCCTCCCCTGTTCCTAACATTTTAGTAGTACTGATCACACTATACTGTAACACCTGTCTACTTCTGCCTCCTCAAATGAGACTATGGGCAACTTGAGGGCAAAAACTGCCTAGCACATTGCCTGATACATTGTTGGGTGCCCAATGAGATTTATTGAATAAATGGTAGCTATTAATATTAATTATTGATTTAATGTGATTATTAATTCTTCTAACACCTCTACATTTTCTACAGTGGCTGACACGTTAGTCACTCAGCACATTTTACTACATTAAGCAGCCATTTATCATTTACTGTATTATGTATTTGACATATTGCAGTGCCCTTTTGTAAATATGATTTAATTTAATTCTGTCAACATTCCTACCTTGAAGTATGTTTTATTATCCTCAACTAAAAAATTTTTTAAAAACTAAAGTTCAAAAAATAAAAACTAAGGTTCAGAAACTTTAAATAGCTTTCTCAGGGTCAGATTAATATCAGGAATGGTGTTCAAGCTCAGCTTCTCTTTCCAACTGAAGAAAATATATAAGTCTAAGAAGAGGGGAAGAATAATATGTAGCTTCCATACTCTCTGTCCAGTCTTCCCTTTAACAGATTGATTTAAAGAAAAATAATAATATCTTTGTTATACATTTTCCCAGTGAAAAGTAAGAGAAAAGGAAAGGATCCTAACACTATGGATACAACATTTATTTCCAGTGTGTATCTGTGAAGTCTGTCAAAATGGAATGTAACTCAAAGAAGAAGCAAATTACAATTCATGTATGATCAAATCTTTATCTGCAGGTATTTAATGGACCTATAAGTAGACAAGGCAAATTGATATAATACCACGGAATCTTTAATCAGTGCATCAGACGGAAAAAGGGTGAAATGGATGATGATGGTGACTTAGTCTCCGACTGGGATGTAGAATGATTATGCTTTCACAGTCAAGTTAGATTAGTATGTGTAGATGGATTAAGTGGCTGTCTGGTATTGTTGAAAAGGGGAAGTGAAGGCATCTCTGAATAAATATTTTTCATCTAAAACATTGTCTGAAATTCCACTATGAGGGAACCCAGTCAAACATTCCTTTGGGCAGAGAGTTTATATGAGAAATCCTGATATAACATCCCCAGGAGGCTGTGTGATAGAGGGAAAAGCATTCTGGCTTTTGAGGTCTGCTTTCTTCCTCTGCTGATTACTCATCCTGTGAACTGGGCAACAGGGCTGTTTTCTCCTCTGTAAAATGAGGAGTAGGAGCACTTGATCTCTATGTCCCATCAGCATTACCATTGCTGTGGATCTATGGGTGATCAGTGATCTGATCACTACAGTAGGCTGATCTGTCTCTAATTCCTCCCCTCCTTGATTCCCGTATTCTGTCCAACTATTGTCAGTGGTGTGTGGACCACTGGATGGCCAGGAGTTGGCAGTAGATTTGTGGAAATTACACGAATCAGGGAAATCCCAATTATTCCTATTTATTTCTCTCTACCCTTTTTTTTTTTTTTTTGACATTTGACATGGATTTCTAGAGTATGTTTCTAGCTAGAAAGCATTCCTAGTTTTTGCTGAGCCATAGTTTCATCTTCTTTAAAATGAAAATGCATAATATGTACTTAGTCTCCATTGAAGGCTTCTTTCACCTTGCCTTAAATAATAGGTGAGATTTTAATGGGCATTGCATTTGTGACAGTGTTTAACAAGACTCCTGACACAATGTAGGCAGTGCAGGAAGTTAGTTTCCCCTCCCTACTTTTGCTTTTGCTGCAGATCAAATAAAACCAACATATGTATCCTTATACAAAACTTGGCCTATACAAATATGCAGCGTCTGACTTTTAATGGTTCCTCATGCCTGGAGAAATAAACCAATTATATTCTCCTGAGTCAACCACCTTTCAATAAACATGATTCATTTTGCAGAGTCTGATTTCTCTTATGTGAGAGTATGTGAGATAAATGGCTGCTTAATGTAGTAAAATGTGCTGAGTGACTAACATGTGTGTAGTAAAATGTGTGAGAGTGAGGCAGCATCTAATTAGAGCTAGGTTGCCTTAATGAGAAGTTGCTTGTCATTAAAACTCTCATCCTTGAATTGCCTGCCCTGATCTGGAGACATCCACTTGGCCAAGGCTCCCGGTGCTTGCTGCCACCAAGAAATCTTGAATGGCTAGGGTTAGAGGGTCTGACAATGATGCCAGGTGCTGTATCTGATTTCATGTGACAGCTAATTATAACATTCATTCAGAAAAAAATAAAGAAGTTGTTGTCATAATAATGACTGACTCTCTGAGCAGGATGCATACCCCCAATTGGAGTATGTGCCAAATATCAGTCTGTTGTGTACAATGTAGGAATAATTGAGACTGTACTTCAGGGAGAAAAAACTTTGATATGGACAGAGTTTCCCGTGCTTGTGCCATATTGCTTCCCCTCTGTGCAACCATGATTTTCCTCTGATTTCTATTTCCTTTTCCAAGAATGTCACTTCTCAGGGATTTGTATACTTGTTAAGTGCATTCTGTGAAACTGATGTTGCAGGGTGCACACACAGCAACAGCAGTGATGGTGGTGCTGTGGTGATGGTAGTAGAAAGCTGCGTCACCCAAGGCACAAAAAACCTACAATGAGCAGAAACCTCACAATACAGCAACTACCAGCTGGACAGACTTACGTTTGAATCTTGATTCCTCAAATTTATAGCTTTATGACCTTGGGCAAGTTATTTCATCTCTCCAAGCATTATTTTCCTCATCTTTAAAATGAGAATAAATAAAACTACTTACTTTATGTAGTTGGTATGAGAATTAAATGAGATAGTTTGTAAAGTGCTTGGCTTGGCAATGGCATGGGGTAACCACTCAGTGAATCGTAGCTGTTGTCATCGTGTCTTGACAGGGGTGAAAGTGGTAATAATGTGATGTCCTCGATAATTTCACAAGGTCCACAAACTAAGAAAGCAAATTGGAAAGAGAATTTGGCCTCAAAATCCAATCCCTTAAGCCTGAGGAAATATTGTGGTCTGAATCTTTCTGCTCTCGCCCCCAATCTTAGCAATTCAAAGCATCGTCCTCAGGGAACATTTGGTAAAAATGGTGGTTTGAAAAAAATGTACATTGTTTTGCTCCATTCTCAAACTCCATTTAAACAACAGTGAAGAGAGGTATCTTAAAAGGCAAAAATCCACAGGAGTGGAGAAAATGAAAAAAGACAAAGTTGCAAGCAACAAAATTTTAGGAAGTAAAATGCAAATGAATGGGTGCTAATTAACTTAGCAGCACAGAAAAAGCTGAATCTTAAACTAGCACTGGTAAAAGTTGAAAAAGAACCGATTTACATGCAGAAGCCCTCAAAAACTTATGAATTCACACCAAGTTCTTTAGGACTTGGGAGTGAATAGACTTGCTTAAAAGTCTGTTTATGACACAGTTCTCTAGATCCCTTCCCTCACACCTTGCAGCCAGGTGTATATGCTCCCCTACTCTGGTAGAAGACTGGAGATATATTCTCTGGATAGGATAAAACAGATACTCCCTGGACTACAGGATACTAGGCACAGTTGATAGTACGGCACCATTCTGAAAACAAGGACAAGAAAACATGTGTCCTAAATATTGAGGTCTCCAGCCAGCTCTGCCAACACAGCTACAAGAATGCCAGCAACCAGACTGTGTCCTCCCATATAAGACTGGAGGATTCTTCCCCAGAACTGTGATCAGCTTAAGAGGAAAGATTTACAGACATTGATATAAAATGGCCCAAGCTCATCGTTAGAGTCCACAGTCCACAAGTCCCACCACCCCCTTTAAGTCCAGAGCTACTAATAAACTTTCTTATGTCCTGTACTAGTAGGAAATGAGAAGGGAGAGGAGGGGAGGAAAAATTGCAATAATTTATAAAGGATCACAAATTAGAATCATTTCAGATTTCTCTCAACAGCTACACAAGAAGCTAGAAGATCATGGAGGGGAGCCTTCAAAATTCTGAATGAATGATTCCTAACTTAGATATCATACCCGACTATCAATCAGGTTTGAGAAAAAAAGACATCTTCAGAGATTCAAGTTCTCAAAATTTTACCTGCAATATACTCTTTTTCAGAGAGCTGTTCTCTGCCAAAGATGTACTACTTCCTTTAAACAAGGGGGAAAACAACAAAAGAAAGAATGCCTCAAAAATATATAATTCTTCCCGAGTCGCCCACGCTGCTGTCACGGCATCCCCGAAGCTTGGGTGTCCGGGCTCCCTCCGCTCCGCCATGGTCCCCCGCCTCTGGGCAGGCCCCTTTGGTCACCGCCGCTGCTGCTGCTGCTGAGCGTTGGGCTGCTGCTGAGCGTTGGGCTGCTGGGCGCCCAGGCCCCTGTGGAACCCGCCGCCGGGAGCGCCGTCCCCACGCAGAGCCGCCAGTGGGTGGACTGCCATGCTTCCGAGTTCATGCAGCGCGCAGGGCAGGACCTGCTGAAGATGGCCTACAGCCTAGATGCGCGGATGGAGACCCTCCTGCTGCAGGCCGAGCGTCGGCCCCTGTGTGACCGCTGAGGACCCTCGGCCAGCAGCACAGTTCCCTCACCAGTAAACACGTGGCCCGGCAAAAAAAAGAAAGAAAAGAAGAAAGAAAAAAAAGTATATATATATGATTGATGGAATAACAGATGTTTCTGACCATTTTGAGACAAGAACTGAATGGTTGGCAGAGATTTGGATGAATTAGTGTTATCTACATAGAAAAGTAAGCAAGTTAAACAACAGCAACGAGACAATCATTAGCTCTGAAGATAAAAATAGTTATTTAGAAAGGAAAAGTGATCAGTGAATACCACAGGATTCAGCTGGGAAGAGTGTTTACATAGTTGTAAAAAGAAACAGAATATTGACCTAGCCCAAATTAAGAAGTAACTGTCATGAGAATATTTGGGTGGCTGGAAGGATGTGTATATGCGATAATGGAGAAGGGAGAAAAACAAAAAATCAAGAAATAGCAATATCTGGAATAAATACGAAACTAAACCTAGCTGAAATAGTTGAAAGAAATTGTCTCGGGGAGGGGACTCTCAAGTGGAGGGGAATTACTCCTTTCTAAAACAAATCTGTGGAATCATCGACTTTAAGTGTAAATATATAATTGATTAAAAGAAGTATACAAACTAAAAAGCAGAAATAAACCTTCTCAAGTGGGCCATGAGCTCTCTGCCTGTGGACTTCTCTGATTCTAATGGGTTGCTGAGCAAGCCCCAAATAGTATATTTTCCTCACCCATCACAGGAAGGGTATGAGAGAGGATGCATTTGGGAATGTATTTACACATACCTACCCTTATTATAGTGACTAATATTTTAAAACAATCACAGTTTTTATAAATGGAAACCCCACACAATTTTTCCTAAGTTTTTTTCCTTTGCTGCTTACCCTGGAATTCCTAGGTAGCTGCATCTCCAGTGAGTGTCTGGGAACTAGAAGACTGCCAGCAGAGACAGGGAGTAGTCAGGAGAAGCATCCAGGCAGCAGCAGGATGGTGGTTAGCAAGGTGGTAACAGCCAGTGGTCAGCAGAACGTAAACAACAGCAATAATAACTATTCACATGAGTGTGGAGCTTCTAATTTATGAAAGACATCCTTTAAAAAAAAAAACGCATGCCCTAACTGAGGAGAGCACCATGTGTCTATTTAATAAGACACTGAAGTGTAGGTATTCTGGGTCCACACCCCCATCTGGGCTCCCAGTCGAAATCAGGATGAACTGCAAGGCACGTAAGCCAGCCACATGGGATGTCCAGCCCATATGAGCTAGGTAATGCCAAGCCCAACTTCTATCTGACTGTCACCCCATGAGAATCCCCCAATGGAGAATCACCCAGCTGGGCCTAGTTAGTCCAGAAAACAATGAAAGATAATAAATTTTTGCTTTAAGCCACTAAGATTTGGGGGTGGTTTGTTATGTATCAACAAACATTACAGGGATAATCTACTCCAGCCCTCTCATTTTCCTGATATGAAATCTAGAATGGGGGTGGCCAAGGTTTCAGAGCAGAGTGGTGGTTGAGTCAGGAACAGACTCAGGCCTCCAGACCCTCAGGCTGTGGATTCATCACCAAAGCCATCAAACCTATATGAAATCCTGCCGATGTTTTCTTCTCCTTCTCTTCCTGCTCCTCCTCTTCCTCCTCTCCTTCTTCTTGTAACTTATAATTTTGATATTCAAACTTACAGAAAATTTCAAGTATAGTTCAAGAGACTCCCATACACTTCACCCAGACACACCAGTTGTTCGCGTTTTACTTCATTTGCCAGTGTTCTTTCAAAGAGAACATTTTCCCACAGGGAGGCTGCCCACAAAACTGACTCCTGCCAAGTGGTTAGTCACTGCTTAGATCATGGGAGTAGAAATGGGCACCTGGGAATGAGAGGGGTGTAGGAAGAAATGCTGTGGAGAAAAGGGAGAGCAGGATCACTCAAGACCAGATTTTCTCCACTAAGACATTCCCTGGGAGCAGTTCCCTAAACTGGTCTGACGTCCTGAATACATGTTAAACTTGAAGTCTGAAGGCACAAGATTGAACCTTGTCACTAACTGTATGACTCAGAGTAAGTTTCCTTCTTGTCTCTGAGCTTTGGTTTTACCTTTCTTTATAAATCCAGATTACATAAACCTATGCCTGTGAACCAGCTTAGCAAACGGTGCTAAGTAAACTAATTTTAGTCACCTGTATCTGGTAGAGTCACTTGGTGAGCTTTTTAAAAACTTTGACCTTATGGCCCCATCTCCAGAAATTCTTATTTAGATGGTCTGGGGTCCAAAGGGTCCATGGCCCCTTTTCCACTTCTGGTGCCACTCTCCTCACCAAAGTAAAACCTCAGTTGGGGTATCCTCCGTTCTAAGCCTGGTGTGCTTCACGGTTATTTGATCATCTCATTCCTGCATTGTTGATTTCTGTGTCCCTGATAATTCACACTGGTAAGATTACTTTCTAGAAGTGCCTAGCAGATTCTCAATCTGTCTGTTACTAGTCAGAGTTGAGCCCTTGTGCACAGGTTTTCTGTTTCCACTGCAGAGTTCAACAGCTGTCATTCTTCCCCTACAGCTCTTTATACACCTAATTGCTGCCATACAGATCTATGTAATTTGGGATTGGCAGGAATTGTGACTCAAATGCAAATACCTTTGAAAAGAAATGTGGGAGGGATTTTATATTCCTTGGTGGTCTTAGCAGGGCAAAAGAATACTTTCCCAGATGAGTGTAACTTTTCTTTTATTGCAAATATATTTTTTCTGGTGCATCTATTTCCCCCCCCATTTTTTTTTTTTTTTTACTATTGATACAAATATTCCAGAGATGAACTAGTTACTACATTTTACAGTTTAAATCCTTCCTTTCCTCCCTTCTGCTTTCCATCCTTCCTTCCTTGCTCTTTCTTTTTCTTCCTTTTTCCTTCCCTTCTTCCTCCCTTCCCCACTCCCTTCCTCCCTCTGTTAAAAAAATATTCATGACACTTGTTAAAGATGACAAGGCAGACTTTATTCAAAGGGGACTATCATGATAGTTGTAGGGACCACTGCAATGGAGTTTTACAGTAGAAGAGAGAGATTGGGCTCAACTCGATACAACAAAGAAAAGTGGGAACTTATAGCTAAGGAGCAGGGTGGAGATCAGTGATAGAAAATTACTAAGAGAAAACGTTTTGTCAGATAAGGGGGGATTCTGATGGCAGACAAGAGTGATCAGATTTCACCTGGGGGATGGTGGAGGATGTGGATATGGAGGGAGATCAGGTATGGAGGATGGGGGATTCTAGCTAAACTAGTTTTGCAGGATTCTCGCTAAAATTAGACAATGTAAAGACAAACACAGAGACCTAAAAGTCAGGGCCTACTTGGGAAGAGAATTCAGAGGAGTCTGATCAGAGTTTGGTCAAGGAGAGGATCTTTGTCACCTCTCTCCTTCTCTACTCTCCTCTTTTCCTCCTTCCCTTCCTCTTTCCTTCCTTCCTCCCTTCCTACAAAGCGTTTACTGAGCACCTACCATGTATCTGGTGCTCTGTTGGGCAGGGAGACTGGAAAGATCAATAAGAAAGTGTTCTGCCCTCTGTGGAACTCCTGGTCTAGGATTAGAGAGCAACAAACACAATACAATTGGAAAGATGTTAAAATGGAATTATACAGACTTCTGCAGGATATGTTTGGGAGGATATGTACAGAGAGGATATTTTAGCTGAATTTGGAAGTATAGGCTAAAGATTTCTTCAGGCAGAGACTGGAGGAAAGGCATTCTGGACAAAGGGACTGTAGGTGCAAAACTGACAGGGTGTGTTAGGAGAATTGCCGTGGTAGTTCAGAGGACAGAAGGGTTTTCTTGGGAGAGGAGGGATGATGGAGAGGGATTACTGTCTAGGACTGGCTAGTGGAAGAAATTCTTAGGGGGAGCATCCATCTTAATCCACTCTGGTCCAAGGTCTATTTGGTCTCCCATTTCTCAGGTTCCCAAGCTCTATTTTCTTAGCATCTATCCAAGCCCACTTCTCCCTGCTCACCCATGTGGTCATTGTTTCCCTGGCATACAGGCCTCCTTCCTGTTCCTGACTGTAAACTCATGCTTGTCTCAGAACTTTTGCTCTTGCTCTTCCCTTTGCCTGGAACTCCCAGATCTTGACATGGTTGCCTCCTTCTTCTCATTCAGGTTCAAAGAGCACCACCTCACAGAGGCCTTCCCAGCCACTCCGTCTGCAGCTATCCTCCCCCAATCCAGTCACCCTCCCTGAACTCACCTTGTAAAATTTCTCTGTGACCTTCATTATTATATCAATTGATCTTATTTGTTTGCTTGTTCATATGTTTATTGTCCATCTTCCTCTTCTAGAATAGAAACTCCACGAGGGCATGGCCTTTCTTATTTTACTGACAAATCCCCAGTGCAGGGCCCTCGGTACGTGTTCAACAAATTTGCCAAATAGAGCAAGCTGGTGCATATTTTGGATTGCACTCATCCCTTCCAGGGACCAGAATACTCAACATCCTCCACCCCCATTCCCAGAGTCAAGGTATCTCAAAAGGAAGATCAGAATTGTTATTGATGAGCATGGGAAGAAAACAAAAAGACTCTGAGAGCCCTAAGGAATACCCTCACTTGGCGAGGCCTGATGAAATGCCCCTGCTCTGCAACAGAGAGCTTTTCTACCTACACCCAGCCACGCAGGAGTCTCCCAGATCCTACTTGTTCCTCCCTCCGGGCTATGCTGGAGGCTCAGCTGCCTCTCTGCCCTCATTTTCCACTTTGCCACACCCTGCCTTCCCAGTAGATTTTCTCTTTAGCTCTGTCAGTTCTGTTGTCATACTGCTGCAACTGCGATTATGGAAGATGCCTCATCTTCACACTCTTAGAATTCGGACCATTTGCACAAGGTCATCGCCAGGGTGAAGGGAGAGCATGTTTCATATCCTGCGGGTACAACACTGAGTGAGAGGGGGCACAGGGCTGGAGCAAGGAGGGGAAACCAAGAGCAGCTATAACCTGAGCCATTTGGCAGCTTTGTTAGTTGTTTTTTTCTAACAAACCTTGATGGTTTTAGTAGTGTCTTTTTTGTATATTTCAAAGCTAAGTAAATTCTAATGAAAGCATCTTCCAAGCCTCATTTTCTTTGGTTCAAAAGGAAATCAATTCAAAAAAAATCTTTAAAAACATAAAAAGCAAATAATCTGAGGAATGTGTTTATTTTATCTTGCTTCCAAGGAAGGAAGACTTTGCATCTGCTAAAGACAGTCATCTTTCTGGGCCTTGACTGTTTATGAGCAAATCCTATAGCTAAAGGCAAATTTCCATTTCAGCCTCCTAGACAGCCTTGATTACCTGGCAGAAATTTGCAGAAGGTGATGCCAAGTGTTATTTGAACCTGTCATTTTCTTTTACTGTTTTGGGGATTCAGATATTTTCCACTCTAATGTGGCAAAAATATTCAATCAGCTTAAATTATGCATGCACTCCAGATCAAGCCAGCTAGATGTCAGGAGCAATTCAATAGTTTTTTGAATTTGGGAGACTGAAAGCCAACAAGATAAAAGTTTAGAAGAGCTAGATACAAATTAACTTTGCAATATGGGGAAAAACAAGCATAGAATTGAGAAAACTTTTTCTCCCTGGTTGGACCAATTTCTGGGATCACTAGACAACTTTCATTAGTAACATTCTGGTAACAGTGAACAGACAATTTTAATTTCCAATGCCTGCTTCGAGTTTCTAGGTCTTCTTCATTTTTAAAAATAGATGTCAGGTAGCATGTTATATTTGTCACCTGCTTTGTGATCATGACAATATTGCCACTTCTGTGAGTCATTGCATTCATTTTTCAAGGGAGGAAGCTTTGGCAGGGTCACATTGACTCTATAGAGGTGGTTCTGGCACTTCTGGTTACCCTAAGTGGTATAATTGATTAATTCCGGAATTCAAGAAACATCTACTATGTGACAGAAACTGAGCTAGGGTCAGCAAGAATGAAACATTGGCACTTTCTGCAAGCCATTCCTAAACTCTTGATATGTAGTGGTCACTCTGATTCAAAGTAGACTGTGATAAGGGTCAGGGAGGCCTGCAAACTAAGGGCTCATGGTGGGAGCCTGGGAAAGGAGGTTAATTACAAGTCAAGGATGCAAGGAGAAGTCAGAGATTGTTAAGGATGTGTTAGATAAATATACATAGGCAGGGCATGGTGTTCTAGACAGAAGAAACAGCTTGAGCAAAGACCTGGCGTTGTATAATATCAAGTGTGCTGTGGCACCAGCGAGTAAACCAGGGTGGTTGGAGACCAGGGGAGGAGGTGTTGAATGAGAGAAGGAGAGATGAGCAGAACACAATAAACCTCAAAAAGGCTATGACAGGGCTTCCCTGGTGGCGCAGTGGTTGAGAGTCCGCCTGCCGATGCAGGAGACACGGGTTCATGCCCTGGTCCGGGAAGATCCCACATGCCGCGGAGCAACTAAGCCCGTGAGCCATGGCCGCTGAGCCTGTGCGTCCGGAGCCTGTGCTCCGCAACGGGAGAGGCCACAACAGTGAGAGGCCCGCATACCGCAAAAAAAAAAAAAAAAAAAAAAAAAAGGCTATGACAGACTTTGAGTGACAGACTGAAGGATTTGATCTATACCTAGTAGGTAAGAGAGAGCCACCTAAAGCTTCTGAGCAAAGACATGACAGACGCTGCTGTTTTTGGAAGATAATTTGAGCTGTGGTGTCACAGGGCCTGGGCCCGGGGAAGTGGTTGTCAGAATGGCGTGGAGGACTGACACGCTTTACTGCTGACCCCGCACGTTCGGCCACCCTGTTAAGTGGGGGACACCAGGGACAGAGATGCAAATCACATTGTCTCGTTTCAAGAAGTTCACAGTGGGCTAAAGGCCACGTCCAACCTGCCTTTCTTTCAGGGACTAATTCTCATATAACGGATGACTGTTTCTCTATAGCTAAGAACTAATCCTCAGAGAAAAAGTGAAAAATTCTGACAGTTGCCCAGAATTGGAAATTCTGGATAGATTGACATTTTGGAAAGCACCAAAAGAAGACTATGATTTTTCTTCTTTTCAAATATTTGCTAAAAACAAACATCAAAATCCATTTTTAAAGAGGGGGTATTACCTTTATCGCCAATAATTTGGATTCAGGAAATCTGGGTTCTAATCCTGTGATTTATCTGCTCTGGACTTCATTTACCTTACTTGTAGTGGGTAATATACAGTCTTTCCTCTTCAAATGAGATGATGGATATTAAAGTATTGTGCCAACAATGGATATTGAAGAATTATTATAAATGGTTAAATTTTTGGTAAAATCAAAGCTGCACTGGAAGATGCCTGTAGCAGGCAATGAATTGAGTTCTCCCATTCCCTTGCCACACTGTTCAGAAGCTCAGAACTTGATACTTGTGACCACCCTATATATTTTCAACAATTTGTATCTCCCCAAACAGATTGTAAGTTCCATGCTGATAAAGGAACCATGCCTGTTACTCATCAGTATATCACAAGATACCTAGAACATTTCCTGGCACAGAGTAGGTACTCAATAGAGACTGGCTGAATGAAATAAAATAATTAATGATTATGAGTGCCTTTCCTTTCCTATTAGATGCAGTCCTTTCATTTCTGGCCACTTAATTATCAGCCTACATTTACAATATCTTTTTTTCCCCTAAAAAATTTGCTAAAAACCTACTATGTGCTGGATATTATTTTAAGCCCTGAAGATAAAATGGTGAGAAAAAATGACTGGGTGCCTGCTTTTATGACGTTTGTAATGAATGCATTTTTATTACAATCAGCTTCACAAATCCTATCTTTTCCAAACTATTTCTATACATTATTATGTCCTTGGGATCATTTGAAACATCTTAGAGTATCTCAAGTCCAAGCAAAAGAGAACTTTGTCATAAGGAATGATAACTGAGTTTTAAAAAAATTATATAGTACAATAATAATCAATATCCACACTACTGATATTTAAAAAATTATTATATCAAAAATTTTTTTAAAGTGAATTTCAATTATTGACAGAGTCTTTAATGTCTGGGCAAACATAGAGGACTGAATTTTTAAAATTCAGCTTGTTTATAAAATTAAATTATGTCAAACAACCAAAGAGTAAGCACATACACTTGCATGCACATGTGTGTGAGACATGACACTAGAGAACCAATTTACAGACTGTTCATGCTTCAAATATTTTGTATATTAAAGAAAAAAACCAGACGGAGGATTCCTGAAAATGATAAGATATGAATTTATCAAAATTGTCAATCAGCAAAGCCTAAAAGAAAACAAATTATTTTAATATTGAAGTATGGTTGGTTTACAATGTTTCAGGTGTACAGCAAAATGATTCAGTTTTATATATATATATATATATATATATATATATGTATATATATATATATATATATATATGTATATATATTCTTAGATTCTTTCCATTACTTATTACAGGATATTGAATATAGTTCCCTGTGCTATACAGTAGGTCCTTGTTGTTTACCTATTTTATATATAGTAGTGTGTATATGTTAATCCCAACACCTAATTTATCTCTCCCTCCCCCCTTCCCCTTTGATAACCATAAGTTTGTTTTCTGTATCTGTGAGTCTCTTTCTGTTTTGAAAATAAGTTCATGTATATCATTTTTTTAGATTCCACATATAAGTGATATCATTTAATATTTGTCTTTGTCTGACTTACTTCACTTGGTCTGATAATATCTAGGTTCATCCATGTTGCTTCAAATGACATTATTTCATTCATTCTTTATGGCTGAGTAGTATTCCATATATATATATATATATATATATATATATATATATATATATATATATATATATATATATACATACACACCACATCTTCTTTATCCATTCATCTGTTGATGGACATTTTGGTTGCTTCCATGTCTTGGATATTGTAAATAGTGCTGCTGTGAACATTGGGGTGCATGTATCTTTTTGAGTTAGAATTTTCATCTTTTCCAGATATATGCCCAGGAGTGAAATTGCTGGATCATATGGTAACTCTGTTTTTAGTTTCTTAAAGAAAAATTTGAGATATATTTGTCATTGAAGGAGTTCTTGCCTCCATTGATCTATATTTGTCTCTTTCTTTTTAAAAATACTTTATTCCCCTTAAAACTTACTGGAAATTCTCTGGTCCAACTTGAGGCTACTTTTCTGCAAAGATTCCATGTGGGCTCAAAAATGATATGTATTATCCTATTGCTGGACGCTGTATGTATGTTTTTAGGTGCTTGCAAGTTTAGAATTATTTCCTTAGAGAATTAAAGCTTTATTAATATTTACTAATCATCTTTATCTCTAGCAGTACTTTTTTTTTTTGTGGTACGCGAGCCTCTCACTGTTGTGGCCTATCCCGTTGCGGAGCACAGGCTCCAGATGCGCAGGCTCAGTGGCCATGGCTCACGGGCCCAGCCTCTCCGTGGCATGCAGGATCCTCCCGGACCAGGGCACAAACCCTTGTCCCCTGCATCAGCAGGCAGACCCTCAACCACTGCGCCACCAGGGAAGCCCTCTAGCAGTACTTTTAATACCGTCTTCCCTCTGACTTTTTCCTAGAATTTCTTTTTCCATGAGTTTATCCTGACATCTCTCTGCCTTTATGCTTTAGTTGTATCTTTTTGTATATACCATATAGGCTGAGTTTGTTTCTAAATCCATCTAAAAACCCCATCTTCTAATGGAGTTTAGTTCATCTACATTGATTGAGATAAACGATATATTTGAAATCATTTATTTCATTTTTTTTCCATTTTTGTGCCTTTTCAGTGTTCTTTTTAAATTCCCTTTTCTTTCCATCTTTTGGATCGACTCTGCTCCCTATTCACACCCCAAACAGTTTATTTTCCTCCACCAGTTTGGAAGTTTTACATTCCACTTTTTTGGCTACATTTAAAATTTTAACATGCCCGTTTAACTTAACAAAGTCCAAAGCAAACTGGCATATTTATCTTCCTTCTCAACAAAAAGATAAAATTAAAATTCTTGAGACAGTCACTAACTTCACCCCACATGTCATTGTTTTCCAAGATATAAATTTTATCTTTATTTTTTTAACATCACAAATTGAATTATATTGTTAATTTCTTTTACAGTCAATATTTGTTTAGTTTTACCCATAAGTCCACACTGTCCTTTATTTGGTATTTTTATTTCTCAGTTCTTCCTTCTGGGATTCTTTTCTTTTTCTGAAGAACGTCACCCAGACATTCTTTTAGTTAAGAGTTTGTTGGAAGTGAAGTGGTTTTTTGTTTTTGTCTAAAAATGTCTGTAATTCACTGTTGTTCTTGATAGATGGTTTCACTATGTATGCTATATACTATTTTGACAATTATTTTCTCTTAGCACTTTAAAGATGTGTCTTCTAACTTTGATTGTTGCAGTTGAGAAGTAAATTATCAGTTGTGTAGATTTTTCTTTTCAACTGCTTTTAAGATTTCTTTTTGCTGTTCAGAGTTCTACAGTTCCTCTACAATGTGCCTCAGTGTGAATTTCTTTTCCTTTATTCTGCTTGGGATTCACTGGGCATTCTGAACCAAAGTACTGGTGCCTTTCATCAATTCCATTAGCTCCTCAAGTGTTTTCTCTCTTCCATTCTCTCCTTCTGAAATTCTGACAAGCACATTAGAGATTTGTACTCTGTCATCTGTGTGTCTAAATTTTTTAACATGTCCATCTTTTTCTGTCTTTCTATTCTATTTTCCATATAATTTCTTCAAATATATCTCAGAGTTTAATAAATCTAATTTCTGCCATGCCTAATATACTGTTTAACCCATCCATTAATTTTCTAATGTTAAGTTATATATTTTTAATAAATAAACATTCTATAGTGAGGTTTTCCTTCAATTCTGCCTGGTTAAATTTTACAGTCTTTTTAAAAAATTTTATTTTAATACCCTCTTGGTTACTTTAGGCATTTTAATAGTATTTGTTTTATATTCCATTTCTAGTAATTTCAGTCAGCCACATGGATAAAACGCAGTAATTTGTTGTTTTTGCTGTTTCTTATATACAGGCTAACTTGTGTGTATACTAGTTTTTGCATGTGAGTTCATGTTCCTTGAGTGTTCTGGGTGGAAATCCTTTGAGGCCTGGCTTTGAAGTGTGTTCCTCCGGAGAAGACTTGTGTTTGCTCCTTATAGCCATCAAGAGGCACTGCCACCCAGACCACTTTAAACTTAATTTTTAACTTGGGTTTTTTTGGTGCCATGAAGCAAGATAGATTCTGTCTTCAAATCCTCAAACACTGCCTGGGTTTAGGAATTCTCAGAGGAAGCTTGTTTTTCTTTCTTTCTTTCTTTCTTTTCTTTTCTTTTTTTTTTTTTTTTCCTTGCTCCACCCGGAGTCAAAATCAAATCAAGTATATTGTCCATTTTCTTCCTCTACCAGTTGTGGGTGTTTCTCCTTAGAGGAATCTAGCTTTATGTAGTCTCTAATCTTAACCCCACGCTGCCCAGGCTCACACTTTGTCTCTAGTTAGAAGCCAGACACTAGACCACCCACGATCAGAGCTCACACAAGCGCAAACTATCCCCAGGGATCCATACTTTCTTTTATGTCTGGCTTCTTTTACTTTCCCAGCAGCTCATCCATGCAGGGACAAAAAATATGATTTTTACATTTTAAGTGGGTTATATATCATGAGAGGTTTATCTAAGCATCTTTTTACCATCTTGCTGCTCAATCTTTTCCTTAAAACCTTCTTCTCTTTTTGTTCCCCTCTCTTCAAAAAGCTACTATAAAGGAAAAACAAAATATTAAATAATTGTGTTATAACACTGTTCATCTGTTTGCCATTTGTTGGACAAAAAATGTCTATTTTATGGATGTTTTTAAATTGATGTTCCATCCAAGGTTAACACTACATTTAGAGTGTCCACTGACATGTGTTTACCCTGCAAGCATTTTCTTTGGTTAACCTCAATAAGTAAGTCTATGGTGTAATGCCATGTACATAAAAGGCATTGTCATTTAAGGCAAACAATAGTGTTTCTTGGTAAATATGCAGCCTTAGGACAGTTCTAAATTCTATGTCCCTACAACTCCAAGACACCTTAACTACTCTCATATTTCTATTTGTTAGAAGATTTCAAATACTAATTAGGTGCTGTAGAATGAGTTGGGGACCTAAAGAAGGAACAAACAAGCATTTGTGGAAAGGCTGCTCTTAGTAAGAAGTCATGCTTTGTGTTGTGAGCATCAGGAATGAGTGATAAACAGTCTCTGCTCTTAAGTAACTTACAGACATAAGAGCTAGACAACATGGTTTTTAAAATCTCTTGGATCCATATTTACTCACCTGCCAGGTCCTATAGGAAGGAAAATGTGAGGGATGGACGTTGGTTATAAAATCCAGTGTCTGCTGCCAGGGATTGCAGCTGGGCTATCTGGTATATCAGAGGAGGCTCTGGCAAAAGCCAGATTGCAATGAAGGATGGTGGGGTAATGAGTACAGAAAAATCACTGCTAAATAGAGCTGAGCATGGAGGCTCACACTCAGTAGCAAGCACAAAAGGGAAGAAATCAGATACCTGACAAAGATTCATGATGCTGTACTTTACACCCTTGTTCAAAATGTGGTCACACCCCAGAACCATTGATTCCAAATCTGCATGTTAACAAGATCCCCAGGGAATTTGCATGCCTATTAAAGTTTGATATGCTGTCATAGAGTAGCCAGCTGGCCTGATTTACTCTGGACTGAGCTGGGGGGATTTCAGTGCTAAAACTAGACTGTCTCAGGCAAACAGGGGTTCTGGTCAACCTAGAAGCACTAAGTTAAATGGTCCTAACTAGTTTCCTCAGGGGTCCTATGCACTGGGTAAGAGAGAACTACAAGTGAAAATATAGAGAATTCTATTCCTGGGGTTCTGAGTGGCACACTGGAAGGAGAAAGTGTATCCCTATTTATAGAAGAGAGCTTTGGATATGGAAGGTAAGCAGAGAGGCAATGGCAGAGCTCTACGTGGTAGCAGTGGAGAGAGCAGCTTTCTCAGGCATCATTTGTCACCAGAGTGTTACTCATGGCTACATTGTGGAAAGCTCGAGTGGCACCAGGACATGGTGGACGCAGAACCACAACAGGCAACCAGCAGTGGTGCAGGGCCCCAACCCCTGGTCTGGAGAAGAACAACAAGAGCACCTGTGTGCAGCAGAGTGGTCAGAGGTTCAGGGGTGGTCGGCAGGGAGGCAGTTCATACAGACAGATGATGGCCCAGAGAGGGTAGAGAGCAGCATTCAGAGCAGAAATATCCAGAAGAACAAGGGGAATGTGACCGATAGGTGAGAGTTGACATCCCCTTTTTGGTTACTAGGAGGTTGTAATATCAGAGAAAGGTTGAGGACTTGATGCATGAAAGGTAATGAATTCAGGGCTTCTCTCGGGCTCCAAAGCCAACCATGAGGGGAAGAGTTGTCACCCAGATTTTCTACCACCCAGAAGTCACCGTTGGGAATAAGGCATGCTTATACCTTCCATCTGTTCCCTCAAATGTAATTTTTCTGCTGAAAAAGCTTGGGGTTTCTGTAAGAGCAAATACAAATTAAAGTCTTGGTTCTTCCTGTTGAAAATAAAGATTTCCCTCCCTTCCTTTTTCATAGAGCATTTACCTTAGAAAACTTGTGAGTACTTTTTCATCCCTCTGACATGCACCTCTCATCAGTTTTATGATCCAGGGATGTCTTTTTGGAAATCATCTTTTTGAAATGCGAACATCAAGGGAGATGGTACTCCTATTTCCCAGTTCCCATTGGAGGGTAAAACCTAATTTCAGTGGGTGCCTTGCTCCAATTTGCAAAACTGTCTCTTGTCATAAAGAAATAAGAAGTTTGTTTCTCTTCTGGATAAAGCCAATTAGCTAACAACATGGGTGGTCTCCCCAGTTCCCATGGTAAAGTTAGGATGAACTATGTGTGACAAAGGTGCTGTTAAGAGCCCTTACTTGAGGATTAGTGATTGTTTATCCATGTGTCTAATGACTTTGTATCTGCCTGACAACCCCCCCCCTCCCTGCCTGGCCCTATAAGGGAGTGAGAGTCCTTTCTGCCTTTGCAAATCACTTAGGAAATTGCCTGTGAAGCACATCACATGGTTTAATGCTTTTTCAATAATAAAAGTGTTTTCCTTCTTTACTACCTTTGTGGAAAGATTTTCTGGACTGGGAAGAGGTTTTGTTTTTAATTCTATTCTCCCAACACTTTTCAGTAGAATGATACCCAACTAAAGTTCTTAAACATGTCTGGACCTGTTGGTTTCCTCCACTGAGCTCCAGTGTCCTGGTATTACCTCCTCAACAGTAATGCCCTGTGTTAACAATGCCCTTGCCTTCCAGGGGCATAAGCACTCCCACTGAGATGCCATTCACAGGCTAAAGCGGACAAGGTAGAGTTTGAGCTGATATACGGATTGCGCAGGTAGGTTTTATTCAACAAAAGATGTATTGTCATGGACTACCCTGGTGGCGCAGTGGTTAAGAATCCGTCTGCCAATGCAGGGGATACAGGTTTGAGTCCTGGTCCAGGAAGATTCCACCTGCCGTGGAGCAAGTAAGCCCGTGCACCACAACTACCGAGCCTGCGCTCTAGAGCCCACAAGCCACAACTACCGAGCCCACGCGGTCGGAACTACTGAAGCCCGCATGCCTAGAGCCCGTGCTCTGCAACAAGAGAAGCCACTGCAACGAGGAGCCCGTGCACTGCGGTGAAGAGTAGCCCCCACTCGCCGCAACTAGAGAAAGCCTGCACGTAGCAATGAAGACCCAATGCAGCCAAAAATAAATAAATTAATTAAAATTTTTTAAAAAGATGTATTGTCATATGTGTACCTGACAGTGCTAAAACTTAAATATGGTCCAGTCTACAGGTTTGCTAATTCTTAATCCTAAGGTATTTTTTTTTCTTTTGCTGTTTAACAAAGACAGTATCTCTAAATATTTGTGTCCATGTGACCTACATAAGCAATACAAGTTAAACAGATTGGCCATCAGCTGTACTTATTTCTCTATATTTATATAGTGATTTTTTTACTTTTATCAAATTTCTTTCCATGCATTATCTCATTTGAGTTTTACAAACATCCTGTAGTCAGGATGGGTGCTATTATCCCTATATTTCAAGTAAATACAGTTTCAAAGAGAATAACTTTCTCACGGGTAAACATTGAGTTCAAAGTCCATCATGCAGGTTTCCTGACTCTGTTTCCAGGGCTCATTCCACATAGCCAACAGCACCTAAATTTTCAAGCGTGTTTCAGGAGCAACACTTTAAAAGTTAGGAGCAGCTCACTAATGAATGTGTTGCATCTCCATAATAACAGATCAGAAGAATGGAAAATCCCAGGGCATTTGAGCTGTTGACAAGGTGGAGCTTTGGTCTGCTGGCAAGCAGTGATAAGTTTCTCAGGCTTTTCAGAGGTGGTGAGATAGCATCCAAGGTGATGCTTCTATGTTTCTTTTATCTTGGCTGAGACCTTGGGAAGAAGTTAAAAAGCTGGAGGAAGATTTGTTATTCGAAGAGGAGACTTTTCTCAAGAATCTGGCGTCCAACTTTGTTTTGCTAAGCTTTCAGGAAATTAGTAGTCAGGCTGCACTGCAGCCTTTGGAACTGGGCTGGTAGCCGCTATTGGATATTTAGTCTGTGGATTAAAAACACTACTGTTTGAAACCTTTTGCAAATTAAGACAAGCACCATGTTTGTTTCTGCTCTGCTGAAGGAAACACATTTGCTTTTTCAGCTAGAGCTAATTAACCACACCTGAGAAAATTGCTATTCCTGATCATGATCTGCCTGCCTCTGTGAACAGCCTTCTAGAACTTTCTGTTCTTAGCTGTCTTTATACCTGGGAAAACTCAAAGAACTTTTACATTGCATGGAAGACCAAGATGTGAAAGAACAACTTTCCTTTTTATGTGTGGGTCTTAACTCATCCACTGGGTTGCTGTATTGTGTTCTACTGATGATCTATCCCAGAGCTTTTGTAAAATTGCTTCTCTAGGTGATGGGTTGGAACCTCACTGTACTGGACAGATATGGTGGGCAGAGCTGATCCTCTGAATCAGGGAGGTTTGTTTTGCTTCATTTAAAAACTATTCTAGAACTGAACCTTAAAATAAGAATTGACAGAGTTGGATGGTCCAAGGATGTCATAAAAGTTTGAACCAGAAGAAATTTGTATCCTAAGAATAAAGGCTGATTTGGTTCACTGAGTGCTTCTTGAGTGCAGGATCTGGGTACTATTTATCTCTGTATGCCCAGCCCTGTTCCTGGTACACAGTATACCTCAATATGTATTCCTTGTTGAATGTTTACTGATCTGGGAATGTGTTCATGGAAGCTTGTTTTGGATGACACAGCAGAGAGAGAGAACCCCTTGGCAAGACTAGGACCACTGTAATGTTCTTAGAAAAATGCATTGGAATTCCATAAACAGTTTTTTGTTTTGTTTTTGTTTGTTTGTTTGTTTTTGTTTTGGTTTTTTTTTTGCGGTACGCGGGCCTCTCACTGTTGTGGCCTCTCCCGTTGCGGAGCATGGGCTCCAGACGCGCAGGCTCAGCGGCCATGGCTCACAGACCTAGGCGCTCCGCGGCATGTGGGATCTTCCCGGACCGGGGCACAAACCCTTTTCCCCTGCATCGGCAGGCAAACTCTCAACCACTGCGCCACCAGGGAAACCCCCCATTCACATTTTGACTGTTACTTTACAGAGTGGGTGGTTGACGTTCAGGGATCAGGCTTGATGGTAAGTGGAGAATCAGAATGAGAGAACACACAGTGGAGCAGATGTTAGGCACAGGATGGAAGCTAATATTGATGTTCCTCCCAACTTGCAATAATTTCTGAAAACTTTTGTTCAGACACTGGAGGTAAGGCAGTCTATTTTAGCAATGATGGCTATTCACATCCTTATGTGAAAACTTGGAGACCTTCTGCTTATTTACTCTTTTAGCTAGTTTGACCAGATAACTTTGTTAACAATGCAAGACTCACTGGATTGCACAGCACGCTTTGCTCAGGGAAATACTTGATTTCCTGGCAAAGCTGCCTGGAGCCCTCTCCAGCAGCCCTGACAGTCTGTAACCTTGGGTCTCAAAGAGGTACTGCATAAGAATGCACGGAACATAAGAGAACCCGTGACTACCTCTGAAAACAATGTACCTATTCAGAACCAAGGGCTTGAGCAGCCCTTAGGTGGCAGGTCCTGGGAGAGGGTAGGGATCAGAGAGATGGGCAAGGAGGCTATAGCCTAGTAGGGAGTACTGTATAAGACAGGGAGTATAATAAACACAAGACACGGTAGAAAGCAATGAGTGCCATGAGAAATATACAAGCAAAATTACTGTGAAATGGTAGCAGAGGGAGAGAGTACTTCTGAGGATTCTTAGGGAATGTCATATTTTAGAGAGGCTTTAAATGATGTGTGGAATTTGGACAAGTAGCTTTGGGAGTAAGAAGCGAGGAGATTCCAGATGGAGGAAAGAGACTGAGTGAAATTATTGAAGTGAGAAAGCACTGACTGTGCTTGGGAATAAGTGAGTGGTTCCATTTGGCTGCAACATATGTAGGATGAGAGAGGGTATTGAGAGATAAAATTAGAGGGCTTTAAACACCAGATGAAGGCAGCCAGGCATTATTTGGAGTCAAAATGAAAGGTATATATGGGAATAGTGGCAGGACAGCATTTTTATCCATAGATAGAGGATTATTGGAGCTTCTAAGGAGCTCACAGCACTTTACCAATCAGATTTTCACCAGCCTCCCTGATTCTTTGCAAAGAGCAGAGGCTGTGATTAAACTTTTCTCATTTCAGATGTAAAAGAAGTAAGGTAGTATTTGAGCACGAAACATTAGATCCCAGTTAATTGTCAGAGCAGAGCTTAGCAGTCAAACTTCACAGCCCCCTTCCAAATTATATCCTATTCTTAAGGGAAGTGTAGCCCTGATATCAGGTATCCAGGCCACACAAACAACCACTTTGTTCCTAGAGTAACACTAGCACTGAAATTCAAATCTGATGTCTATTTTTAGGTCAAGGTTTTGGGCAGTGGAACTAAGGCAGCCTGTCCTAGGACCATGGCAGTGAAATTGGAGAAGAGGAAGTAACTTCAAAAGAGAGTTTGAGGATAGACTCAATAAAACTTGGGGACTAAAGTGATGGGAAGAGAGTGTCAGGGGTACATGTCAGTTCAGGTTCTCTGGGAACCAAATGTCAAGACAGAGTTAGAAGTGCAAGAGACGTATTGAGAGGAATGCCTATAAAAATAAAGAGAGCAGAAGTGGGTAGGGAAAGCCTTCAGACCATGATGCATGTCTGATATTCATGAAAGAGAGAAGAAGGATGATTAGAAAGAAGAGCCTCATTTTGGTGAAGCTTTGTGAATGTGTTGGCCAAAGCTTTGAACACCTCTAATCTCAGGATTGCCTGGTGGGAATTCCTCATTCGACAGAAACAGTGAGGCTCATTCACTGACTAGGAGATGCAAGAGAAGGGATTTAGCTCAAATGATGTGATGGAGCTCAAAACAGTGCAGGCAGAGGCTGTCAGCTGACTCTAGGCCTTACAGCATGCTGTCTTCAGGGGAGATCTGAAAGGGTCTCTTCCATGGCTGCCACAAGGAGTGAGGGGAGAGAGGAGTCAAAGATGAATCCAAGGCTCTTGAATGGTGGCTAGACATTTCCTGATATTATGAACACAGTTTAGAGAAATGGACTGTGGAACAGCTGTCTTCTCCAAATGTCTCTACATAAACTCTGCTTGGAGGCAGAGCATGTGACAAGGTGACACTTTTAAGCCTGTAATTTAATATTCTTTCTTCTAATACTCTGCTCAAGAATCGTGTCATATTGCAGCCTACACTCTAAAACCACTGCTTTAAGCCTCTTTTCAGATTATCTCCTCCATAAAGCCAGTGTGAATCAACCTGGGCTTAAAATGTGGTTGATAGAATGCTGTCGATTCAGAGTCCATTTCCTAATATATTATTGCTTTTTCTTGTGTTTTCGTTCCACCAGTTCCTCAATGTCTTTTCCTCTTCTTTGCTTTTCTCACTGAGGATTCTGTCAAGCTCCCTGCTATAAAATTTTGTCTTTCTTCGTTTCCTCTTTTCTTAAAAAATTATTTGCAACTTTATTGAGGTATGGTAGATATACAACAAACTGTAACCACACCATGTATCTTCATGTGGATCTAATTCTATACTCCATTCTGTTACATTGATAGGTTTTCCTATCTTTATCCCAATTCTGTACTGTCTTGATTGTTATAGATTTATAAATTTTGAAATCAGTAAGTATGAGTTCAGCAACTTTGTTCTTGTTTTTTTCAAACTATTTTGACCACTGTAGGTCCTTTGTATTGTCATGTATATTTTGCAAACAGCTAGAAAATTTACATTTGTATAAAAATTGAATTTTAATTGAAATTGCACTGAATCTATAGATCAATTTAGGAAGAATTAGCTTCTCAAAAATATGGAGCCTTCCAATCTAGGAATATGGTATATCCCATTTCTTTATGTGTTCTTTCACATCTCTCATTAATATTCTGTAGTTTTTAGTGTATAAGGTTTACACATCTTTTGGCAAATTCATCACGAATTATCTCATAGTTTGATGACGTAAGTTGTTTTAAATTCTATTTATGATAGTTTATTGCTTGTATAAAATATTTTTATTGCTTATAAATAATTGTTATGTATTCACCATATATTCTGCAAACTTGATAAACTCATTTATTCGTTCTTATAGCTGGTTTAGAGGCTTCTTAGGATTTTCTACAAATACATTATGCCATCATCTGATAATAACTATTTCATTTCTTATTTTTCAATTTGTATTAAAATTTTTCTTGCTTTATTGCAGTGGCTAAAACTTCTAATACAATGCTGAAAAGAGCATTGAGAACAGGTGTTCATGACTTCTTACGCAACCTAACAGGGAAAACAGTCAATCTTTATTGTTAAGTATAATATGAACTGTAAGTTTTTAATAGAAGCTCTTTATCAGGTTAAACAAGTTCCTTCTATTTCTAGGTTGCTGGGAGTTTTTAATCATGAATAGACATTGAATTCTATCAAATGTTTTTTTCTGTATCTATTGAGATGATCGTGTGGGTTTTCTTTTTTGGTCTTTTAATGTGGTAAATTCCACTGATTGATTTTCAGATGTTAAAGGAAACATATTTCCATGATAAACCTCACTTATTCATGATGTGCTAACCTCTTTCTATATTGTTAAATTTTATTAGGAATTTTTGCATCAGGAGGGATAATTACTTTTTGTTTCCTTTTTTATGCAATATATTTGTCTAGTTTGAGTATCAAGTACAATGCTGTCCTCAGAGAATGAGACAAAAAGTGCTTCTTCTGCTTTTATTTTCTTGAAGAGATCATGGAGAATTCGTATCATTTCTTCTTTCAATGCTTGGTAGAATCCACCAGTGAAACTATCTGGGTATGGTGATTTCTCTTTTTCTGAAAGGTTATTAATTATTTATTTACTTTCTCTAATAAATATGGGCATATTAGGGTTATCTTTTTGTTTTTAGTGAACTTGGGAATTTGTGTTCTTCAAGGCATTTGTCTATTTCAAATAATGTGTAGAATTTATTGGCATAAAGTTCATAATATTCACTTTTTATCTTTTTAATATCAGTGAAAGCTACAGTGATACCTTTTTTTCATTCCCAATATTGGTAATTTCTGTCTTCTTTCTTTTTTGTTTCCTGATCAGTATGGCTACAGGTTTATCAATTTTAGTACTCTCCTCAAATCATTGATTTTCTCTATTACTCTGTTTTCTATTTCAAATATTGCTATTTTGATCTTAACTGTTTTCTTTCTTTGGCTTATTTTGCCTTTTTTTTCTTAAGTTGTGTGAGATGGAAGGGCAGCTAAGTCCCTATGACTCTGTCATGGCCCCAAACAAAAGATTCTGTGTTCAATTTTGCACTGAAATCATCCTCCCTGCTCCCACCTCTTTTGCAATTACTGAAGAGTTGATCAGTAATAACACTCTAATTTGAAAGTGTGAGATACCAACGTTGGGTGTGGGCAGAGGAATTCTGCGGAGGGTAGTGAGGGAGTTGAAAGCAGGTCCAAACAAAGAACCAGAGAGGTGATTGGAAATTTAGAGAAGATTCTCAGAATAAGGGTCATAAAAGCCAATCCTCCCTTATCTATAGAACTGTTTTATAGAATACATGTTACACTTCTTGGTGGTCTTGCAACATTATTGGATCAGTGAGTACAAGCTATACTCTGTCAGTTTTATTCTGTCACGATCAGAGTATCCCCAACTGGTGTCATCTCTGTGGAGATGGATGTGAGGTCTTAGTCCCTGGAAGAACTGGACAGTACTACTATTTGAACATTTGTTGACCTTGTAATTTCCATCTTCGAAGTCAGACCGGGAGATGTTCAGATTCCACTGTCACCAGTGTCACAACTGACACACCAATTGTGTGACTCTGAGCTAGTTACTTAACCTGAGTTCCAGCTTTCTCGTGTGCAAAGGGCAGTAACAAACATGCCTATTTTATAGGGCTGTAAAGATTGAATGAGATACCTCGTGGGGAAAAGAAAAAGTTTTGCGTAGCATCTGGTATATAGTATGCACTCCATACATTTATTTATTCATTTATTCTTTTATTTGATATTAGCATTTACTGAAATCGTAGCTATATAGCTTTGGTACTAGGAGGAGTGGTACTAGGAGGAGTCTTACAGATCATTCAGTCTAAACCCATTATTTCATGGATGGGGGAGGTGAAGCAAGGAAAAGTGACTTGCCCAAATTTGCACAGATTGCAGTTTGATAAAATCTGAAGGTCAGGTGTTAAGACTCTCTGATCCACTGACCTTCCCCCTCTCCACATCACTCAGGAGACAGGAAACTTAATTCTAGATTCTGGCTTTTCCATTGGTGTGCATTGTGATTTGGGGGTCAGTCGTTAGTCCTCTCCAGGTCTCGGTTTCCTTGTCCATAAAATGGGAATGTGGCAATATTTCTCATGGCCTTTCTAGGTTCAGTGTTTTATATCTTAAACAGGTCATTTAAGCTAATGCGGAAGGAACTGGTGTGTTGGAATTGTTTTCCTCCACAGGCACTTCCATTGCTTTGCCCATAGTGACAACAACAATAAAAAAAGCTTTTGTTTGTGTTCTATTTTAAAAGGAAATCAATCATTCACTTCTAATCTTGTTTGTTTGCATCTGTGTTGAGTTAAATAGCACACCAGGCTTAAGGCAAGCAAGGCGGCTTCCCCGGAAAGCAGAGTTGCTACTTTGTTTTCTTTATCTCCCTTGGGGTGCTGATCACAGAGCCTGCCACCTGCCCCGTCCCTGTCATGGGCTTAGGGATTTGCAGAGATCACACTGCTCCTCCCACTCCTGGGACCCTCGCCACCAATTTAGGATAATTACTCATTCTACCTATTCTCAAGTTGGTGGGGAGCGGGCTCCACTTGTCTGCCTCACAAATGCCGGCATTCATCCACAAAGAGAAGTAATATTCTGAAAAGATACATCAATTAAAAAGCCTGCCTCCCAACTTCCTTTGACTACAGTGAAAGAGGAAAGTATTTCCTTTTCTCTTGTTATGCTCATTTTGCAAGGTTTTCTTTGTTGTCACTTTGAATGGATATGCAGCCTGTCAGGGACATGTGTCTTCCTTCCAGAAAGTACTCACTGAGCACCCACTCTGCCCAGTGCTCTGCTGAGACCTGGTTTCTGCCCTCAAGGAATGCGTAAACTACTAGAGGTGGTGGGAAAATGAGCGACTCCTGGGCTTAAGTCAGTAATTTAATTAATATAAATTCAGTGCTTGGAGAATATTATGTAAGGGAGAGATGAACTCTGCCTGGGACTCAGGAAAGGCCCCCTGGAAGTGGTAGAATTTAGGACTGAAAGATAGGTAGAATGTAGAAGAGCAGAAAGGACAGCTTGAGCAACTAATTTCTTTAACAAACTTTAAAATTAGTATTAATTGGGCTTCCCTGGTGGCACAGTGGTTGAGAATCCGCCTGCCGATGCAGGAGACACGGGTTCGTGCCCTGGTCCGGGAAGATCCCACATGCCGCGGAGCAACTAAGCCCGTGAGCCATGACCGCTAGGCCTGCGCGTCCGGAGCCTGTGCTCCGCAACGGGAGAGGCCACAACAGTGAGAGGCCCGCATACCGCAAAAAAAAAAAAAAAAAAAAAAAAAAAAAAAAATTAGTATTAATTTAATGTCAACTGAGTGGCATGTCCTATGCTAATTAGATGTTGGAAGATTTACTTTCGAGAGAGAAAAGATGAATCTGGTGGTCAAAGGCAGCATCTTTCTTGAATGGAAAGTGACTGCTTGTTTGACAGAGGAACTGAGGCCATCTAGGAAAACTGGCTTATGTAAGGTTTTCCAGTGGCTCCGAGGAAGAGCAAAGAAAGCAGGAGGAGTAACCTTCCTTTCCAAGTGCTACTAGAGGGTTTCGACTTCAGCACTCTTGACATCTTCGGCCAGATAATTCTTTGTTATGGGAGATTGTCCTGCGTATTGTAGGATGTTTAGCAGCATCCCTGGCTTGTACTTACTGCCAGTAGCAATCTCTCCACAGTTAAGACAACTAAAAATCTCTCCAGACATTGTCAAATGTCCCCTGGTGGGCAAAATCACCCTGGTTGACAACCACTTGGAGATGCTGGAAAGATCATAAAAGTGGGGATCAGGAGAACAGTACAGTATCCTCTTTGTAGTTTTGGGCAAGCCACTTTCAGTTTGTGACTTCAGTGTCTTCATTTCATAAAGAAAGAAGTTGTACTAGATTCCCTCATTCTTTCACTGCTTAAATCACTCAGTAAATTTTTTGTAAGCTCCTGTTATGTGCCAGGCACTCTTGTAGGTATAGCTAGGGGTTAGCAGGGACCAAGAAAAGCAAGGTCCCTGCCCTCATGATGCTTGCATGCAAGTCGTGAGAGGCAGGCAATAAACAAATAGACATTAAAAATGTTATAAAATCCCAAGAAATAATCATTTCTATGAAGAAAATAAAGGAGAGCAGTCTTGTAGAAAGCATCTGAAGGTAGGAGGCTGCTCTCTGAAGAATTAATCTGAGATGACATTTGAGCTGAAACCCAAATGATGAAGGAGCCATCTATGTGAAACTCAGAGGAAATAAGGTTCCAGGCAGCGAGGAGAGGAAATACAAAGGCTCTGAGGTGGGAATGAGGTAGGCCTGTCTAGAAGGTGGTGAATAATGGGGGGAAAACCAAGAAATGAGGTCTGAGGGGTAGACAAGAGCCAGTTCCTATATGGCCATGTTGACTATATAAAGGACTTTGAATTCTACTTGCTACAGGATGTCACTGGAGGGTTTAAAGCAGGAGAGTGGTGTGAAACAATCTGAATTACTTTCATAAAGGTCATTCTGACTACTTTGGAAATAATGAATTTTAAGGGAGCAAGAATGGAAGCAGGAAACCAAGGGATGAAGTGGGTACAGTAGACCAGGAAAGAGATGGCAATGGCTTAACCTAGAGATATGTGGCAATGGAGATAGAAAAGGATAGAGTTAGGATAGCTTTTGGAGGTAGAGCCACCTGGATTTGCCAATGGATTGGATATGAGATCTAAGGGAGAGAGGGTGATCAAGGATGATGCCTAGGCTTTTGGCCAGAAGAATTGGGTAGATCATTTTACCATTTACTTATATGAGAAAAATAGATTTGGGAGTGAAAGGCAATAGTTCAATATGAGTCTAAAATAATTTCCAACCAGAAAATTCAGTTCTATAATAGAATTCAGTATTGCCCTTTTTGAAATTTTCTCCAGAGACCTCGGTCTACCCTCTTCCACCTCCACAACACATGTACACAACAGATGCACACACGAAAAGCTATGACAAAAACAAATGTATGAGATAATGGCACAGCAGGAAACCACTGTGGTTTCCAAAGTACCTCATGCATGTGGAGATAGTGTTGTGCCTGACAAGCAACAGGACATTTGGAAAATCATGTTGGATGAGATCTTGTCAATGGGAGGTTTTGCTATCAAGAAATCTAATGAGGCTTAAAGAAAACGGATAATTCATTAGCATTCTTGAACATGCCCCCACTTTGCTGTGGGGTAATTATCGAGTAGCTACAGAGCGACTCAGAAATATAGTGACAAGACAGACTGCTCCATCCATCAAATCCCAAGAGCTATAATCATCTAATGAATGCTACATGAATCAAACAGTGGAAAATAATAATAATATCTCTGCTTCCCCCTGAGTTCTTCAGCAAGGTTTCCAGAGCCTATGGCAAATAGATTTACTGAAAAGTGTAGCTCCCTCTAGGGTGCAAGGCCACAGCTGTCTAACAGCTACAGGACAATGGTACTCCTTAGACACAACGCAGAAAGCGGGAGAGATGATCCTTTAGCCTAGGAGAAAGTAATCCTTCCACTTGGATCCTAGTAGGAGAGTAAGAAACTGAGAGCAGGCCCGGCTCTTACATGAGTCTTGGGATTGTCAGGACTCTAAAACATGAAGGAGCTTCTCTCTAGGGCTGGCATCAGGGAGATATCCCAAGAAGCCTGAGATCCAGCCCACCTAGCAGTGAAATGGAGAGCCCACATGCAATGGTAGCAGGTGAAAACTGCACAACTCTTGGCACAAACGACTTCATCTCCTTCCCCCGCCCACCCACTATGAGACTTGAACAAACTCTAGCATGACTTCTGTCTGCTTGAGGCTGTGTCCCTAGGATGACAACTCCAAGCCTCCTTGAAGAGGAGGCCTGCCTGAGAAAGCTTAATGCTACAAAAAGAAGGTAATGTTTGTTCCAGCTAAAACCTGACTATAAGCCTCTGACTTCCCTTTTCTTAGAGCATATACTTCAGAAAAGTTACAATGGTAAATCCTTTCTCTGTCCTTTTGAAATGTATCTTCTACAACCCAGGCATTTCTTTTTCAAGGACTTGGGAGCCATCCCTTTGAAATGTAATCACCAAGAAAGAGTCAAGGTCTCCCAGTCTCTGAGGGAGAGCGGGAGCCTAACTTTGAAAAGCACCAATTAGCAAACACAGATGGCCTAATCACACTGACTGCCCACCTCTTAACAGCCCTCAGTACTTTTCTTTCAGCATCCTCCAGAATTTAAAAAGCCTCCTGCTTCTTGTTCAGTGGAGTTGAGCTCAGTTGATACACTGAAGTCTCTTCCCTACTGCAGTTATCTCAAATAAAATCAGTCTTGTCATTTTTAACAAGTGTCTGGAACAAAATTTTTCTTTTACACAAGCCCAGGGCCTGAGACTCAGAAGATATAGGAGCAAGTCTGGGCTCAAACTCTTCTGCTGACAACTGATAACTCTGGACAAATGACTCCATTGTCTGAAGTTAACTGTAACTGTCAAGTGGGGATACTGAAATATACTCTGTATCTCTAAATTTGTGATCATAGAACTGCATAATGCTTCCAGAATATTCAAGTGCTAGAAAATTTGAGAAGTTTCATTAATGGTTACCTTTTAGATCAGGAAAATCTTTGAGAAGGATGTAAGGCTGACTCACAACTAGCCCACAACACAAAAATCCCCAAACCTATCCCCCAATTTATTTTCTTTCCCTTCTTCCTTATAAGCCAAGCATCAGAGCCCAAAATTTATACCATCCTAGAAAATATACTGATGTTGGATTTAGGAACTACATTTTTTTGACCTTGGATATGTCTTTATTAAGTACAATGTTACTTAGTGGGGGCAACACACTGACCTGATTGCAGCCATCTCACTCAAAAGAGGTGAGTTTCTTAGTACCTGACAGGTCTCCTAATTGAAGGTGATGGAAAGAGGCCCAGACATCAAGGCAGAAGAATGGTACCTGTGTTCTCTCTCTGCCAGAAATTAGCCACACGTCCTTCTATGATGCTATAGCTGCAGTGTAGATGAGCAGTGGCCTCCAAAGCATAAGCGCCAGTCCCTGACTTCCAGACTTTGTGTGATGTTGGGCATCGAGACCTCTACCTCTCTTCCCCAAGTGAAGCTTGGAGACCTGGAGTACACTGAGCACATCTACCAGGAGAGGCCTAGGGTAGTTTCTGCTTCTTGGGCTTGGAAGTCACTACGCCGAGGTGGGCTCTGGCCTGGCATGCTCCCTCATCCAAGCTACAGGCTTCATCTACTTCCTGCTATGCTTGGTCAGTCAATATGAATAGTCGTTTCTTCCCCATTTTCCTGCTGAGACTGTAGTGTTTATAAATACTAGCCATTTAACCAGGCCCAGGTGCTCTACCTGTGTGTGGCCATTCTCTTCTTGGGCACTGGATCCTATTTCTCTTTCCCAACTCCGAGTGAGTCCTGGGGTCCTGCTGAAAAAAGCAGTTCATCTGGACTGTGCCATCGTGTTGTTGCACTTACCTGTGTCCACGTCACCTTTGCCTGGGCACTTCTGCCTCACATCCCACCTGTCAGACTGGATCTCCCTTCTGGCTCTACCAGCTCACATGAGCTGAGTTCCCACACTCATGTGGATGATGCAGTTTGAATTGATGGCCACCACACCCAGAGTCAGCTTGTAAGTCAGAGACGTTTCCCAGAGTCTTGGTCCTGACTCTGTCTCCTCCACCACTAGCTTCTCACAGGGACCTCTGTGTGGTATCTCAAAATATCTTACTCAAAATCTGGCTTTGGGAATCATTCTGACTCTTGGAAATTTTCTGAAACTCTACTCTGAGAATTGCCATGCAAAGAAATTATTCTTGTTGCTCTTCTGTGATGGAGAAGTGTCTTTGTTTTGTCAGCCCACATCTCCCTTTTGCACTTTTCTCATAAGCATGGGAGGACTTGAATTTGAAGGGCAATTCAATGCATGATCAATTCTGAGACATTCTGTCATCATTGTTCAACAAGCTTGAATTGTATTTAAAATAGCTAACTAAATGCTAATTTGATCTTGGTCAATCCTTTTTTTGGATGGAACTGAACAACTTCAGTAAGTTTAACACTGTTAAATATATTCTTCAAAATACTGATAATAACAAAGTCATAAGCTGTGATTGCAGAGAACTATAGTGTCATCTGCATTAATGCCTTGGAGATGAAGGGGTTTCCTGCAGACCATTCAGCTGGAAGATGTACCCAGTGGGTGTAGAAGCAAAGACTGCTCAAGTCTTCACAGAGAGCAGGTGGTGTTGCAATTCTGCTTTCAGTTCTTCATTCTTTTGTGTGGAATGCAATAATTCAGGAAAACCCATCAACCGTCAAGCTTTGTGACATTAAGTTTTCTTAATTATAACACAGGATGATAATAACCATATGGGGTATTTTCACCAAAAGTATCTTTGTTGGGCATCTTTGCTGCAAGCATTCTTGCTGCAAACATTTTCATGGCATAGCTGATTGGTCATAATGCAATTTTGCCATAAAAGATAAAATCATGAAAAATGAAAGAGGGACATTAAGAAGGACATAATAAAACATGAAAAATGAATATCAAAAAGACTTTATTACAAAATACAAAATATTTGAATACATTTAAATGTGTGTAGATTCATAGCAATCCTGTGCAAATAAATGATATTTTGTGGTTTGTACCTAAGCGTTTGTCTTCCAAGTCTTTTATTCATAGTGTTTATACATTTTTTTTTTTTTTTTTTTTTGCTTGTTGGTTAGTCTCCTGGCTCGGCATTGCACTTTTTCTTTTTTGCTAAAATTTCTTCCTTCATTAAGAGGTATCAGCTTCCAAATACAGTACTAGGATGCATATTTGTAACCAAGCTTTGTATTGCATTGTGAAAGCCTCTATACTGTTGTTTGTTCTTGGCATCTTGTCACGTGTTCACTGATAGACATTCCAAAGTTCTATGGGAAATGTGGATTCAACTGTGCACCATCAAGGCCCTCAGACTCTTTCTCCTCCAATGTAGTATGTTTCCAAATATACCAACTCTTGATGTAAATCATTTTCTGCTCCATAAAGCCATCAGTAACATCTCTGACTGGAAGAACCACTGATGCATTTCAACCAGTTGAATCCAAACTAGCAAACCAAAAACTGTCAGCCAGTTATTTTATCTTCCAAGACAGAATTGCCTTAAAGCCAATTAGTTGTGTGGTCAAAATGTTTGCAGTAAAAATGCTTACAGCAAAGATATTTATAGCAAAGAAACTCACCATAAAAGTACCTAAAACAGCTCAAGGTACTGTCCTGTGACTGAGTTACCATGCAACTGGACGCTCTCCCAGCCTGAGTTCGCTCATATGCAAAATGAAGACATTGGGTAATATGATATCCCATGTCCTTCCCACTTTAAGATTTTTTTCTTTTTTTTCAGGGGGTAGGGGAGGGGGGATGGGGGTGAGGGGGATTCCATTGGCCTGTTCACTGAGCATCCTCAAAGCTGGCTTAACTCCAAAGCAGAGCTAGTGTCTAAGTTAGATGAAGACATGCCTTCAGGTTTCTTTTGTCTACAAGTTTCCGCTTTGCTGGAGGAGACATCAGGATAATCTTGCAGAAACAGTTGCAGAGGACAGGAGAGGGCTGTGATAAATGCAGCAGAGGATGTACAGGGTGTGGAGAGAGATGGTGGCCCTGGCATGTGATTGGGGAAGGGGAGTGGTAAGGGAGGTGTCTGGGAGAGGCAAGCAATGGTGGTGACATTGGTCAGCAGTCTCAGGACCTCGGATGTAGAAATGGAGAAAGAAGGCAGAGCTTCAGTCCTAAAGGCATGCAAGACCTCAAGGGCTTGTTTAGAAGTTCCAGTGGGAAAACACCCACTGGCCATTGACTGAGAAGAGGCCCTCTCCCATAGAGAAGGTCATCCTCTATGTCCAAGCATTGGAGGGACATACTCGAAGTAGTGAGAGGGGAAGAGTACCTGGAAGAGTGCACTGAGCCTTGGTCTTGGATGAGAACTGAAATATTACAGCCAGATCCCTTTCTCATCCACCAGAAACAGAGAGAAATTAGTGTACTTTCCAAAGAGCCCAAGCAGGGGCCAAGGCAGAAGTGGAATTTACTGGACCAGTGAAATGACATGGGGCTTGGTCAGAAGATTAAGGCAGAAGACACCCATTTAGAGAGCAGGGACCTAAGCAGGACCAGAAACCAGACTGTCTTCATGCCAGTGCCTGCCCTCCTGGCATAGGATGCTTGAAATCCCCCCCTCACAGTGATAGGGTTGGTCTCTGAGTCAGATATGGGACTAGGTCAGTAGGAAGCTAGTGAGAATAGGGTGTGAGGAGGTCAGGGTTACAGCTGGCAGGACAGGAGAAGTGCTGGGCAGTTCAGCTTGTTTAAATTTCCATAGTACTTTGCATATGTCTCTATTACAACAATCATGCTCTATCATGTCTATATGTTGGTCTGGCCCTCTGGATTACAGTTTATTTAGGGCAGAGATTTTGAAGGACAGTGGTTACAAACATTTACTCAGAAATTATGGAGCATGGATTCAAATTCCAGTTCTAAGAGTCACTAGCTGTGTGACCTCAGGCAAGTTTCTTGACTTTTCTATGTCTCAATGTTCTTATCTGTGAAATGGGGATAATAATATCCTTCTTATTGTTGGAGTGAGGATTAAATTAGTAATAAAGCAATTAGACCAGTGCCTAGTATATAGTGAATGTTATATAAGTTAATATATAAATTAATTTATAGTAAGTTAAAACATAAAATAAGTTATAATAAATGAGAGTCTACTTCTGTTCCCAGCTCTTGGTATGGTGCTTATTTTCAGTGGACGATAAATGATTGTTAAAGATAAAAATTAAATGACAAGGCTGGGCATTCTTGCCAACTGGTGGTTAGAACCCTAAAGTCCTGACCCACAATCTGTGACCTCACCTTGACCCAAGATACCAGCACCATAGGGTGCAGGATTGAGTGAGATGGCTCCAGCACCCAAGCATGGATGTGGCAGAGCTGTCACCATGACTTAAGAGGACACCTGCATGTTTTACCCACACCTTTCAGGCTGTGCATCCTGTGAATTATTCCACCCTATGAGGCTGCCACGGGAGACAATGGCCACTGTGCTCTCAGCTCCTGCACCATCTACCCTCTTTCCTTATCAGGCCCCAGAGTGTGGATACAGATAGAATTACAAGGTCCCTGTGAGGAGACTCTCTGCGTGCACATCCTCTTGAGCACATAAAGGGTTCACAATGAAGGAGTATAAATCTGGAAAGTGAGAAGGATGGATGTCAGTGAAGGCTGAAGCACAAAGCAAAAGAAAGCCTCATCTTGATCCCGGGGCCACTCAAAGCAAGCTTTCACCTTGCTTCGGGGACTTTGCCCTCCGAGTCACTCTTCACCCCTTGGGTTTTCCTTCCACACCACTCCCCACCCCTTATGTTTTTCCTCCCACTTCCCTTCCAGCATATACCACCCACCAGCACTAACGGCATGGCTTCTTGTCAAAAGATGGCTAATGTGACTTAGTCTCAGGAGACAGAGCCTCAGCTTCCCTGCTGTGTCAAATGCAGATCTAGTGAGGATCAAAAGAGACTGTATGGGAGAAGGCATTCTGAAGAGTGTTTAGTGTTGTACAAATGCAGCACAAACCATTTAAAATTGCACCCTGCCAACAGTTAACTTTTTTTTGTAATGAACATCCACGCACACATACCATGGATTATATTTTGGTGGGTTTATATGGAAAGGTCAGTTGCAATTTGAATCAGAGTATGTACATCTAGACATTAAGTGAGTCAACATAAAGCACTTTTAATGGTTTCTTCTGCTGGTAAACACTATATAAGTGAAGGTTAATAGGTATGTGGAAATGACAATGTAGGGGAAGTTCTGGACTCAAGGCTCCTAAACAAGACGCTAGATCTGAACCTATCTTTCTGTTTTCTCATTTTTAAAATGCTGCTATTTATACTTATTTTGCCTACTTCATACATGGGGTAGTGCTGAAAGTCACAGTAGAGATGTTCGTGGGTAAAAGCGCTTTATAAGTTATAGTATACTTTATACATTTGAGAGATTATTTATGTTGTGTATGTGTCAGTGTTGATATGCCACTCTACCTGTTCATGTCTTTTCAAATATTTCTATTCCCCATTCTTCTTTTTTTTCAACTGGAACACAGAATATCAATCAGGATTATTATTATTATTATTATTATTGCGGTACGTGGGCCTCTCACTGCTGTGGCCTCTCCCGTTGCGGAGCACAGGCTCCAGACGCACAGGCTCAGCGGCCATGGCTCACGGGCCCAGCTGCTCCGCGGCATGTGGGATCTTCCCAGACGGGGGCACGAACTCGCGTCCCCAGCATCGGCAGGCGGACTCTCAACCACTGCGCCACCAGGGAAGCGCCAATCAGTATTATTAACCAATTTCTAGACAACTTTTATAATATTTACTTTATTTATTTATTTTTTATTTATTTATTTTTTTCCTGAGACGACTGAGGCGTATAATATTTACTTTAAAACTTACCTTGTAATTACTAGGGCTTGGAAACAGTATACATGCACACACACACACACAAACACACATTTTGAAGCTCTAATACTTGCTGTCCAAAAGGAATAAAATATTTAGCCTGAGCAAGAGCAAAGCAGTGACATATTTGACCTAGAGTGTTTATTCTGGCTGGCAGTGTAATTGAACTTTATCAGCTGAGTTGGGAATAGGAGTTAGCCCTTAACAGGATTCGAAAGATTATCTGAGACTCTTTGCTTAGTAACCTGAATGTTGAAATCTATATTGGATTTTCAGACACTGAACCTACCATGACTTTTTACTACCCACCAGAATGGCTTCCTCAAGTTTATCTTTTCAGAGTAGAGTCAGATTATATTTAAAAACAGCAGTTCGTACCTAACCTGGTTTCTTTTTCTAGGAGAAATGAATAAGATTCAAGGTTTAAGGATTCAGGGTTGAATGATAATATATGACTGTGATCACAGGATGTTGGCATGAGTCAGTCCTTAATGCACAGCATGATATTGAACTGGGCAACAGAGCACACAGGTGTCATCCCAGTGACAGCATTATTTAGCCGTGTGAACTTGGATAATTCAGGTATACTCTCTGAGCCTCAGTTTCTTCATCTGTGAAATGGAAAAAATAGCATCAGCCCAACCGACTCCAGGTTTGCTATGTGTCATATGAGTAATCCTTTTCTTTGTTAACCAGGCCCTGTAGACAAATCCGAAGGTCTGTGAAAACACCCTGACTTTCTAATAAAGAAAGTGAGGGCTTTGAAAAACAATCCTATTTGTGGAGGGAATATTCATAATGTGTAATTCAGTTTTCAGAGAAATTGAGGTCAGTTATTGATCAGCTTTGGTCTTGTTATCAGCTAGAATTATTGCCTGCAAAGAGAAGCATGCTTCCACTTTTCTTAAACTTTGCCTAAGGACCAAAAAAATAAAGGTTCTGTTTGAGATTTTCCATGCATTTCATGAATTGAAAGTAGCTACAGGTTAACAGATGTTTGTTGACACAATTATGAGCAACAAGGAAAGTTTCCTGAAGCTTGAAAGATACAGTAATCATTGCCCCCAGACTTTGATGGAGTTGCTGAAAGTCCCTCAGAGGTATTTTCTTGACTCTGCCTAGATTAGAAAAGGGAGGATGCTATGCAGATTTTATCCTGAGATGGATTTGAGTTGGCACAGCTACCAGGTAGACTGGCATTCTGGGTGGGTCCTTCCGTGTTTTCTGCCCTCTGTCTGAGTCAGATGCCCTGGCCATGCCCTCTGGTAAACCCAAAGAGGAAGCTGCTTTCCTGCAGTATCCACAAAGATTCCTTCCCTGGACTTCCATCTGTATGGCACTGTCCTCAAGGCACCTCCTCTCTACACTGCGTTTGCTCCTCTGTGTCTGGATGCTTCACTGAGTGTACGTGCCCAGTGTGTACCCTCTCAGAGCTCACATCCCATGAGTAGGAACTGGCCAACGGCCAAGTGTGGCCTTCCAGCTACAGTGACAAATGTTTATATAGGCACAGTGGGGGTCACAGGAAGGGTTGACAGGCAGGGAGCATGATGAATAATAAACCACAGTCACTCTTCCCGGTCAACTTGTCTCAGAGTCCTTTCTTAATCACTCTCTCTGCTCCCCTGCTTTGGCCCCAAAACAACTCCCAAGAAGAGAAGCAGCATAATGGATGGTAACTCACTTTGGGAATCAAAAGAAGCTCATTTGAACCCTGGCTGTACACATTGCCAGCTCTGTAACCACAAACAATTCCCCCCAAGTCCTCTGTCTCAAATTCTTCAGCCACAAAATGTCAGGCATAAAGATTAAATATGAACACATAGTAAAACTCCTGGCTCATGGTAGGAACTCAGTAAAGCTTAAAACAACAATAATAAAGTGATCCTCCAGAATCCCATCATTAGAGTCTAACAACCCTTTCCACATGCAGAAATAATAGGAGCAGCTCACCCATTGTCTATACAAGGTGGATTGATGCTTGCATCAGCCCTTCGCAAATAGACTGATCGATGGAGCCAGTGATCAGGAAAATTGAATTCCACTGAATACACATCACTGTCTGCCTGGCATCATCATATTTCAATGAAGTGAAACTGTAAATAGTGGCTGGCATTTCTGATGAGCTATGTGTTTGGGAACAGGGGATTTTGAAATGTGATTTTGAGCTCGAATTAATCAAATTTTGAGTAACAGTGTTTGGAGAAAGAAGTTCAATAGCATCTAAGTGGTGAATGAAAGTAAATTCACTCTTAGCCACAAAATAGCCACAGACAGAAGACTGGTGCTTCCTTTGACCTAGGATAAAGCCTATATTAATGCTGCCTGTATTGTTCATTCTCCAAACACTTATTTAGAGCATCTCATGTGCCAAGAATTAGGCTAGGCACAAGGAGAACTCGGATATAGTGGAGATAGGCCCTGCCATTAGAAAACTCACAGTTCAGTGGGCAAAGAGAATGTTTGAATGTAATCCAGATATCCTTTGAGACCTCTGTGTTCCTTGGATGTCTGGTTAAACCTGGCCTTAATCCACAACCCACATCCTGTGATATTCCAAATCTCTCTCTAAGATATCTGTTAGAGCTCTCTGTTTACTGCTTGTCTCTAAGTCGGTGTCCATGTGACCTGTCTTTCCTTAGAATACCCTGGACTCAGACCCTTTAGCAGTGCCCTGAGAAATCTACTTTTATCGAATATTTTGTAATGCATATAGAGCTTACTCAGGATTTTGAAGAAATCATGGTGTGCATCACATCACAGAGTGGTTGTCCTCTTATATTCCTCCTGGAGTAATAAATAATCCTTCATGGATTTTGAGCAAAGTAGTACTGATCTGTTTTACATCCTTCTTGGTATAAACTTCTACCCCAAACGCTCATAATTTTTCCAAACATGTACAGTTCCCTTCCCACAAGAAGTTCTGGTGGTTACCGTTACTTTAGCACCTTCCCCTCTCAATATATAGATATAATGTCATAATACATGATGTAGATGCTTATTAGTGAAGTCAAGAATAGGGATCTTTCTACCTTGGCATGGGATAAGTAGAGATGGCTTCACAGAGGAGGAGAACTTGGCATGAGTTCTCGCAGGACAAGTAGGCAAGAGTGGGGAAAACACTCTATTGGGAGGAAATAGCAAAAATGTTTGAAAGACGGTTGCATGTTTCCATCTGATCCCCACTCTGAAGATAGAGCTTTCCTAGAGCCACAGTGTTGTGTCTGGCGAGTGTGAACAGAGCGGTGAATAGAACGTCAATGCCAAATGCAGCCAGGTTCAGAGGCATCAGTGGATCAGGAAAAACAACAATAAAAGGAGGAAACTTGTTGAGTGAACATAGACAAAAGCTTTGAAAGAGAGGAAATACCCTAATATCAGGCATGCTGTGGAAACTAGGTGAGGGAGAAGATTTGAAGGGAAGATGGGAAAGTGGATCTACAGCAGTGATTCTCAACTTAGATATACATTGAAATCACCTGGCAAGCTTCCAAAACCTTTATGCCTAAGGCCACCCAGAGATCCTCATTAATTGGTCTGGGGTGTGGCCGGGGCATCCGGATGGTTGCAAGCTCTCCAACTGATTATTGTATGCTGCCAATGTTGATTGCTGCTGCACTTGGAAATACCCAAAGGTGATGCTAATAACAGTAACAGCTTGTTTTAAACACCTTCTACCTCCTTTGTGCTCGAGGTTGGAGGGGAGGGTAAGGAAGAAGAGTTGGAAATCTTAAGGATATAAGACTAACCGGACAGATTTGAGCCATGAACCCAGAGTAGTCATATTTTAAACTTAAAATATAACTCTATGACAGTATTTTTCAAAGGGTGGTCAGAGGCACCTGGGGATGCATATTTCAGAGCTCCATCTCAGAATCTCTCGGAGTGGGATGGGACTGAGAATCCACACTTTTAACAAACTCCATAGATGATTCTTAAGCACATTTGAGTTTAGGAGTCACTGTTCTATAGCAGGTAATTAGTTTATTTTATAGCAGGTAATTAGTATATTTTATAATATGTAGGATAACAAATGGCACCAGGAGTAATGGTACTTTTCACTGAGCACATACTATGTCCAAATGTTGTTTATTTTATCTTACCCGTAGATGAACACTTGAAGGTAGGTATTGTTTATCTTTGCTTTACAGATGAGGAAACTGAGGGTCAGAGAAGTGAGATAACTTACCTGGAACCATGGAACTAGTAAGGGTCTAACCCAGCCTTCAAACCATCATCTCACTTAGAAGCCACAGTGTTACATGTGTGGCCATATTCAAATCTCTGTCAATAAGACCCTGATAAAAACTGTAGATCCCGGGGATTAAGGTAACCTTCCTGGTTGGTGAACACATTGATGTTTCAGGAAGGTGATTGTCCCGATTCCTCTTTTATAGATACTTTGTCTGTAATAACCCCACATTCCTACCAGTATATGAGACACGTTTATGTCCACTCAAATGCGGTGTGGGCAGATCAGATACTTATGGAGTGCCTGCTGAAGGTGTAGGGATGTAGAAACTCCCATATCATTTGGATTTTCTGAAAGGGCCTATTTCTCCCTCCAGGTAAGGAGAGCCGGAGGTCTGTTTTCAATTCAGAAATATATATATATATATATATATATATATATATATATCTTTCATATAGCAACCCAGAGCACACCAGTAGATTCCCTGAAGCTTTGGTGGATTAGCTGGAGTAGTCAGCCCCAGGTGGGTTGACTGCAAGAGCCCTCTGACATTGTCACACTGGCTCAGGGGCTGCTTCTGCATTGTCTGCAATCAAACCCCACCTTGGCCTCATCTCCTGACCTCTGTCTCCGAGCCTTCTTAGAAAATCAACCTGGTCCCCTTCTCCTCTCTGCTTAGGCCCTTGCTGTGCTCTTTTCATTTTCCTCTGTCCTGCCCTCTCCTGAAAGACAGGGATTTCATCTTTTATGCTCAGCCTTTTCCCAGGTGCTCTGCCCACCTGCTATGACCCATCGGCCAGTGCCTATTACCCTGGCAGCGGTGGTGAAATGTGAATAACCCCAGACTTGGAGTAAGAAGCTCTATTTGGGCCTTAGATCTACAGTGTGGCATTGGGTGAGCCACTTTGCTCATTTGAGCACTTACTCAGAAATCAGAATATAATTCACCATATTCTCCAGATACAGTTCTTTGCCCACTTTCATGAACTTGCTCACATAACCTGAAGTGCGGTTGAGTGCACTCCTCCATCCTGAATTTGTCATTAGCAATGTCTTTTATCCAGGACCCTGTTAGAGGAGGGAGTGCTTTTGCTCTTCCCATAAACTCATTCAAGCTACATCAGGTCAGTACCTCCTCCTGAACTGATGGGGAGTGGGGGTATTAGGGAGCATGCCCTCTCCAGCTATTCCCCCTTCAAAGGCAGAAGAATTTACTAATTGTCCAGAGCCAGGACGTTCAGTAAGCCCAGTTTACTTGTGGCCTGGCTTACTGTACCTTATACAAGCATACAAGCAGCATGCTGTGCTATGTTCTCTCTTGGTTTTTTGCCTGAAACCAAGCCTGGCCCCAGGCCAGATTGGTTATCCTTTTGGCCTTTGACTTCCATTCATGGCTGATTGAGTAAGCGGTTCATGGTCCCTCTGGGGCCAGTTCTCTTTCTTTCCCTTTGCACGGATATGTCTGAATGTATGAATCCCAAGATAGAGATTTGGTGCTTAGAAAGGCAGTTAATAGGCTTAACTCATGTTTTCTAAACCAGCTTTTAACAGACAGCCCTTTATCAGGGATTATCAGGCCTCAGTGGCAAGGTGGCTGCTGCAGTTTACTGTGTATTCAGTAACACCCAAGAACTCTTTCCTAAGGCAAGAGTCAGGCATTCCTGGGTCTTGGGCCAAAGTACCATTGTTATGCATCCAAAGATTCCTTCTTTACTTTTAACCATGCCTACGTGCTCTCACCCACCAAGCACCCAAATCCCATTCCAACTTACAGACACTAGAAATTGCTCCCTTTTTTCTTTCTTCCATCTCCACCTACCCAGCCAATGCTGGTACACAGCACGTGTTCAGTGCTACTTGATGAGTTAAATAATGCCCACACCCACTAACAACTTTGGCAAATACCACACACACACACACACACACACACACACACACACACACACACACGCTCAGACACACACCATCAAAAGACAACAAAAGATTTGATGCTAAGGGAATTTGTTTTTCATGCTGTCATTTCCTAAATGGCTGATCTGGGATGATTAAAATCATGAGGAGTCCAAAAGTGGAAGAATTCGTCATGTTTGACGTTGGTACATTTTAACCAATTTAAAAAATTGCTTCCGCATCAGCAACATGGCCAATTTACATGTGCTTAGGTAATGAGGAAGAAAATATGCAGACACTGGACGTGAGAAGGAGAATAACCATGAGAGAGGGCAGGGGAGGAGCCATCCCAAAAGGAGGAGGAGAAAGAAACGAGAAAAAGAGAAAAGGAAAATAAGACATGAAAACAAGAATGAGTAACAAAAGAGAAGACAACAGCATAGATAAACATCCTCCTTATTCAAATTTAGAATGTTAGAGCAGGCAGGGAATTTTAGAGTCCTGATGTGTGGGAGAAGAAACCAAAGCTGAAGGGGAAACAGATGACTCAAGGTCACTTCTGATGTCAGGGCTAGACTGCAGGTCTCCTGGTGAACATTGTGCCACTCTTTCCCAGAAATCAGGCTGATTCCATGGCTATGTCATAATTTTCTTTTCAGTGTGCTCAATCCCCTATATATAATAGGCACATAATAATTGTGGAAGGGAGAATACAGTGCAACATGCTGACAGAGCCTGAAACCATTTGTATTGATGTTGGGTTATTGGTTTTCATTTTTCACAGTGAAGAATTTTGAAGTGTGTATGATTTAATGCCCCTCCATTGAGCCTCTCTACAGTTTGCCTTACCAGGCACCCTCACCCTGATTCATACCACAGCCTTCCTAGTTTCCCAAAGCCCTTATTTTTTTCTTCTTTTATATCTTGTGGTGGTCACTTTTTACCCTGTAGTGCTTTCCCCCCTTTTTTGGTCTGTCTTGTCTTCCTTACTAGATTATAAGCACTTTGAGATCGTAGATCTCATCTTGTCTGTGATATGGAGTCAATTGCATTGAATTAGGAGACTGGGTTGAGAGCCAACTCTGACCCTGTTAAACCCGAGGGTCAGTCTTCTCATCTGTAAAATGCTGATAAGTAGTTTCCAGATGCTCCACCTCAGAGGATGCCTATGAAACTCACTTGCACTGTTGTGAACTGTTACAAAAGTTCAGTTGGGCGTTATACAAATGGCAGGGGTGTGGCTGCTGTTGATGTCTCTCTCCCTCACAGCACGTGGCATCTAGCCTTGTACAGGGTACCACCCTGCAGATACATGTCTGTTGAATGAACAACATAGCAATCACATTAGCATTTTCTATTTTAAACTAGCCCTTTCTCCTTCCAAAATTAACAAAATCTTCAGTTTTCCAGATCTTTGGTTATGGAAAAACTTCATTTTATGTTTCTTTTTAAGTCTTCAAAACTTCTTATAAATATTTTTGAGTCCCTCAATTCTCTTCACATAATTCTTGGACAAGAATCCTGGGTCAAGACTCTCCAGAGAACATGGGTCTATCTGCAGAGCTAAGGCATATATATACACACACACACACACACACACACACACACAGAGGCATTTGACATTCAGCACCTGAAAAATGGAGGCTCATCAGCCATAATTCTGTGACAGTAGCATCTTTATTCCTTCCATTTACAGATGAGAAAATTGAGGTGCAGAATTTAATTTACTCGGGGGCGGCCAGAACCACGGGGGTTTCTGGGAAGTGCCTGAGGCAAACCCCGTCTGGCTGCTGGGCTCGGTCTGCATCCCGGAAGCCGAGCCCTTGGGGCTTTCCAGGGTCTGATGGTCCTGCAACTGCTGTCCCCTGTGAGTCAACAATTCTGCAAACACTTGTTCCACCAGTGATTTCTCCCCAAGCTGCCCAGCCCACGTAGCCACCCAAGTGGCTGGAAAGGGCTTTCTCAACCAGGGCTTTCTCTACCTACCTGCCTGGAACTTTTACTCGAACTGTGAAGAGAGAAGCAGAGCAAACAGATGGATGCCAGATCTGCCATTTGTCTGGATTCATGTTCTAAAGCCCTTTAGATAAGACCTTCCTATCACCCATCTCAGAAACATAAAAGTATGATGGGATTTTCAGTGGACCGACCAAAGAACCCAGAAGGGTAGAGGAAAAAGTTGTCTTCCCCTCCAATATTAAGAAATATCAGGGAAAGATCCCCATCTGCACCCCAAAGAGAGAGGCCTGAAACAGATCCTTCCCTCACAGCTTCAGAAGGAACCAACCCTCCCAGCACCTTGACTTTGAACTTCTAGCCCCCAGAACTATTTCTGTTTACAATTCTTTCATATGAGAGTTCAGACAGTTCCACAGCTTCCAAAATTAAGTCCCCAGCTCGCCAACTACAGCTCTTGGGGCTTCTCGGCCTCTATAATCATATTATAGGAGGGATCTTCAGGATGGCAGAGGAGTAAGACATGGAGATCACCTTCCATCCCATAGATACATCAAAAATACATCTACATGTGGAAAAACTCATACAGAACACTTACTGAATGCTGGCAGAAGACCTCGGACTTTCCAAAAGGCAAGAAACTCCCCACGTACCTGGGTAGGGCAAAAGAAAAAAGAAAAAAGAGACAAAAGAATAGGGATGGGACCTGCACCTCTGGGAGGGAGCTGTGAATGAGGAAAAGTTTCCACACACTAGGAAGCCCCTTCACTGGTAGAGATGTTGGGTGGGCGGGGGGGAAGCTTTGGAGCCACAGAGGAGAGCACAGCAACAGGGGTACAAAGGGCAAAGTGGAGAGATTTCCATACAGAGGATCACTGCCAACCAGCACTCACCAGCCTGAGAGGCTTGTCTGCTTACCAGCCGGGACGGGTCGAGGCTGAGAACTGAGGCTTGGGCTTCAGAGGTCAGATCGCAGGGAGAGGACTGGGGTTGGCTGCATGAACACAGCCTGAAGGGGGCTAATGTGCCACAGTTAGCCGGGAGGGAGTCCGGGAAAAAGTCTGAAACCGCCTAAGAGGCAAGAGACCATTGTTTCGGGGTGTGCGAGGAGAGCGGATTCAGAGAACCACCTAAATGAGCTCTAGAGACGGATGTGAGCCACAGCTATCAGCGTGGACACTAGAGATGGGCATGAAACGCTAACGCTGCTACTGCAGCCACCAAGAAACCTGTGTGCAAGCACAGGTCACTATCCATACCACCCCTCCAGGGAGCTTGTGCAGCCTGCCACTGCCAGGGTCCCGTGATCCAGAGACAGCTTCCTCAGAGAATATACGGGGTGCCTCAGGCTGTTGCAGCCTCATGCTGGCCTCTGCCACCAGAGGCTCACCCCACATTCCGTACCCCTCCCTCCCCCTGGCCTGAGTGAGCCGGAGCCCCCTAATCGGCCGCTCCTTTAACCCCCTCCTGTCTGGGTGAAGAACAGACGCCCTCAGGCGACCTACATTCAGAGACGGAGCCAAATCCAAAGCTGAACCCCAGGAGCTGTGCGAACAAAGAAGAGAAAGGGAAATTTCTCCCAGAAGTCTCAGGAGCAGCGGATTAAATCTTCACAATCAACTTGATGTACCCTGCGTCTATGGAATACCTGAATAGACAGTGAATCATCCCAAAATTGAGGCGGTGGACTTTGGGAGCAACTCTAGACTTGGGGATGCTTTCTGCATCTAATTTGTTTCTGGTTTTATGTTTATTTTAGTTTAATATTTAGAGCTTATTATTATTAGTAGATTTGTTTATTAATTTCATTGCTCTCTTCCTTTATATATATATACATATGTGTGTGTGTGTATTTTCCTTTTTCTCTTTTTGTGAGTGTATATCTGTATGCCTCTTTGTGTGATTTTGTCTGTATAGCTTTGCTTTTGTCCTAGGGTTCTGTCTTTCCATTTTTTGTTGTTGTTTTGTATAGTTTTTAATGCGTATTATCTCTGGTGGATTTGTTTTTGCTTTGGTTGCTCTCTTCTTTCTTCCTTTTTTTTAATTACTTTTTTATTCTTAATATATTTTTTAACTTTTTATTTTAATAATTATATTTTATTCTATTTTCTTTTTTTCTTTCTTTCTTTCCTTTTTTTCTCCCTTTTCTTCTGAGCCGAGTAGTGACAGGGTCTTGGTGCTCCGGCCGGGTGTCAGGCCTGAGGCTCTGAGGTGGGAGAGCAGAGTTCAGGACATTGGTCCACCAGAGACCACCGAGCCCCACATAATATCAGATGGCAAAAGCTTTCCCAGAGATTTCCATCTCAATGCTGGGACCCAGCTCCACTCAACAACCAGCAAGCTATAGTGCTAGACACCCTATGCCAAACAACTAGCAAGACAGAAACACAACCCCACCCATTAGGAGAGAGGCTACCTAAAATCATAGTAAGTTCACAGACACCCCAAAACACACCACCACACACAGTCCTGTCCACCAGAAAGACAAGATCCAGCCTCATCCACCAGAAAACATACACCAGTCCCCTCCACCAGGAAACCTACACAACCCACTGAACAAACATTACCCACTGGGGGCAGAAATCAAAAACAATGGGAATTATGAACCTGCAGCTTGTGAAAAGGAGACCCCAAACACAGTAAATTAAACAAAATGAGAAAAGAGAAATTTGCTGCAGATGAAGGAGCAAGGTAAAAACACAACACACCAAACCAATGAAGAGGAAATAGGCAGTCTACCTGAAAAAGAATTCAGAGTAATGATAGTAAAGATGATCCAAAATCTTGGAAATAGAATGGAGAAAATACAACAAAATTTTAACAAGTATCTAGAAGAACTAAAGAGCAAAAAAACAATGATGAACACCACAATAAATGAAATTAAAAATTCCCTAGAAGGAATCAATAGCAGAATAACTGAGGCGGAAGAATGGATAAGTGACCTGGAAGATGAAATAGTGGAATAACTACCTCAGAGCAGAATATAGAAAAAAGAATGAAAAGAATTGAGGACAGTCTCAGAGACCTCGGAGACAACATTAAATGCACCAATATTTGAATTATAGCAGTCCCAGAACAAGAAGAGAAAAAGAAAGGGACTGAGAAAATATTTGAAGAGATTATAGTTGAAAACTTTCCTAATATGGGAAAGGAAATAGTCAATCAAGTCCAGGAAGCACAGAGAGTCCCATACAGGGTAAATCCAAGGAGAAACATATTAATCAAACTATCAAAAAATAAATACAAAGAAAAAATAGTAAAAGCAGCAGGGATAAAGCAAAAAATAACATACAAGGGAATCCCCATAAGGTTAACAGCTGATTTTTCAGCAGAAACTCTGCAAGCCAGAAGGCAGTGGCAGGACATATTTAAAGTGATGAAAGGGAAAAACCTACAACCAAGATTACTCTACCCAGCAACGATCTCATTCAGATTCAACGGAGAAATTAAAACTTTACAGACAAGCAAGAGCTAAGAGAATTCAGCACCACCAAACCAGCTTTACAACAAATGCTACAGGAACTTCTCCAGGAGTGAAACAAAAGAGAAGGAAAAGACCTAAAATAACAAACCCAAACAATTACGAAAATGGTAATAGAAACATACATATTGATAACTACCTTAAATGTAAATGGATTAAATGCTCCAACCAAAAGACATAGACTGGCTGAATGGATACAAAAGCGAGACCTGAATATATGCTGTCTACAAGAGACCCACTCAGACCTAGGGACACACACAGACTGAAAGTGAGCGGATGGAAAAGATATTCCATGCAAATGGAAATGAAAAGAAAGCTGGAGTAGCAATTCTTATATCAGACAAAATATACTTTAAAACAAAGACTATTACAAGAGACAAAGAAGGACACTACATAATGAACAAGGGATCAATCCAAGAAGAAGATATAACAACTGTAAATATTTATGCACCCAACATAGGAGCCCCTCAATACATAAGGCAAATGCTAACAGCCATAAAAGGGGAAATCGACAGTGACACAATAATGGTAGAGGACTTTAACACCCCACTTTCACCATGGACAGATCATCCAAAATGGAAATAAATAAGGAAACATAAGCTTTAAATGACACATTAAACAAGATGGACTTAATTGATTTTTACAGGACATTCCATCCAAAACCAACAGAATACACTTTCTTCACAAATGCTCATGGAACATTCTCCAGGATAGATCATATGTTGGGTCACAAATGAAGCCTTGGTAAATTTAAGAAAATTCAAGTCATATAAAGTATCTTTTCTGACCACAATGCTAAAAGACTAGATATCAATTACAGGAAAAAATCTGTAAAAAATACAAACACATTGGTGGTTAAACAATACACTACTAAGTAACCAAGAGATCACTGAAGATATCAAAGAGGAAATAAAAAAATACCTAGAAAAAAAATGACAATGAAAGCATGATGACCCAAAACCTATGGGATGCAGCAAAAGCAGTTCTAGAGGGAAGTTTATAGCAGTACAGTCCTACCTCAAGAAAAAAGAGACATCTCAAATAAACAACCTAACCTTACACCTAAAGCATTTAGAGAAAGGAGAACCAAAAAAAGCCCCCAAAATTAGCAGAAAGAAAGAAATGGTAAAGATCAGATCAGAAATAACTGAAAAAGAAATGAAGGAAACAGTAGCAAAGATCAATAAAACTAAAAGCTGGTTCTTTGAGAAGATAAATAAAATTGATAAACCATTGGCCAGACTCATCAAGCGAAAAAGGGAGAAGACTCAAGTCAACAGATTTAGAAATGAAAAGGGAGAAGGAACAACTGACACTGCAGAAATACAAAGGGTCATGAGAGATTACTACAAACAATTATATGCCAGTAAAATGGACACCCTGGAAGAAATGGACAAATTATTAGAAAAGCACAACCTTCCAAAGCTGAACCAGAAAGAAATAGAAAATATAAACAGACAAATCACAGGCACTGAAATTGAAACTGTGATTTAAAATCTTCCAATAGGGCTTCCCTGGTGGCACAGTGGTTAAGAGTCCGCCTGCCGATGCAGGGGACACAGGTTCATGCCCCGGTCCAGGAGGATCCCACATGCCGCGGAGCAGCTGGGCCCGTGAGCCATGGCCGCTGAGCCTGCGCATCCAGAGCCTGTGCTCAGCAATGGGAGAGGCCACAGCAGTGAGAGGCCCACGTACTGCAAAAAAATTGAAAAAATTAAAAAAAAAAAAATCTTCCAACAAACAAAAGCCCAGGACCAGATGGCTTCACAGGTGAATTCTATCAAATATTTAGAGAAGAGCTAACACCTATCCTTATCAAACTCTTCCAAAATACAGCAGAGGGAGGAATATTCCCAAACTCATTCTATGAGGCCACCGTCACCCTGATACCAAAACCAGACAGAGATGTCACCAAAAAAGAAAACTACAGGCCAACGTCACTGATGAACATAGTTGCAAAAATCCTCAACAAAATACTAGCAAACAGAGTCCAACAGCACATTAAAAGGATCATACACCATGATCAAGTGGGGTTTATCCCAGGAATGCAAGGATTCTTCAATCTATGCAAATCAATCAATGTGATACACTGTATTAACAAACTGAAGGATAAAAACCATATGCTAATCTCAATAGATGCAGAAAAAGCTTTTGAAAAAATTCAACACACATTTATGATAAAAACTCTCCAGAAAGTAGGCATAGAGGAAACTTACTTCAACATAATATAGGCCATTAATGACAAACCCACAGCCAGCATCGTTCTCAATGGTGAAAAACTGAAATCATTTTCTCTAAGATCAGGAACATGACAAGATTGCCCACTCTCACCACTGTTATTCAACATAATTTTGAAAGTTTTTGCCACAGCAATCAGAAATAAAAGGAATCCAAATTGGGAAACAAGAAGTAAAACTGTCACTGTGTGCAGATGACATGATACTATACATAGAGAATAGAGAATCCTAAAGATGCTACCAGAAAACTATTAGAGCTCATCAATGAATTTGGTAAAGTAGCAGGATACAAAATTAATGCACAGAAATCTCTTGCATTCTTATACACTAATGATGAAAATTCTGAAAGAGAAATTAAAGAAACACTCCCATTTACCATTGCAACTTAAAGAATAAAATACCTAGGAATAAACCTACCTAAGGAGACAAAAGACCTGTATGCAGAAAACTATAAGATACTGATGAAAGAAATTAAAGGTGATATCAATAGATGGAGAGATATACCATGTCCTTGGATTGGAAGAATCAACATTATGAAAATGACTATACTACCCAAAGCAATCTACAGATTCAATGAAATCCCTGTCAAAGTACCAATGGCAGTTTTCACAGAACTAGAAAAAAGAATTTTGCAATTTCTATGGAAAAACAAAAGACTGGAATAGCCAAAACAATCTTGAGAAAGAAAAATGGAACTGGAGGAATCAGATTCCCTGACATCAGACTATACTACAAAGCTACAGTAATCAAGACAGTATGGAGCTGGCACAAAAACAGAAATATAGATCAATGGAACAGGATAGAAAGCCCAGAGATAAACCCACACGCATAAGGTCACCTTATCTTTGATAAAGGAGGCAGGAATATACAATGGAGAAAAGACAGTCTCTTCAATAAGTGGTGCTGGGAAAACTGGACAGCTACATGTAAAAGAATGAAATTAGAACACTCCCTAACACCGTATACAAAAGGACACAGGGAGGGGGAAGCATAAGCTGGGTCAAAGTGAGAGTGACATAGACATATATACACTACCAAATGTAAAATAGATAGCTAGTGGGAAGCAGCCTCATAGCTCAGGGAGATCAGCTTAGTGCTTTGTGACCACCTAGAGGGGTGGGATAGGGAGGGTGGGAAGGAGACACAAGAGGGAGGAGAAATTGGGATATATGTATACATATAGCTGATTCACTTTGTTATACGGCAGAAACACACCATTGTAAAGCAATTATACTCCAATAAAGATGTTTAAAAAAAGGTTATTATAAAAAAAAGAATTTAATTTACCCAACATGCTTTTTCTGTCCATGTGGCAATTTATAAAACACATAGAGTACAAACCTACTTTCTATCCCCACGACCCTTGACAACTATGATATATCCCCTAGAGTCATTGATTTGGCTTGTAAAAAAGGCTCAGAATCATGGAATCGTGTCTTTTTTTACCCTGTCTCAAGACTGATTTTCAATCACAGGAGTTGTGGAATCTTGTCATTTGACGTCTTCCCAGCCTGACTTGGTGGAAGTGACAACATCCTAGTTACCAGCCTTTATGGAAAATCCAGTCAAGTTTTCCTGTAGAGACTTTTAAATTACTGCACTCATAGCCAAAGAGGACTAGAAAAACTCTGCTTACCAGCTATATTCGTTTCCTGTTACTCCTGTAAAAAATTACCACATTTAGTGGCTTGAAAATAACACACATTTATCCTCTTACATTTCTGGAGGTCAATGTCTAAAATCAAGGTGTTGGCAGGACCATGTTTTCTCCAGAGACTCTAGAGAACAATTCATTTTCTTGCCTTTTCTAGCTTGTAGTTCTGCATTTCTTGAATTCCTTGGTTCATGGCCCTTTCCTTTTTTTTCAAAGAACATCAATCCAGTGTGTGCTTCCATTCTCACATTGACTTCTTTCCTCTGTAGTCAAATCTCCCTCTGTCTCCCTCCTATAAGGACACTTGTAATTACATTTAGGGTCCAGTTGAATAATCCAGGATAATCTCCCAATCTCAAAATCCTTAATTTAAATCCATCTGCAAAGTCCTTCTTGCCATATAAATTAACATTTACAAGTTCCAGGGATTAGGACCTGAATATCTTTGGCAATCATTATTCAGCCTACAACACCAACCCAGGGAGATTATAAAGAGGCTTGTCTCTGTTGGGATTCTTGAAAAAAAGCCTACATATGTACATACTATGCAGTGATTTAGAGTAAAAGTATTTCACCTGTGTGTTGTAGGAATCCCTAAGCCTCAAGATTTACATTAAAATGTTTCTGAAAAAAAACTCAACATGAAAAGATGTTCAACATCATTATTCATTAGGGCAGTGCAAATCAAAACCACAATGAGATCATCTCACCCCTGTCAGAATGGCTGTTATCAAATGGACAAGAAATAACAAGTGTTGGTGAGGATGTGGAGAAAAGGGAACTCTTGTGCACTGTTGGTGGGAACATGAATTGGTGCAGCCGCTATGGAAAACAGTATGGAGCTAACTCAAAAAAATTAAAAATAGAACTACCATATGATCGGGACTTACCTGGTGGTTCAGTGGTTAAGAATCCACCTGCCAATGCGTGGGACGTGGGTTTGAGCCCTGGTCTGGGAAGATCCCACGTGCTGTGGGGCAACTAAGCCTGTGCGCCACAACTACTGAGCCTGTGCTCTAGAGCCTGAGAGCCACAACTGCTGAAGCCTGTGCACCACAACTACTGAAGCCCGTGTGCCTACAGCCCGTGCTCTGCAGCAAGAGAAGCCACCACAATGAGAAGCCCGCGCACTGCAACGAAGAGTAGCCCCCACTCACCACAACTAGGGAAAGCCTGCATGCAGCAATGAAGACCCAACACAGCCAAAAATAAAATTAAAAAAAAAAAAGCAAATGGTACTTCTAGAAATGGAAAAAACAAAATAATTGAAATTGAAAACTGATGAACAGCTTAGACAGCAGATTAGACATTTGCAGACAGAACTAGTGCCTGGAAGACAGATTTCAGGACATTAATTAGAACGCAGACAGCTCTTTTAATAGGAGTTCATAGGGAAAGAAGGGAGGATTGGAGAGTCAATATTCAATGAGATGACTGAGAATTTTCCACAGTTGAAGAAAGAAATGAACCTTTGGGTTGGAGATTTATAATGCATCCAAAGCAGTAAAAAGAAAAAAAATGAATCCACACTTAACATACTTTGAAGTAAAAATGCAGAGTACCAAAACAAGGACAAGATCTTTAAAGTTACTAAAGAGAAAAGATAAATTATCCTTAGGACTAAATCGGATTAAAACAACTTACTAGCAGCAAATCTAGAAACCTGAAGACAATGGAATATCATCTTCCACGTGTTAAAGTAGGGATATACAACAATGATGAGAAAACATATGTAAGTAATGTGCCTAAATCTAAATAAGCACAAACTATCAAAGAAAATTAGTGACTGAAGATGTTTAAAGCAGGCAGAACAAAATTGTTGATAACCAGTTACATGGGATTTAGGGTAAGGACTATTTGTGGTTCTGCTTAGGAGGAGGGCAGAAATTCTGATCAATGGAGATCATTTTGAATATCAAGTAGGCATATTAAAAATTTAAAGGTAATACCTAAAAGACAAGAGATAGAAGGTATGTTTCCAAACCAGTAGAGGGGAAAAATAAAATTCAATAAATCAAATAGACAATGAGTACTTCATATGTAATAAATGTATTAACAACAACATAGGAATAATACAAACCTCAGGATGGTAGTTATTTATGAGGATGGTCATTTGAGGATTTGGAATTGAGCTGGATTTTAACATTATAGTGATAGAAAGGAAAATAGAATAATATGGCCAAAGATTAGCCTAACTAATTAGCCTATACTAATTAGGTGGAAGTTTTATGGGAGTTGGATAATTTGATATATTATGTACTCTATTTTAAAGCTATGATACAACTAAAGGAAAGGAAGCAAATGAGACCAGTTTAGGAATTAGAAAGTCTGCATTGGGTTCAGGCTCTGACTCTAACCTGCTATCTGACCTTGGACATACTAACCTGCTTTGGGTCTCTTTGTCGTATATTGAAGAATTAATGTATCAGGGTAGATGATCTCTTAGTCACAACTTTACATTTCTATGACTCTCCAGTTATCTCTCCATTTTGATTTGATTTGCTCTCTGAGCCATAGAACTGAAAGGAAATGGGAATCATTTCATCTAAACACCTTATTTTACAGCTGGGAAGTTGAGGCCCAGAGAGGAGGCATGGCTTTCCCAGAGACATGGCAAACTAAGCCCCAATTCAGGCTGTTTCCATGAACCTGAGGCTTTATCTGCCTCTCCACGGTGGTCTGAGGACAAAGGAGAGAATGTCCATAGTGGGGAAGTCACCAGAATAGATAAGAACAACCTATTAGTATTAAACAGTGACTAAATGAGACCCAATATTACTCTTTATTAAGTCGAGCTGGGAAGCTGGAGGCAGGGGGCATTTTATATGTCAGCACCGTAGCAATTATGAATGACTGATTAATAAGTAAACAAATACTAGGAAATCGGGCCTGCTTTAATGCTTCAAATTCACAGTAACACCCTGTTAACACGAACTTCAAGTGTAAACACTTAAAACCACACTAATCACAAAGATGAAAACTAAATTAATTCAAATGATGCTCACTGCGTCCTCACTGCCTGTTCCTTTCCTATCTGTTCAGATCTCCATGAAGTAATTAAATCCATTAAAATGTAAAACCAGCTTTTGTTCTCAAGGGGAAAAATGAAGAGGAAGCTGAATAACATCCTTGGTGATGAAACCTACTTCTCAGAACTTCCATTACATCCAAATTCTTGGCCCTTCTTTTCTGAAACAGCAGCACTTCTGCACTGGGATCCAGCTGCCAGGCTGGGTCTACAGCATTTCTCGTGGAGAAAGAAGACATGACTTAAAGACGAGGATGAGCATAGGCCTTAGAGATGGGAGACTTATGCTGAGGTCACGGCTCTGCCTCCTATAGCTCGACTATCTTGGTTTTATAAAACATGTTTCTTCCTCTGGCCTTCATTTTGCTCATTTGCAAAAAGGGAATGATATCTGCTCTCACAGGCTGATTGTTGAAATCAAATGAGATGAAAATGAAAGCAACATTAAAGAACTTTACAAAATAAGCTATTATTCTCCACATGTTCAGAAGCTCACAGGAGCTTCAGTTTATTCTTTGAGGGAGGTGTGGGAACATAGTGTAATGTGGGACAATAGGGTCTGAAGATTGTTTACACTAAGACCTATTAAAGGATATATTTTAAAAGAGGATATAATCATGATTCTCATACACATATAAAATGAATACATGCCAAAGATTTTTTTAACTCATTAATTAATGAGGCAACCAGATGTTAGAGTGAATTCAAGAGCAAACTCAGTGTCACATATTTTTAGTCAAATATGGAATGTTGAAATGAATTTTGCACCCTTACAAAAGGGTCCAAAAGTGGTCACTATCTAAAGGGTAATAATCAATTGCATTCCATTAGACACAATTTGCATTTCTCTGGACAGGAATTATCTGCATTACTGTCAATTTTCTACAACTTAATTTCTATCTGTACTGAGTTGTAAAATAGCCCAGTCAAAGACAAGGAGAGGCAGAGATAACCCAGGTGGAGGAGCTAATCAGGACAACCACTAAAATATCAAGGTCTTTCACAATTTTTCCCCTACAGACCCTGGATACAGAGTGAAGTAAGTCAGAAAGAGAAAAACAAATACTGTATGCTAACACATATATATGTGGAATCTAAAAAAAAAATTTGGTTCTGAAGAACCTGGGGGAAGGACAGGAATAAAGATGCAGATGTAGAGAATGGACTTGAGGACACGGGGAGGGGGAAGGGTAATCTGGGATGAAGTGAGAGAGTGGCATTGACATATATGCACTACCAAATGTAAAATAGATAGCTAGTGGGAAGCGGCCACTTAGCACAGGGAGATCAGCTCCATGCTTTGTGACCACCTAGAGGGGTGGGATAGGGAGGGTGGGAAGGAGACGCAAGAGGGAGGGGATATGGGGATATATGTATATGTATAGCTGATTCACTTTGTTATACAGCAGAAACTAACAACATTGTAAAGCAATCATACTCCAATAAAGATGTAAAAAAAAAAAAAAAGAATCCCAAACCTACTCAAAGAAACTGCTTGAATTTTAGTTTCATTACTTGCCAATTAATACAAACTTTAAGTAAGAAGTGGAGAAACCTTGGGCTGGGCTCTGGGCTCAGCAGTCCTAGTTTCCCAATAACTTTATCATATGGGATTACCTTGGCCAAGCCTCTTCTCCCATCCAGGTCTTAGTTTCCTTATCTGAAAAGTGAGTGCTTTGGACTAGCTGACTTGTCCTCTGTGAGAAACCAGTGAGAGTGTGGACTGAAATGCTTTATACAGTTGAGACTATTTTACCCCACTCCCCCCAAGAGGGTATATTACTATTATTCAACCACTCTGGAAAGAGAAAGAAACATCATGTGGCTCTCCAACTGCTTTACCTCCTAAAATACACTAGTTTAGAATGTCAAACAAAATTGGAATTGTCAGAGAAAGATAATAGAGTATTTATACATGCTATCTGTGATGGTTAATTTTATGTCAATTTGGAAGGGGTTTTTTGATGAGATTAACATTTAATCAGCAAACTTTGAATAAGCAGATTACCCTCCATAATGTGGGTGGGTCTCACCCCATCAGCTGAAAGGCCTGAATAGAACCAAAAAACTAGTCTCCTGGAGCAAGAGGGAATTCTCTAGCAGACTGCCTTCAGACTTCATCTGCACCATCAGCCTGTCTGGGTCTCCAGGCTGCCAGCCTTTGGACTGGAATTGCACCATCAGGTCTCCTAGGTCTTAAACCTGTTAGTCCACACTATTTTTCAGACTCACCAGCCTTTATGATTGTGCGAGCCAATTCCTTATAATAAATCTGTTTTTCTATATATACATATCCTATTAGTTCTGTTTCTCTGGAGAACTCTAATATACTACATATTACCCAAATGGAAGTCTCCAGAGAATTAGTAGTAGTAGGTGGTTTCAGCTCCATTCACGGGCGCTCCATGCAGCCTTAGGAAGGTACTTTCTAGTGAGAACCCGGGAACCCTGGTTTGTGGCCCCATGGAGGGACCGTGAGGGCACCTGGCATTACCCTCGAGGGGCCTTATCTCTGGTTCAGAGCCAACACCCCCTCTCCAGGGCAGAAGTCATATCAACAGACATTCCTGGCTTTCCTGACAAGTGAGCTATGAGGCTATGAGGAAATGTCAGGGAACTTGGGAACTGGAGGGCAAGGATAGAGGGAAGGTTTTGCCCAAGTCATAATTCTCCTGGGAGAAGAAATAGACTCCTGGGATGAGGTTTAGTACCTACCTTTACTGAGACTCGAAACAAAGACACAGTAGTACCACTGTACTATCACTTATTGAGTCCAGCTGATATGCCAGGCACTCTGCTAAGTGCACTTTGCGTAAATTACCACGTGTGATCATATCAACTATGCTGGAAGTAGAGTATCATCCCAATTCAGTATATGAGGACACTGAGCTCAGTGAGGGTAAGTAACTCACCCTAAGTCACTGGAAAAGATGAGATAGATTACCTAGGGAAAGAGTGTGTCTAAAACCAAGGGCCAATGAGGGGGAAACTAAGAACAGCCAGTGAGCACCCACCACAGGAGCTCGGGAGAAGGGGAAAAACGGCAGGAGATTAGGAAAGGGGGTGGGGCAGGCCCTGAGAATGGCTTGGATGGGGGCCAGAACCTCCATCTGTGCTTCCCAAAGACTAACTGCTGCTCATGTGTACATTTTGCTGGCAATCAGTGGTCACCAGCAACACATGACCTCTCCCTAATTAAACCATATCAGAGTCAGCCAAGGAAGGGGTTATGGCTGGCAGGATGCAGCCCTTGTGGACCCAGTTAGCTCCAGCACCACCCAAGAGCAGAGGCCATTTACCAGTTATTGATAACTTTCATTTGCTAACAATTACACCCCATTTCAGAGAGACTGGGGAGCCACTGATGCAAGGTCTCATTTCCTCATGCCCAGATTTCTGGAGGGAGCTCCTTGGAGACACTGAGGCATGTGATAGAGAATGGATAATAAGGCAAAAGAGTTTCCTCCATGTTGGCTGGCTTAAAGAGTGATGCAGGTCTATGTGTGGTCAGGGGAGTGGGCTGGAGACTACCAGCTCTGCCATCTCAAAGCTGTGATGTCTTGGACAAGTGGCTTCACTTTTCTGAGCTTCTGAAAATGGAGATGTTACAATAGGCCTATAACAAGAACCAAATGAATGTGCAAATGTGAAGGGGGTTTTATACTTTAAGGCAAGGGTCAGTAAACTTTCTCTGTGAAGGGCCAGATAGTAAATAATTCAAACTTTATGGATCATACAATGTCTGTTGCAGCTAATCAATTCTGCCATTGTAGTGTGCAGGAAATTGTAAACAATGCATAACAATGGGTGTGGTTGTGTCCTGATAAAACTTTATTTATGGATGCTGAAGTTTAAACTTCATATAATTTTCATATGTCATGAAATATTATTCATCTTTTGATTTTTTTCAGCCATTTAAAATACAAAATCCATTCTTATCTCTAGGCCAGACAAAATGAGAAAGCAAACCAGATATGGCCACTGGGCCACTTATTGTCAATCTTTGCCCTAAAGAGCTATATAAATGTAGAAGAGAGTAGGGGAAAAGGTTTTGCAGAAAGGTAGAGATTGTATTTTTTCTATATTAAAGTGAGGCTTTTAAAAAGCAATTACTGGGCTTCCCTGGTGGCACAGTGGTTGAGAATCCGCCTGCCGATGCAGGGATCACGGGTTCGTGCCCTGGTCCGGGAAGATCCCACATGCCGCGGAGCAACTAAGCCCGTGAGCCATGGCCGCTAGGCCTGCGCGTCCGGAGCCTGTGCTCCGCAACGGGAGAGGCCACAGCAGTGAGAGGCCCGCATACCGCAAAAAAAAAAAAAAAAAAAAAAGCAATTACTAAGCTTTGTGGTGCTAAGACAAAGGAACAAGAAGTCTGGGCAGAGGCCAGTGTAGACTGGTGCAACCAGAGGAGGAGTTCTGGAAGGTGGGGCATTTGGTTTGAGCTGGAAGAAGGGGTGGGGTTTTAATAGGTGAGGCCAAGGAGGTGGGTGTTTTTTTAAGGTATTTAAGGAGGGAAGGAAGAGTGAGGGCACAGAAGAGATAAAAGGACACCTCATGATAGACAACCAGAGAGAGGGATGGGCAGGGCCAGGGCTCCAGCCTGAGGCTTCTGGCTCCCACACAAGTGCTCGTGCCACATTCTAGCTGCCTGGTAAATTGTATGGAAAATAGGAAAATCTAGAAGTGCCCTGCTCTAGGAGAACTTATCAAATTGGGAGACATTCTGGAGAAAGTTATTAAAAAATAAACTAACAGTTGATATGACAGAAACAATAATTAAATAATAGCAACCTTTAATTGAGCACCGACTCAATTGAGCATTACGTATTCTGCAGACATTATCTAATTTGGGACTCATAACAACCCTTTGAAGAAGGTCTGGTTATCCCCATTATCTCCACTTTACAGACACTGAGAAAAGGTGAGAGAATGTCCCTCTGGGCTCAGTGACCACACTTAACAACAATAAACACTTGCATATTGTTTTCCAAAGACTCTCAGTGGAGATTGAGAGACACATGGTGAGTTATAACCCAAGGGCTGTGGTCACCTGGCCTTGAAGGTAGATAGATGGAAACGTGCATGGGGCAGCCAGAGTGTTTCAAGGGAGTAGCACAGAGGTGGTCCATGTACATGACTCAATACCAGCCTGACTGTTTGGAGTGGCTGCAGACTTCTTACATCTATTAGCAAGCCTGGAGCAGTTCATAAGTATGTTTACAGATGCTTGCTGGGGACGGCATGTTCTCAAAGGAGTCGTTGTAGTAGCATTGTGGGGGTTAGGAATAATTAAATAACATTTTCAGCTCCCCCAAGAGCCATTAGACTAAAACAGAGAAGCAGGTGAGAAGAGGAAGTTGAGAGTTATTTGCGCTTTGTTAATGGGCCTTTAATCAACAGACCTCCACTCTGCCACCAGCAGCAGCCGGTCCCTGCAATCTGGGGAGACTGTATACTCACAAAGCTCCCATTCAAGTGCCATGGAGGCTGGCACAATGCAGCAATCAGATAAGCCCGAGCTTCTCCAAGCCCTACACCTGCACCTTTTATCGCAAGGGGAACTTCTTTATCAGCCCTTAGAAACTTACAAAATGGAGGAGGTTGCCTATAATAAGTTCACTTCCAGCCTTTGCGTATAGAGATATATAAGCTAACATCAAGGGCTAATTGGCCTCTTTCTCTGGAGAACCATGAACCCCGGGTGGGTCGGGACAGCCACAGGTCTACCATAGTAGTGTCAACATGACAGAGTCCGTTGGCCTGTGAGCCAACTCCAGCTGTGAGGGTGGGAGTTGGGTGGGATTGATGGCTATAGCTGGAACCAGGGGGATGGGAGCTGCATTAGCTTCCATCCCACCACTGTTGGAGAGAATGCATGAGCTGGCTTGTCAGGTGCGGAAGGAGGCTGAATGCTTTTTTGATTGCTATAATTGCGGCAAATTGGATGCTTGAGAGCGCCTCTTTAATGAGAAGAATCTCATGGATGAGACTTAGGGAAGGAGGCCCCTCTTCAGATCCCTCTCCTTTGTCCCATGTGTATGAGATAATTCCCCAGCCATTATGGATTGTGAATGGGCTGCTAATTTTAGTTGTGCAAGCCAAATAAAGACCATGGTTGGTAGATCCGGAAGGTGATTCATCTGATACGAGGTTTGTATGGTGAAAGCTAAAGGTCTTGATAAGCACCCCTGATTATTTCAAACTTTTCAACCAAAGAGCTGGAGAATTTTTTAAGTGGTAGTCTCAGCACCGGAAACCAAACATGGCCTCCACTACCTTTTTTTCTGTTCAAGGTCCTTCTGTCTTGGCAGTCCTGGGTGCTTTGAGTATGGGTGTCCTCCTCTAGGTCTTCTTATTTGGGAAGAATCAGGAAGGCAACAGCAAAGCCAAAGTCAGTGAAAAAGCCAAAGTAAAATCCACAGAGACCTAACACAAAACCAAGTCCAATGGGCTTTAATACACTGGGGGGAAACAGACAAGAGTTAAAAAGATTTCACAATCCAAGGAATAGAAGTTCAGGAAGTTCTGAGGAAAGTTGAGGGTAACTGGAAAGTCTTGATTCCTTTTATAGGCTTGCTAATTGCTTATGAGAGGTTCTTGGGCTTGTTGAGCTTAGAGTTACAGGGTCATAATAGCCAAGAGAAGATTGTACTATACTTGATTCCAAAGCTGGTTTTGCTACTTACTTGTTGTTTCCCTTGGGTAAGTCACTCTTTTGTTGGGCTTTAAGGTGACCAACTCATCCCAGTTTGCTGGAGAGTTTCCAGTTTTAGCACTGCATCCTGGAAGCCCCTCAGTTCCAACAAACCATATATCCTGCTTCACCAGGGCAGAATATTGAGGGATAAGAGAGTGGAGAAGTAGGAGCTAGACTTAGAACTTTGGTTATTAAGCAAAAATCTCTGATGTTATCTTGATATCCCATTTTTCATCAAGCTCCATCCCAAAACACTACAATTGTTTCTCTCTTGAAGCATGTGTCTCTTCAGCCTTCTATTGTCTTTACTGATGCAGTTGTCTTCTCTGTGAGCAGTTTGAGGGTAAGGACTCCTCCCTGCCTAGGGACAGAATACCAGGCACCTAGCAGGCCCTCAGTAAATATATTATTGAATTGGATCCATTACCCCCTTGAGCCTTCTGTCTATAGGTCCAAAGGACATTCAGATGGACACGATCTTAAGATCTTTGCAGTAACCAGGAGGCTTGAAGGACAGAAGTAGAAAAGAATAGGCCCAGGCCCTTGTCAATCTTCTCCTACCTATTTGCTGTGTGACCTTAAGTTACTTTCCTTCTCTGTCTTCAGTTTTCTGATGAGTAGTAAGAGAAATTGATAATGTGATTTGTGTTGTATCAGTTTCTCTAAATTGAAACTACAAATCATAGAATTCTCATCTCTGTATGGTTCTTAGTTAGGGTTAGAATTCCGAGTTACAGTTGGAATTCCCTTCTCTATATGATTCCAAGTTGGAGTTGACCACAAGTTAGTGTTTCAAGTTAGGGTCATGTGAGTTTTGGAAGGGGGACATAAAGGAGGGCTTTTTTTTTTTTTTTCCCCACTCTGAAGGTCAATAAGGCAGGCACTGTTGGAACTCATGCACATTGTCACTGGTCTGCCTGCTTACTTGATTGGTATGGGATACAGTCAGGCCTTCATCCCCTCCAGCTTCTGCCAGATCCCTGCCTTCAGCTTCCCTGAGTCCTGGGCCAAACACAGGTGTTACTCTGTGATGCCAAGTGCCAGCTCATCATGTAGGTCAACAGCATCATAGGGATTGAAGGAGATGAGAGACAGATGATATTCCAGCTAATTCTTACAGGTTCTAGTCTGTTCTTGGTATCTCTACTTTATGTCTATCTTTCCTTCTACATTTCTAGCCCTGCTGACTTCAGACCCAGCACCAAATTCAGAAACTACAGCTTTAAATAGCCGACATAATCAGCCCCCACAATTGCATGTGGCCTAATCTTCATAATGTGTTCCTCATTCTATACTGCTTGAAGTGGTTCTGTTTCTCTGAATTGTGAATGATACAAATAATATCCATTGAATGTTTACTACGTGCCAGGCACTTTCTCAATATTTTGCCTATATTAATTTTTTAAACCTCCAGAATCTCGTGAGGTATGTAATTATCCCAATTTTATATTATCTCCATTTTATAGATGAGAAAATTGAAGCTCAGAGAATTAAAGTAACTTGCTCCAAATCATACTGCGTGTAAGAGGCCAAGCCAGGAATTTAACCTGGCAGTTTGATAGAATCTGTGCTTTTATCTGTGACATGATGCTGTCTCATTTGTAGAGCAACAGGTTGTTCTAGCTATCCTTGAAGTCTCTTACAGTTTTAACACCCCATGAACTAGTTTCTGTGTTCAGAATAGTGTATTTCAAAGTGTGGTCTAAGAGCCATCTACATCAGAATCACCTGGGAAACTGGTTAAAACTCAGATCCCCTGATGTCCATAGGTTTGCAGGGTGCAATGGAGGTAGGAGCCCTGCTGTTTATAGTGTTTTCAGGTGATTTTGATGTACACTAAGCTTTGAGAACCAATCTCTACCCTAGAAGAGTAATAATAGTTGGAATAATGAATAAATACATGTGGCGTTTTGGTTTTCGGTTTTCTTTTGAGAAAGGAAAAGAGGAAATGAATGCATTCAGAGATGGCTTCTCCTCTGAGCCTACATTTAAGTGGAGGTTTGTAATGTAGCCTCAGGTCTACAGTCGAGAAAACACACATGATGGAGTTGGTATCGGAAAGCTCTGTAAGGATTTGCCTCTGCTCCTCCTGCAAGTGCCCCTGGAAACAGCTTCCGCGAGGCCGCCCCGTGACGGGGCCAGGAAGTGGTGAGAGTGGCAGTAGCTGCAAGGCCGCCTTGTCTGCATCCTGCTTTTCTGCTCAGCCCTGGGTCGTCCGCCCCAAGTTGTTAATGAGAAGTGTCTCTCCTCGCTTGCGAAGGGATTATCGTCATTTACGTTCTCTGGGGCAGTCAGCCACTCTGGCTGGAGGTGGGCAGAATTTCACCGGGTGACTTTGGCTATTAAGGGCCTCTGGAGCCTGGGCTCCCCGAAGCAGAGCAGCATAGGTGCACAAATTGGAGTCAGAAGAAGGCCGGACGGTGGAAATCCTCTTCATGGCTGCTTGTGGTCCTCATTAGCAGGCATCCCGGCCGTATAACGAGGGCCTTCTCTACCCAGTGATGCTGGCCTTCAGGACACCAGCATTCCTGTGCAAAGGCAGGCACCAGGCCCCTCAGGCCTAACCTTAGGTGTGGAGGGTACTTAATAGTTGGCAAGGGGCTTTCTTCCTATGCACCACCTCCTTGGAGCTTCCCACAAATCCTGGGATGAGTAATTTCAGGAACTTCAAACCTGACTGAGGAAAACGTTAATAATAATTTCCTATGTTTTTTGCCAAACTTCTCTCACAAAATGTGAGGAGGAAAAAAAAAAACAAACTTTCAAAAAAAGTATTTTACTTTTCCTAGACGTGATGGTATGAGGCAAGTATTAGGTTCCAGTCAGGTGCCAGGTACTGAGTTTGGCAAATTGCTTATGAGGTATCATTTCAATCTTACAGTGCCCTTCAAAAATATAGTTCTACAAATGAGGAAACTGAGGCTCAGAAAGTTTACATAGCAACATGTTAAATTATCACACAAATAATATCACGAGATTTTGAGAAGGGACTGGTACAATTACATGATGAGGATGGAGGCATAAACTGAAGAAATAAGCTGATTACTGCAAGTGTACCTTGTACTACCATCCTTCTGGTGGTGAACTTCTTAAGATCATTTATCCTTGTCTGAGTCAGTTACATCACCACGCCTAGCAAAAAAAGATACCAGTCTCAACTCTGCTCAATATTATGTAACAACCTAAATGGGAAAAGAATCTGAAGAAGAATAGATACATGTATATGTATAACGGAATCAATTTGCTGTACACCTGAAACTAACACAACAATGCTAATCAACTATACTCCAATATAAAATAAAAATTAAAAAAAAAAAAAAGAAAAGAAACCAGTCTCATGCTTGCTTGACTTTGCGATCAGGTTAAACCTAAAGGGTGACTTTTTGTTTGTTTGCTTTTTTGGTGAAAGAACTATCACAGTGCTTTGTATTCCTCAGTATTCCTGAGAGGACTTGGCCTATGGTTGCTCTATCCCACATTGTTTTTGCTCCAGAAGAAGGAAGAAAAATATCTCCCTACTTTCTTTTTTGATTCATTTCAATACCAATCCCAGTAAAAAGTTTTCAGGTTCAGATGCACATACCTATAAATGTGAATTCTAGATTCTTATGTTTTAGTAGAAATTTGTTAAACTCCTACTAGGTGCAGAAATTGCCTCTAGGTTCAGGGAGTTCACTATGTAGTCAAGTATTTCATCCTTTGCTGGATGTCTTGAATTCTATAATATCCCATCACACTAAAACACTGAAATACTGGATAACAACATTAGGATGATTAGTTTAGAAAAGACACTGTAAATTATTTGAGGACAGGAATTATGTCTGTTTTGTTCACCCCTGGTTTTCAGAGCTTTAACCCACTCACCACCTAGCACATGGGTGGGTTTTCTCTACATATTTGTTGAGTGAATAAACAAGTAACTGAATGAGGAAGGGGATGAATAAATTTTTCAGATTTCCTGGACAACCTGCCCACCACTTGCAAGGACTAGTGAAATGTGTCCCACTCGGTCTCCCTCCCTCCTGGGTCTCTCTAAGCCATGCTGAGCCATGAGGCCAAGGTTAATGCTCCCTCATACCGCTTATCTTCAAGTGACAATTCTGCTAAAAATATTCACTGGCTCCCTCTTGTTGGACTTAGGATGAAGGAAAGATTAAGAATTCAATGTTGGGCTTCCCTGGTGGTGCAGTGGTTGAGAATCCGCCTGCCGATGCAGGGGACACGGGTTTGTGCCCCAGTCTGGGAAGATCCCACATGCCGCGGAGCGGCTGGGCCTGTGAGCCATGGCCAGTGAGCCTGTGCGTCCAGAGCCTGTGCTCCACAACGGGAGAGGCCACAACAGTGAGAGGCCCGTGTACCACAAAAAAAAAAAAAAAAGAAAAAAAAGAAAAAAAAGAAGAATTAAATGTCTGGGCTACAGGATCCAGCATCTTTGAATTCTGTTGCTAAACAGTTCTGAGGACTCCCAAGGAAAGTATATACTAGGCACCATGTGGAGAACTGATTTTTCCCCAGTTCTAGTGGCAAGTAAGCAGGTCAAAGGAGCTTGTCTCTTTTTATATTCTCAATCTCAAATCTAAATCTCCAGTTTACCATTGCAGTGGTGAGGAAAGGCCAGGCCAGAACTTGTCTAACATCAACAGGAAGAAAGAATTTTCCCTGAACAGGCTGATCTACATCTCTGGAAACATGGCCCATCAGTGCTCTTGGCCTTGACCAATCCATAGTAAAAAGCCTTCTTAATTTGAGTCCCCCCTCATGAGTCCTCCCTCATTTGGCCGGAGTGGTCCTCTCAGTACCTGCTGAGCACCCAGCACATTCCTCTCTCCTTATCTTTTTGTGTGTGTGTGTGGTACGCGGGCTTCTCACTGTTGTGGCCTCTCCTGTTGGGGAGCACAGGCTCCGGACGCACAGGCTAAGCGACCATGGCTCACGGGCCCAGCTGCTCCATGGCATGTGGGATCCTCCCAGACCGGGGCACGAACCCATGTCACCTGCATGGGCAGGTGGACTCTCAACCACTGCACCACCAGGGAAGCCCCTTTCTCCTTATCTTGGTTCGTAAGTCCCTCCCTGTCAGTGTCCCTTCCTGTGCCTCCTTTGCCACTGTTTTTCCAAGACCAGCTCAGTGCTCCCCTCCTCCTTGAATTGAGCCCTGGCTTCTCCTCCTCACATGCAGAAGGTGAGAACAAAGGAGGAAGCTCGTGTAATGTTTCTACCCCACATTCGCCAGTGCCCAGGACAGGCATGCGCTGAGTCGAATGAGAAGAAGAACCTGGGTTCTATCCTTCTTAATTGTAAGAATTTGGCACACTCACTTAACCTCCCCAAATTCCAATTTCCTCATGTAGAAAATGGGGATAATTTTTACTTTGCAGAGTTATATCAATTAAGTAATCCCTTTACTTCACCCAACAGGCATTTACCAACGGTTTTCTAGGTGCCAGATGTGCAGTGACTGATTAATAGTAAGTGATTAATAAATATTACTAAATATTATTAAACACTTATTAAATGAATTTGTAGGACTTGTTTAGTTAGTGAAAAGAATTAATAGATTAAATATAGGATCTTTTCCACAGTCATCTTTCATTCCTGTCTTTTCTGAGTAGGTGCTGGACACAGAAGAAGAGAAATAGAAACAGAATTAGTGATTTAATACTTTATGTTCAGTATCTCATCCACTATCCATACCCTGTGTCTAACATTTTGGATTCCTGCTAAATGCATGACAGATATCTACAATAGAAACAACAGGTGTGAGTTTTTCTCATAAATATATTTTCTCATATTTTTTGAATCAATAAAGTGACATTTGTCAGATAACAATTTATTAAGCAAGCCTCAGTATCTAGCTAAGAGAACAGACTTGTGAAGGACATGGTAATTATCTTGAAATACATGAAAACCTCTCATAAAAATGAATTGTCTGAAACCACTTCTGCCCTCTGGGCCGCATGCCAGGTGTTGCTGTATCTAAGCTGAACCCTTTCACCTTTTTTGAGTAAAGTGTTCTGGGATGTGAAGAAAAGGAGACAACAGTCATACACACAGCCGTGTGGCAGACAGGGTCTTGGTGCTCCAGTTTGGTGTCAGGCCTGAGCTTCTGAGGTGGGAGAGCCGAGTTCAGGACACGGGACCACCAGAGACCTCCCGGCCCCACGTAATATCAATCAGCTACAGCTCTCCCAGAGAGCTCCGTCTCAATGCTAAGACCCAGCTCCACCCAGTGGCCAGCAAGATCCAGTGCTGGACACCACAGGCAAAACAACTAGCAAGACAGAAACACAACACCACCCATTAGTAGAGAGGCTGCCTAAAACCATTCTAAGTTCACAGATACCCCAAAACACACCACTGGACACAGCCCTGCCACCAGAAAGACAAGATCCAGCCCCACCCACCAGAACACAGGCACCAGTCCCCTCCACCAGGAAACCTACACAACCCACTGAACCAACCTCACCCACTGGGGGCAGACACCAAAAACAATGGGAACTGTGAATGCACAGCCTGTGTAAAGGAGACCCCAAACACAGTAAGTTAAACAAAATGAAAAGACAGAGAAATATGCTGTAGATGAAGGAGTAAGGTAAAAACCTACCAGACCAAACAAAAGAAAAGGAAATAGGCAGTCTACCTGAAAAAGAATTCAGAGTAATGATAGTAAAGATGATCCCAAATCTTGGAAATAGAATGGAGAAAATACAAGAAATGTTTAACAAGGATCTAGAAGAATTAAAGAGCAAAAAAACAATGATGAACAACTCAATAAATGAAATTTAAAATTCTCTAGAAGGAATCAATAGCAGAATAACTGAGGCAGAAGAATGGATAAGTAACCTGGAAGATGAAATAGTGGAAATAACTACCTCAGAGCAGAATATAGAAAAAAAAAATGAATTGAGGACAGTCTCAGAGACCTAGGGGACAACATTAAATGCACCAACATTCGAATTATTGGGATTCCAGAAGAAGAAGAGAAAAAGAAAGGGACTGAGAAAATATTTGAAGAAATTATAGTTGAAAACTTCCCTAATATGGGAAAGGAAATAGTCAATCAAGTCCAGGAAGCACAGAGTCCCATACAGGGTAAATCCAAGGAGAAACACATATTAATCAAACTATCAAAAAATAAATACAAAGAAAAAATAGTAAAAGCAGCAAGGATAAACCAACAAATAATATACAAGGGAAATCCCCATAAGGTTAACAGCTGATCTTTCAGCAGAAACTCTGCAAGCCAGAAGGGAGTGGCAGGACATATTTAAAGTGATGAAAGGGAAAAACCTACAACCAAGATTACTCTACCTAGCAAGGATCTCATTCAGATTCAACAGAGAAATTAAAACTTTACAGACAAGCAAGAGCTAAGAGAATTCAGCACCACCAAACCAGCTTTACAGCAAATGCTACAGGAACTTCTCCAGGAGTGAAACAAAAGAGAAGGAAAAGACCTAAAATAACAAACCCAAAACAATTACGAAAATGGTAATAGGAACATACATATTGATAACTACCTTAAATGTAAATGGATTAAATGCTCTAACCAAAAGACATAGACTGGCTGAATGGATACAAAAGTGAGACCCAAATATATGCTGTCTACAAGAGACCAACTTCAAACCTAGGGACACATACAGACTGAAAGTGAGAGGATGGAAAAATGTATTCCATGCAAATGGAAATGAAAAGAAAGCTGGAGTAGCAATTCTTATATCAGACAAAATATACTTTAAAATAAAGACTATTACAAGAGACAAAGAAGGACACTACATAATGAACAAGGGATCAATCCAAGAAGAAGATATAACAACTGTAAATATTTATGCACCCAACATAGGAGCCCCTCAATTCATAAGGCAAATGCTAACAGCCATAAATGGGGAAATTCGCAGTAACACAATCATAGTATGGGACTTTAACACCCCACTTTCACCAATGGACAGATCATCCAAAATGAAAATAAATAAGGAAACACAAGCTTTAAGTGACACATTAAACAAGATGGACTTTTAAAAAAAAATAAATTTATTTATTTTTGGCGGCGTTGGGTCTTCATTGCTTTGCGCGGGCTTTCTCTAGTTGTGGCAAGTGGGGGCTACTCTTTGTTGTGGTGCGTGGGCTGAGTAGTAGTGGCGCACAGGCTTAGCTGCTCCGCAGCACATGTGGTCTTCCCGGACCAGAGCTCGAACCTGTGTTCCCTGCATTGGCAGGCGGATTCTTAACCACTGAACCACCAGGGAAGTCCCAAACAAGATGAACTTAATTGATTTTTAAAGGACATTCCATCCAAAAACAACAGAATACACTTTTTCTCAAGTGCTCATGGAACATTCTCCAGGATAGATCATATCTTGGGTCACAAATCAAGCCTTGGTAAATTTAAGAAAATTAAAATTGTATCAAGTATCTTTTCTGACCATAATGCTATGAGACTAGATATCAATTACAGGAAAAATACTGTAAAAATACAAACACATGGAGGCTAAACAATACTAAGTAACCAAGAGATCACTGAAGAAATCAATGAGGAAATCCAAAAATACCTAGAAACAAATGACAGTGAAAACCTGATGACCCAAAACCTATGGGATGCAGCAAAAGCAGTTTTAAGAGGGAAGTTTATAGCAATACAATCCTACCCTAAGAAACAAGAAACATCTCAAACAACCTAACCTTACACCTAAAGCAATTAGAAAAAGAAGAAGAACAGCAACAACAACAACAAAAAAACCCCCAAAGTTAGCAGAAGGAATGAAATCATAAAGATCAGATCAGAAATAAAAGAAAAAGAAATGAAGGAAACAATAGCAAAGATTAATAAAACTAAAAGCTGATTCATTGAGAAGATAAACAAAATTGATAAACCAGCCAGACTCATCAAGAAAAAAGGGAGAAGAATCAAATCAATAGAATTAGAAATGAAAAAGGAAAAGTAACAACTGACACTGCAGAAATAGAAAGGATCATGAGAGATTACTACAAGCAACTATATGCCAATAAAATGGACAACCTGGAAGAAATGGAAAATTCTTAGAAAAGCACAACCTTCCAAGACTGAACCAGGAAGAAATAGAAAATATAAACAGACCAGTCACAAGCACTGAAATTGAAATTGAAACTGTGATTTAAAATCTTCCAACAAACAAAAGCCCAGGACCAGATGGCTTCACAGGTAAATTCTATCAAATATGTAGAGAAGAGCTAACACCTATCCTTCTCAAACTCTTCCAAAAGATAGCAGAGGGAGGAACACTCCCAAACTCATTCTACGAGACCACCATCACCCTGATACCAAAACCAGACAAACATGTCACAATAAAAGAAAACTACAGGCCAATATCACTGATGAACATAGATTCAAAAATCCTCAACAAAATACTAGCAAACAGAATCCAACAGCACATTAAAAGGATCGTACACCATGATCAAATGGGGTTTATCCCAGGAATGCAAGGATTCTTCAATATATGCAAATCAATCAATGTGATACATCATATTAACAAATTGAAGGATAAACACCATATGATAATCTCAATAGATGCAGAAAAAGCTTTTGATAAAATTCTAGACCCATTTATGATAAAAACTCTCCAGAAAGTAGGTATAGAGAGAACCTACCTCAACATAATAAAGCTCATATATGACAAACACACAGCCAACATTGTTCCCAATGGTGAAAAACTGAAATCATTTTCTCTATGATCAGGAACAAGACAAGGTTGCCCACTCTCAAAACTATTATTCAACATGGTTTTGGAACTTTTAGTCATGGAAATCAGGGAAGACAAAGAAATAAAAGGAATACAAATTGGAAAAGAAGAAGTAAAACTTTCACTGTTTGCAGATGACATACTATACATAGAGAATCCTAAAGATGTGACCAGAAAACTACTAGCGCTCATCAGTGAATTTGGTAAAGTAGCAGGATGCAAAATTAATGCACAGAAATCTCTTGCATTCCTATGCACTAATGATGAAAAATATGATAGAGAAATTAAGGAAACACTCCCATTTACCACTGCAACATAAAGAATAAAATACCTAGGAATAAACCTACCTAAGGAGACAAAAGACCTGTATGCAGAAAACTGTAAGACACTGATGAAAGAAATTAAAGATGATACAAAGAGATGGAGAGATGTACCATGTTCTTCGATTGAAAGAATCAACATTGTGAAAATGAGTATACTACCCAAAGCAATCTACAAATTCAATGCAATCCCTATCACACTTCCAGTGACATTTTTCACAGAACTAGAACAAAACATTTCACAGTTTGTATGGAAACACAAAAGACCCCTAATAGCCAAAGCAATCTTGAGAAAGAAAAACGGAGCTGGAGGAATTAGGCTCCCTGACTTCAGACTATCTACAAAGCTACAATAATCAAGACAGTATGGTACTGGCACAAAAACAGAAATATAGATCAATGGAACAGGATAGAAAGCCCAGAGATAAACCCACACTCTCTTCACAAGTCACCTTACCTTTGATAAAGGAGGCAAGAATATACAATGGAGAAAAAACAGCCTCTTCAATAAGTGGTGCTGGGAAAACTGGACAGCTACATGTAAAAGAATGAAATTAGAACACTTTCTAACACCATACATAAAAATAAACTCAAAATGGATTAAAGACCTAAAAGTAAGCCAGACACTATAAAACTCTCAGAGGAAACATAGGAAGAACACTCTTTGGCATAAATCACAGCAAGATCCTTTTTGACCCACCTCCTAGAGAAATAGAAATAAAAACAAAAATAAGCAAATGGGACCTAATGAAACTTAAAATCTTTTGCACAGCAAAGGAAACCATAAACAAGACAGAAAGACAACCCTCAGAATGGGAGAAAATATTTGCAAATGAAGCAACTGACAAAGGATTAATATCCAAAATATACAAGCAGCTCGTGCAGCTCAATATAAAAAAAAACAAACAACCTAATCTGAAAGTGGGCAGAAGACCTAAATAGACATTTCTCCAGAGAAGATATACAGACTGCCAACAAACACATGAAAGGATGCTCAACATCACTAATCATTAGAGAAATGCAAATCAAAACTACAAACGGCTATCACCTCACACCAGTCAGAATGGCCATCATCAAAAAATCTACAAGCGATAAATGCTGGAGAGGGTATGGAGAAAAGGGAACCCTCTTGCACTGTTGGTGGGACTGTAAATTGATACAGCCTCTGTGGAGAACAGTATGGAGGTTCCTTAAAAAACTAAAAATAGAACTAGCATACGACCTAGCAATCCCACTACTGGGTATATGCCCCGAGGAAACCATAACTTAAAAAGAAGCATGTGTCACAATGTTCATTGCAACACTATTTACAATAGCCAGGACATGGAAGCAACCTAAGTGTCCATTGACAGATGAATGGATAAAGAAGATGTGGCATGTATGTACAATGGAAGATTACCCAGCCATAAAAAGAAACGAGTTATTTGTAGTGAGGTGGATGGACCTAGAGTCTGTCATACAGCGTGAAGTAAGTCAGAAAGAGAAAAACAAATACCGTATGCTAACACACATATATGGAATCTAAAAAAAATTAAAAGGTTCTGATTAATGTAGGGGCAGGACAGGAATAAAGATGCAGAGGTAGAGAATTGACTTGAGGACATGGGGAGGGGGAAGGGTAATCTGTGATGAAGTGAGAGAGTAAACTTGACATATATATACTACCAAATGTAAAATAGCTAGTGGGAAGCAGCCTCATAGCACTGGGAGATCAGCTTGGTGCTTTGTGACCACCTAGAGGGGTGGGATAGGGAGGGTGGGAGGGAGACGCAAGAGGGAGGAGATATGGGCATATATGTATATATATAGCTGATTCACTTTGTTCTACAGCAGGAACTAACACAACATTGTAAAGCAATTATATTCCAATAAAGATGTTAAAAAAATAATGAATTGTCTGTGTGTCCTCAGGAGAAAAGGAGGTGGATTTCTTCCAATATATGGTAAGAGGGGTCACACATCCCTTCAGAGGTATGTTAGTGTGCATGTGTGGATGGGGGTAGGGACCACTGAATTAAGAGTCTGGGGCACAGCTATTATGATTCTTGCAGGGACCAAGACTGAGCGGGAGCGAAAACAAATACTTCTCATTTAGTAATGGAGGTTCCACTGACTCCATTTTTTTGTTTTTTTAGTTTTGGTTTGGTTTTTGTTGTTGTTGCTGTTGTTGGTTTACTCGTGATCGATTATTTTTTCAGTATACTTAATGGTGTTTTTTTAAAAAAATTGAAGTATAGTTGATTTACAGTGTTTTGCTAGTTTCTGGTATACAGCAAAGTGATTCAGTTTTATATACATATATAACTGAATATATATATGTATTTATATTCTTTTTCATATTCTTTTACATTGTGGTTTATTATAGAATATTGAATTAGTTTCATGTGTTATAGAGAACTCCATTTTTTTTTATTTTTATTTTTTGTGATACGTGGGCCTCTCACTGTTGTGGCCTCTCCTGTTGCAGAGCACAGGCTCCAGATGCGCAAGCTCAGCGGCCATGGCTCACGGGCCCAGCTGCTCCACGGTATGTGGGATCTTCCTGGACCGGGGCACGAACCTGTGTCCCCTGCATCGGCAGGCGGACTCTCAACCACTGCGCCACCAGGGAAGCCTGAAAACTTCATTTTTAATTGAGAAAAGACCACTCTACTCAAACCATCCCCAGTCTCCCCACAAACACACTCATGCATGCGTACGTGCGCGCGCACACACACACACACACACACACACACACACACACAACTGATGTTTGTTCTTGGGATCTGATCTTATTTCAATAGACCCCTGTCAACAGGAACTGCCAGCCTCAGCCTTCACAAGGGAATGTAAAAAAGGAAACTCCAAAAGGCTACTGCACATTCAACTTCCCCAAGAAACCAGCATCCATCATGTGCCTGCCTGTCTATGAAATTTGGCTGATGACCAACTGTAGTGAGGGTTTGGGGTGCTAAGACCATAGGATTAAAACTTAAGTCATTTTATATGAGGAAAGGACAAAGAATCAAGGGGGGAAAATCTCTTCCTTCAAAAAGAAGTGAGGTTTCCTACAGGGAAGTGGAGTGAAGGGGGAAATTTTTGGATATCGACCTTGGAACCATGAGACACTTGATATGAAGGAAGAGGAAACTCTTGAACCTGAAATAAAGGATCCAGAATGAAAGTCTGAAAAGTGACCCCAGAAGATCTCTTCACAAGTCTTTAAGATCCTTCATTTTTGAGATTTAAGGCACTATTCAAATTTGCTGCAATTATACTTTGTTCCTTTCTCTATACTAATTATCTTCCCAAATCATTGAAACTCTTTATAAAATAAATTTTTGTGTAACCATATACCCAGAGATACAGGTCTTGAGAAAATGAAGGAACAGATTGTCAAGAGAGAAAGGGAAAGCCCTCATCTCATGCTCCATCTCTCCTTTCTACCTTCTATACATGTACCTTCTGTGGGTTCCAGCAGAAAGAGGGCTGGTAGACTGAAGAGCATGCCACAGCCTATCAAGAAGCGGAGCCTGTTTGCCCATCCTGCATCTGGGCTGCCTTGTGATTTGTTCTGACCAATAGGAATGTGGCAGAAATAATGTGCTACTTTCAAGATTAGGCCTTTCACCCCCTGGAAGACTGTCTGAGACCACCACTTAAGAACCCAGTTTATCCTAGTGAAGAAAGAGTGGCCATGTGGAGAACTGAGGAGTCCCAGGCTACTGACAGCACCAACGGTCAGACACAAGAATAATGCCAATTTGCCCCTCCCAGCCCAGCCATGGGAGCCCAGGAGGTACCAGCAGAGCAACTCCCCAGCCAACACTCAGAATCATAACAAATAATGATTCTATCTTGTTTTAAGCCTCTAAGCTTTGGGGAGACGTATTAAGCGTCAGCCTGTTTACTGGAGCATGCACTCCAGATGACCCCCAGGGGAACTGAGGGCAACCATAGAGAAGCCAGAAGCAGTAAGAGAGCTCCCCAGTGCTAGGGAGCCCTCCAGAGAGGGCGGAGCCATGAGCAAAGAGAAGGAGAAACCTCTGCTTTCCTGTACAGAGAATGCTGCTCTCTGAAGGGAGAAAGAAAGTGACTAGCAGATGCCTAATGTAGGGAGGAACTTTCTATCAGAACTCTCTAAGAAAGTAATGGAGTGCTTTAAGAGGTGCTGAGTTCTCCAACATCAGGAGTATTCAAGAATGGGCAAGAGATTGAAGGGCAGAATTCGAGCACTATGTAGTTTTCTCTCTGAGGTCACTTCAAACACCAGGCATCTTATTATGTTCTCTGAATCCTATTTAAGAAGACAGCAGTATATGCATAATTATGTCAATAAATCTCATTATCTTAAAAAGAGGCTCTGGTTTATCAAAAGCAGCAGTAAAGTGTATGTGAGCTAGGCAGTTCCTCTGTGTGCATAGTTTATCAACGTGAATCTAGCCAGGCTGGTCAGAGCACGCAGACACATATCCACAACAGGCACCAGAGGACTGTGAGAATGGATTACTGAAAAATATCTGGCTCAAAAATGAGGCTTCTGGGCAGAGATTACATCTTTTTAGAATCTCTTTTTGGGACCAGACCCTGTTGTTATCATTAAGTGAATTTGCAACATGATCATAATAATGACAACAGCAATACTAATGACAGTAGTAAGCACCATTCCAACTCCCCATTGGCCTCTTACTGCCTGCAGCAGATCTGTTGCTGAGAAGAGCTGTCTCTCCCCTCCCTTCAGAAAGGATTCTTGAAATGCCAAGGGGTATGTTTGGCCACATAGCAAAGTGCTGCTTCCTTCCAGAAGCTGGTAGACCCTCTTGACATTTCCGTATAAGAAGGGCCACAGGCTTCATGTATGCTCATTACACTGACTTTCTCTGACATTCTAAGGGGAAATTAAACCTTGGGACATGCTTGTCAAAGGTTGTGCTGATTTTCTTTTATAAAGAAATGCAGTGAAGCTCCCAAGACTGAGTTTACTCCTTCTAAATTTCCTATCACAACCGTTATTGGAGTGAAGAGGGCTCTGAAGTAGAAAACACTTGGAAAAGATCAATTAGAAATTGAATCAGCAAATTCTTTAGGGTTTAGCTGCATATGTGAGAACCACATTTCAAGCAAACATAAAGGAACACAGCAAATATATTTCCAAGGGAAAACAATGGGTGGCTGGTGAGAAGCATGCAATGAGACCTCCTCAAAGGAATGAAACCTCAGGAGTACATAAATGTAGGGTCTTCTCTTGGGAAATACAGCCTGTTCAACCAGAGGGCAGCTAATTCTCTCCTCTTTCAATCCAAACTTCATCTAAGAGAAAATCTCTCAACCAGAATCACTGTGTCCTCATCTTGGAACTTACCTGAGAAAGGAGAGACACTATGGGAGCAGTTGAAAGAGTCTTTGTCCTAGTCCTGCTGCCAGCTCACTGGGTGACCATCTACAAGCCACCTTTTCTCTCAGAATCTTGGATTATGTGTCTGTAAAGTGAAAAGTTTCCTTCCAGATTTATGAATTGGTAAAATCTGTGCATCACACCCTCTCAACTTCATTCTGTCCTGAAAAGCATTCTAGGGGACACATACTGAGTGAATCCAATTTTGTGAATGGTGATGGGGCATTTAGAGGATGAGACTAGACAAAGGAAGGTGCTCCTTTCCCACAGAAAACATGTGAGGAGTTTAACTATGATCTGCTGTTACTAACTTTACTGTCACTCTTGTAGGAACTTTTCTGTTTCATGCTGGAAGCTGGGACATGGAGGAGCCCATGAGAGGATGGCCAAGCTTTAGTGTGGGAGGACTGTTGGGTTACAGTAGCCCAAGCTTGGTGTATGGCATAGAATTTGGGGTATGTCAGAATCAGATGAACCACTCAAGGAGGCAGCTGAGCTATGATTAAGAAACCATGGTTTCGCATTTGTGTTTCTTACCTGGGAAGGGCTAAAGGGATCATTCAGGCTCCTCAGAGTCCTGAGCTGTAACATACAATTGGGAAGGCAGGAAACTAGGAGTTGGAATTTGGCAAGGAATGGGGATTATTGTTGTGTCATGGCTGTTTTAATTAGAAGGCAAACCCAGAAAGTCAGCCCACAGGGAGAGGCATATCAGAGATCAACCCAAGTGAGATGTATAGTCAGTGTGATGGTAATGATGATAAAATGGGTACCTTGAAGACGAGGATTTAGTTCTAGCTCTGTTGGGCAAATTCACATCTCTGAGCCTACTTTCTACATCTGTAAAATTAGAAGAATAATCCTAATCCTGTTTGTTTTATGGGGTAATGGTATAAAGCTTACATGAAAGCGTGAGTGGGAAAGTACTTTGTCAACTAAAAAATGTTATGAAATAATAGTTATAAGACATGACTGTTGTTCCAATTTTCTCTGGTTTGAATTATTTCTGATGAGAAACAAGTGGTAATTCTTATAGTTGTTCCTTTGTCTGTTGGTAATATGTTCCCCATCTCAACTCCACCCAGCTGCTTTTAAGATGTTTTTCTTTATCATTTATTTAACACATTATCAGATTATAATGATTTGATTACAGTACACCCTGACTGTGGTGTCGGGTGTGTGTGTGTTTATCTTGCTTGAAGTACACTGAACTTCTTATATCTGTGGGCTTATATTTTTCATGTCACTTAAATTTACAATAGATCCCTTGATATTGTATCACAGGACAATTGTCCCTGAGACTTTTCTTTCCCCCAGCATTTTATCTCTATGTGCTTCCATTTACATAATCTCTATTGTTCTGTCTTCAAGTTTATTAGCATTTTTTTTTTTTTTTGGCTGCGTTACATAGCTTGTGGGATCTTAGTTTCCTGAACAGAGACCAAACCCACACCCTCAGCAGTGAAAGCACAGAGTCCTAAACCACTGGACCACCAGGGTATTCCTTATTAGCCTTTCTTATGCATTGCCTAATTGATGTTAATCTCATAATTTTTAAATTTCATATCATGTAACTTTTAATTCTAGAACTTCCATTTTGTTCTAGAATTAAACTTGTCTTAACCCTCTCTTTCTGAAGATTTCCTATTCTTCACTCATTATGTTAATATTTCCTTTAAAATCTAGAATATAATTATAATAGCTGCTTTAAAGTTCTTGTTTGAAAATTTCATCATCTTTCCCATTTCTTGGTTGTATTCTATTTTTTTGATTTTTATTTTGATTATACATCAGGTATTTATGCTCGTTTATATACTTAGTAAATTGTATTGTATGGTTGACATTATGGGTACTATTTTTTTGAAGGATTTTATCTTTATTCATAACAGAGTTTAATGCTTTGTTGCAGCAGGCATTTAATTTGCTCATGGACCAACAGTCCTTTCAGGTTTTCTTTATAGACTTTTAAATAGTTGGTCTAGAATGACTATTACCCTAGGGTTAGGCTGGTTCTATTCCTAATGTGTTGCCTTTATATGGGTTTTGTTGAATTTCTTGGATTTTCAGCTAAGTCTCTACCGTGGCTAGTCAGAATGCAAACATCTTTCAGCCTTATGCAAAATCTAGTATTTGTTTAACTCGCAGTTCCAAGTAGTTGGTTTCCTCTGATAGATATTTTCACTCTAGCTTCATGCAGTTTTTCTCTGCACATACATAGTCAGCCAAAGACTCAAGGGGATCCTTAAGCACATTTTTAGAGCTCCTTCTGTACATAGCTTCCTTCTCCCTCTTACCCTGTCCCAGAAATCCTAGATGCTTCAGTAACCCCAAATTCTAATCTCTATCATTTTAGCTCTGCTAAGCAACTGTGCTCTGTTTTGCCTCCCCTTCTCTGTACTATGGTCTGGAAAGTGCCTTAAAACAGAAAGCCATTACAATATTGGGGATTATCTTGTTTGTTTCCTACCTCTCAGAGATCACAGTCCTGTACTGCCTTTGGTTCAACATCAGAAAACAGTTATTTTATATAATTAGTCTAGGTTTATACTAATTTACCAAAAGAGGGCTAATGTAGTATCTGTTCCACCATCAGGGCAGGAAGTTGAAGTTCCAACGTACAGAATATGTGACTACTTGGTACAAAGTGTTGTGTTAGCCTTTGAGACTTCACAGATAAACAGCACACCCTAGGCCTCATTACCTTCTGGAAAAGATAGACTAATAAGTTCAATGATATCAGGGGAGTTTTAGTAGAGAAAAGTACTGAGTGTCATAATAATTCAGAGGAGGGGACATTTAACTGAAGAAATCAGGAAAGACTTCCTAGAGAAGATGGCATTTAAGCAGGAAATTTCTATTTTGCTGGTTGGAGAGTAGAAAGACACATTAAGCAAATGAACAAAGAAAAGAAGTGTGTGTATAGTTAGGAATACTAGATGACTGTTGTATAAGTTGTATGGGTGTGAAAGAAAACTGTTACCATGTGAAACTAGAAAAATAAGGTCCAGCTCTGGAAAGTCCATGAATGTTACGTTAAATAAATCAGCCTATCCTGTACAGGAACCCATAGCATCATAATGATGAAAAGCAAGATCTTTGTGAGAACTTGTCTGTAATTTACTAACTGAGATTTGGGGTAAGTTTATTATAAATTTCAGGGTTTTTTTTCTTTTAATTTAAAAAATAGGATAATGTCAGAACTGCCTTATTATATCAATGATGGTTAATTTAGTTAATGTCTGTAAAGCACTCAGCTCAGTGTCTGGCATTTAAGTGTTCAGAATTGTAGCTGCTTATGTTATTGTTGTTATTTCTATAGGCAAATCGAGCCAGAGTTAGTTTGTGAAGTGAGTTACTTTGTGAATAGGTATGTACTTTTATATTTAAAAAATGCTGTTGGCTGAATGAGGAATAAACTACACATAGAAGAATGATTAAATGAAGACCAGAATGAACAGAATATGGAGTGGGCTGGAAGGTATGCACAGTAGAGACCAAGGAGTTTCATCCTCCATGGATGGAAACATGGCATAGTCAGGGTCTTAAGCTGTGGCCAACTGCTTTGACCCCATTAGAGTGTGTTTTACATGTATCTGTTCTGGAGCAGAGGTGCCCAATTATAGTAAGAAATACCTAGACCCTGAGGCATCATTGCCAGGGGTGATAGGCTCATGCGTTCATTTAAAAGCATTACTGAAATAGTGAGCATTTTTCCCTTTGTGGAGGCTCATATTTTTCCAAATGGCTACAACAATATCTCTGATCCATACATTCTTCCTAGAATGCAGTGTTGATACTGTACCCATTAAGTTTGGGTGGGCTTGTTACTGGAGCAGAAATGAGCTATGTGACTTTTGAGCCAAGGTCCTAAAAGGCAATACAGGTGACACCTGGTCCTCTTGGGACACATTCTTTTGTAATTCAATCACCATGCCATGAGGAAGCAAAGAGACCACAGGTAGAGGCCACGTATAGGTTTTGTGGATGATGGCCACAGCTGAGGTCCTATAGTCACTATCGACCTCTGGTCGTGTGAGTTCCTGTGGCCTCCAGTGATTCTGAACCCCAGTCTGTAAGCTGCCTCAGCTCCCCATGCGGAGCAGAGTTGAGCTGTCCCTTCCAATCCCTGCCCAAATACCAATTTATGAGCCAAACAAACCAATGTTATTTTAAGCCACTAGATTTAGGGTGGTTTGTTAAGTAGCAATAGATAACTGGAATACTGTTGTATATTTTCTCCCTTTAACAGTTACTAAAAGTACAACTTTCAGCTTTTAAGGTTCTCAGTTTTAAAAAATGTATTAAACAGGGTCCTCATATTCACAAAAAAGGTGAAGACACACCGAACTAGAAACTTTAACTGATAAAAAGCAAGTAGAGTAGAAGCCATTGTACCAATGATGTTGGTTGGTTTGTTCTAATAAGACTATTCTCTGCCTGTAAGAAACTGAAAAAAGTTTCCTGAAACCGGATTCTATCTCCCACAGCAATTATTTTGACAATATATTTTCCTTTTACCCATGATAACACATTTACTTTCTACTGAGGCATAATTTGTTTTTTAAAAACTAGAAAATTATACCTCTCTTGATGTCGACAAAACCAGGTAAACTTAAGTAACTGGGAAAACAGGCATCTTTTAAAATAATTCCTGCCAATTTATCTTCTCTCCACCTCCCCATACTTCTCCATACAGCTCCTTGCACACACTCTCAAATGTGGTCACAACAGTTGTCAATAACAACCAAAGATTAAGCTCCACAAGGAGACAAACATTCAGAAAATGGGAGCCGGAAACACTTCAAGTGGTTGGTTCCATTCTCCCTGCGGTTAACTCATCTCAGAGAGAGCACACAACTCATGGTTTGATATGACAGCAAATCTCCCAACAACCTGGATAACCTTTGCTAAGGCCTTACAAATGGGAAAGGACCGTGCAAGTTAGTGAGGAATCACAGATACAGTAAGCACCTTTCCCAGGACACATTAATCCAATGAATGGTCTGATGATGAGCAAAACATTTGAATACAAGACCTGTGATCTGCCTGTTGCTCTGACAAAGGAGAGTGGAGGAGAAATATTCAACAATAGCCCAATCCATTTAGGGACTATACCACCCCATTCTAACATACAGCATATATCCATCAAAGTAGCCAGAATTTTTTAAAAAAAATATTTCTATTCAAATACAAATACAGTTCCCAGTGGAACCCAGGATTTTTTTAATCCATTGGTTTTTTTGTTATATCAACAGAATTCTCATATTTGTATATCACTTATGCATTTTGAATTCATATCTCAGAAATTTTAATGAGAGACCACTGTACAAAGACTTGGGTGTTGCCCTAAAAGAGAGATAAGATGATTAATAGGTGTTTGTTGTTTGATCATTAAAACTAGGAAATAATGATTTCCTTCTATGTTTTAAAACAACTGATAAGACCAGATGGCTTAAGACAACATGGCTTAAGGCTTAATCTTTTAGAGTCTAAAAATCCAATTAAATCTAAGAGATTCACTCCAGAAAAAGGCACAGGAGCACAGAGTGTACAATTTTTATTACAATTTCAGAGAGTACACGAACTTCAGGTTAAGAATCACTGCCTACTGATGATGTATTCTATATGAGCATGAGCTAACTGCTTTGGATTTGAAATCAATCACCATTTTTTGTACACCTACTATGTGTCAGACACTTAGCCAGGCACTCCATGTCCACTTCAGCATCATCCTGGGAAGATAGAGACTGCTGTGTATAACAGAGCAGGAATCTTCTTTCCCCTTTCACTTTTTCCCCGTAACAACTATTAACATTCCAAAAATGGAATGTTCTTCCAATGAACACGTTCTGGGAAATGTTAATGTAGTCAAAATCCTTTAAGTTAAAGGTAAGGAAACTGAAGCAGAGAGTGAGAGTTAAAATGCCTGAAGTAAGATGGTGAGTTGGTACAGGTTGGGCTTAGACCCAGGCCTGTCTCCTGGGTCTGTGCTCTTTGACTACATCCATCAACTACAAGAGGTGCCCAGTGCAATAGATAACAAATTGTTTTGGTTTTGGTTTCCCAGAAGCTGACACTCAGACAAGAATATAAAGCAAAGTAGTTTGATGGGGAGGGAAAATAAACACCAGGAGAGGAAGAAGGAAATACGCCATAAAAGGTAGTCAATATGGGGTGTGTTATCAAGTCAGTTACAACTGTAGGTGACTGGAGCTTTATCCTATTGGGGAAACTCTGGGGGGTCAACATAGGACACATACCTTAGAGTTACTACACAAAAGGGACTGGGTAGCTAGGTTATTTATACACCAACTGCAGCCAGTTATTGTTTGAGGGCTGTTGAGGGAATAGGGAGATGCATTCATTCTAGCCCTTTCAACCTCCTTCATTGGGCAAAACAGGCTTCAGTGGCCAAAGAAGCCTCTTAATCAAAGAAATGCAAGTGCTGACAGTTGCAAGTCACTCAGCAGATACAGAAGATGAATGAATATTTTTCAGGCTACTGACAGTGTCTGTGGCATGTGTGTATTAATGTCCATGGTCAGGTCTGTGAGTTAGTACATGGCTTATTTGTTTGGGGGCTGGGAGTCTTGGATCCTCATTTCAATATACTTCAGCTTCTTTTGGCGATATAGAACTAAATACCATTTTGAGACTCAGGGAAGTGATTCTGGAGACAGCAACCAAGATAATGCAAGGTTTGTGAAGCAGGCCAAGTTGGATGAGGGCTCTGGGTTTATTTAGTTTATTTACCCTGCAGAAGAGAAAGTTGAAACAGAGCTTAATTTTAATCCACTGAATCAAATCATTTTCCAAATTCTGTTAGTTCTATATCCATAGTGACTTTCTTTTTCCCACAGGGCTTTGCCTAGGCTCTCAATATTTATCATCTAAACCAGTCATTTTCAACACTGTTAGATCTAATGCTTTCTTTCCTAAAAAATAAATAAAAATAAAAAATATTCATGATGACTGTTTAGCATATGGAAATTAAAAGTATAGATAATATAATCTATCAAAATAGATCATTCCACAAACAACAAAATAATACCCTGACTTTAATACACAGAGAAATAAAGGAAAGTAGTTTATAACAAAATAATAACATATTTCAGTAAACTAGTGTGTGTGATCAAGCAGTCAAATGCTTGCACCTCTTCATAATTTGAGCATCACAGTTATAAATGCAGACCAGTACAGGTGTGTTGTATTAGGACTCGAATATCATTAGTAGTGTGTATATTGGTAAAACAGTGTTAAATGCCAGGTCCAGACTATTATAGAAAGGAATATTCAGTTTTTTATGTGGAATTCAGAACAATTTTTAGTTGTTTGGCCTAAATTGCCTAGATGCCTATCATTCTTGGCTCCTGTTCACTAAACACTAGTAACAAATCATAAGATCACACAAAATTTCAAAACATTTCTCAGGAGCAGTATCACCCCTATTGAGAACCACTAACTCATTAAAGAAAAATCTCAATTGTTCCCCCAACCTCTAATCTTTATTCTCTCTCATCTGCCCTCCACAGAGCCACAGAGCCAACTTCCTAGAATGTAGGGCAGACCTTCCTCCCAAACCTTCCATGCCCTTCAGTCCAAATTTCTTTCTTCTGTTAGTAGACCTAGAGGGTAGCCTAGCTGGCGAAGTTTCAGAGAGCTGGACCCAGAGCCGTCACACATAGCCACACTCAATTCCAGGGATATCTTCTCATACAGAGAACATGTGATGTTGAAAACAAAGAATTATGCACAGCCCGGAGTCTATATGTAAAATCTCTGTCTATAAAGCAGGGCCGATGTTCCATTAGCTGTTCTGAGAAGCCCTCGATAAGCTCAGAGTTGCACAGAATTATGGGAAGGCTGTCAAGGCCTTATCCCATATCCATTCTCTCCTGGTGACCTAGGCACTGAAGCCAGTGCTGGTATCAGTAAGAACTTGGAACTTCCTTGTCTACATGTTTGTGGACATCATGACCCTCTCTGTGGTCCCCGGGTCTGAGTTGTAGGGTATGCAATGGACCATGGGCTGTTTGTGGGCCTGGTGTGGACAGAAGTTGTGGAAGATGGATAGGATGATGTGAAGGATGGTAAATGAAAGTGTCAAACCACAAGATTGACAAATTCTGCTGGGAAGGGCCCTAAGCAACAGTCCTCCAGGTTCCTCAGGGATAGGTGGTGCCCAGAAGTCAAAGAGATTCCAGCACTGGAAATCACCTCCTGATGCTTGGCACCTGTAGGCATATGCCTTCTCTCAGCCTATCAAACTTATTCATCCAGGGCTTCCCTGGTGGCACAGTGGTTGAGAGTCCGCCTGCCGATGCAGTGGACATGGGTTCGTGCCCTGATCCGGGAAGATCCCACATGCTGCAGAGCAGCTGGGCCTGTGAGCCATGGCCTCTGAGCCTGCGCGTCCAGAGCCTGTGCTCCACAACGGGAGAGGCCACAACAGTGAGAGGCCTGCGTACCAAAACAAGAAAACAAACAAAAACTTATTCATCCAAATGTCCCCATGGCTGAGGAGAATGAATATAGACACCCCACACAGGGGTGGGAATAAGTGTAGAGTCGAGGGCAGGAGTTGAAGGAGGCCTAGAAATTTAAAGTAACATGATGCAAACATAAAATTTCTTTGAAATCTCATGCTTTATATTTTAAAAATCTATTACTTTTATATTCTGTAGTACACCATAGTGTTTGTTTTTTACACATATTTAGGTGTCTATACACGTCTCTAGGTGTGTGTATGTATGTATGTGTGGTATAAGTTTAGGCCTAGGAATGTCAGCTTGGATGTCAAGACACCTCTGTCCCTGGTTAGAGTATTTAATGTGGGTCATGGCAGTTGATCAGGGTGAGGACACACCAAAGTGGCAGTCTGCAGCTATGGACTTCTTCAGTCAGTATATATTCCACTGAGCAGACTTCTTTATGAGATACTCCCCACTCTGGCTTCTAGATGAAGGTATCTGCCTGTGGCCCATTCAACTTCCAAAACTCCACTGAAACTGCATTCTCAAAGGTTACCATAAGCCCCGTACTGCCAAATGTTAGTCTTCATTTTACTTAACTTAGCTAAATTTAACACTGCTAACCATTTCTCAGCTCCTTACCTTGGCTTGGATGGATGACAAAATACCATCCTGTTTTTCCTCCTGCCTCTCTGGTTCTTACTTTTCACTTTCTTCTACTTGCCCATTCTCAACCTTTAAAAATAACATGTCTGAGGTAAAATTCTAGGCATCTCTTCTTTCCCCTCTGTATTTTTTCCCTAATTGCATCCACATACCTGGATTTTATTAACATCTATTCACTGATGACTATACTTTTTCCCTATATTTCTAGAAAGAACCCCTCGATTGATACAGTTTCTTGCTTCACATATTTGTTTTGATGATTCATACACAGTGGGTTGCTGGAGCTGGCTCCTTCTGAGTCACGAAGGATTGTTAAATTTCCAAGATTTTTTAAGCTGGTTATTAAACAGTTGGTAGCTTGAAATCAGATGTGATGGAAGTATCTACACCATGAAGATCAGAAAATGCTACAAGTCAGGGCTCCCCATCTATTCCCTCTCCCCCTGAAAAATGGCTTATAGAACACCACTACCATAGGCACCTTTAACTCAACATTTCAGTACTGTTCTATTAACACTCCTTCCATCAAACCTGGTTCTGTTCCAGCATTTCTTTCCACAGTAGTGAAGGGAACCACCATCCATAAAGTTGCTCTGATTGAAACATGAGAGACAACGTTGATAACATTCTCCCTAATGTCTTCATCTCTACCTATTTCTCTGACTTATTTTTTTCAATTCAATTCTATTGAGATATAATTTTTATGTGATAAAATGTAGCCATTTTAACCATATAGTTTGATGAGTTTTTGACAGTAGTATGTACATTTGAAACTTTACCCCTATTAAGAAATAGACTATTTCCACCACCAAGTAAGTTCCTTCATCCACCTTCACAACTGGCCTCAGGTAACCATTGATGTGCTTTTTACAATTATTGATTAGTTTTACATATTCTAAATTTTTATAAAAAATAGAATATACAAATATACTCTTTTGTGTCTGGCTCCTTTTACTCAATATAATTTTTTTGGATTAATCCATGTTGTTGCATCTATCTGTAATTTATTCCTTTTTATTTCTGAGTAACATTCCACCATGTGTGTGTATCACAATTTGTTTATTCTCTTCTCTTGCTAATGTATATCTAGATTGTTACCAGTTTTTATTTGGTATAAATAAATATTCTTTAAAAATCTGTATACATTTTTATGGCACATGTTTAAGCATTTTTATGGATACATGTTTTTAATTGCTCTTGGAATTGAAGATACCATAAGGCTCTGTTAAGCAGGCAGGATCTGAACAATGCTGCTGGTGTTTTCCTTTAATGTCTTTGTTTGGTGGAAGAACAATGTATTATTGCCTTCCCTATTTTCTGAAATATATTGTATAGAACTGTTCTTTTTTCTTCCTTAGATGTTTGAAAGAATTCACCAGAGAAGTCACCTGGGTTGAGATTCTTCTTTGTGGAATATCATTTATAAGAAATCCAATGTTTTTTAATAGATATGGGACTATTTAGAATTTCTATCTTCTCTTAAGTCATTTTTGGTCATTTGTTGTTGTTTTCCAAAGGATTCTCCCATTTCATATCAGATGTTGAATTTATTGGCAGTAGGTTGTTCTTAATAGTCCTTATTATCCTTTTAGTGACTGTAGACTCTGTAATAATGTCCCTTGTTTCATTCTTGATGATCATTTGTGTCTTTTCCCTTGTTTCTTTGATGAGTTTAGATAGAAGTTATTAGTTTTATTAAAATGTTGGTCACAACAAGCTATTCAAGATGATAACACACCAAAGTGGCACCTCTGCAGTCAGTATATATTCTGTTGAGCAGACCTCATTTATAAGCTATTCCCACCTCTGGGCTTCTACCTGTAGCCCATGGTGTGACATTTAAAGAATCTTCTTTTGGTTTAATTTATTTTCTCCATTATTTGTACATTCTTTATTTGATTGATTTTTGCTTTTATTTCTATTTTTTCATTCTTGCACTTACTTTAGGTTTAATTGGCTCAACTTTTTTGTAGCTTTTTAGTATGCAAGTTTAAATTATTGATTTGATTTTTTTCTAATATAATCATTTAAAGTTATACATCTTCTCTTAGCATTGCTTCAACTGCATCTCACAAGTTTCGATATGTTGTGTTTCTATTTTCATTCAGTTCATTAAATATTTTTAAATTTCCCTTGGGATTTCTTTTATTACCCAAGACTTACTTAAAACTAAGCTGTTTATTTTTCACATCTCTTTCTATTTTTATTTCCAATTTAATTCTGTACTATTAGAGAACATACTCTTTCAATCTTTAAAAACTTATTGATTTTAACCAATTGAAGGACTCACCTTGTTTGTTTTCCTACTCCCAGTGATTACAATCTTGTGATGTCTGCTGTTCAATGTCTGAAAGTGGGTTTTTTTCACATATTTTTCTTAGTTTTCTACATGGTTACAGTGGTAGTGCAAGTCCAGCATCTGTTACTTTATCAGGACCTAAAGCCTCCCTGATTCACTGAATCAGGCTCATAATGATTAACTTCCCTTGGTGTTTTCTATTGTCCTTCAGGTTTCAACATTTCCTCCTAGAAGTCTCCCCTTACTGCTCTCCTTCACTGAAAACTTGGTTAGAACACTCTTTTGTGTGTGTGGTTTTTTTTTCCCAGAGTGCAGAATACTTAATCCTTATGTAGTACATATCCCACTCTACTGTATTTGCCTGTTACTTTTTTACTTACTTCCCTTAGAGTACATATATTTTATATATTAGGTTGAACCATATGAAAGTTCTGCTATTTGACAATTTTTTGATCTACAAAACTAGGAGTTTCCCCTAGTTCAAAGTAATAAGTATTTAAAATGTTATTTATACATCCATAGAGAGGTTGTGGGGAATCCAAAATAGCTTTGGTCTCTTATGAAATGTTATTAATGGGAGAGTCCTCAGGTATAATAATCCTTTCCCAGAACTTTTGAAAGTGGCCCTACCACATTTTCTAAATTCTTGTTATAAGGCTACTGTGAGGATCAAATGAGATAATGTACATAGAATAATTAGAGAAGAGTCTGGTATGAGAGAAGTGCTCTATGAAGTTTGGTCATGTTGCTGTTTAGGTTGTCATTGTGTCAGTTCAGCTTTGTCTTTGCTAGACACCAGGCAGTTCCCTCAGACCGTTGCTCACTGTGTAATGTCCCTGCCTTACAGCAGCCCTTTAGGACTCCTTCCCAGCCTTTCCTCCAGCTCCTTGCTTTTAGTTAACCTCCAGGAAAGGCAGTCCCTCCCTTTGTGACAGTGATTATGCACCCTTAGCTTCAGGTTGATTGGGAAAATCCTTACACTTGATCTCTTCCTCTCTCCCCAAAGTTTCTCAGGTTTCTAGAATCAGCTTTTTGACCTTGACCAGCTTCTCTCAGTCGTGAGGTGGAGAGAGGGGACTCATCTCAGGCACATTCAGTATCTCTTTTAGAGTTTTATCTTGTTTGTTTATTTATCTCTTCAGCAATGTTTGGCTTTCTTGGCCAGAGTTTCTTGTCTGCACTCTGGACTAGGGTGTCCTAGTAATAAGATGTTACCAATGTCAGGAACCACTATCCCAGGGACCTGGTGTTTCTATAACTTCCCGTCAGAAACTCCCAGGAGACTGAAGGTAGAAGCGACATCACTCCTCTCCTTCAAGCCTCAGTTTAACCAAAGCAAAGAAGGTCCTTGTCTAGAAGTCTTAATATCTGGCTCTTGCCATCCACTTGCTGGGTGACTTGGCCAAGTCCTATTCCCTCTGTGGATCCCAATTCTCCCATCTGAACAAGGCCCTTTTAGTTCACAGGTTCTGTGACCTATTTGAGTTCTTCTGAAATGAATTTCAGGGATTCCTCTACAGAAGAAATTGGAGGAATCCTTTATTTCTAAACTACTTTTTTCTTGGACAGTACAAGTTGGTAGTTTTATTAGCTGAAGTTTTTGCCTTAAGTGGCGGCTTAATTTATTCTCTAGGAGAGAGCCTTGTGCCCTTAGCATTAAGGAAGGAAATGGATCTCAGTACCAGAGGGACTCATCTTTGCGTCCTCCCTCAAACGTCCAAGTGAACGTGTCAACTCCCACCTTGAAGGTATCATTTCTCAAATACTAATGCGGGGGATAGTGATTCTTGGCCACCTACCCACATCAGAATGTTGTCACTACGCATTACTTAAAAGGCACTCTAGCATAGCACTTCTCTTGGGATAACTAAAGTGGAAAATGGCAGTAATCACAGGTGCATGTACCTCTGTGGACTGCATTAGCCATGGTCCCTTGGAGGCAGTGGGGGCTGCTTAGCTGACAGAGAAATTGTAGGCGTGTGGGCTCAGGTTCTGTGAGGAGCAATTATAGCCCAGAACACAGAGCAATTGTGGGAAGAAGTTGACAGCTGTAATTGAAGAGCATTATATGATGTCAGTGGGGTGAAAAGGAGAGAAAAAAGTGAAATCCACAACAGCAGGATAGCAATGAAAGCCTTGTGTTTGATCATTTTGGTGTCCTGTATCTCCATCTAAAAAGAAGGACTCCATAGAAAGCAGATTAGGATTGAATCCTGATCTTGCCCTTTACTAATGGTGCCATCTTGGGCAAATTGCCTACTCTCTTAGGCTTAGTTCCTTCCTCTGTGGAAACTAAGGTGGTAATGTTTTGCAAAATTGTTCCAAGGAGTAAATGAATTGCATAAGTAAGAGGAGGTGGAGATAACACTCCAAGACAGCAAAAGTATTTTCTGAGTTCTCATTGTGTAACAGGCACTGTACTAGCCATAGAGGAGATAGAAATGAGACAATTACTGATCTTCAGGAGAATAGAGGCTACAGGATGACACAGACATATACACAACTACTCAAGGTCAGAAGGCAAACCATTGATTTACCCTAAGAGAATCCAACTCATTTCAAAATATTTCTTTCAGGCAGTTTAAAGATCTGTCTGATCCCCTTTTATTATTGAAAAAGATCATTTCCATAATTAAGTAAAAGTGGACTTATGTGCATATTTCATTCTTATCAAAATTATCATAAGTGGGGCTTCCCTGGTGGCGCAGTGGTTGAGAGTCTGCCTGCCGATGCAGGGGACATGGGTTTGTGCCCCAGTCCGGGAAGATCCCACATGCCGCGCCGCTGAGCCTGCATGTCCAGAGCCTGTGCTCTGCAACGGGAGAGGCCACAACAGTGAGAGGCCCACGTACCGCAAAAAAAAAAAAAAAAAAAATTATCATAAGTGAATTGATTCTTTAATAACAACTGTCATAACCACAAACCACTGTATTTGCAATGCCTTCCCAAATTCTAAGGATCTGGAAAAATCCCTTTTTAAAATTCAGTAGTTAAACTGAATTGTCAAGTAAAGCCAGTATTCTAAATTGTATCATACATAAGCACTAGTCATCTAAAATGAAATTTGGCCCCAAGAAAATCTAAGACCTGATTTAAGCATCTAAGGAACATGTCATTGGGACCCTACCTGGCTGGGCCTGGGCCATTTACAGAACTTGAGACTTAGGACACAAGGTAATCTCTTCCAAATAAGTGTGGCCCTTGAATTCCCAGCCAGAGATAAATTCTTTCCAAGACCCTGATGCAGCCCATGCTGGTGTCAGCTCACTCTTTGACCTCCTGGTTCTCCCAAGAATTGTCATGAAGATCAGCTTCTTCATGCCCTACTTTCCTCATCCTTACCTTTTCATTGTGCTATTCTCTTCTTCCTTAAGTTGCACCCATTACCACAGCCATTCCAAGCCAAACCCTACTAGTTTAGTAGGCTCATGTCTTTGTGAAAGTAATGGAGTATGAGGCTAAGATAGATATCAAAGGTTGCCCCAGATGTAAAGAAAAAAGATACTACCCATAGGGCCTCAGGAAAGGAGGCTGCTTGGAGGAGGTGGAATTTGAGCAGAGCTTTGAAGAAACATTTTGATTTCAGAAGATGTAAATGGCAAGGACTGGACAAGGTTCTCAAGTAATTTCCCTGGACCCACAGCTGCAGGTGCAGTGAGGCCCTCTTCCTTAGTCCTTTCCAAATGGGAGAAGTTCTACTCTTGTTTTACTCTCCAAGGAATTCTATGCTTTCCACCACCAAGGGAAGGGCTTTGGCTCTTTCTTTGCTTTTAGAGGAAAGCAGAATGCAGAATAGGTATCCACCATTGGGATGAGGGGGGCCAGTGTCTGACCTACTGCTTCAAAACCCATATCTTTTCCTACTCACTCCAAATCGTTTCAGTGCCTAAAATCGTTTCAGTGTCTCTCTAGAGAGAGATTTCTTTGCATTTAAAAGCCTTTCTGGGGCTTCCCTGGTGGCGCAGTGTTTAAGAATCCACCTGCCAATGCAGGAGACACGAGTTCGAGCCCTGCTCCAGGGAGATCCCACATGCCGCGGGGCAACTAAGCCCTTGCGCCACAACTACTGAGCATGCGCTCTAGACCCCGTGAGCCACAACTACTGAAGCCCGCAGGCTTAGAGCCCGGGCTCCACAACAAGAGAAACCACCGCAATGAGAAGCCTTCGCACCGCAACGAACACCCAATACAGCCAAAAACAAATTAAAAAAAAAAAAAAAAAAGCCTTTCTGTATTCTATAGAACACACTGACGTTCAAAAATATTTAGTGAATAAATATTAATACATGGCTGAATACCTTATAGAAGAGTGTACCTTAAACCTTGATAGGTACTACTTCATTGATATTAATTTCACAAATAACTGAAAATAAGGTCATGTCGAAATTTAGAAAACTAAGGGTAATACATTTTTCCGAGTAGATTACAGTTTCAAAAAAAACTTCCACATCCCTTATTTTATTTGATTGACATGACAACCCTGTATATATTAGCTTTTGCTACCTAAGAAACCACCCAGAATCTTAGTGGCTTAAAGACACAATCACTTATTTTCACAGAGCAGGGCTCAGTTGGGTGGCTCTGCTCATCTAAGCCGGGCTTGCTCTTTGTTCTAGGGGTTGACTGTGGGTCAGGGGATGTAGAATGACTCAGCTGGGACAAGTAGGCTCTGCTCCACCTTGTGGGACACGTGAGCTAGCTTGGGCATGATCTGCTCATGGTGATGGTGGAAGCTCATGAAAGCAAGTAGAAACACACAAGGCCTCTTGAGAGCTAAGCTCAGAACTGTCATACTGTCACTTTTTTTTTTCATTTTTCTGACCAAAGTAAGTTACATGGCTGAACTCAGAGTCATGGGATGGGGAAATACCCTCTTCCCCTTTTGAGAGAAAAACTACAAATCACATGGCAAAGGGCATAGATTTAGGAATGGACAAAAAACTGGGGACCCTAGTACAATCTTTTCCAAACCCTACAAAATAAAAGGGCAAGAATTACTATCTTTATGCTCATTCTGTGTGCAGAGAACATGTCTCAGAAGTGAAGTGATTTTTCCATGGGGTAGAACTAGGTCTTTTGACACCAAATGCTTTTCACTTCTACTGTACTACAGACATAGTTGCCTAGAGTTAGATGGAGGGCACTCTAGAAGACTGCCCCTTGAAAGACTGAATATGCAAATGGTCAGTGGGCTGACCACATATAAAAATAGAACTCTGACCCACAGCCTTGTCAACAACCAGCCGGGGAAGCCAAACCACACCCTCTGCAGCAATTGGACGCAAAGCCGTCAGGACCTGGTCAATAACTGCCAGCTTCCCTAATTTTTCCCCATTGTCATTTTAGGTCCTATGAGTCTTAAGCAATCAAACACTGACTAAATGCCACCATTAATGCAATCCAGAAGTGGAACCAGTCCATATGGATTGGCTCATCAACTGGTGAATGTATTTAAAAAAATGTGGTGTATCATACAATGGCATACTCTGTGGCAATTGAAAGTAACAAACTACTGATGCATGCTAAGTAAAAGAAGCCAGACATAGCACGCCACATATCACATGCTTCCATTTATGTGACATTGTTAGAAAAGGCAAACTTGTAGAGACAGAAGCAGATTGATGGTTGCTGGGGGCTAGCTGTTGGAATGGGGACTGACCACAATCTGGCATGAGAGACCTTTTTAGGAAGTGTTCATTTGGAACATTTAGAACATTTGGAAATGTTCTAAAATGGGTTGTGGTGATGGTTGCACAACTGTGTAAATTTAGTAGAAATCACTTAACTGTGCACTTATAATGGGTGAATTTTATGGTATGTGTTTTATACCTCAATAAAGCTGTTTAAAAAGAAAGCATAATGCCTTGGAAGAGAATAAAAACATATCATGGATGAAAAAGAAATGTTGTCAGGCGAATTGCCAGGGAACAAATGTTTGGCGCAGCATTAGTTGCTCTGCTTTGTGGAAGCTGGATACTAAAAAAATTCCCTCTTGAATATAGCTCCACTAGGGCTGGGAGTATGACTTTCTCAGGAGCCTCCTGCTTGACCCATTGTCTCTTAGCTTTGGCAGCTTTCCGCACACAGAATGTCAATGCTAGTAGGCACGTCAGGTACCTGGCCTTTGGAGTCCGCTAGACTGAAGTTTGAACTCTGGCTCTGACATTTATCAGTGGTGTAACATGGGTATGTAATTTGGCTTCTTCAAAGTTTGGTTCTCTACACATAGCTTGGGACTAATAATTCTCATCTCACTGGGCAGTGATGGGGTGTATATGCGACTATTCCAATTATCTATTGCTACATAACTAACTACCCCAAACTTGATGGATAAAAACAACCATTTTATTACATCTGATTCTGTGGGTCAGAAATTCTGGAAAGGCTTGATTGAGTGGTCTTAATCTACATGGTATCAGCAGAGCAACTGGGGCTGAAGGATCTACTGCCAAGATGGCTCTTTCACTCACATATCCAGTACCTCCATGATCCTTGTTTTCTCTCTCCATATGGCATGTCATCTGTGAGGGCCTCTCTGTGAGATTTGAGCTTATCACAACATAGTGGTCTCAGGTAGCTGCACTTCTTACATGGTGGCTGGCTTGCATAAGCAGGAAGCAGAAGCTGCCAGGCAACTTGAGGCCCTACCTGCAATGGCACAGCATCAATTCCACTCTATGTTATTGGTCAAAGCAGCCACTTGGCCACCAACCCAGATACAAGTAGACCCCACCCCTCGGTGGAGGTGGAATAAGAAGATCACATTTTTTACCAGAGCATGTGGGTTGAGCAATACCCATATATTTGTGGGCATATTTGGAAAATACAGTGTACCACAGAGCCAATGACTACATAGTGCAGAAGTAGGCAAACTTTTACTCTAAGGGCCAGATAGTAATTATTTTAGACTTTACAAGCCATGTGGTGTCTGTCATGATTACTCAACCCTGCTGTGCAACCATGCTGCACAAAGGTAATCATACACAGCACCTAAATGAATAGTTGTAGCTGTTTTCCAATAAAACTTTATTTATAAACCAGAGGGCAGGCTAGAGTGGTCCATGGACCATCATTTGTGACTTCTGATGTAATGCATGATATGCAGTAAGTGCTCAGTTATAGTAGAGCTTAGTATTGTCATTGTTATTAAGAGGCTTTGGAAATCACCCAATTCGCTCCTCACCTCTCCTATTGATAAATATAACCTGACTTAGCCAACATTCTCAGTTTGGTGCCACCAGCCACCTAGATGATCCCTCTTTTCGCTTTACTCCATAACTTGCACCTGTACTTCAGTAAGTACCATCCTTCAGCCTCTCCCTGTCTCACTGCTAGAGGACCACAGGTTTGGTAGGGAGGGCCTGAAGCCCATAAAATATGGTCAGGCCCTCTTTAAGAAAAAGGATACAAAATTAGGAGAAAAAGTGAATATTTATTTGGATGAAAAAAGAAATCTCAACAAATAACAGATTGTAAAATGCTGACATACCACAAAATCCAGAAAAATGACATAGCCTCATGTCTCTATAATACTTTTCCCTAAAACTTTTTTTTTGTTTTGGCTGAGTGGGGTCTTCGTTAGTATGCGTGGGCTTTCTCTAGTTGCTGCAATTGGGGATACACTTCGTTGCGGTGGCAGGCTTCTCGTTGCGGTTGCGGTGGCTTCTCTTGTTGTGGAGCATGGGTTCTAGGTGCACGGGCTTCAGTAGTTGTGGCTCTTGGGCTCTAGAGTGCAAGCTCAGTAGTTGTGGCACACGGGCTTAGTTGCCCTGCTGCATGTGGGATCTTCCTGGACCAGGGCTCGAAGCCATGTCCCCTGCATTGGCAGGTGGATTCTTAACCACTGTGCCACGAAAGAAGTCCCTCTCTTCTTCTTAATGAATTACTTCCTTTGGTAATTTTTGTTTTTGTTACAATTTCCCTTTCAATATGAGAAAATTTCTGGTGATTTCCTTGCTTGTCTTTCTTTTTTTTTGTTAATTTCCTTGCTTGTCTTGATCACTGTTATTCTGTGTTCCCTTAATTTTTTTAAAAAGTCCTTGAATTTTTATTATGAAAACTTTCAAACAATCAAAAAAAGTTGAAAAGATGTTTCAATAAATATCCACCAATTTTTATCTGAATTTTCCTTCAATTCTTCAATAAATAATTTTCAAAGGAAAATAAAGTACCCTTCATGTATGTCCAAATCAGTAGTCAGTAAGTTCTCACTTGATTTACTGAAATGTTCCAATATGTTGTTCAATTTGCAGTTAATATGGTATATTTAAATGTTACCAACTCTACATAAAATTGTGCATTTTATCCATGTTCAAGATGTGTAATACATCAGTGTGGTCCATTCAGTCCAGGCTAAATGTATCTCCAATTCAACTTCCTCATAGTTGGACCTCCAGAAAGCCTACAGCCTGTCTGATGCCATCTGACACTAGTAAATTTGAGGTGAACACAGATTTAGAGTGGAAAAAGATTGTGATCTTAACTCAATGAATTAAAATACCTTAATTTGGAAAATTAGCAAGAACAAATGAATACATTGCTAACTTCTATCCCCATGCCCAGTTTTGTTTTTCTGTTTTTGTTTTTTGTTTTTTTTCTTTTTTAAGAGAGAGCAAGAAAGACAATGTAATATAGCAAAAGTTGTGGGCTGGGGATCAGCAATCTCTTCTACTAACTGGACTGTGAGACACTGTACATCTCTTCTCTCTGAGCCTGGCTCGGTCTCCAAATCAGTAAGAATTTACCTTAGCCCAGTTATGAGTGTAAAAATATAAGGACTGAAGAGGAATACAAATACCCAGGCCAAAATTATGAGAAATATTTGATTGAAGTGGTTTCCTTGGGTTTTCATTCTTTGGGATCGTTTTTCTCCAAACTTCATCTTTCTTCAAAGCAAAGGACCAGAAGATCTTTACAAAGTCTCCATTTTCTGGATCATAAATATACTCAAAACATACCCTTTAGCTAGAAATATACTATCCCAGAAGTTAAAAAAAAAAAATTCACATAATTTCCTACACAGTGTCTCCAGAGAATCTTTTGCAGAAAGACAATTGATTTCCACCAACACACTCATTAATTTTTATGACACCCTCCCTAAGTTTTGCAAACAAATGAAGTTATTAATATTTGAAGACAGTAGGCAGTATTTTCTGGGCCATTTCATTAAAAAGCCTCCTCTATCAACCAAAGACAAGGAAGGGGGGTCTAGACCCAAAATCTAGCATTAGAGCTAGGCTGATAAAAAGCCAGGGCTCTGCCACTGTGAAAGGTAGTTGGGGTTTGGAAACATTGGAGGCATCAAACTGGTATTCAGAATTCATGTTTCTCAATCCCATGTGAACAAAAAGGAATACACACAGGAGTGGGCAAAGGAGATGGAATTCCAGGCCTGAATCTGAAGTATGACCTGGGTGAGGTGAGATTGGTTTCTACATTTCTAAAATAGAAACAACAATCTCTCCTTCCAGAAAACAATTGTAAGAAAGACCAAGCTATAAAAAAAAATTTTTTAACTATAGAGCTGTATTGAAATATGAGTAATTATTGCTTTTAAAATGGCCATTTCTTTAGACACCTTTTAAAGTTACTATCAAATTGCCCAGCTTTTTAGTGAAAAGGAAACCTAAGTAATAAACAAGCAGTTGTCTTTAAGGAAATGATGGGCCGAGTTGCTCAGCTTTCCCCATACACTCAATGGTGATTGTTTAAAGATTACTTTAATAGTAGAACCTTAGGCGGGTTCCTTCTACCTCCTACCTCAGTTTCCCCTGCTGAAAAAGGAAAATGTGCCTCTGTGAACTTTAAGCTTCATTTCAGCTCAGGTATTCCACAATTCCAAGTTAAACAAGGTCAAAGTGATTTCTTCACCTCTCTCACCATTTCTGGGAACTTCTCTGAGAGCCAGGGCTATGGTCCTTCTCAGCACAGCCTGAGAATGGAAGAGGGTGTCCCCCTCTGAACTCAGCTGTGGGACAGCCCTGTATGACCAAGCACCCAGGGAGGGTTAACACTCAGGAGCCATGCCGACAAAGGATTTCATTATGAACACTGAGACGCCCTCACTAAAAAACTTGAGCACACTATTCTGCAAACACATTCACTTTCTTGTGATTTCTGGGAATAACTCTGGGCTCAGCTCTGTTGGAGAAGAAACAAAGAAACATACTAGTTCATTTAGCCTTAAGGGACAGGACTCTCACCCAGTATACTTAGAGGTTCTGCATGACAGACATTCTGTAGAGAAGAGAGATCCCAAGAAAGTCTCAGCTGGGGGCAGTAAACAAGGCCCAGTGCAAATGGAAAGACTCCCCACAGGAGGTAAGCTTTGAGCTAGGGCTTGAAGGATGGGTGGTATTTGGACTCAGACAAGAAAGAGAATTCTAGGAGTCACAATAAGGCAATAACCAACAGATCAGTTGTCCATCACACAACCCCAGAAACAATGCCCCAGATTCTCAGGAATGTCTGTAAGTTTTGCCCCAGACTCTTGATTCCCAGCATCCTCCTTTGTGCTGGTATCTTTGTTCCTCTTCCATTGCTTCATAGCATATTCTGCTACCTTACCCAGCTCTTTCAGATAACGTTTCCATTGGATTGTCTGCCTAACTCATGATTCAGTCTTCATCCCTGGATTTTGTGTGGCTTAAACAAATGGGAAATTTATTGGCTCCTATAAGAAAGTCCAGCAGGAAGGCAAAGCTTAGAGTGCATATAAGCCTGTGGCCCTGGCTCTCCCTTTCTCTGAGTTTTCATCCTCAACCTACTAGTGAGGCAACTGTGGACATTCCAGACTTCAAACATGGGCATGGTTTGTCCAGAGAATATACAAGGGTCACTTTTTGCAAATTTTATTTAAAAAGTGAGGAAGGATTTCCCAGAAGCCCTCTGTGAACTTCTCCTTGCATCTTATTGACCAACTTTGTGTCGACGTTCTTTTATGAATCAATCACTGTCCAGGGTATGTGATTTCCCTTGGATAAATCAGGCCTTGACGTTGGGGGTGAAGCAAGTGAGCTTTGCAAGAGAAAGGTAAATACCTGAAAAAAAGTGATGCTCTTTAAGTAAATACCTGAAAAAAAGTGATGCTATTTAAGATAGAAAGGATGTCCGAAGACCTGTACAAAATCAAAGACTTCTAAAGACAGAAGGGAGCAGGACATGGAAGTTAAACTAGCAAAGAACGAATTGGCTGTGGCGAGGTCACCTTCCTTTAGGAGCCAGCAGGGGTCTATCAGGTAGATTTCTTCACTGGTACTGACCAGGTGATGCCAGATTGATTAGTTTAAGATTCCATTCCTGGGAAAGGCTGAAACTGTAATTAAGTTAGGTATTAGGTCTTGGTTTATTGATCTGGGGCCTAGCACAAGTGACTCCATTCTGGGCTTGTGGTCCTTTTTTTTTTTTTTTAACACTAACCATAAGAAATTCATTCTTAAATTTTTTTTCTTTTTATCTAGAGGATAAAAATAATATAAAAGCAAGCCTCAAAATCAGGGCCTGGGGGTAGATGATTCATCCCCATCATGTTATCTTTTGAATGGTTAATAGCTACCCCTTTTACCTCCATTCCTTATCTACCTGAATTCCATTTCAGACAAACAAAGTAATTTTGAAAAAGACAATCTTAAAAAGACACTGGCAAGTCTGATGAACTCTGGTAATGAAATTATTCCAATCTCTGCCACCCACAAAGATCTGGCAGGAACAAAAGGATGGATGTTTGTGTAGATGACTTGTCATTGTTGGTGAGCAGCTCAGTGTTACTTGTCTCAGGCTCCCAAATCTTTTGGCAAATAGTAACTCACTTATCCTCAGAGCCCTCCCAAAGGGAAGGACATTAGCATTCACTCTAATGAAGAGCCAAGAAATTAGAGTTATCCTAAAGCCAAAAAATGAATGCCACCTTTGCAAATCCACCTGAGGCTTCCTAGGTTCTATATGCAAGTTCTCAGTCCTATCTTGGGAAAAAAAACTATTATAGAATCCTTGAATTTAAGAAGTGGAAGGACTTTAATGGATACCCCTGCCAAGTGAGTACATTCAGTCTTAAATCCCTTTAGGTAACATCTCCACCAAGATGTCACTGAGCCTCACTGGAACACATCTAATGAAGTTTCCAATAGAGAATATGCAGAAAAGGATCCTAGGGACAGTCAAGTATAAGGACTGAGTGTGTGTGCGCGTGGGGGAGGGTGATTAAGGATTCCTGTAAAACACTGGAGGGAAAGAGAGTATTGAAATCATACCTTGTGTTTGGGAAATATGGGGACAAGGAACTAGTCTGGGCATCCTCACAGGTCAGTGTTTCATATGCAACACCTTAAGTGAGTGGATGGGTGGGGCAGACCAGAGTAGGGAATATACTACTTCTTCCATTCACAATTTCGCTCTTGTACATCTGGGTCTTTCTGGATTGTGTGGCAAGGACAACACATTGGGTTGAGTATAAAAAGACTTCAAATGTCATCCTACATCTGCTAGCAAACACCAGTGTTATTTTGGACAGGTTTTTAAAAATTACCTGAAACTTGGAAATAGGCAAAAGAAATCATTGGGTGTTCTTTCAATGCAGACTTTCAATTTACTGGATGACTTTACTTCACTATAAGGCAAAGGTTCATTAGGAAAATTTTGTTCAGTGAAGATGCAAATAATTTCTTCCCAGTGGAACTAATAGCCTGAAAGTTTACAGTTTATGATCCAGTTAAACATAAGCCAGTTTTTGGATAGCTTGTAACTCGGCAAGCCATTAAATTGCTTATACATACCTAGCTTCTCAAATGTTCTCTGCACCAGTTTTAAATCTTACTGCTTTCCTCATTAATTAATGAGCTCAATAAAATATTTGAAACCTGTTCATTTAACATCTATATGAGAGACATGATTTTACCTTTTCGAAAATTATACTCTAACAGGCAATCTTATGCCTCTAAAGATTTGGTTTTCTTCTCTGTTAAAAAATACATTAGGACTAGAGGGTTTCTAAGAGCCCACTCTAAGGTATCTGAGCCACTAAGCCATCTGGGACCCTCTTTCCCAGCTTCCCAGGGTCTCTGGAGGAAGAACCACACTAACTTTCTAGAGCTGAGAATCAGTGCCTGCCAGCACTGCTCCCAGACATCCAGCCCCCAGAGAGGTGGTCAGATCACACCAGAATGCTGCTTGCCTGCAGCAATTCTAAGATTACTTGGAAGTTTCCAGGAGCCAAACTGTGTTGTTTCACCCAATTTACTCCATCCCCCTGCCTTTGTCTCCTCCAACCATTCCCTACTTCCCACTATAAACCTCAGAAATTCCTAGTTCCACACTGCAGGCTTTTAGTTTAATCCCAAGGGTAAGGCTTCACCCCTGAGTGTTCATCTCTTTGACATCCCTAAGTGGAAATTGATGACATTTGGCCTCTGCTGAGGGACCAGGGGTCAAACAGCTACTCCCTTCCCTCCCACTGCTGCAAAGAGGTGGGTCAGGATTCCTTTCTAAATCCGCTTCTGGCTCTGACATCTGATGAATCTGTCCTTCCAAACCTCCAGAGTCTTCCCTCCCTGTGACTTCTTGGCCTGAGAATGTTCAGACATAATGCACAAGCTGAAAGTGCCTTGAATTAACCAGGGGTGAAGATGTAAAGGATAGATGGTAGCACAGAACAAGAAAAGCAGGTCAAGAAGGGTCAGTGGATGCATTTAGCATTCCTTGAAATCCATAGCTTTTGGCCCTGGACTCTTATTATTGAAAAACTTTTCCATTTTAGGGGATGACTGATTTTGTTAACAGGAGTTTTTTGCTGAGTCCTCTCATGTCAGATCTCTGTTTGGCTGAGAATTATCTCTGTGCTTACAGTGTTCATAAAATAAATAAATAAATATATATATATATATATATATATATATATATATATATATATATATATATATATTTGTTTCTGATCCTAGTTTGGCTGCCTGACCTAACTGATAATACTTCCGCATGGCTTGGTTAGGTGCTGCTGAATTTCTCTCCATTTCTTTCTTCCCTCCAGTAACATCCCAATCCACTATTTCATAATTCAAGTTAATTACCAAGCATGGAGGTAGAGTAATGCTTCCTGGGCTGTAAAGGAGTGGAAAGATTTCCCTTTCTTTCCTTCTAGGTTCTTTGGCTGGTCTAATAATTAAATTGATATAAGACAGATTAACAGGAGAATGTCAAATAAAAGTATAACATGTGTACCTTCATTTATACGTGGGAGAGACCCAGGGAAACCGAGTAACTCCCCAAGATGGTAAGAATCATCATGTTAAATATTCAGCTAAAGACAAAAGAAGATGTTGAGGGTGAGGAGTCAGTTATGGAAGGTGATCAGGAAAACATAGTAAACAAGAGTAAGGTTGTTATACAGATTTAAGTCCTTACCTTCTCCATTGCAAAGAGTTTCTAGAGATTTAGAATCATCCTTCTCTTCCTGATACAGAGAGGGAGACACTCTCACACATGGAGATTTCCCTTATAAATATAAATGTCTCTTACAAAAGGGTAACTTCTACTCAGTTCTCAGAGCTTCTCCTCTGTCTGCTGTTTCTTAAAAATAGCCAGCTTAAAATAATCCTTATGCTGAAGAGACATGTTTTAGGATAACAAATTCTGCGCCTATTCAGTTCTGCCTTTGAAACTTCAAAAAAGAAGTTTCACAACCCAGAAGCTAAGTTGATAGATTGCTACATATCTCATTAAACCAATCTCCATCTTGAAAATAGGTCAGTTCAGTTAAATGGTCGTGTCTCATTTCAGGAGGTTGTCTTGTATTTGAGCTCCCCAAATTAGGCCTATATTGTGTGAGAAATCAGGTATTTAATAAGGCATTTCTATGGAAACAAAAGAAAAACAAAACTTAATGATTGCAGCAGACTGAAAACCCAGTCTGAGTTCTGAGGGCAGTCAGTCAAGAAGATTTCTAGAGAATACTCTAGATGTTGGGGTCAAAGCATCTTCTGTAGTTTGAATGTCTCTATTGATATCATCATGTGTTCAGGTAAACTTTCTGAGTGGTGCACGCAGCAGCAGACACAAAGATGGCCTACACATAAGCTGTTGTGATTTCTCTGAAGTTTGTATCAAGTCGTTCACATTCAGTTAGCAGGGTTTCAGGAAATAGTGCAGCTTTTGTTCTTAGTGATTCCAAGTCAAAAGGGTAACAGAAAATTGGAAACATTAGTTTGGGGTGTTATAGCCAGATATTGGAGGAAATTAGAAGAATTCAGGATTCAGTCCAGTTTACAGGTAAATGATAAAACCTCAAAGACAATTAACAGCACTAGAATCTAATATCCACAAAGGTGTGTTACTGAAACATACTTTATCTCTCTAAAATGACCCTCATTTCTATAAAAGAGAGCCAAATTAAGTCTAATTTTTTTGCAAAATACATCTGGTTTCAAAAAATTGACTTGACTATTTACGTAAGTGCAGCAAGAATAGTGATTGATCATAGAGGCTCTTTTAAATCTGTTTGCTGGAACTTTTCTTAAGAAATATCAGTTTGAACTTTTAAAAGCCTCTTAAGGCCAGGAAGCCAAGCCAAGGACTTACCATTAGAAATTTCCTGCAATACCTATAGATTTGGGTGAGTTTGTCTCTTCTCAAGGTCCCCAAAGTATCTTGAGGCTCTTGTACCTACCAAGAAGTGACCTTCCTTAGTCACCCAATTAGGTTGCTGGGAACCTTGTAAGCAGGGACAGGCCAGTATTTCCAAGGGGTTTTATTGGCTTCATAAAGTCAACCTTAGTTCCTTTAAGTTTTCTGGTTATATCTGAGTCTATGCACATTCTCAAACCTAACGTCCTAGTCAAAGCCTTGATAATATAACCAGTGTTTCCAACTGTCCTGTTATAAGAACAGATTCTTATTGAACTTATGCAAATAAATATATTACCATGAAAATAAGAATACTCATTGAGAGTTTATGAATTATAGAAGGATCAAGAAGGGAGAAAAAGATAAATAAGTCATCTTTGTTGATAGCTTAAGAGAAAAGAGGGAGGGTTTCCCTCAAATCTGGAAAAACTAAAACATTTTTAAAAATCAGCAGTGTTTCAAATAAAAATCATAAAATTATAATCATCCTCATCAGTTCATTCAGTCCCATGTTATTAATTCTTGTTCTGCTTGAATCCAGTTTTTCCATGAGTTCTGAAAATTCCTACCCAGTTCAGTTTTATGATCTTAAAGTTATCAGAAACCTGTATTCTAGAGTACTTGTTTGAGCCTGCTCCATGAATCTCTCTGAAAATGAAACATATTTGCAAAAGCATAAAAGTAAAAGAGTAACTCTCTGTAAATGACAAAGACTTTAAAATGGCCATGGTTAAAGATCTCATGAGAGTTCATTATAATGCAGTTGACTAGGAAATATGCTTATTTTTGTAACACACAACACTTCAAGATAATAATTAGAATTAAAAGTGATAACATACCAGGACATATCAGATTTTATACAATTTCTAGAACACATATAAATAACATGTAGCCACACAAATATAAGAAGGTTTAGCATCATTTATTTGGCAATGCTTCTCACATAATCCAACATATCAAACAAGCCTAATTAGTTCATCATCTCTCCGCTATAAAGAGAGAGAACAAATATTATATGATAGCACTTATATGTGGAATCTAAAAAATTAATACAAACGAATCTGTATACAAAACAGAAACAGAGTAACAGAGATAGAAAACAAACTTACGGTTACCAAAGGGGAGAGAGGGTGGAGGGATAAATTAGGTATTGGGGATTAGCAGATATAAACTATTATATATAAAATAGATGAACAAGGTCCTACTGTATAGCACAGGAAACTATATTCAACATCCTGTAATAAACCATAATGAAAAAAATATGAAAAAGAATATATATATATATATAATTAAATCACTCTTCTGTTCACCAGAAACTAACATAACATTGTAAAACAATTATACTTCAATTTTTTTTTTAAAAAAAGGAGAGAGAACAAATCTTTTGAGATGTTCCAGGGGCCCTCTGAGAAATCCCCAAATTAGTTTGAGGTCAAAAGATTTTATTTAGAATTTAATTTTGGGAAGTTTGTGAAAAATATCAAAAGGTTTGGATACTTGACTAAATAGGATCCCAGATTATTAATAAACAATACTTAATAATCTATGTGACAAAGTGACAATAAAGTGTTTCAAAGACAAATATAGAATGTTACAGAGTGTTAACAAAACTTCACTCTTTTAATATTGAGAAGATTCAGTTTTCTTAAGTTATCAAAGACCTGATTAAGATGACATGAAGCACAGGAAATTATTTTGATAAAACACAGAACTTCTGTTTTTTAGGAAGGTTATTTAATAGGTAAAGAAAAACCTTTCACAGTCTCTTATCAGGAGCAGACCAACAGTCCAGTAAAACTTTGTCTTTTCAGTATATGAAAAAAAACTCAAGTTTTAGTTTTATATAAGTACACTATTAATATTAAGGCTTATTTAAAAAACACTTTTAATAACAATTCAATTTTAGCCAGCTTGATTAGACTAGGTAAAATTTCCCATGCTCATGCTTAATCTCCCTCTCTATATAGTTACAGATATAGATATGTCCATAATTTGTCCTCTATTTTTCTGTTTTCCTCTTTTCAATTCTGAAATAATCAGTATTACTTTAGGACAAATTTACTTTCTTTTCCATTAACAAAAATGCATCTCCATATCTCATACCTTTTCTTAGCCAAAAACACGTCTTACTTTCCTTGCATACAGAATTTTTCCCCTTATTATTTCTAGTAGTTTACATATATAGTTGATGCTTGAACAACATGGGTTTGAACAGCATGGGTCCACTTATACGCAGATTTTTTTTTCAATAAATATGTACTACAGTACTATATGATCTGAGTTGGTCATTCCATTGGAGGAACCCCCTTCCCCGATTTCAGTATATATATTTTTTCTCTCTCTTGAGCTGATCAGTTTTCCCAATGAGGAACTATCCATTCTTTGTGTATTTGAGGGGAGGGTTAGTAGGATATAATGCTGGCTCCTAGATTTGGTAGAGGGCTAAGGGAGTGTCTGTAGTCAGTATGTAGACTTTCACTATCTTTCTGATTGCTGGTTGGTAGCCCCTCCCTTAACTATGCCCAAGTTCCTAAGCCCAGAGTCCCTCTGGGTCAATGTCTTCAGAGAATAAACCTCCATTCCTCACCCTGGAATGAGTTAAGAGTGGGTACAAGGCTGCATCGGAGTGGGGAAAAGGAACTTTTTCTAAAGGCTTTCAACCAATCCGTCCACTTCAGGCTTCCTAACACCCACCTTCAGAGCTACTTGTTGCCTACAGTTTTTGAACTTTTATGAAATTGTGCCACATCAATTGCCTTGCAGCTTGGTTTTCCTTTGCCTAACTTGTATTCCAGATCTCTCTGCTAAGTCAGTAACCCATCACTAATCCATCCGTTTTGTAGCTTCTACCCATGCTCTTCGCCTTGTGAATTGATGCCTTTTCCCCCCCTTTTACTATCACGCAGTGGGATTTCAAGAGCGATCAGAAGGAAATGCATGTGTTCAATCCTCTGTGTTTAATTAGAAGTCATTAACCTATTTAACAGTTGGAGAAACTGAGGTTCAGGGAGGGATAATGACCTGCACCAGTCATATCTCATAACCAAGCCAGAAATAAAGTCTCTAGTCCTCATGTGTATGTTCTTTATGAAAGAAGCAAAAAGGTATGAAAACAGGAGGAATGCAGACATTTAGTAAAGTGGTTTGGGGGTGGGGGCATATATAAATGGAGAGTGCTGATGGGAGTGGCCTGAGAGGCAATGAAAAGAGATGGCCAGAAATAAAAGGAAGTGTTTTCATCCTTGGGTTTTCTGCCATCTTGCATTTCATTGTCTTCAAATTCCTTCAAGATATTTATTGTCTATAAGAACCCCTCTCTGTGTTTACCACTCTCCTATTTCAAGCCAGAATCCTAAATGGTTCTATCCTATACTCCATTCTTTTGCAGAAAGATATAATATTTTTAAAATGTTATTCTACTCAAATTGCCCATATTCTCAAATGCTTGCAATGACTCCCCACTGCCTATGAGGTAAAATCCAAATCCCCTCATTATTTCAATAATCTGAGTCCCTGAACTGGTTGGGGAGAGGGGTGGATAGGAAAACCTAGTGGCAAGAGATGGGAGCAACTTGACAAAAGAAGGGACAATAAGCATTGGTGAAAAGGAGGAGAAGTTAAAAATGACTCTAAGGTGATAAGCTTGAGTGACTAGGGCAAATTTGAACAAGAAAGTCAGATGCTGATGAGCCTGATTTTGAATGTGGGAAGGTAGAGATGGTAGTACAAGAACCATGTAGAAATGCCTAGCAGACAGATGGAAAGAGAGAGTGAAAGATGTAGCTATGCATCACAAGATCTCAGGATTGGCATGTTCTTACATGATTCCCAATCCAATGCTAGAAGGAATGAGAGAATATGATAGCTCCAAGGGTCACCATACTATTTAAGCCCACCCAAATATCTCCATTCTAAACAGATTCCCTTTGATTTGATGATGCTTTAGAAAATCTCTTTACGATGGGGATATTTGGGTGAGTTTATGTAGGAGAGAAAAAAGAACAAGAGGGGATGTGTATGTCAATATTTCTAATCTATACTCTTTTTTGTTGTTGTTGTTAAAGCTAAAGCATACCCAAAACATAACTGCCTGATCCCTGCAGTGATACTGATAACTGTATTAATTTCTTGTTGCTGCTGTAACAAATTACCATGAATTTAAACAACAACTCCTGCCTTAAAACAACACAAATTTACTTTACCATGGTTTTGGAGGTTAGAAGTCTAATATCAGCCTCACTTGGCTAAAGTCATGTGTCAGCAGAGCTGGTTCCTTCTGGAGGCTCTAGGGGAGAATATATTTCTTTGCCTTTATGAGCTTCTAAAGGCTGCTTGCATTCCTTGGCTTGTGACCCCTTCCTCTACCTTCAGAGCACATCACTTCAACCTCTGGTTCTCTAGTTAATTTGCCTTTTTCTGACGATGACCCTCTTGCCTCCCTCCTATAAAAACCCATGTGATTACATTTGGCCCGTTTGGGTAACACAGGATAATCTCCTCATCTCAAGATCCTTAAATTAGTCGCATCTGAGAAGTCCCTTTAGCCATGTAAAGTAACATATTAGGACATGGGCATTTTGGGGGAACCATTATTCAGCCTACTACAATAACTTTCTGATGAAACTCAGGACTCTCAGTTCTTGTCAAGATATGGTCTATATATATTGATATCAATGAATGAGTGAATGCATGAGTAAAAATCTTTTAATGATTTAACAAATATTTATTATTGGGTCCATTATCTGCTAGGTCATGTTTTAAACTATCTGCAAAGGAGGTCCAGGAACCAGTTCTTATTCTATAAACTTGACCCTGCATTGGTCCCAAAGCAAATTCTGTCATATTAAAATGGCAGCCAGTTCATTGATTACCATGGAATTAAGACAACAGAAGACAAGTCTTTTTTCATCATTCTACTTATAGGTATTTAGATACCAAAAAGGTAAACAGAGCAACAACACAGACACAGCCGTACCTGAACAGCTGCTCCTGGTTAAGGGAATCATTTGGTAGGACTGGGGGAGATAATCTGAAAAAGCTGTCCGGAGCAGACCCTCTAGGTGAGCACCTCTCCTGCCTGCCCCAGGTATCTTGACTTTCCCTGAAGATCCTACATGTAGCCTTGGGGCCTGTTCCCCGTGTGGGCTGTGAGTTTGACCCCAGTGGTGAGGGGCCTGCCCTCCTTGTAGCCTGAGTGTCTGACCTTGATGTGGCCCTTGGGATTGTCCCCCGTGTGGGCTGTGGGTCTGTCACCTTTGTGGCCTGACGATCTGTCCCTTGGGTGGCTTGTGCATCCTGTGTCAACTGCTGGCCTGACATCTTTACAGCCTGAGAATATGTCAGCCGGGGGGCCTGTGGTCCTTTCCCCAGTGTGGATTGTGAACGTGCCAACCCTTTAGGTAATGGACCTATTGCTTGCCTGGGCTGTGGGTCTGTCCACCCTGGGGGAAGTGATCCTGCTACTTGGATGGGCTGTGGGCCTGTTCCCTGTGCAGCCTGCTGGTCTGCCCTTGGTGTGAGCAGTCGGCCCATCTCCCATTTGAGCTGAGGGCCTGCCCCAGGCGCTTGCATCCTAGCAGTGGCATGGCTGGGTCCTGGGCCTTTATGGGAGCAGGAATACCCGCTTCCCTGAGTCTCCTTTGCCTCAGATGACTGGTTCCTAGCTCGGTTTTGGCCACACACTTCACCAAGGTGAGGAGAGGAGCATCCAGTCTTCATGTAGGAGGGAGAGGATTTGGCTGGCTCTGTCATGCAGTTTTGTAAGTTCTGTATACAGAAGCCCAGAGCACATGCCTCACAATTGACCATATCATGGTGCCCCTCCAAAGGCACCTCCTGGATTACTGGTATCTCCAAAACCTTCCTGATACCATTTCTGTAGAATCTCTCCAGAATACGCTGCACCAGGTTGTTCAGAATCCTCTTGGTGCTATCCAGGGAGAACTCAGGCTTCTCAAATTGAGACTGGGAACACTTCCGGCACCTCTGACCAAACAGCCGCACAAGCACCTTCCCCTGGGACTTCTGGTGCTCCAGGTACATGTGAAATAGGATCTGCACTTGGGCGGAAGCCCAGCTTCGACGGCATGAGGAACACCAGAACCTACAGACAGAAGATCATCGTGCCCTCAGCTGATTGTTGACCAAGGCCAGGGAAATGGTCCTGGCCTCGGTCTCTAAGAACCCTTTCAACTTGAAAATGTGTATGTGATATTTCAAATTTGACAAGAATGAGAGGGACTGCATTTCTAATAAAGCTTTCTCCTGTGGCCCATTGAACTCCCACCTATATGTGGTACCAAGTCTGCCTCTTTACCAGTAAAACACCTCTGGATGTCTCAGAGGGAAAAACATTTCTGCCATTTGCCAGTGAAATTTGGTCTTCACAAGGTCATAGAAAACTCTTATAAAGTACCTATTTTGAGTCAATGTTTTACAATGTTATCCCATTTTATCTTTAAAGCACTCTTCTGAGGTAGGCATTATTGAGCCCAATATGCAGATAAGGAAACTGAATCATAAAACAATACACAACTTGCTTAAGGACACACAAAGTTAAGTGGTAGAGCCATGTTTCCAATCCCAACATTATCTAACTACTATACCACATCACCTCTATTGAGCAATGTGGTTAGTTTTGTACCTGACTTAGGACCTGGAACCATAATACTTGGGTTGGAGACTCAAGTCCATAGTTTTCAACAGGGGCACTTTGGAAAAAGCACTACTCTAAGCCTCAATTTTTACATCCATAAAATATTCAAGGGTTATATTGTCAACATTAAATGAGATAATATATGTGAAAGCATTTTGTAAACTACAAAGTGCTTTTCAAAAGCTGGTTGATATTTTTCTAAAACTATGCTGATCTGTTGCTTTTTCCAACTCAGAATGACTATCAGGTCAATTCATCTGAACAAGAGAAGCACCTGTCCATTTGTGGCAGTGCCAAACTGATAAAAGACGTCATGAGTCCCTCAAAGAGCTCTGGCTGGTGCAAAGAGAGACTCTTACATAGTTCACCAGGTTCCAAGCAGAACAGAATGACTGCTATGTGGGCTCTGGCCAATGGCTTGAAAACTGTGTTCTGTAGAGCCCCGGGAAGCTTCATGTAAACAATGGGTTCTGCAGCTAAAAATAATTATATATAAATATATATGTTTTGTAGTATGTAATATATGAACATATGTTATTCATAAATGTATTACAAACATATAGATAGATAGATAGATAGATAGATAGATAGATAGATAGATAGATAGATAGATAGATAGATATAGAGAGAGGGAGAGAGAGAGAACCATTCACTGTCTTATGGGAATGGAGAAGAAAGAACACTTACTCTCCCTAGGAAGACCAGGGTACTTGAGTTAGTCCTTGAGGGACAAGTAGGGAGGGAGGGAGGAAGAAAGGGCCTGCTGAACAGGCAGAACATCATAGGCAAGGGTATAGAAGTCTGAAAATTTATGGCATGGCTAATAAGCCATAAGGAATGGAACAGAGGACACCTGAGGCAGGATGGGGGCAGGCAGGGAAGCAGGATAACAGGTGAGGTGGAAAGTGAAGCAAAAGCTCCTGCATGCCATATAAAGAGAAGACTTGATTGTCCAAGTCAGCATTTCTCACCCTTCTGCATGGGCAAAGAAGCTGGTTCCTGCAACTTAGAGGCTCATTGGAAGTTAAAGAGGGAGACAGACAATAAGGGAGGGGCAGTATTTAGGGACGGCAAGAACCAGGTTTTAATTTCTTGCAGCATCAATCCCTATTATCTTCAGGCCTTCAGTAAAGTAATGTTCAAAGCCATTGCTTGGCCTTAATCAATTCTTGGGGCTATAAAGGAAGGCCCCAGTCCTAGGCTGGTACTGACCAGGACTAGGCTAGTAGGACTGCTGCAGCCTGGGGAAGCCAGACAGGACTGATGGGGGAGAGCAGGTCTCTATATAGAAGCAGTCTGGAATAAATTGTGATGAGAGAATAGGAGGGCAGATTTACAGTATTCCCTGGGGATTTCCGGAAATACTTAGGGAGGAAGCCTAGTAAAAGAAAAAATTTCCTACCAAAATTTCCTACCATTAAGCAAAATAGAGGCTTAGAGCCTTATCATTTCCATCGTAAAGAACACTGTGATTACAAAATCATGAAGAGCCTGGTGACATATATTCTTTTAACAAGCTCTCAAAAGAATCATCAATGCTTAGCTGAACCTCTTGGCTCAGAAAGGCCCATGGCTGGACAGACTCTCACATACCTGCCAAATGCTCTCTGCTTGTATTGCTTCCACCCTAGGGCTGCACAGTCTGGCCGAAGGTTCCCATCCATCTTCAGGGTCCATCTTGCCTGGGGTTTCTCCTGCCAGATCAGTTCTTGAAATGTCCGCTCCCATGTCCCAACATCCAAAACCATTCTCTTGCTCTGAGGCGTGGAGTCCATGTTGACAATAACTTGCAGTTTCCAGTAAGAAGAAAAAACAGTTTCAGTTTCAGTTTCAGTTTCTCCATCCGGACAGACATCAACTGCTTTTTTTTTTTTTTTTAAACATCTTTTTTGGAGTATAATTGCTTTACAATGGTGTGTTAGTTTCTGCTTTACAACAAAGTGAATCAGTTATACATATACATATATCCCCATATCTCTTCCCTCTTGCATCTCCCTCCCTCCCACCCTCCCTATCCGCCCCCTCTAGGTGGTTGCAAAGCATTGAGCTGATCCCCCTGTGCTATGCGGCTGCTTCCCACTAGCTATCCACCCTATGTTTGGTAGTGTACATATGTCCATGCCACTCTCTCACCTCATCACAGCTTACCCTTCCCCCTCCCCATATCCTCAAGGCCATGCTCTAGTAGGTCTGTGTTTTATTCCCGTCCTACCCCTAGGCTCTTCATAACCCTTTTTTTTTTCTTAGATTCCATATATATGTGTTAGCATACAGTATTTGTTTTTCTCTTTCTGACTTACTTCACTCTGTATGACAGGCTCCAGGTTTGACTTTTGTTTCAGACTGTTTGAGTACACAGAGCAAGTTTTTGTTTTGAGGACAGGGGGCAGCAGGGATTTGCTAGTTTGTGAACAGGTCTTGCTAAGGAATGTCTGAATACAAAACTCTGGTCTAGATTCTGAGGCGCCTATAAGTTAGTTTTTATTTCATTTTTCTCTTATTTTTACACTAGGCAAAGCACTATGCTCAGCATTGGGACAAGTAACATCGACTAAGAATAAGTTCCTATGCCCATAGATGCTCACGCTCTCGTGCAGACACTGAGTAGGGGGGGGTCGGTGCGGGGAAGCACTTGTCCAAGGCTCCTTTCGTGCACCTGACGAGACCTCACCACAGTCCCTTAGGTGGGATTATTCCTGGTATTTTTCAGGCGAGTGGCACAGAGAGTGGAGGTACCTTGTTCAAAGTCACCCAGTCGGTAAGCAGCATAAGTGAGACTTGAACCCTGTCCTGTGAGATTCTAAATCTGTGATGTCTCCAGCCACCTCCCTCCCTGAGGAGAGCTCAGAGGGAGCTCAGAATGGTGTTTTGGGTTCCAGGTTGGCACTCTGGAGCCAGTGGGAAGAACCATCGTGAAACCCTGACCTAGTGATTTGGTCTAGTGAGATATCCTGGGTCGTGAGGCAGGACTGTAGGCCAAATGAAAGGATTACTTAACTCTGCCTTTCGCTGTGTAAATTATCATGTAATGCAGTATACGAGCAGGTGTGGGAGCCATCTTTGCATGTCAGGATAGAGTTTCCATTCCTGGGGTGAGGAATTGGAACTAGATGACCTATAAAGTCACTTCTAACTCAAAAGAGTCTGAGATTCTAGAAAGTAAGCTCTGTCCCTCTGGAGTTGAAATTCAAGTGGGGAAGGTAAGACAAGTAGGATGCTTATGTCCTTGGAAGCCCCTACAGTTATTGGGTCCCAGATAGGATAAGCCTAAGTCTTCTCGTGCTTTCTGGATTTTAACGTGTTCTATTTGGGAGGCAGAAACTCCACCCCCGTCCCCCCTCCCAGGATATTCTGTTCTGTACAAACTCTCTCTGCTTTTATAACCTTATACATTGAGGGTGCTTATGTCTGCAGAGACAATATAGGAAACTCTTGTCTGCACAGATAGTTGGAGGAACTTGGAATTAAACCCATGGGATATTATAACTGGAAATCCCTTAGGAATCAACTTGTCCTCTTTTCTCTCTGAATATTATACATAAGAAAATAGAGACGAAGAGGAAAGAAGTCTCCTGCCCAAGGTCACACAGAAAGTTATTGCCAATAGAGGGCCAGAACCCAGACATCCCATGTCCTAGCTCTGAGCTCTGCTCACCTGCTCCAACCATGCCTAGGCTCTTTCCCTACCCTTCCTCTCCTACTTGCTGCTGGGTTTAAGAACCCAAGCCCACTCTCTTTGTCCTGTATCCTCAGAGCATCCCTGTCTCCTGACTCCTCAAATGGTCTTTTTTTCCCAAAATGTAGCCTTGACTGATCCACTGCACTCCCTGCCATTTCCCTCTGCCTCTGCTTCATGTGCTTCCTTTGACACACACAACTGCTCCAGGCCAGCCTTGTCCAATGGACAGGGGCATGGGGAGACCAGGGGTATGTATTGAGATTTGAGGGCTGGAGTAAGCCCACTACCTTCCTCACCACCATGATGAAAAAAAGAAGAAAGAGAAAGAAATTACAGCCCTTTAAAAACCCCATGGATCCACTGTAAGCCACTTGTTTCCTTGTACCAAGGCATCGTGACTTTAGGATAATCAAATCATGGAACTTGTAGTTGGAAGAAACCTCATATATCATCTTGTGACCTCCCCCTCCCATGTCATTGATAGCCAAGGTGTCAAAATGACTTACCCAAGTCACACAGGGTGGTGACCTCTAGGCTTTCATCAACAGTTGGTGCCTTATCATAGATTGGCTGAAGAGTTCCTGAGAGACAGTCAGAAAAGAGGAAGGATCCTCAAAGGACACAAAGTACAGGTCAGTTCTGAAAAAGGAAAATTTAGATTCTCAGCAGTTTTGAGCTGGAATGAATCTACAGGGTCATCTAATCCTTGGATGGCACATGATGTCACTCTCCTATTCTTTTTCAAGGCAGACATTGCTAATCAATTATTGCACTCTTCTCTCTGGGTCTAGGCATAACTTCAAAATCTCTTTCATCAATGATCTAGGCAGCCACTGCCAACTGATCGATAGATGACAATTTTTTTGCCATTCCTGCAATAGTTCAGCTCCCTTATTTTACAAGTTGCAGAAACCAAAGCCAAGATAGATTTAATTTAACTAGGACTAAAGTACAGTTTTTGTAATCTTAGGCATGTACTCATTTTCAGAATATCACATGACCTATTACAAATAGGTCTAACACAGAGTTTAACACAAAGAGATGTATTCTTCTTGGGGACATTTTAGGCAGAGGAAGAAAGGAGGTTAGACATTAGTGATAGAGATTGAGGGGGTGGGACTGAAAAAGGAGATGGAGACCCTATCTATGGAGGTAATCCATTTGATACTTTATTTCCATAATTACTCTAGCTTGCGAGTGGATGGGATGGAGGGATTGGCTTGGTTAAAGGAGAGAAACAAGAAACAAGAAATGTAGTCCTTAATGTGGTAATAATTTTACATTTTAAACATTTCTTTTCTAGAGAAAACTCTAATTCAGAAAGATATATGCACCCCCGTGTTCATAGTAGCACTTTTTACAATAGCTAAGACATGTGAGCAACCTAAATGTCCACTGATAGATGAATGGATAAAGAAGATGTGGTACATATACACAATGGAATATTAGCCATAAAAAAGAATGCTATAATGCCACTTGTAGCAACGTTGATGGACGTAGAGATTATGATATTAAGTTAAGTAAGTCAGAGAGAGAAAGACAAATATCATATGATATCATTTATATGTGGAATCTAAAAAAAAAAACAAAGTACAAGTGAACTTATTTACAAACCAGAAATCAACTCACAAATAGAAAACAAATTTATGGCTACCAAAGGGAAAAGGGAGGGGAGGGATAAATTAGGAGTTTGAGATTAACATATACACATTACTATGTATAAAACAGATAAACAACAAGGACCTATTGTGTAGCACAGGGAACTATATTCATTATTTTGTAATAACTTAAAAAATATCTCTTTGATTAGTTAGCACAAATACTATAGGTATATGGAACATAGATACAAAAAAAATTTAAGGTGATTGATCTGGGGAACAATGAGGCTGGATGATCCCTAACCTAAATCCGTTTCTCCTGCCTCAATGCTTCAGAGTAGGGAGAAGTGAATTCTGGACTAGGAATCACTGCTATGTTGGTGATGCCAGACAAATATCTTCCTCTCTTGGATGCTGGCATGACTTGTCCAGTAAGTTGCAGGGCCAGGACTCAGATTTCTCTGATGCCACACTAAGACCCATGAAAGAATAGGCATGTCTAAAGAAAGACTGAGTTGCTAATGGTTGAAGAACAGGCAGAAGGCGTGGGAAGCCATTTGGGGGAATCTAAGTGGGTTCTTCATGCTGCTGCTCTAAGGGTTGTGCTCTCTGAGCTGGGGCCCCTGGGCACATCCTAGGAAGAACTGCCATTCCAGTTAGGATGACTTCTCAGCAAAAGGTCGGCCTGGAGGGGAAGGGAGGTGTTGAACTCACATTGCCTGGAATGTAATGGAAGGGGCTGTTTCTGCTCTCATCATTGCCCCTTTGCTGCATGTATGGATAGTCACAAACACAATAGGGAATCAGCAAGCTCAAGGGAAAGCAGAATTAGACCGTGGCCTTGAAAAGATCAAATAACACATTTATCAAATACCTATAACCTGCTGGTCCTTACCCTCAGGCAGGGGGCAGCCCAGCAGGAAAGACAGATATGTATATAAAAGAGCATCTAGCTTTACTTTGCCCTGTTTCACTTTTCTCAGCTTATCCTTTTAGTTAAGAGTGTAGAACTAGAGCCAGCCTGCCTGGGTTGAGTGCTAGTTCTACCATGTACACCTTGGTGGCCTGGGAAAATCCCTTTAACTTCTCTGTGCCTCAGTTTCTCCATCAAAAGAACTAGGAATAATAACACTACCTACCTTATAGGGCTGTTGTGAGGCTTGAATGAGTATAAACATATTTATTGTCATTTAATAAGCAAATAGAAGTGTTCGCTAGTTTTCTATTGTTGCTATGTTGCATGTTTCTTTGTAAGTTACCATAAAGTCTTTCACCTCTCTATCTATCATCTATCTATCTATCTATCTATCTATCTATCTATCTATCTATCTATCTATCTATCTGTCATCTACCTATCTGTAGTAGTACAGGGTGAAAAAAACTGCAAATAATTGTGTATATAAGGCCTCCAAGAGCACAGCAGTCACTTAGGAATCCAGTCTGAGCAGCGATATGTATTCCTATCATACCTTGTTATCTATCCCCAGCCCCACTCTGTTCCAGGCACCTCCCTGGGCGGGGCCAGTGCTCCCCCAGGACTCATGTCCAGCCCCTCTCTGGATAGTCAACTCCCCTGTAAAAGTGAAATAAGAGTTGTGAGAGGAGAAGGAAGCCCAGAGCCTGCTGGCGCTCAGGCCCAGGGCTAGGCCTCCTGAGAACACCATTCCAGACAGCAAAGATCACACTCAAAGGACAATAAAGTAAACCTTTTAGAAAGAACCAGAAGTATGTGTAAAATCAAAAGAACTGAAACAAAAGCTCACAAATTTTCCAAGAAGCAGTTTGTTTCACAGTTTCCATGAAAACCTGTTTGGTGTCAGGCCTCGCACAGTCCATCTGGGAAACTGGGGTTTGCCTTAATAGACAACCATTTGGATATTTTGTGGTAGAAGACCTTCTGTGAACTTGAAGAAAGCTGACCCCAGAGAGGAGAGTGGCCAACCCCAGGCTGCTCAGCCTAGAAACAGAGCCCCAGACTCCCATTCTTGACATCCACCTTCTCTTTTTCAGCACAGGTTGTTTTAAAACCAGAGTCAGAAATATTTGGGCTCTGTTCCAAAGCTGTGGTGAAGATGTGATAAAGCAGAGTCTTTAGACCCCCTTCCCCTGCCACCGCAGGCCAGGCCAGGAAACCAGCAGGAGGAAGCTATACCCACCCATTGGCTTTTCTTTTCTGACTCACTTTACCTAATTCCTCCCTCCTGCCCCCAGGGATCACCCCTCACATTAACCACCTGCACTAAGTTCTTGTCTTGGGCTGTGCTTCTAGAAGAACCCCAGCCAAGACAAAGAGCAACTTAATTTTCCTTCACTTCCTGCTCATGTGTACAAAAGTCATTTTCCAGTCTGACATGGAAGGAGCCTAGAAGTAATCACTTCCATCCCTACAACAAGAAAAAAGCTGAGCAAACTGAAAGTCAACAACCCTTCTTAGATTCATGAGAGAATTTGGGGTCACAGGGCAAACCACTGCCCTGAAAACTGGAGGGACAGATGGGGGGATAAAGAGGATCACAGCTTACCACAGTGAAATGCTCAGAAGCAGAAGCCCCCGCGGGAACCTGTACCAGCAGGAACAGTTTACACTGCTGTCAACGGCCAATTGCTAGAAGTTCAGTGGACAAGCTTGAGAATTAAAAAATCCAGGGGACCCAGTCTTAGGGGGGTTTCCCACCTTTTTGTGAGTTTTACCTCCAGGAAAAACTCACTACAAAGATGGAGAAAAATCTTCCTGTGCCTTCTGACAGGGAAAGGAGGAAAAAAACATTTTTTAAAACACTCAGAACTCTCTGTTCTTAAAGTCTGCCTTTAAGGAAAACTGTTTCACTGGAGTATAACACAGCTGGGTTTTACAGAAGCCTAACTGACCTGGGGGAAAGGAAATACCCAAATGCCAGCCCCTTTTATCCTTCACTGTGAGGGACGGGAATGACTTCACTCCTTTTCTGATCGATAATGAGTACAAAGCCCACCAAACTTGCAGTGACAAGAATGCAGAGCCTGGCATACACTTAAGGGGGCAGGGCTACCCCTGTGCTGCTTTCTGGCAGAGGTGCCAGGTCCCACACAGGTCAAACTAATCCTCAACTCATCTCATAATATTTGGGGGAGGAATAAAGAATTTAGCTCTCAAGATTTCTAAATATACAACTAGAATCATTAAACCACCAAGACTTGGAAGAGATTTTAAAGGCTCTCTAAGACCTATTCTTTACTTGCTTGCTTTGTAGTGGTTACCATTTGAATTATGAGTAAAAATTCAGATACTGTTTCTAGACTGACTCAGGGCGAAATGCATTGGACTTAAAATTAGAAGACAAGGCTATATGTTCCAACTCCAACACTTATTGAGTTACTTAAGATCTTTGAATCTTAATGTCTTCATCTACCAAATGGAAATAATAATACCCATACCATTAGATTTAATGGTATGTGTACTAATATGGTATAGATATGAACCATAACTACAAAACATCAGTATTATTTCAAAAAAAGAAAGAATATGTAGAGGCTTGAAATAATAGCTCTTGGATGGAAAATAATATTTGAACCAGATATTTAAAGGGTAAAAAAGAGATAAGGACGCTTATATGTAAAGGAGAGAGATATGTAAGACCAAGAACCTAGAAAGTGTTTGTGTCTGTATGTTATGGAGAAGAGAAGCGGAAGATAAAATGAATAACTAAATTTTAGAGCAGTTTATCTCTTAGATATGTTTATCACCATATCTTTGTTGTTCCTACAATAGCCCAATGGCTTATGACCCTTAATAAGGAATGTTTCAGAACAGATGCATATAACGGAGCTTTGGAAAATACAGAAGTCCAGGCCTACCTTTGGAAATTCTGATTCTACATGTTTGGGGGTAGAGAGGCATGTATTTTTAGAAAACGCCAAGAATGATTCCAAAATACACTCCTGCATAAAAATCACTATAAATTAAAAATCTGAGGCTCAGGAAGCTTGAGCAAATCCTAAGACCTAACATATGAGTGGCAGAGATAGGAGATGAATCCGGGTGCTTTAAATCCCACTTGTGTGCTTTTTTCCACCATGCAGATCTGGAAGGCAAGGTCAGCCTTCATTAGTCTAGTCATTATGGCTGAGTTGACCTGGCACCAGAAAGCAGCTTGCTCTCTGATGGAAGGAGGCCATGAGATGGCCACAGTCCTAATGTACGAATTGAATTAACAGCAGCACACATTGAAATCCAGGGAGGGGAGCTATGAGAAATGAAGGCAGATCATCCAGGGCCAAGGTGACGTGAAGCTGGGAGATGCTGCACAGCCTGCTGATGTCCACACCAATAAGCCAAACTTGGCTTTTCACCTCTGCAGCTTCAGTCTGGCCATGGAAATGCAGCTTGGGCCTCGGTGAGAGCCCTGTGGCCCCTCCTGATGTTAGTGAGAACTTTCGACCTGTGCAAAGAGCAACCAGGGCCTCAGGCCAGTAGCAGGAAACAAGCAGGCTCGAAGCCACAGACTCACCCAGGGGTGGTTTGGTGAGAGCATTAAATTTCCTTGATCTTGACCTCCATGTAGGTGTTTTGCAAAAATTCAGGATTACCCCCCCCCAAAGGATAGTTCATGAGATTTATGCTGGAGTTGTTTTACAGTCTGACCTAGAGTCTTCCACTGAAGTTATTGACTTCTCCCGAGTTTATTCTGACAGGCCATTGTGATAGCCTGTTTTGTGTATCTCTCCGTGGGGCATTCTTCATTCTCAGCCACAGACTGAAGATCAGGTTTTCCATTGTTGTTGGGGAGAAAGAGGTCAATGCTGTCTCTTTCCCTGCCAACTCCTCAGAGATATTTTTTTTCCATTTCGTTTTAAAAAAATCCAGGTACATTATAACCCTGATTCAATGAGGAGGAGCCTGTCTGGCCCTGTGATCACCTTTAATTACTGGGAATCAGTTGAACGTGTCAGGTCTGCAGAGAGAGATCAGTAAGGGCTACTGCTTCAGACCAAAACCTACTGTGCACATGACCTGCTCAGAAGATGGAAAGGCTGGGAGATTATAGGTGATGAATGCTGCTTGAGGCATCAGCACTATTGTACTCTTTTCTCTCCCTGTTCTTCCCTTACAGTGCCATGATTTATAATGCTCTGTCATGTCCAATTTTGGTAGCGGCCTGATGGTTGTCATAAGGCTGTAAACACGCTGAGGTTTTACTTTCTTGTGTGTTTTCTCCCACTTTGTATTTGTTATAATCCATGTCACCGAATAATGGATTATTTTTTTTTGATCCATTTTTCTGTTCCTGAGGTTTGGGAAATGAATATTCAGAGTGTCAATATGTGGAACTGAGCTGAAAAATTATTCTGCCATAGATATTTAGGGAGAAGAAAATGAGATACTGTTCCAGAGAATTTGATAAGCATAAAGGGGATCAGATTAGGGGCAAGAGGATCTGGATTTGAATCCAGGCTTTGCCACTAGCCGATTGCCATGATCTGGACACGTTGCTTCAACTCCCTGCCTCAGCTTCCCCTTCTGCATAATAAAGCATTGGACTAGATGATCGATCTCCAAGTTCACTTGCAATTCTGACATTCTGTGGATGGATCAGGACTCTGGATCTACATTAGGGGATGTGAAAGAGTCCTCTTGTGTCCCATGTTAGTACTATTGACAACGTCAAGTTGTCCCAATGTCCCAAGTGTGCAGTAGAGTAGTGAACTTGAGTGCCATCCTCCAGAAGGTTGTATCTCCTGGTAGGCTTTTCCCTCGGAGAAAACTGGTGAGTATGTAAGCTAAGGAGGAGATCTGGAATGTACCTGCTGGAAGAGGAGAAAGCCAGCATGTATGTACAAGTCAGTGTCTGAGAAGAGGGAAGAAATGGTGAAGTAAATGGGACTACTTACTTTGAGGAAGGAAAGATGCACTAGACAGGTGGCTACCTGGAATGACCAAGGATTTTTCATGTGCAAGAAGAAGCAACCTTCAAGTCATTGAGCACATCATGGTCCGTATTCATTTGTAGCCTTCTGAAATGTTTCCATTCTTCCCTGCATGATTTCCTTAAGTGTAAGTGCTAGAGAGATTTGAAGTGTAACAAGTACTATTGAGTCTAGATTTAAGGATAAAATCCAATTGAGAACCAAAAACAAAACAAGACATTACTTAGAATCTGCACATACCCCAAGAGGCATGACATAGTTTTATTCTGCCAAGACAAGTCAGCTTCAATGAAGAAATTCCACTTAAATCCCTGACCCCATTCATTTTCAATGACTTTCACATCCATTTATTTGTCACCCGATCCCATGGCCATGTACTTGACCTGTCATGTTCCAGATTATCCATCTGCTTCCTTCTCTTCGACTCTACTATAGCTATTTCAAACTGTGTCCACTCTCCACAAAGTTCTAACCCTGCCATCTCACTGGCTCACCCTCAGGAGATGGCCTTACCTCATCCATGGGGAAATTTGAAAACTTCAGATGAAAATATCCTCAATTTTCTGCCACCAAAATTATAAACTCTCTTTTGTCTGCATCCATCCTTTTGTCCTTCTCTAGCGCTTTGATAGCAAAGATGTCCTTCAACCAAAGTTAAGCAATGACTTCAGTCCTTCCCCCAAACCTTGACATTTTAATTTCTCTATTCTGTATCTCTAATCTTTTTGTCTGCCAACCCCTTCCACTCAGCATTTAAAGTGTTGAAGTCTTTTTTCTCAAAAAGCCCCCAATCTGATCCCCACATTCCCTTCCAGCTACCACTGATCTCTCTCTGCCCTGCCATGGCCGAGTCACTACACTTACTGTACCCACTTCCTTACCTCCTGCTTACTCTCCAGCCCACTACATCTGACTTCTGTCCCCGACACACCACTGAAACTGGTCTCACCATGGTCTCCCTCAAACTCCTGTTGCTAAATCCATTGGGTAATTCTCAGTCTTCATATTATTTGATCTCTGTGCAGAATTTTTTACTCTTGGCCTCTTTGAAACAATCTTCCTTTGACTTCTATGTTACCACACAGTCCTGTTTTGTGTTGTTTTGTTTTTCTCCTCAACTTTCTGGCTACTCTCTTTGTTTCCTTTGCAAATTCCTTTTTCTATGACTGTTAGTATCCCTCAGAGTTCTTCCTTCTCATCTCAAGCCTCACTCTCCTTAGGTTATCCCAGGAATTCCCAAGTACAATTGCCGTATATACCCTGATATCCATCTACAGTTCCAATCTCTCCCGAGTTGCGTAACTTTATCTTCAATTATCCCCTGAACATCTCCACTTTAATTTCCACAGGATATTCCATGCATCTAGAATATAATCTCTTATTTTATTTCACAAACCAACTCCCTTACCTTTGTTTCCTACTTAGTCAATGGCATTACCACCATCCAGCTTCTAGCACTATTTGGAAGTCTAGGTGCCAACCTGCCCCTCTTTCTCCATCTTTTCCTGAACTCTGAATCAAACAAAATCATCACATTCTGCCAATTGTTCCTCTTAAGTTAATATCTTTCAAATCCCTCCATTTCTTCTCCTGCCATCCTAGTTGGGTCATTGTTATCTCTATCCTCCTGCCTCTTCAATCCTTTTTCTAGGCTGCACTGAAAGTGATCTATCTAAAATTCAGATCTCACCATGCCAACCCCCCATCATGGTTCCTTACTACTCTTAAGAGGAAGGCCAAACTCCTTGACTTGTCCTCATAACCCTTCGTGACCTGAACTCTGCTTGCCTCTTTAGGCCAGGATTTCTCAATGTCAGCACTACTGACATTTTGGGTTAAATAATTCTTTGTTGTAGGAAGCTTTCCTGTGCATTCTAGGATATTTAGCAGCATCCCTGGCCTCTACTCCCTAGATACCAGTCATACCACCTCCCCAGTTGTGATAACCAGAAATGTCTGCAGACATTGCCAAATGTACCCTAGAGGGCAAAATCAACCTGGTGGAGCACCACTGCTTGAGACTAATCTGTCACTACACTCTACACCCTATATGTTTGAACTTCTAGCCATAGTAGCATTTCCTTATTCCTCTACTGAACCATTTTTAATTTATTTTATATTTGTGACAGTTTTTTAAACATGTAATTCACATAGCATACAATTTATGCAAAGTATACCAATTCAGAGGTTTTTAGTATATTCACAGAGCTGTAAAACCCTCATTACAATCAATTTTAGAAACTTTTCATCACCCAAAAAGAAGCTTCATACCCATAGACAGTTACTCCCCATTTTCCTTCAACCCCCTGAGCCCTAGGCAGTCACTAGTCTATTTTATGTCTCTATTAAGTTGCTTTTCCTGGACATTTCATATAAATGGAGTCATGCAATTTTATGGTATTTTATGACTTAGCATGTTTTCAAGGTCCATCCATGTTGTAGCATGTATCAGTACTTCATTCCCTTTTTTTGTTGAATAGTTTTCCATAGGATGATATTTTTGAGGTTTGTTTTGTTCATATTTTATGGATACTCTGCATTTATTTCTCTTTCATTCAGACACTGTTCTTCCTTACCTTCATATGATTCTGTCCTTGCACACTTCAACTCCTTCTTTCTAGAAACAGAATCATGTTATGGAGTAGCTTCAACAGGCCACTGTGGAAGCCATCTTGCTCTGATTTTATATTAATAATTGGGTTTCTTCTCAGTGAAGACTCTAAATCCATTTTCTCTATCTCTATTTTCTCTATGCCCCCTTTCCCTGCCTCTCTCCTCACCCTTACAACTGCACTTGGTAAGGTCAGAATTTTGGAATCATTACCATGGTGCCCTGTGAATAGTTTTATCAAAACACTACATTATTTACTGTCTATCCTCTCACTAGTCTCACTAATTTAAATCTTTTGAAGACAAAGACATTGTTTTATTACTAATACTTCCAGCACGTGGTATGTTTTCTGTCACATGTTAAGCATTTTAATAAATTTTTTGAGGAATCAATGAAAGAAAGGAGGAATCATTACTTTGATAACTTGCCTGGCATTATGGTTTCCCTGGATCTGGACCTGGCTTTGTCCTGGTCAGGCTTCCCAGAGATGGAGTCTTGCCTCTGTATGGGGTCTGAAAGCATTGACAAGTACCTGCTGTCAGTCTCTCTGACAACCTGCCCAGATGGCTGACTGCTGCTTTGCCCCTGCCTTCACCTTCAACATATACAACCATCTTTCCTGGATTCCTCATTGACCTTCTTCACATTTACTTGCTGCCCTTGCTGTCAACTCCCACTCTCACTGTTCTCTTGTGATCTCACTTTAGCCTCTCTTGAATGGACCAGGGGTTCAGTCCAGGAGGACTGAGTGGACAGTCTTGTTCAGGCAGCTGGACCCACTATTGTGGAGGTTAGAGAAAAAGCATGGCTCTCTTGAACAGAAGACACCAAAAAGTAAATTCTTTCTTACTCATTGTTGACTGAAGCAGTGTGGAAAGATGTGTTTTATGGTTTATGTAAGATTTATTTTGTTTCTTATGTAACAAATGGAGCACTGTTCTTAGTGCTTTACAGAGATTAATTTGTTCAGTCTTCATAATGGTATGAGGTCACTCCCATTCTTATCTGTTTCTCGGATGGAAATGTAAATGTTCATTATCACACAGCTGCTAAGTGGCAGAGCCAGGAATCAAACCCAGGTGCTCTACATCTAGAATTGCTCTGCTGCCTCTCTCACTTCTGGGCCTTTCTACATACTAACCCTCTAACTAGAAGGCTCCTTCATCTCCTCTTCACCTGGCCAGCTCCTACCCATCACTTAAGTTTTAGCTCAGATGACTTTTTTCTCTGATAAGTAAGATTTGACTGCTTCCTCAAGCCTGGATTTGGCACCCACCCTGTGTGGTCTCATAACAGCTGGTATTTTTCCTTTTATTTCACAAATCTATTGGCATTGCTATCATCTCTTTTATGACTTAAGTTCTTTGAGAACAGGAGCATTTTCTAGCTGGTATACCATTGTATCCCCACATTTAGGAATGAAATGCCTGGCAAGTAGTAGGTACTCAAAAGTATTTCTTATATATAAAAATGAATCCAAATGTCCAAAATATAGTATTATTTTATGAGATTCTGCCAGTCCAGTCTCCTTTCTCCCCTTTGATGGATTTTGGATTGACAGAGTATCAAAGTGAAGTAAAACCAAAATAACAGCTAAGGGGCTTTCCCAAACTCTCACTCTCAAAATTGGATTTTAATAAACTGAGTAACTAATATAATAGACTTACAAAGCCAAATAAATTTATCCCTGCATTGTTTAGACCAATGCTGGAACTTGTCTCCAACTCTGAGAACACGCTAAAAGGAACCCTAAAAATCTGAATATATTATGGGTGACTCCTCACCACCCGTTTCACCCTTTCCCCTGTGTAGCAGCCGTGTGGTGGGGTAGGGAAGAGTGAATTGCCCATCCCAGCCATGGGAGCAGGAGTGCCAAGATTGGTCTAAGCTAATTAGTGAAATTGCATTCCCCTTCAGAAGTCACATGAAGTTCAGGTGCCCTCTTCTGAGCTAGTCAGCTTCGTCACCTGCTGTGCCATGTGGTCTGGAACTGCTGCAGCTACCTTGTCTCCTTAAGGAAGTTCAGCCTAGGAGTGGAGCTGACACTTCAGAGGCAGAGAAGGGAGATCAAAAAGAAACTTGGTCCTTGACAACATCACTGGGCCATGGCAAAAGAAACCCCAAAAGCCAAAAACCCCTTGTGGAGTTCACCTTATCTCAGTTAACTGAGCACATCATTCTCCTTTATTGCCTGGAACTATTTGAATTAGGTTTCCTGGTCCTTTTAACATAAAGATATACTGGTAACTGGTGCATGTCCAAGGACCTATGAGCCAGGTGCCATGGGACCCTGAAGGTGGGCAGATGAGGCTACTGCTAACTCCCAGATCATGCAGAATACAAGAAAGGAAAGGAGCCCTGCAAAGAATGCGAAGATCCCAACCATCACTGCCCCTGGACTTCTGCCTCCCCTTCCCAGACATCAGGAATGCAGAACCAGAAAGGAAAAGTACTGCAGATCTAACCTTTTCTGGTCTCTCCTTGTCTAGACCTAAATGTCTAAAAGGTCAGCATATAATTGTTCACAGATTCAGGCTCAACATCTGATATTGAGAGAGCATGGACTTCTGGAATCAGAGCATCATCTTTCTATTAAATAAAATTGCTAGGGAAAGAAAGAGAGGATACTGTATTTAATTTATATTCCAAGAAGGTTTAACTAAATAGATATTTCTTCTAACAACATCATGCAGTTTTATAAAGGAAGGCCTGTCTTCCCTATGTTAGCCTCACAAAGAATAACACCAACAAAATACAAACAGCAGGGATACCAAGGAAAACCAAGGCAGGAGAAAGTTTCAAAAATGTCTCCACAAATCCAAAGAAAGGGAGAAGGAGGTGAACAATTGAAGATAAAGACATAGGGAAAAACTTTAGAAGATGCCATTTAGTTATTAAATAAAACTTGGAGGAGAAAAGTGCAAATTGAGTAGAAACAATAAAAGGAAAAGAAGAAGCATTTCTTGAGTCAAAGAAAGACAATGTTTCAGTTTGAAAGGATTTCATAAAGAGCAATCAAATTAATTGAGTCCTGTAGAATTCTTAATTGAGTGGGAGGAAATGGCTTACCTACAAAGAAACAAAAATTAGGTTGGCTTCAGATAATTCCTCATTAATATTAAATGCCAAAAGGAAAAGAAGCAACATTTGCAGAGTTTAAAGGGAAAATATTCAAGACTGAGAAATCTTGCGAGTTATTTTCACTTGCAAGGGCAGGAAAAGATATTCTTAACAAGTAAGAATCCAGATAATATATACATTGCCTCTTTCCAGAAATCTTATTAAAATTGTGCTCTGAAAGATAAGTGAAATAGAAATCCTAGGATGAGAATGTCTTTAAATCTTCAATATTTGATGTAAATTTTGCTGTTAGCATGTGTCAGATACTTTTTACCATCTTTAAGATGGTTCATATTCTTACTATTTTGTATAGAGTTTTAATCACTAATATGTAACTTCTATAAGGCAGGGAGTTGTGCCCGTTTTGCTCACTCCTATATCCAATGACTAGAAGAGTGTCTAGTTCATAGCTGGTGTTCAGGAAATACTTGTTGGAGGAATGAATCAATTACCCAGAAATAGATGCTGAATCAAGTCCAATGCCTTTCCTCCATATTTTTAAAAAATAATTAATGTTTTGATTTGCATTCATGGACTTCTTAATACTGAACCATCCTGCACTCCTGGAATAAACTCTTCTTATTGACAATATACTATTCCTTGAATATATAGCTGCATTTGATTTGCTAAGATTTTATAAGTAATCTTAAATTAGATGTTGTTTTATATTTTTTGTCTGTTGTGTGTGTGTGTCTTTTTTTTTTCTTTTCCTTTTCTTTCTTCTTTTTTGGCTTACCCTGAATCCATTCTCCCATTCTCTGTTCTCTTAGAAAGAGGTTCAGTTTTCCTTTGGAGAATTAACTGCTTTCTCACTCCCAGACCAAGAGGATCAGGTCAAGCTAACGCTATCCCTGCTCTAGGAATGGACACGTAATCCACTCTTGGTCAAGCTGGAGTACCAATCTCCTGGCCACAGTGAACAGTTCAGTGAGATGGGCACTGGAGCCAAGTCAGACCAGTGAGACTCCTTATCAGGAGTTGTGCTGGAATTGTGAGGAGAGAGTTTCTCTTACTCTGCTGCAGTTCCAAGCTGATAGAATGTTAGCTTGTACAACTGGTAAGCACCTTGCCACAGCCAGGTGGAAGTGTGACTGGGAATGAAACCAGCACAAAAGGAAGCTTTACGCACTTGTTCTAGTGTGCCAAAAGACATACTCCCATATTTTTTGGTAACATGGACATGAACATAAGCTCCCCTTTTCCTTAAGTCAGTTGACAGAATGTAACATTCATAAACTAGAATTGCCTGTATTTTAATTTTTTGTGCTCTCTTTAGCAAGTGTTGGTATAAGGTCTTTGTTGGTCTCATAAAAAGATTTGAGAAATTTTTCATTTCATTTACACTCTAAATATGTTGGAAAGCTAATTACTCACACCTCCTTCTATTCATATTCAGAGTGCATTGAAAAATAGACGCTGGACCTAGGAGAGAATGAAAACACAGTATACCCTTTATTACTGGCAAAGCTGGACTGAAGAACATAGAGAGCTCTGCAGCTCTAATGGTGAACTGAACTTCCCAGTCACTGAAAGGTACTGGAGAGCAAAGGCCTTTTCCCCCGATACCCCTGTGCCCACATAGGCAAGGTGGGAGAGCCAGAGAGCCCTGCTGCAAGTCAATTTTGGTTATTTCAACTTTCCTAAAGAATTATATGTTTCACTTAGCTTCTTAATGTAGTTATACCTTTCTCATTCCTAATGCTTTATATTTTTATTTTCTCCCTTTATTCAAAGCCCAAATTCCTAGGGACTTGCTTATTTTATCTTCTCGAAGAATCACTTCCTTTTTTCATTAATTCTGTTTTATTTTTAGCATTCTAGGTTATTAATTTCTGCTTTTATTAATTATAATATATAATTTTATATATTTGGCTTATTTTATTAATTTTTCTATTGTCTTGAGTTGAAAGCTTGATTGTTATCTTTAGCCTTTTTTGATTAATAGTAAAAGAATTTAAATCTATTATAATTCTTGTTAGCACCAACCCATAGTTTTGCTATTTACTGTTCTTATTTTTGTTGACATTTACATGATCTCAGAGTATGATTTTGACTTAATTTACAATTTCTTTAAAGAAATTGTGGATTTTATTTGTTTGGTTTTTGTTTTGTTTTGATCTACCATTCATGTGGCTCTAGTTTGATTGTGTGATAGTCCCAAAATGTGGTAAGATTTTTACATTTTGAAAAGTATTATTCAGGATTTTCTTTATGACTAAACACATCACAGTTTTCTTCTACTTCTATGGGCATGTGAGAATATATATTATCTATAAAGTATCAAGTACTAGATTATCTAGTAAGTTTATCCTACTAATTATATGCTTAAACTCATTTATATATCCTTTTTATATTTTTTGTCTATTTGGTCAATCAAATTCTGAGACAATGATGTTAAAAAAAAACTCTTCAATTCTGTTTTTATCAGATTTTGTTTTTCAATTCTGTTTTTATCAGATTTTGTTTTTGTTATTTCAACTTCAATTCTGTTTTTATCAGATTTTGTTTTTGTCTCTAAGAGTTGTGCTTTGTATATCTTGCAAAGTACTGTTTAGTGTAGAGTACATGAAAGTTTGTGACAAATATATAATCTTGGTGGGGTTTTATTTTTTTTGTTTTTTGGCCACACTGCACAGCTTGTGAGATCTTAGTTCCCCAACCAGGGATTGAACTCGAGCCACAGCAGCGAAAGCACCAAGTCCTCACCACTGGACTGCCAGGGAGTTCTAGTGTTGGTGTTTTTAATCAAATGGGAAATATTCTCTTTTTCCATTTTTACTCTTGGACTCAAATTTTACTTCATCTGATATTAACATTGCCACTCTTAGGTGTTTCTTTTTTCTTTTTGTATTTTAAGGATATACATTAAATTTTTACTATGAAATATACAGATAAAGATGCATAGAACACAAATGTATGGCCTAAAGAATTGCTCATCTAACCACTACCCAGTTCAGGTAACTGAATGTAGATCATTGACAGAACTCTAAAAGCCAACAGTTATTCTCAACCTTCCCCTTGAATGTTACCATTATCCTGATTTGCATAGGAATTTCCTCCTTTCGCTTCATATTTTAACCACCAAGCTGTATATTCAGTACTTTAGCATTTAGACTTGCCTGTTTCTGAAATGTACATAAATAAAATTATTCTGTATAAATCTTTCATGTCTTACTTCCTTTGCTCATCTTGTTATGTGTAGCTATAGCTTTTGGTTGTTGGTGGCAATGCTGTATAGTATCCCATCATATAAATACACAACAATTTAGTTTTCTCTTCCACCATTGTCTGACATTTGGGTTATTTCCAGCTTGGGCTATTTTATAATGCTGCTATGAACATTCTTTTTTTTTAAAATTAATTAATTTATTTTTGGGGGGCTGTGTTGGGTCTTCGTTTCTGTGCGGGGGCTTTCTGTAGTTGCGGCAAGCAGGGGCCACTCTTCATCGCGGTGCATGGGCCTCTCACTGTTGCGGCCTCTCTTGTTGCAGAGCACAAGCTCCAGACGCGCAGGCTCAGTAGTTGTGGCTCACGGGCCTAGTTGCTCCGCGGCACGTGGGATCTTCCCAGACCAGGGCTCGAACCCGTGTCCCCTGCATTGGCAGACAGATTCTCAACCACTGCACCACCGGGGAAGCCCCTATGAACATTCTTGAACAAGTTTCTTGTGCACACATTTCCATTGGCTATGTAACAATAAGTAGAATTGTTGGAGCATGGTGAGTATCGTTAAATTTAGTAGAGATTGCCTAACTTACATAAAGGGATTGTGCCTGTTTATAACTCCCACACATACGAGTTCCTATTGCTTTACATTCTCCCTGATATGAGATATGGTTAGTCTTTTTAATTATAATCATTCTGGTGAATGTGTAGTGATATCTTCCAGTGATTTGAATTTTGTATCTCTGGGATTACTATTGAAAGTGGGTGCTTTTTCATATATTAATTTCCTACAATTTTTTGTCTTTTGTGAAATGCCTGTTCCAGACTCTTGCTAATAACTCTTGGATAGTCTGCCATTTTCTTATTGATTTGTTTCTTAATTGTATTTTTGGATATGAACTCCTTGAAAAAATATTCTCCCACTCTATGGCTTGTATTTTCACTCTCTCAGTAGTGTCTTTTGATGAACATAATTTCTTCATTCTGATATACTCAAATTTTTCATTCTTTTATTATATGATCATTGCTTTCATGTCCATTTAATTAATTAATTTATTTATTTATTTATTTATTTATTTTTGGCCGTGCAGTGCAGCTTGTGGGATCTTAGTTCCCCAACCAGGGATTGAACCTGTGCCCCATGCTGTGGAGGTGCAGAGTCCTAACTTCTGGACGGCCAGGGAATTCCCCTTTCATGCCCTCTATCTATAAGAAAAATTTACTTTCCCTGAAGTATAAAGAAATTTGCCTGTTTTATCTTGTAAAATATTTTTTGTTTATCTTTCTCATTTAGATCTCAAATCGCCTTGGAATTAATTTTTGCATATGTTGTAAGGTAGGGGTCAAGCTAGCATCATTTCCTGAAAAAACTGTCTTTCTCTACTGCTCTGCATTGTCACCTATATCACATATCAGACATCCCTATATACTGGAGTCTGCCTCTATGCTTTCTATTCTAGTCCCTTGGTTTATATTCCTGTGCTAAGGTTACACTGTTTTAATAACTGTAACCTCATAATAAGGATTTGTATTTTTATAGCATACCTTCCTACCTTGGTTTCTTTTTCAAAAGTATCTTGGCTATGCTTGACTCTTCGTATTTCATATACATTTTATAATCAGCCTATCAAGATAAGCTTTAAGATTATCATAATCATAAATGTGATCATAATACTTTAAGATTTTGATTGGGATTGTATTGCATATTTAGATCAATTTGGAAGAACGGTCATATTTACAATAGGTCTTCAGTCCATGAGTATACTGTATCTCTCCATTTAGTTTGGTCTTCCTTAACGTCTCAACAATTGTATGCTTACCTGCAGAGAGGTTTTGAACATCTTTTATTAGATTTTATCCTAGATATTTCATATTGTTATGCCCTTATAAATGACATACTTTTAGATTTTATGTTTTAACTGCTTGCTGCAGGTATGTATGAATACATTTGATTTTTGTACATTGTATATGCTTATAGTCCCTCATGAAGAGACTCTTAGAATGCTTTCCCTCACTCTGTCCTCTTTCTGCCTGTTAAGATGATTGGAAATTTTACTCTGAGTTGTTAAAACATTTATTTCAGTATTCTATTCTAAGAAACCTGATTTATACTTAAAAATGAGATTTATTGAATTCATTGAAAATCAGTATTTTTCTTACATATTTTATCTTCCCCAATCTGATTTTTTTTTTCTAATTACATTTCAATGAAAAAGGCATATTTCTTCAAGTCCTTTGTAAGAAGTCCATGACTGCATGCTTTTTGAGTCCTTGCAGTTCTTGGTTGGAAAACCAAAGAATCACAGTCCTTTCCCAGTGATATCCTTTAAATATTTCTCGATGTCTTCTAGCTTCCAGTGCTGTGATAAGAACTCTAGTGTCAAAATAATTATCTTGCCCTTGTAAGTAAGCTGTTCTCTCTTTCTAAAGGCTTGTAATATATGCTTTCTATTCCTGGAAATTAACATTTTCCCAAGAAAATGTTTGTTTATATTATTTTTATTAATCTTGTGTGACTTTAACTCTGTGACTTTTAATTAATTAATTAATTAACTCTGTGACTTTTAATCCAAAAATGGTCTTTTTTTAGCTCCAGAAAATTTTTTTATTTTTAATCTTTAGTATTGTTTCCCCATTTTTTCCTTTGTCTCTTCCCGAGCTGCTTGTCTTTGTCAGTTATGTATCCTGAGTCTCTCCTCCATTTCTCTCTTATTTTTACTAATAATTTTCATTCATTTGTCCTTTTTGCTCTATATTCTGGAGTATATTTTTAGGTCTATTTTTGAGATCAGTAATTCAGTTTTCTGTCCCTCCATATATTTTCACTCCTTCTAGATTGTTTTAATTTCAGAAATTGTTTTTTAAATTATTTTTCCTAATTTTTGAGTTTTCTTATTATCAGCTTTCTCTTTGGTAATATCTTCTTGAATCTCATTGAAAATTTGTATCAGAGAATTCTCTTTCTTGCTCTCTTGACTCTATTCTATTTAAACAGTCTCCACTTTATTTTGACTTCTCAATGTTATAGCTCTCCTTTTAGGCTTTTCATTCTTCCAAATTTCCAGTCTTTCTTTCTCTTCTTCTTTCCTTCTTCTTCTTATCATTCTTTCTCCTTCTTCTTCCTCCTCTTCCTCCTCCTCTTTTTCTCCTTCTTAACCTTCTCCTTCCCATCCTCCTCCTCCTCTTCTTCCTCTTCTCCTTCTCCTTCTTCTTCTGTATGTGTGTATTTTTATTTCTTATGAAGACAGTCCTAGACGTACCAGCACCATCAGCCAGTGTAGGTTCGTTCAACACTATTGAGGTCAGACTGTTGGTGACTTGAAGGTGTTGGACCCTTTCCAGGTAGATCAACAGCAAAGGGCAGACAGGCTAGGATTCCTGAATTTAGGAAAAGGAAAGGCCACTGGGTCCATGAAGTTGTCCAGGTTCATGAGAAGAAAAAGGGGGCACTGAAAAAATCGATGCCCCTCAGCAGGACTGGCCCACCTAGGACAGCTGGTGCCAGGATGGTCAGCTCCTCCTGGCACTGTCAATAGCACAGTAACTGGAAGGCTGGCTTTTCCTGGGCTTTACCCCTTGCCCTCTGAGATGCAAGCCATTACCCACTGCAAGCAAATCCCAGGTGGTTGCCTGAATCATCTCCATGGAAACTGGTACCGTACTCAGGCCAGTGGGACCTCTTCCAGGCTTCCTTGCTTCCCTGGACTTTGGTCATAGGAGTTAAGCCATCTCAAAAGAGTACTGAGCTGGGAGTGAGTTCAAAACATGCAGTTAGAGTATTTTATTTTCCCTCTACATCTGCAGAAAATATACTTCGTTATTTTAAAATTGAAGGTAAAAATAACTTTTATTTGTTAAAAAGGGAACTCATGGCATAGTGGAAACACCTCATGTGTGGAGTCCAATACCCTGCACAAGATCCATGGCTTAGAGCCATCCAGCCCTAGGTTCCTCCTCAGTGAAGTAGGGGTGATGGAACTAGTGGGTCCAGGCCTCTTCCAAACAACCTTGTGAAAATCAAACACTATGAATGTGAAGATACTTTCTTGGAAGTAAATCACCATGAAAATGCAAGCTGATGTTACATCAATAAGAATTCAAGTTATAATGAAAAAGAAATGGGCTATCTCATGTAGCAGTAAAACTCCCTATCACTGGAAGTATCCATGAGAAAGTTGCTCAGTGCTTAGAGACATTTGGAGAGATGGATGCATCAGACATTAGAATCGTTAATCTCTGAGACCCTTTTCAATTTTCTAAAAGTCTATGATTCATCCAGCACTTGGAAGTATTGTAGGCCTGGGAACTGAAATTTCTCTGAAGTTAAACTCAACTCCATAAATGTGAAATCAAGTAGGACCAAATATATATTCCAAATTGGGGTAAAGTATGGCCTTGATATGTGGCTAATGCACACAAACTTCTCCCTCACTAATAACAGAAAAAAAATTACAGTGGGAATTCTTTAGTAAAATGACTAGCTGCAGTCCATTGTCATCATCCTGGCAGGCTGAGGGAGAGATGGATCCCAGGCTTAATTAGCAAAACTTGACAATTTCTCTCTTGAGCCCTAGGCTCCAAGCCCACCTGCTCCTGCTGCCTCGTAGGCATAGAATTCCAATCTCCAGTCTGTGCCTAGATGTGGTATAAATGGATGAGTTTATAGGGTACACGTTATCAAGAAAAACCATCCACCCATACTCAAATGAAACCTGAGTGAGAATCACATCTCTGTCAGTTATCATATCCATTATATTCTGAAAACTAATGAGCCTGTTGTTAAACTTCTACTGGAAACTGACAGTAGAGTCGCATCCTCATGAAACCAAGTATCACAATGCAAAATGAAAGGGAAAATAAAATCTGGCTGTTGAGACTTTTCTTGATTTACTTGATTCATTAATTCAACCAACACTTACCAAGAATCCTTTGTGTGCTGAGGTACTTTGCTCAGCATCATGGAGGGGATCCAGAAAAGAACTGGTGACACATTCTGTCCCCAAGATATTTATAGTAATAGGTGCCAACAAACTATGACAAAGTAGAAAATTACCGTGAGAAGTAGAGAGAGATGAAGGTGTGAGTGGGACATGGGAAGGTTATTTCTTACCAAGGGGTTCACGGAACTCTTCCTGGCCAATCAGTATTTGAGCTCAATCCTGAGGAATGGGAAGAAGACAGATGTGCCAGGATGAAGGTGAGCCAAGGCCCAGAGGCAGGTAAATATGAGGGATGTTCATGGACAAGGAGATAATAATGGCACATATCAAGTGCTTACTGTATGCCTGGTGCTATGCAAACTCTTTAAAACTAATTATTTCATTAGACTGAGAAAACTGAGGCATAGAGAAGTTGAATAGCTTCTTTGAAATCACACAGCTTAGAAGTGTTGGAATTGATACAACGTCTGGTGGTGGTTACAGGAGGGTATGTAAAAGCCACTGATGATAAATCAAGAGGATATTGGATGCCAAACTTAGGAGACCAGTGTGTCTAGCTCTTGATATATTCTTCCCAGATGTTGTTATTGAAAAGATTCAACACATCTGTTACTAACTAAATTTTCCACTCATCATAATGCTTTGGGAAATCTTGAAAACCTAGACTTCTTTGACAGAATGAAACTGGTCAACTGTTATTACCTTCTTCACCACAAGGTTCTTAGCTCTGAATTTAGCAGAACTCTGAGATGATCTAAGGAAAGGTTTACTGTAAGTTGGAACCACTTGACTCTGGCAGAGGAGGAGTAAGGAGCTTTGGTGAGAGCCTCTTCATGAGATAGGCAACTGAATGATATAGAATGGAGTCCCCCCACTCCGTTCAGACAGAATAAGAAAGTCCTACTATGTAGAGAATAGATAGACTAGACTAGAACAATAGTCCACAAACCTGGGGTCAGCAAACCAGATTCAGCTTGCCACCTGTTTTTGTAAATGATGTCTTATTGAGACAAAGCTGCTCATTCATTCATGTATTGCTACTTTCATGCAATAATGGCAGCACCGAATAGCTACTACAGACTGTGTGGTGTGCGGACACTAAAATATTTGGCCCTTTACAGGAAAAATTTGCCAACCTCTAAAACAGAAAAATCGGAATCCTAGCACATTCATGTTGGAAGGAAGAATGGAGGTCATTTAATCCATACTCTTCTCCCCTCCCCACTCCCCAGCCCCTGCAACATACTCCACACACAAAGATAAAGAGGCTGAGCCCCACAGAGAGGAAGAGATTTACCTAAAATCACCAAACTGGAAGGGACCATGATTGGGTCACTAAACATTAGACTCGTGTTTCTTCTACCACACCAGTTCTGAAAGACTAAAATAACTTCTAAACAATTACTCAATAACTAGGTGCCCAGCACCATGCTCTCTCAGGGTTCTAAGATGAGAATAGTAGAAGATCTGATCTGGGGCCTCCCCATCCTGTGGTCTACACCAGACATGGTGATAGACCTTGCACAGTGGAGTTGTACTTTAATACCCTCTAAAGTTGGCATATGAGGGAAAAATCAAACAGTACCTAAATTCCCTTTAAACTCCTGCTGGAAGACCTCACAACAGAAACAGACTTCATGTCTCTCATAGGGTTCAACACCACCAGTCGGTCCTTTGAGGCTGGAACTGATTTCTGCTTTTTGGTGATGCCTCAGCTGCAGTAGCTGGCTTGTGTTCAGCAGCCCTATATTCAAGATGCCTCCCATCTCTGAGTGGCACACAGGGAATGAGACACAGTGAGGATACGGTGGCAGGCGCTCACCTCCCATCGCACCTCTGCCTGGCCTGGGGCCTCTGCTTATTGAGTGGAAGACCAGGAGTCACCCCCATGTTATTCAAATTATGTTCCTGCTCTTCTTCCCCCTCTAGCTTTTATAGATGAATGAGTGTAAGATGTGCCTCCACCGGCTATTTGAAGCATTTGACACAGTGTGTGGTAACGTTCTCTGTGTCTCGTAGAGATTTCCATGTCAGGGGTGTGTGTGGAGTGTGTGTATGTGCATGGATGGGATTCAGACACAAATGTGCAGAGAGGTGAGAGATTTTCCCAAACAGGAAAGTCTCTGTGGAAGCAGCAAAACTTGATGTGGCTTTTGTATCAGAGATTTACGGAATCTTGGAATTAGAATGTTATTTGAGGGCCAAAGACTCCCAGACCACGCCCAGTACAGGGATTGCGCCTGTGGTATCTTGACAGACAGCCCCTGCCCGAATCCTTCAGGTGATACACTCGCTATTTCCTGGGGGAGCCCACTTTGTGCTCAAATAACTTCAGTGATTATGACACCACAGAACGCATTTTGGGACTCAGTAGAGCATAGGTCTGTCTCGGTGCCGAAAGAAAGCAGCGAGAGGCAGAGTGACAGGTAAGGAAAGAATTTATTAGTATAGGACGCTTGTGAGAAATACAAGCGGTAGGCAAGGGAGTGTCACCCCGAGAGCTTAGTGGGCTACAGTTTTTCTGTCTATACATATTATACTTTATTTAGATGACACCACAAGGAAGCTAATAACAACCTGTTTCTTTCCAGAAAAGCTAACTGGACTAAATGGGTCAACAGAATCTATCATCACTGACTAAATTCATTCTGATGGGAGTCACAAGGCATCCTGAGCTGCAGGCCCCACTTTTCAGGGTCTTCTTAGCTACACAATCACAGTGGTGGGAAGTCTGGGAATGATCATCTTGATCAAGTGGATTCCCACCTACACACACCTATGTACTTTTTAATCAAATACCTGGCTTTCATTGATCTTGGTAATTCTACTGTCATTTATCCTGAGATGCTACTAAATTTTGTTGTGGATCAAAATACCATTTCCTATTATGCATGTGCCACGCAGTTGGCTTTCTTCCTTATGTTAATTATCTTGTCGGCCATGGCCTATGACTGCTATTTGGCTATCTGTAACCCTCTGCTCTACAATGTTATCATGTCCCAGAGGCTTTGTCATGTGCTGGTAGGCATTCCATACCTCTACAGTACCTTTCAAGCACTAATGTTCACTATCAAGATTTTTACATTGACTTTTTGTGGCTGTAATGTCATCAGTCATTTCTACTGTGATGATGTTCCCTTGTTACTTATGCTGTGCTCAAATGCACAAGAAATAGAATTGTTGGTCATACTATACAGTTTTATAATCAAAGGAAAAGTGAGGAGGGGGAAAAGACCACCTTCCTCACTTTTGAATAGACATCAAACTTCCATCATCAGCTCCTCCTCCACGTTGGGCAGGGGGAGTTTTCTTGTTCCTACTTGGTCATACTGGGACTGTCATGGTGCTATGGAAATGGGCCAAAAGGTGGTAACATACTAAAATATGGTAAATCATCTCAGGTTTCAGTATAATGTCACCTTTTCCCTCTATTTTTGTTTTTAGTACGCGCAGAGAAGCATGTCCTAGGAATCGATAACTTACTGACCTCACTGGGCAGGATGTGGACCTCATTCCACCATTGTTTTATTGTTTGAGGAGCATGTCTCATGCTTTCGTTGCATGGTTTTCTTGCTATGAAAGCGTACTTTCTTGAGTGATGATTAACTTACAGGGGTCTCCCATACTTTTTTTCTCTATTTACAATCCCCTCGTGAGATTAACTATTTAATCACATATTTTGTCCCTTTACTCTGTCTCTATCAGTTAAATATCTATTCTGAATATTGAAATGAACTTAATAGTTTCTAGACCTGTCTTCCAAAGTCACAGAGAATGAGTCCCTTCTCACTTTCATAATGATTGTTCTTAGGGTGCTTGCCCAAGTCAATCAGATCCCTCTCCTGCCCTGTCTTCTGTCCTCCTGCTCATGGAGCAGCATGGATGGATGGATGGAGTGCGTGTGTGTGTGCATGTGTGTGGGCGTGCACACACACGTACACACGTATTGGGACGTGTAAGGGAGGGAGGAGAGGAGAAAATTACAGCAGCTCTGAATTTAAAACCATGTAAAAACCATGTGAAAGAGGGAGTAGAAAACTAGGCAGACCACACTGCCCAGGACATGATGTGCCAAACTAAAAAGGTTGGGCTTTTAGGTAGGAGAGTCATACAGCCTGACTGACAATTTAGAAAGATTATTCTTCCTATATTGCAGAGGAGACATTTGCAGGACCAGGACAGGAAGGCCCATTAAGAAAATACTGTAGGAGTCCAAATGAAGGATGATGAGGTCTGATCAAATCAGAGCCACAAAGATGGAAAAGCAAAGACACGTTCAAGAAGTGTCAGGAGAGGGCTTCCCTGGTGGCACAGTGGTTGAGAGTCCGCCTTGCTGATGCAGGGGATACGGGTTCGTGCCCTGGTCCGGGAGGATCCCACATGCCACGGAGCAGCTGGGCCCATGAGCCGTGGCCACTGAGCCTGCGCGTCTGGAGCCTGTGCTCTGCGGTGGGAGAGGCCACAGCGGTGAGAGGCCCACGTACCGCCAAAAAAAAAAAAAGTGTCAGGAGAGAACTAAAGACTTGGTGTTGGATGTAGACTTTGAGGTGGGAGGGAGCAGGGATGATGCCAAGGAATGGTGGGACAGGCAGCAGATGGAACATCTCCAAAATCCTGCCACTACCAGAGATGTTCATTCCAGGGCCTCAGAACCCTCCCAAAGGAGTCTCTGCAGAGAGAGAAATGATACATTAACTGCAGGAGTTGGCAAGGAGTGAGGAATAGGAAACACTAATTACAGGCCAAGATAATTAACCAGCAGGTCTGGGATCAGCTGCATGTAACCTCAACTCATCTGCTCCTGCAAATGGCCAAGGGAGGATGCGAGAGGAAGAGCGTGGGCAGGACATTTTGCAAATGCTAAGGGAGCAGCTGAGCACAGACCTTGGTGACATGAGTTTGATATGCTTGGCACTTCGGCTCTGGTTTCTGGGACCCTTGGGGTGCCAAATGCACTGTAGCCAGCTGTCCAGTTGTCCAAATGTCACTTATGCCTCTAGGCCTCTAATTACCAGGCTCCCCTTTAGCCTTATAGCTACACTCCATTAGGGGCTTGCTGGCCACATGCACAGGAAATGGATTAGAGGCCATTAGACCATCCAGGTTGAAAAAGGTCAGGTCTTGCCTCCTGGGAGAAAAGCCTAAACTCCAGCTTTGTAATGTGGTGCTTGAAGCCAGAGAAAGATCTCAGGACTAGGAAAGAGTCCCAGCCCATCTATATGGGCTTGAGCAAGCAAATTGTTTCACTTCGCACAGTCTTGGTTTGCTTATGGGGCATAAATAAGCAGTGTTCCCTAACTGAGAACATTGGATGATATCAGAGGCAGAGGCATATGCATCTCAAGAGCTGTTGCTACTGTTGCTGATGTTAACTGCTAACCTGAATGTATAGGTGGTGGACTGGGAGTGAAGAAACCAAAGTTTTAGTCCTATTTCTGCTAGTGTGCTGTAGGACCTTGGGCAAGTCACTTCTCTCTAGGTCTCAGGTTCTTCATCTGAAAACTGAAGGGATTGGTCTAGCTCAGTGATTTTTAACCAGAAATATAAACTAGAATTGCCTGTGGAGCTTCTTAAAAATGCAGGTACCCACATCCCACCCTGTTATGTTGAAGCAGATTCTCAGTGGATATTAGATGCTCACTGAGAACCACTGGAATGGATGGTCAGGTGCCACCTGCTTCCCACCTCTGCCTTCCTGCTCCCCCCACACCTGGAACGACTTGATCCTCGCCCTTGGGATAAGCCTCCCCACAGCCTCCAGCACTGATCCTGTCCTCAAGCTCTGGATCTCGGCATCAAGCCCCCGGTGCTGAACTGTCTCTAACCTCCTGATTTAGTCTCACCCCTGAGCCCGAGCCAGCTGCCGAGATGTGATCTCACCTCATTCCCTGAGGGAGCTGCACTACTGGGCTTGTCCAGCACTGATTGGCAGAGCATTGTTTTGCTTTTCTCAGCATCTGGGGTCCCATCCCCCAACTCCAGACTAACGGGAGGAGACCTGCTATTGGCTGAAAGATTGCCTTGCTCTGAGCCACCTGCTAGGAGCATCAAAATATCCCCTGCTGTTGGACCCCTCCTGTGGTCATGCCACACCAGTCTCCATCTGCCTCACAGAGAACCCCACTCCCATCCAAGATCCGTGTTGGACCCTGTGATGTGGCTTCCTTCCCAGGACTGCATGTGGCCTGTTGCCTGACCAGGCAGGTGGCATTTTCTGCCTTTAATGTGCCTTAGGCCTATGGCTTCATTCCTTTCCTATTTCAACCTGATTTCTGCTCTGTCCAGCTGCAGCTGTGGTCATTTTAATGAGCTCTGTCCCACCATGTGATTTCAGTGATTTCTGATATCTCTTCCAGCTGAAAAGTCAGAACCAGGGAGGTTGCTTTGGACCTGGTCTCTCTGGGACTGGGTTTCTCATCTGTAAAACAGGAGTGCCAACATCTGCCTGGTAAAGCACTATCTCTTACTCGAATGCTGCTCACCATCTATGAACTGAACGAAGTCCTTCTCATCCTCAGGCCTCAGACCTTAGACGTTGCTTCATAAAGCAGGTCTGTCTTACCAACACTGCCCCACCACTGTTATGTGCTCGGATGCAACCTGTACTTTTCCTTTCAACTCCTTAAACTCATGTAATTGTTAACTACATACTTTAAAGTCTTTCTCCCCTACTAGATCATAAGGTCTGTGAGGGCAGAAACTGCCTTACTCACCAACATTAAACCCCCCATGCCTGGCACATAGAAGACAGGGGAGGTGTCTAATGACTGACAGATGAGACATTGGATGTGCCTTGTCACAGAGCAGGTGCTCAGTGTACATTATCCCTCCTCCCTGCTCCTAGAGAATACCACTGAGCCAATCCCAGGATGTGAGCACCCACCCAGCACAGGGGAGCACCAGGGCATAGCTGACCTGGTTCTTGGGGTCCGTACTGGCCTTCCTTCTCGGCCCTGTGCAACCTGCCACCCTAGCAGGAGCCACAAACACCCAGAAGTCTGGTGAGAATGATACCCAGAATTCCCAACATCAAAAGAATCCCACCTGAGGATCTTTTTAAAAAGACCCGTACCTACACCCAACCCATAGATACTTTGTTTTAATTCATCTGGAATGCAGCCTGGGCTTTGGTATTGTTCAATAATCCCCCAGGTTTTCCCTGTATGCAGCCATGGATGAGAATGATTGGTTGGGTTCCACCACCATTTTCCAGATACGAAGGTGAAGAACAGGAGGGCAAGGAATTGGCCCAAGAACACACAGTAACTATGGCAGAGCTGAATGGAGCTAGAACTTAGAAGACCTAACTTTCCACCACGGCTCCTCCCATGGCACCAAGTAACAAACTGAAATTCCCTTTATCAATTGCAGAGGCAGCTTTCCTGGCATCAAACAAGGCTGCGGGCAGAGAGCTTGTTTTTTTCTACCCTGGAAAATCTGTTATTAAAAGCTTGTTTATGCAAGAAGAGTATAATTAAAAGTGAATGAGTGTAATTCCTTTATCACAATGAATATTAATTAAAGGTAAACACAGTATCAATATTCATTTAGAGGAAGACAGAGGCTGAAAAGAAGACTGCTCGTACTAGGGTTATCCATCACATCAGAAAGTAACAGATGACAGGACCCCAATAGCAGAATGTTGCTCTATTTTTCTCACATCCTCTCGGATTTAGAAGTTAGCCAAAATACAAATCTTTTGTCAGATTGGGCTCCATGACCAGGCACAACTGCATGGGCACAGCCCTGTCTTGTTCAGGACACAGCTCTCAGAAAGTTGTGGGGTTTTTTTATACATCTTTATTGGAGTATGATTGCTTTACAATGTTGTGTTAGTTTCTGCTGTATAACAAAGTGAATCAACTATACGTATACATATACCCCCTTATCTCCTCCCTCTTGAGCCTCCCTCCCACCCTCCCTATCCCACCCCTCTAGGTAGTCACAAAGCACTGAGCTGATCTCCCTGTGCTATGCAACCCACTAGCTATCTATTTGACATTTGGTAGTGTATATGTCAATTCTACTCTCTCACTTCATCCCAGATTACCCTTCCCCCTCCCCATGTCCTCAAGTCTATTCTCTACATCTGAGTCTTTATTCCTGTCCTGCCCCTAGGTTCATCAGAACCATTTTTTTAAAGATTCCATATATATGTGTTAGCACAAGGTATTTGTTTTTCTCTTTCTGACTTACTTCACTCTGTATGACAGACTCTAGATCCATCCACCTCACTACAAAGAACTTGTTTATTTTTATGACTGAGTAATCTTCTATTGTATATATGTGCCACATCTTCTTTATCCATTCATCTGTTGATGGACACTTAGGTTGCTTCCGTGTCCTGGCTATTGTAAATAGCTGCAATGAACATTGGGGTACATGTCTCTTTTTGAATTATGGTTTTCTCAGGGTATATGCCCAGTAGTGGGATTGCTGGGTCATATGATAGTTCTATTTTTAGTTTTTTAAGGAACCTCCATACTGTTCTCTATAGTGGCTGTATCAATTTACATTCCCACCAACAGTGCAAGAGGGTTCCCTTTTCTCCAGACCTTCTCCAACATTTATTGTTTGTAGATTTTTTGATGATGGCCATTCTGACTGGTGTGAGGTGATACCTCATTGTGGTTTTGATTTGCATTTCTCTATTGATTAGTGATATTGAACATTCTTTCATGTGTTTGTTGGTAATCTGTATATCTTCTTTGGAGAAATGTCTATTTAGGTCTTCTGCCCATTTTTGGATTGGGTTGTTTGTTTTTAAGCTGTAAAGACTCTTCGTTATGTGAGATCAGCATACTGGAGGGGCAACTGGCCTCTTTGACCCTCTTGGAAAGGGAAGAGCCGAACAGACTGATAACCAGCTGTGTTGTTCTGGCCCCTGAGCACTGGGACAGTGGCAAAAGTACATCATTTCCCAAGGAAGAATTCCCAAAGCCATGTCAGGTCCCCAGATCTTACAAATCAGACTCAATGCAGGGTGGGGGAGGACAGGACTTTTGAAAATACAGATTGCCATTTCTCACCCTGGTCCTACTAAATCAAAATCATTTTCGACTGAAGCTTAGGAATAAGCATTTTAACAAATTTTAATGTTAATTCTGATTTCTAGAATCTCTAGCCAAGCTGAAGAGCTTTTTTTTTTTTCTTTTTGGCCAGGTCAGTTAGGGTCTTAAGTCATTTCATTTATTGATTCATTCATTCATCTGATAAATATTTATTAATCATAAGGCACTGTGCTAGCCATGGGTAAAGACAGAGACCAGCACTGTTTTCTAGTTCCTTCTGGTCTATCAAGAAAAACTACACATTAGAATTGTAATTATAATACACAGTGATGACTGCTGTCAAGAGGGAGGAATACAATAGCATAGGAGCACAGAGACAGGTGAACTCAGCTCTGAATGGGGAGTCCAGGAACACTTCACAGAGAACATTAATGGAGCACTCATGTGAGTAGCATGTTCTCATGTGAGTAGCATGTTCTCACAGCAGGGATGGTGTGGAACCTTGGTGAGACTGCTGGAGAATGGACTTAACTGGAAGGCAGAGAAAGTGATGTTCCATGAGGTTGATGAGTACTAGGTTGTGAAGAGTGTGAATGCCACACAAAGGCATTTGGATTTCATCATGTCAAAGGGGGAAAGAGATTCAGGAGACTGACCTACACATTGGTGGGTTATGGTGATAATTCACTGAGGCACTGCAGGCTTAAATGCCTCTTCATTGCATCAGACTTAGGCTCAAACAAGCATTTAGAGGATTTTTAAAAGAAATACCAAATAGGAGGTTGACATCTACTTAGGAGCCAAGGTAATGTATACCAGGAGTTGAGAGAAGGAAGCCATGTCTTCCTAGAGAAACCAGGTGTGTCCTGAATAGGCAGGGAGGAGAGAGAAGGTATTTCAGGCTGGGCAAGGCTTGGCACTGGGTGCAGCAGCACTTCTCAGCAAGGGCACTAACCATTATCATAGACCGAGAAGGTTTTGATAGGTATTTTTACCTATAGCTGTGGGCAAGCTCCTAATGAGAAGGGGTCATGTTTGACCACAACAGTGCAAATGGAGCAACAGTGTGGTGCCAGCTCTGAGGACCAAGTGGGGGTGAGCCCTATACTCATATTGGTCCCATGTGGTACATTTTAAAAGGGAGGAAACACATTCTTTTCTTTCTGAGACTGGTCTTATAGAATCAGAGTTCCTCAGCTATGGGGGGCCCATAGAGCTCCTGCATACCAACTCTTACAGCTCAGAGAATGTCTGAGGGTGCACGGACCCACCCAGAGTCACTCTGCCATCTAATCCCACCTGAAGTGTGACATTTTCCCTAACAGTACCCTCCTCTATTCCCTGGTTAGCACACTCAGTGGCATGTTGGAATAACCTGGAAAGTTTTAAAAATATTTATGCCTGGGTCCCACCCCAGCGATACTGACTTAAGTAATGTGGAATGGGGCCTGGGTGTTGAGAGCTATCAACACTACCCAGGTAATTCTAATGTGCAGCAAAGCGTGAGACTCACAGCTCCATTCTTACCTTTAAACAGTCAACCAATAAGTATTAGAAGGAAATGAGTGATTCAGTAATTGAGGTGTTAGCTAAGAATGCTATTCTCATTTTGATGAAGGATTCTTATTTTTCTTTTATACTTATCTTGCTGATTTTCCTTTCAAACTCTGAAAGCAACCCACTTATTGCTGCAGTCCAAACAACACAATAAATATATTTTTCTATGATCTAAAGCTAAACCGTGTCTATATTTTCCCCTATTTATAACGTAACCTCCTCCTCACCACATCATACATAGGAATCATTTTGCATTTGGGATCTAGCATAATATTGATTTATTTTTTATAGTCAACAATTATTAAGATTTAATTTAAAATTGTCTCTCTGCAATAATTTTCTCTTGTATTTATTTTGCTGGACGATAGCTTTCAGAAATTCTTACAATAAGAGTTGTTGTACAGACTTTGTATTCTAAAATCCTTTTATTTTGACCTTACATTTTAATGTTTATTTGGGTTGTTAAAGAATTCTAGGCTCAAAATTATTTCCTCTCCTAATATTGAAGATATTATTCCATTATCTCTTGTAGCCATTATTGGTCATCAGAAACTTGTTTATCTGATTCTTCCTTCTTTGTCGGTAATTTTTTCTGAAGCTTTTAGATTGTTTTTCCATTCGTTGTCCAAAATTTCACTAGGATGTGTCTAAGGTTGAATTTTTGTTTTGTTACGTTTACGCAGAAGCAAGGTGTCCTTTTCTGAATCTAAAAACATCTTTCTCCAGGACTGGGGTATTTTTTTCTACTATATTTTTGATTTTCTCTCTTTTGTTTTGTCTGTTCTCTCCATCTTCAACTCATATTCAATAAATAGATATTGGACTTTTGACTCTGTCCTCCACATGTCTTAACTTTCTCTGCATGTTTTGTCTCTTGGTCCTTCTGTTCTAAAAACTGGTGGAATCGCTCAGCTCCAGCTTACAACACACTCATTTTCTCTTCAGCTATGTCCAGTGTGCTCAACTATGCAGTGTGCTCTGCACTCATTGATTTACTTTTTCTTTCCAACAAGCATATTTTATCATTTCTGAAATCTCTAATTGGTACTTTTTCATGACTTATTTTTCTTGTTTCATAAATGTAAATATTAATTACATTTTTCCCCATTTTTATCTATTCCACTTTCTTTTTCCTAGAGAGCTAATTTTTCTGTTTGTTGAGTTTTATTCCCTTCTTATACAATGTTTGTTATCCTTAAATCTTTAGCAATTCTTAGTAACGTGCTCAACTTTTATTAGAGGTCGCTTTTAACGCCACCTGAGGATGCATTTTCTTTACCAAAATCTGACTCTAGCCCTGTGGTGGAGGGGCGAGATGTGCTGTAGGCAATGAGTTGTGCCTGTGGCCAGACTTCTAGATGCGGGAGCTCCCAATTGCTCCTGATTGTTGCAGGTACTGCCCCCTTCTTTGCAGCCCCAGCACTCAGAAGCTCCATCCTGATCTAAGGGCACTCACCCATGCAGCTTGCTGTTGGCTCACTGAAGGGAGGAAGTGGGGATGGAGAGCACTAGCAGTGGGTCTTGAGACCATCGGGACCTGGGGAAGTGTACAGCTGATGCTCACATAAAGAGGAAGTGTGTCTCTCTTTGAATTTTATTAGAACTGGGCTCAGAGACAGATGAGGAATATATAGACCCAGCCAGAACTTAACTCCAAGTCAAAAGGACCCCAAACACTTCACTGTATTTCTTCTCCTTATTCTAGCAATATATCTATATCTATATATAGATATCTATCTAGATATCTATCTATATATATATCTGAATATCTATATAAGGTATATGCTATGTCTACAGATATATAGATAGCTAGACATATATGCTAAATATTTCTACATATATATTTAAATATGTATATAAAGTGTTTTATATAAGACTTGGCACTCAATAAATGAGAGCTACTATAAAGAAGCATCATCAACATAATGTATTACTGCCACCAAAAGTCAATACTATCTGCTTACTTTCTCTATCTCTACTCTTCCTTTAAAATCTGATTTTGAGTTGGAATTGGTCTCAGAAGCCATTTACTTCAATCTCTTCATTTTTAAAGGTTAATAAATACATTAACATTTTAAGGTTAATTAAAACATTCTCATTGCAGAAAATATAGAAAATACAGAAAAAGTAAAATAATTTAAAGAAAAAACTTTTATCCATAAGCCCATCACAGTTAGCACTATCAGCTCCATAATTTATGAACTGTGGCCCACGGAGGAGAAGTGGTCAGCCAACAATCTGACCTGTCAACAGGTCATTGGCCAAGTGTCCTCCATACCATCCTCTGTTCTTCTCTCTGAGACAGGAAGACTGTGCTTTGTTCTATTGGTTAGAGGAACACACGACTGACTACAAGCCTGGGTAGAGTTACTGTCCCATACAAGAACCCTCAGTTCTGCCTGTCCATGCCCTCTTTCCTGCCCATAATCACGTTGGTCACAGCAATGTCTTCCGCTTGAATTCCATGACCTCGAGGAGCTGAAGAAATCATTCGGCTCTTCACTTGTTTTAAACTATTAGTGTGGCATGTGTTTTGTTAGTACAGGTGTAGAGGTCATGCTAAAACCAGTCCGGGAGAGAGGAATGGAGAGAGCTGTGGGACTGTGCAGTTTTTCCCCTACACCGCCTGGAAAACTCCTCTAAGAAGCTCCAATGTCACCTCCAACTTGAAGTCCTCCTTCCTCTGCCCAGGCAATTGGTCAATCTCAGCTCTGTGCTCCTTAGCAGTTAGTTCATTTCTCCCTACAGCATTTATAGGGTATGTGTCTATAGGTCTGTATCACCTGATGGTTTATGAATTTCCTAAAGACAAGGATCCAACACCTAGCACAATTCCAGGCTCATAGCAAGGGCTTAACAAAAGTCTGATGAATGAATGATTGAATGTTTTAGTGAATAAACTTCACTGAGGAGCTTTAGCAAATATTCCAGAAGCATTTTGAAATATTTGAAGAATATTTTGTTGAAATACAAAGAATGTCCCAAAAACAAGTAAGACAGCTTCACCAACCATATTTAACATGATATTACCAATAGTGTACCATAACTAAACCATTTAACTAGCATTCCTTCTATTAACATAGGCGTTTATTCCCTAACTTACCACCGAGTCAAGGGTGGAAAATGTGAGTGGCATGTACTCTAACACCTTAATTATTGCTTGAATTGCTTCTACAGAATCCTAGAAGAGTACTAATCTATGTTCCTGAACTTCTCCAGTGTCAGAGATACACCTGACCTCCAATTCACCCTATTTCAAAATCAGAAAAATCATCATTTTTAAAGAAGGTACCCTAGGAGGTAGAAAGAGATTTGAATTTTAAATTAAAGGTTTAGATCTGAGGCCCAGGCCTACTATTAACTGACTGTTGTGTTCATCTCTGTACTATTCGAAGCCCTATTTCCTTATCTTGAAAATAATAATAACTGCCAGAGCAGGGTAGCAGTGAACACAAAGGGTGAAATGAATACAAAAGTATTTTGTGAACAATGAAACAGTATACATATTTAAGGGTGGAAAGGAAGGGAGGATGAGAGGTTAGTAGGGACACAGATATCTGTTTTAAATGAAAGAGAATATCTGTCAGAACAAAAGAGAAAAGATTCTTCTCCAAAGAGGAGGAAATCACTGGAATCATGGAATGCTGTGTCACAGGGGATGAGAATGCCTTGCTTACAGTCACATGGGGTCAGTGGAGAGAACAGTTTCATAACTACTGATGCCCCGTCCTTCCTGCCTCCTTCCTCCCAACTTTCTGGTCTTGTCTCGAAGAACACAGGCTCTGAGATGCACTGCCTAGATTTGGGTTCCGATTCTGCCACTGACTGAACCCCCAAAAGTACTTCACTTCTCTATCGGTCACTTTGTTCATCTGTGAAATCAGAGTGATCATAATATCTCCACATAGCATCCTCCCTTCCCTGTTATCCAATTTTATTTCCACTGTCTATCACTACCACTTCCTTGTATTTACTCTCAACTCCCTTGCTGCTCCTTCTCCTCTGTGTGCTGTACTCACTTTGCAAGATCACACCCTAGTGAATCAACTCTCCCCACACTCTCTGCCTGCCCTTCTGCAGCTGAGTGGAGCTTGAGAAAAATTCAGGACCACACTGACTGACCTGCCTTAGATGCAGGACCAAGGACCACAGGTGTGCCCTTAAGAACACCCAGCTGCTGTATTGTATCCCCTTAGACCACCCACTCTCCCACCCTGCTAGAAAGAACTTCGCAACATCCTCCTCCTCAATCTGTCTTTACCCACACTCTCAGCTAATGGCCTTGCTTTTCACATCACTGAGAAAATAGAAGCAATGAGAAGAGTATTTGCATGGACTCCCACAAATCTATCTATAAATCTGCCAGCATTCTCAGTGTTCTACCTTCCATTCTGTTACTAAAGATAAATTGTCCACCTCTTATCGAAAGCTATTATGGTTGAACTGTGCCCTCCAAAACTGTATATTGAAATCTTAACCCTCAGCACCTCAGTAAGCTTATTTAGAAATAGGGTCATTGCAGATGTAATTAGTTAAGATGAGGTCATACTGGAGTAGCGTGAGCCTCTAATTCAATACCACTGGTGTCCTTATGTGAAGGGGAAATTTGTTCACAGACACACACAGGAAGAATGCCAAGTGAAAAGGAAGGTAAGACCAGGGTGATGTGCCTACAAACGAAGAAATGACAGATTTCCAGCAAACCACCAGAAGCTAGGGGGAGAGGTTGCAAACAGATCCTCCTTCATAGACCTCAGAAGGAACCAACCCTGCTGACATCTTAACCTTGGGTTTCTAGCCTCCAGGACTGTGAGAAAATTAATTTCCACTGTTGAAGCCACTCAGCTTGTGGTACTTTGTTCTGGCAGCTCTAGAAAACTACAACAAAAGCCAACCCTTCAGTCACCTAAAGTGACTAGATTCTACCCCATTTAGACTACCCTGAGACATTGGTCCAACAGTATTTTTCTCCTATAGCATTAGTGTTTTCCTCTCTACTGTATCATTCTCATTGGCTCCACACAGCCTGTTATTTGTCTGATCTCAAAAAAAAAAAGAAAAATTGTTTTTAACTTCCCTTGACCGTGCTTTCCCTGCCTTCTACCATTCTTTTCTCTGCAACACTTTGCAGCAAAACTTCTTATGTTGATATACTCATTGTCTCCGATTCCTCTCTTATCTTTTCTTAAACACACTTAAACTAGGCTCTCATGCCCTTTATTCCACATAAAGTGTTCTTGTCAAGGTCACCAATGGCTTCCACATTTCTATGCCCACTGACCAACTCAGTCCTGCTCCTACCTGAGCCACCAGTGACATTGGACACAGCAGATCATTGCTGCCCCCTCAAGGCACTTCTTCCCTTGGCTTCTGGGACTACACACTCTTGGCTTTGTCCTCCCTTTCTGACTGGTCCTGTTCATTCTCCCTGAGTGGTTCCTCATCTTCTCCCAGACTCAGGGTCCTGTCCTTGGTCCTCCTCTCTATCTACCTACAACATACAGCCCCTCAGTGGGCTCATCCAAGCTCAAGGTTTAATTACCATCTATGTACCAAAGACTCTTAAATGTATACTTCCAGCTGAGCCACTCCCCTGAACTCTAGGCTCATGTAGCCAACTGCCCACTCCAAAAAATACCACAAACGTAACATGTCCCAAACTGGACACCCCATCTTCCTCCGAAAGCCTCTTCACCTGCATTCTTCTCCATCTCGGCTGAGGGCAACTCCATTCTTCCAGGTGCTCAGGCCAAAACCTGGTATTCGTTTTTTGCTTTTTAAAATTTTTATTGGAGTATAATTGCTTTACAATGTTATGTTGGTTTCTACTGTACAGCAAAGTGAATCAGCTATAAGTATACATATATCCCCCCTTTTTTTGGAGTTCCTTCCCATTTAGGTCACCAGAGCATTTGTATTCATTTTTAACTCCTTACTTCCTCTCCCGCCACAGATCCAAGAAGTCCTACTGACTCAATATTTAAAACATATCTGGAATCTAAACGTTTCTCATCCCCTCTCCTAAGCTATCATCATACTTCACCAAGATTATTGCAACTGCCACCTAACTGGTCTCCCTACTTCTTCCCTTGCATCCTACACTCTATTCTCAACACAGCAGTCAGGTCCTGTAAAACATAGCTCACTTAAGTCAAGTCCTCCCATGGCTTCCCACTTGATAAGAGAGAAAGCTGGGCCCTTCCAGTAGCCTCCTGGTCCCTTCATGGCCTCTGACCTCATTGCCCTCCCTCTGCTCCAGCCACAGCAGTCCTTGCTGGTCCCAGAGCATACAGGTTGCTCTCACTGCAGGATCTTTGCACTGGAACACTGGTCCCCCAGGTAACCACATGGATAACTTCATTACCATCTCCTTCTCCTCTCAAATGTCACTTGCTCAATGAGACCTACCTGGACCAACTATAAAATTGTGATTCCTGCTCTCAAATGCTCCCTTTCCCTCCCCCTGCCCCATCACTTCCTAGTATACAATATAATTTACTTATTCATTATGGTCCTATATTTTCTGTCTCCCTGCACCAGAATGTAAGCTCTGGAAGGTAGGGGTTTATTTTTGTTTTGTTTTATTTATAGATTTTTTAAGTGCCCAATAAATATTTGTTGAATGAGTGAGTAAATGAAAGGATGAATGTAAAGTGTCTAGAATAGTGTCTGGCGCAAAATATGTGCTTAAAAATTATTAGCCATCATCAATATTACCTCGCATTATTGAATGGGAAATTGGATTTTGCAGCAGGAAGATCTAGGAACTTGGCTGGCAGAGGGCCCCTTAAAGGAAAGACACTGGGTGAGGGGGGGAAACGTGCCAGTTAATGAAGCTTATCCAAGGCTCATTTATTTCCGGTTGACTTTGCATGGACTCTTTTGGTTTTCCTCTGACTGCTCTCTTGTGCCAAACTTGGATGAATCCCTTGGACCTACCCCGGCAGGGCTCTGCTAGAATCACTGCTCTGTGCTTCTCAGGAGACCCTCAGGCCCAATTTAGCTAGTGGGAAACAGAAATTAATAACCTCAAAGAAATCTCAGCCTACCTCTGCTGCTACCTCGTTTCCAGGATTTTTCAGTCTTCAAGAGGCTATAGGAGAATTAGGTCCAAACTCAAGAGCTGGTAGTAGTTAATACTACTGAACAAAGGACACATAGATTCTGCCTAGCCCCTCAGACATTCCCATGGTCAGTAGAGAACATGAATGGTTTATAATTTTTTTTCGATGGAAGGGTTTGCCGGGAAACTGATTGAACATGACTTATGTTTTATAAGACCACTCTGGCTGTAATTTTTTAAAAATAGAGTGTAGGGGGGAAGTAGGAGAGCAAGTAGGAGGCTATTGCACTAATCTTCCTGAGAGCTCTCAGATCACAGTAGAGAAGTAAGAAATGGTTGGATTCTGGATATGTTTTGAAAGTACAGTCCATAGGATTTCCTGACTGGTTGGATCTATGGTATGAGAGAAAGTGAGGGGTCACAAAGACAGCATGGTTTTGGGGCTCAGCCCCTGGAGAGATGGGAGCTGTCATAGCACCTCATGTGACCCACAGGACACTCTTGGTATTGAGAAGATGTATGTGGCTAGGGGGTGGGCAGAGGAAGGGTTGCATTAAATTGTTTTATACACAAACATTGCAAATATGTCTTCTTTAAAGCAGACAGACAAATATTCTTCAATTTTTCCTAGAAACAAGAGAGAAGGTTTTGTCCTCAGAATTCCTAATAATTAATTCCTCCTTTCCCTACTCTTTTTTTTTTTAAACTCTGTCCGGGAAAATTCATTTTCTGAATAATTTGCACAGAATAGTATAACTCAAGTCTAACATATTGTTTAATAAAAATGCAACTTTAACAATGTCCACACACTCACACCCCTTCCTGAGTGAATTCGGACCCTCAACATGCAGGTCTTGTCTGAAAGCATCAGTGTTGATTTAAAGCCCACCCAGTGAGAGGGATGGGTATTCACAGGACTGAGAGGGCTACTGGGGAGAGAGAGGGGCTACACTCTACATTCCTTAGCATTTGAGGTGAGGATGAGCCCCATTTTCTCGTCCAGAGTCCCCTGGGCTGTCGGACTTCTGCTACTACACAGTGTCAGCCTGTCCACTGACAGCATCTCACCCAGACGGAGCCTAACCCGGAGGAAAGGGCCTTGTTGGAGAAGAAAGGGGAAAAGAGTGGAAATGAGGATCAAGGGTCTCCCAGCTCCCCATTACTAATATTAAACTATTTTGTGTATGAACATATAACTTGGAAATTTGGGATCACATGGAACAACAAGATCAAACGGAAACTTTCAACTGGTTGTCTTAGGAATCAGTTTGCCTGGGAGGCTCAGGGCACTGTGGGGAAGAACACATACAGATGAGGGACATGAGACTCGGGGGTTTCGTGGGGTGCTGCCCTGGCCAGCAGCGTCCCTCCTACATTCTCCACAAGATGGCGCTTGTCTGCCCAAAACTCAGTGGAGGACTTTGGATTTTGTTTGAATAATGGAGGCTGCAGTCCTATCCACTTATCTTCCAGGAAAAAGACTATGAAGAAGGAATGCGGATGGGCAGGGCCAGCCTGGTTGCAACTTCCCACTGAGCAGGACTGAGGTCCATCAACTCTGCTTGAAGGTAACTTCCTCATATTTGTGATGTTTGGAGCCCTGAGTCTGTGTCTCCTGCCACAATAGGCCGCAAAACCATTCAAACAAAAACAGAAGGAAGATTGTATGTCAGCAGAGCACTTTGTAGTTAACACAACGTGTTCAGATATGTTTTATGATTTGATTTTCAAACTAGCCTGGACTGGGAATCCATGTCTGTCTCATTCATTGTATCCACAGTGTTTGGAGCAGGGAGTGGCACATAGACTCTAATGCATATTTGTCAAATAAATGAACTCTCTGAGGCCAGAAAAGGAATCATCCGCATTATATATCTGAGGCCCAGAGACTCACAGTTAATAAATGGCAGAGCCAGGACCAGACGGAGACTCCCACCCCAAGATCATTGCTAGTTATTCTGTCCTCTGATGCTTCTAGGTCACTATAGCCTCAGGAAGCAAAGAACTCCAAAGCCATGAGTGTGTGGAGCCGCTGTACAGTGCACAGAAAAGCAGGCAGCAGGGGTTTTCTAGCAAAGAGAAAGATATTCAAAGAAAACTCAGGACCAAGATGTGGACATATAGTTGGCAAAAAGCTCCATGTCCTACCTATGCATCCAAGGTGTGTTCCAGCAGGCAGGCAATGGCTGGAAACATACGCAGCTCTTCAGCCTCCCCTGGAGCAGAGCTTGAGAATGCAGCCTTTTGCACGACTGAAGTGCTCACAGGAAACCCAGATCCAAAAGCATTACAGTTATATCTAACTGATCCTTCATGGTCTGCTATTTAGTTATTAGCCATGGTAAGATTCGGGATTCATCACTCCGGCTACTTCTTCTCTAGGGGAAATAACCAAGAGTTTAGTCTTACCACAGATTAGAAAGCCAATGTGCATAGCTGACCACTGAGAGTGAATACACGACATTAGGTTCTTAAGGCTGAGAAGAACTCTGAGTGGTCCATAGTCTGGGTCCCTAGACACAAGGTCTGAGAAGCTGCTGAAATAACATGTATATTACGAGTGTTCCGGAGGACAGGGTCTGTGGCTTCCATCAGATCCTCTAGATCTGATCCATCTGATCCTCTAGATCCAAATCAAGCCACTTAGGATCAGAAATTACCTCCTTAGACCCCCAGCTGCCCAGCTTTGCTCAAAGCCCCAGGGATAGGGCATAGATACCTTGCAAGGCAGCCCATCCATTTCCTGTGATCAATACCTACCCCCAGAGAGTGAGGGGTGGGCAGGTTTTCCCACTAGGGCCTGAATAAAACACCTTCCTCCATGTGTCCAGCACACAGGATCAGAACCAGAGCTGCAGCGTAACAATGCTGGGATGGCCTCGGAAGTATATCAGTAGGCATCATGGGGGCTGCTTTTCAAATACGCGTATTTAAAGACAACTAATGACTAGTTCCCCCAAAGTGAGGGAGAATACTTTTTAATAAGAATTGCTGCTCATATGTCTCAGAAGAGCCTCTTGTATAGAAGCCAGGTCTGGAGCTGGTGGCGTCCATCAGCCCCAATTCTAATGGACCACCCCCAAGGTGAGGTTTCAGTGATGGAGGTAAAGCCTTAAGTTTGTGCAAAAATAGATCCTCTCCTGCCATCTGGCGTCTAACACTATTAATGCACCTTTCACAACATGCATTTGTATCAAGTTCCCATCTCTGATCTTTTCAAGGGTTTTAGAACTGAACTTAGTTTAAACTCCACCCTTTACTTACATGAAGTCTGGGCTCAGGAATTGTATAAGCCTGTGTCACACAGCTTTTCAGTGGTAGAGCCCAGATTGAGGCTTAAGCCTTTTCGCTGTCCTTCAGGAGCTCTTTCCCATCCTGCGCAATGTTCTGTGTTTAACTTTCCCTATCACTTTGTCCTTTTCCTAGGACAGGAACTTTCCATCTGGAACCAAGGTCTGGGCTGACTGTTCTCCTCCATGTTCCCACAGCTCCCCACACTTCCCTCTGTAACAGCATTCTGCACCCAGATTATCCCCACCAACTTTTCTGTGTCCTTCACTCAACAAGAGGCCCTTGAGGGCAGCGACAGTTCACATTCCAAACACAGGGCCCAGCCTGGAGCCTAGCGCACGTGAACTGATGAGAGAAGTCGCCCCTCACCCAGGTAAGCAGCACCCTTGCTGCACCTGTCATCATGACCATTGTCTTCCTGTTCTGTGCTACGGAACCCCATGCTCCTGGGGTCCTGAAGAGAATGGACATGGGTCCCCTCATGCAGAGCTCTGGTGGGTAGGAGGCCCATCCAGGACAATACTGAGTGAGGAATCTTACAAACGGGTGCCCTAAGGGCAAAAACAGAACATGGTGAGGCTGTCAAGCTCAGGATAGTTTCGGAGAATAATGTTCAAGGCAGTTTCTTTTTTTTTTTTTTTTTTTTTTTTTTTTTGCCGTACGCGGGCCTCTCACTGTTGTGGCCTCTCCCGTTGCGGAGCACAGGCTCCGGACGCGCAGGCTCAGCGGCCATGGTTCACGGGCCCAGCCGCTCCGCGGCATGTGGGATCTTCCCGGACCGGGGCACGAACCCGTGTCCCCTGCATCGGCAGGCAGACTCTCAACCACTGTGCCACCAGGGAAGCCCAAGGCAGTTTCTGAGACTTGAAGGTGAATTCAGGAGAACCTTGGTGGAGTGCACTTGAGTAGCAGGAACGGCCAGGCCCAGAGGTGCAAGCAGGCAGGTGTGTTAAGGGTATACCTGGAGTGCAGAGAAATTTGAGAGTTGTGGGGAGAAAAAACCTAACCCAAGAGCTTCACAAGGGCCAAGTGACAAAGGTCTTTAATGCCAGGATCTGGGAGCTTAGCCTCAGTTTGCAGGGATGAGATGCCTGTGTAAAAGATTTTAAGGAGTAGAGCAGTGAGATGGGGTCTGGACAGCAGTGGGATGGATGAATCAGGAAACATTAGATTAAAGAGTATGGCCCAGGGGAAGTCTGTAGAGCTGCTGTTGTCGCACTTCAGTGTGCTTTAGAATTTCTAGGAGAGACAGCTTGAATGCAGATTCCTAGGTGCCCTCCAGAGATTCTGATTCAGTAGCTCTGGGCTAGGGCCCTGGAATTTGCACTTTCAGCAAGAAGCAAACTCTTTGGGTGCTTCTGATACAAATGGCTTAAGGGCACACTTGAGAAACCACTGGAGGAGAATGAGAGGAGGAGAGAGCAGAGGTCAGAGGTCAACATGTAGGGGATGGGAAGTGAAGGAGATGAGATGACTCCCAGTGGTCCTTGAGGGAAAACAGTTGGGGGACGGGAAAGGGAAGGGAGAAGCAGCGCCTGAAAAACCAAAGGAAGATTACTTTCAGAAGGAGAGAGCAGTTCCCCAAAACAAACTCAATGAGACAGTTAAATTAGGTATGAACAGAAAACAGTGTTGGTCAGATTTGGGCAACTACATGGTCCTTAATGACTCTATCCAGCAGTGGTTTATGGAACAATGTGGCGGAAAAAGCCAGACAACAGAGGGTAGGGATTCCCTGCAGAAGAGAAACACTGACACTCAGGAGATTTTCCTCCCTCCCTCCAGAAGCTTGACAAGGAAAGAAAATGAGAAAGGGGATGGAGAGTGTATGAGAAGTGACTGATCGTACAGAAGTGTTTTGGTTTTAGATGGGAAAGACCGGGATACCTTTCAATGCCCTGGAGGAGGAGTGGGCTGACATCACGGCAGAGGGTTCAGGAGAGAGGGGTGGTTGGAGAAAGGAGCTCCCAGAGAGTAAGCAGCAGGTGAGGCGCTGTCCTGAGCCCCCAGGGGCAGGAAGAGAGGCCCTTCTTTCCTGAGGCAGGTGAGGAGAGGAAGGGGAAAAGTGTGAGTGAAAATATGTTTGCAGGTTGATTAAGGGACAAAAGAAAACAACTCCCATAAATATGTAAACTCATCTTGTCAAAATCTGAGTTGATATATAAATCTGGGAGAAATAGTGAGTTTATTAAATAACTGGATTAAGAGTCCAAAAGATATTAAGAGTCTTGAGTGAAGAGCTTGAAACTAACTTCAACTGTGCAAATGTAAATTCTGCAGTCGGTTTAAGAATTAGCTTCCAAAAATACAAGAGGGCAACATGACCTAACAGCAGCCAACAATTTCAAAAAATAAAAATTGATGATATTCTCCACTTAACTAAAAAGGATTATGAGGCTTTTAAAAGCTAAGAATTTGAAGTTATCACTGTGGGATCCCAGGGGTTTGCAGAGTTCTAGCCTATCAACTCTTACTCCACCCCTTTCTAAAGGTATGAAGACAATGAAGAGTGGGTGGTATAATTGTTGAGACAACTTAATCTATACTCTGCTTTATATATTTTTTAAGTCAATCATTTGCAAACCTTGATATTTTAACTATAATTGGAAACCAATCTTCCTATTCTATCTCAAATCTGATTACACTGATTTCACCAAGTGAAACTCACAAACCTCCCTTACCACCTGGGAGATCTTTGCAAGACTAAAGAATCCTAAAACTTCACCCCCTCGGAGGTCTTAGGGGTGAGGTGGGGAGCTGTCCACAAATCATCCTCATGATCAGTTAGTTTTGGAAATCTTTGGATGTGTCTGATTCCCATCCTAAGCTACTAAGGAGAGACAGAACGTTTTTCCTTGCACTTAACGATCAGATCATTCAGAACTATCAGATTATGCCTTTGGTGAATATGACAAACTACATGCTTGAAAGTATGGCTAATTATGGTCTACTAATAGCATTTGTTGGTGTTGCATAATGTTGGAAGACTTGCTTAGATTTATAAACTCCTTTTCTTAAAACAGTTTAGTTTTCAGTATAAATCTAATCACTATATTATCTATTCTTTCTAATCTTTTCAAATGACTAGTAGTTATGAGTAGTATATCTATGTGCAATGATTCTGTGGATGTTACGAAGAGAGACAGATAAGGCAGTAAGAGGTGGTTTGGAACTAACTCATCACACCCAAAGAACACATCACAAATGAACAAATCAAGTACCATCTTTATCCTTCAGGTTTAATTTTATTAGTTGTCATGTCTCTTTGAGTTATAATTTACATATTATAAAGTTCACCCATTGTAAGTGTACAATTTGATGATTTTTAGCTAATTTATAGGGCTGTGTAACCATCACCACAGTTTCAGAACACTGCTGTCATTCCACAAAGTTCCCCCATGCCTGTTAGCAGCCCTACAGCCCAAATAAACCTCCGAGCTGCTTTCTGTCTCTAATGTTTTGCCTTTTCTAGAAATTTCATGTAAATGGAAACACAAAGTTATTTAGTCTTTCATGTTCATCTTCTTTCACTTAACATAATGTTCATGAGGATCGTCCCTGTGGTTAACAAGTACACATAGTTCGCTCCTTACTTTTAGCTCTTACATTTCAATCTAAGATGCATTTTTAATTCATTTTTGTGTATCACGTGCAGTAAGGGTGTAAGTGTATACATGTATGTATGTGTGTCTGGATGGATGGATGGATGGATGGATGGATGGATGGATGGATGGATTTTTGCATATGGATATCCAGTTGTGCCACCACCTAAAAAAGCTATCTTTCCTCACTGAATTGCCTTGGCACCTTGGTTGGAAATCACTTGACCGTAAATGCATAGGTTTATTTCTGGACTCTTTCTGCTGTTCCATTAATCTACATGTCTGTCCTTGTAGGAAGGGTAAACATTGATTTGTGAAAACTTTGTTTCAGTTTTATATATTTTTATATATATATACATACATACATATATATACACACACACACTAGATTACTGTGTAAAATGTATTTCTTACTAAGGATTGTGGTAAAGATATTTTCTTGAAATACATTTATCTAGACATTGCCAGATAATATTCACAATAAGATATTTAAAAGGGGTCTTAGAATAGTCTATCGGGACACATAAGGATGGTGGAGCATGAGTGCAGCCTCACACTTCACAGAAGGGGAAACTGAGGCCCAGGGGTGGTGGGAAGGAAGTAATTTACCCAAAGTCACACCAGAATGCAACCCAAGTGCCCTTCCTGGAAGCCCCCATCTTCCCAATGCACCAGCTGTTCCTCCCTGTTCTTTGGCAACTTCTTAAGCCATTTCCACCCCGCCCTCCACTGAAGTCGTGCTGGCAGCAGCTGGCAGAGCCCTCATGGGCACGCAGCTTGGCAGGAGTCTCCCTCTTTCCTCAGCCTCCCCTGTGAGACTCACTGAAAACAGTCTTCCCAGACACTGCGTTGCCAGCAGGGCTGCCCCAGATGACTGTTTCCTGTGCTCCTGCCCCTCCCTTTCCAGGGACAGTGGAATTGGCTTTTCTTCAGGGACTCTTCTCAGAATGGAAAAAAGAAAGCCGTGCCATCGATGTCAAATGGCTCTTACGCAATGGCGGCATCTTGATGAGAATCGTGTAAATAACCCCAGAACATATGGATTGTACTTCCCTCGATTTACCCGGGAATGTAATAAGTCATGGCCATGGAGTAAGGCTGCTACCCGGCCCTGGCACTCGGAACACTGGAAAGAGTTGTCACCCCACCCCAGGGACCGCTTAGCCGGGAACTCTCCTATCCACCTCAAGTTCCAAGAGCACCTGCCCTCAGCAAGGCATAGGCTGTGCTGAGTCATGCTGACAGCATCCCAGGCAGACCCTGACGCCCTCCATCAGAGGAAGATTGGGCTTCTAACCACACAGACTGGGCAGAAGATCTGCTCATTAGTTCATTCATTCATCCATCCATTCAACTAGTATTCATTGAGCACTGTTTTGGGGGGCGGGTGGGGGGAGTAGGGATATCACAGCGAACAAGAAATCACAGTCTTGCTCTCATGTCCAGTGAAAGGACTTTCTAGCACTCCAAGTTATCAAAGCGTTTGAATAGGGGCGAGTTCCCAGCAGAGGTTGATAGAGACTCAAGCATCAAATGAAGAATTGGGTGGCTGATTTCCAAGATTCCTCCCAAGAGCAAGGTTTCATGAGGTTTCAAGTTCTTGGAACACTGCCACTTCTCCCCTGCTGCCCGCGCAGGTATCTTTGGATGGCACCTGCAGAAGCTTAGACCCAGAGGTTTTTGTTGGAAGGCCTGGGCGGTCCCTGGAGAAGAAATAGTGGGTCCAGGAAAAGCAGATGCCCATCTTCCCTGCTGAGAAAACCCTTTCCATTCTTATTTTTATATCCTGTCTTTTCTGTCTCTTCAGAAGAGATCTGAGAACTTTCTCCCGAGTGAGGAGGATGAATCTGAAGAGTAAAACAGAAACACACAAGCATAAAAGTTCTGGACACAATGTTTCCATTGGGGGAAACTCCATAAAGGATGCACAGGATGCTCTGTATTATTCCCTATAACTGAATGTAAATCTACAATTACTTCAAAGTAAAAAGTGTAATTAACTCCCCCCAAACTTTTTGATTACTATACTACGCATATGTAAGATGTTACCTTTAGGGGAAAAGCAGTGAGGGACTTAAGGATATCTATCCTTTTTTCCAACTTTTCTGTAAATCTGAAATTAATTCAAAATAAAAAGTTTGAAAACAAGTTTTAAAATGCAAGAAAATGCTTTTGATTTTCTTGCATTTTAAAGGGTTGGGGACAGAGCACGGTGTTAGGAATTAGTAGACACTGACTTTATGTGTGACCCTGGGCAAGTCCTTTCTCCTCTCTGGCCCTCAGTTTCCCCATCTGTACAGTGCAGGTGTTCCACAAGACGATAATGTCCTATCCTATCTATGGTCATACATTTATGGTCCTGTATTGGTATCACTCTCACTCTATTCTCTTTACCCTTTCCCAGGCCAACCTCTCAGAGTCTCCATCCATAATGCAGGGATAAATAACACTTACTTTAAAAAAAAAATTTAAATTAGAAGTGAAAGGAAACAGTGGATGCAAGGTACCTGCTTAGTAGTAAGTACTCAGTAAATGTGGGATTCCTACCCCTTGCTCCTTCCCTTCCCACAGAACAGAGCTAAATCTCTGGGCTCCTCCCCCTTCCCCCCATTCACCTCCACAAACCCCTCCCTCTCCGTCTCCCATTCCCCACCCTGTCTGCATTCCACTCTCCAGCCATCTCCCTGTACCCAACCCCATCCTCCTCCCCACTCCTTCCTTCTTTCCCTCCCCCTCCCCCTCTTCATCCCCCTCCCCATCCCCACCATCTGTGCCTGGAACTAGCACATAGACTTTAACCACAACTTGGGGGGCTCTCACTGTGCTTGTCAAGAAGCAGAGCTGAATACTCAGGTCCTCCGCTTCCTTTTGTGTTGCTTCCCTAGAACAGTGGTTTTCACACTTTGGGTGCATCAGAATTACCTGAGGAGCTTCTTAAAACACAGATTGCTGGGGGCCTGCCCCTGGAGTTTCTGTTCAGTAGGCCTGGTGCCAGACTTCAGAGAATGTGGGTCTCCAGCAAGTTCTCAGGTGACACTGGTGCTAGCAGGGTTTCCCTGCAAACCCAGAGGAGAGCTAGAGGCCCCATGTTCCAGACGAAAAGCAGACTTGCCAGGGAGCTTGGCCCTAGGGGCTGAAGCCAAGGAGGAGAAGGAGATGCAGGCCTGACAGATGGGACGGGGTCTGATAGGAGATCAGTGCAGGGACCGCCCCCTGCAGGAGAGGGGTTTCTCCAGCTTTTCCCCTTTTTTCTCCCTTCCCACCTGAAATGAAGCACTTCCCACACCCCCGCACCCCTCACTCCCACCCCTGGGAAGTCTCCAGAGCCAGGTGAGGACGGTCCCAAGCTGAAGTGCTGACTGCCAGGGCAAAGGGAGGGAAAGGAGCAGTGCGGGAACATCTCCAAAGCCCAGGACTCACAAGCTGGGAGGGGAGTGGAATGGAGTCCATTTCAGACAGGTTTGTTGGGGGCGTGTTCCTGGTGGTTGGGGGACTGCAAAAGTAGAAGCTTGCCTGTGGCTGTATTTGTCAAGATGCCTGTGTGCTCTAGTGGAAAGTGAGGTGGGAGATGAAGAAGGAGAAGAATAGCCAACTTTTATTAAGTATTTAAGTAAGTGCCAGGGCCTGAGTAAGCACATTTTAGTCTCCACGAAGTAGGTCTTATCCCCATTCTCACATAGTAACTGTTCCTCAGTTATGCAGGTACCCACCCCAGCCGACGCCTGTCATGTCACAGTCAAACTGTGCTCTCTGCACTGTCATGACCTCTTCAGCTCTACACCGCCTACAAGCAGTGAGACTTTGACCAAGTCAATTTTTCTGAGCCCCAGTGTCTCTGCCAGTAAAAAAAAAAAAAAAAAAAAAAAGGTCAATATTGAGTGCTCCCAAAAGAATTTTGAGGTGAAATGATGAGGTGAAATGCAGGTAGCTGTGCTGTGTGTATCTCAGCCCCCCACCTAATAGCAATGACCCTGGCCTCTGACATTCACGGGATAGCCACTTAGAGGTCTTACATTTGGTTCTGGGCACCACTGGGTTAACATTTCATCCTGTTTAAATAAAACCATTACTTACCAGTGTAACTAATGTTTTATTATTACTAATTCCAAAACCATTACACTGTGGAACCAGAGTTTAAAAAGAATTTAATTGAAGACCAAAACATGCCCAGTAGCATTGCCTATTTCATAAATAATTTCTGTTCCAAATTCTAACTTGGTGCAGCTTTTTTGGTATATTTCATTTTTCAGTGTGTGATATAAAGTGTTTTTGTTGTATCCCTGTGCAGAATCCTGAAACATTCATAAAAATAAGAACAAAAATAATAATCCTTCTCATTTTTACAGCACCAAATGGTAGGCTGAATGACCACTAATGTCCTCTTGTTACAGATGAGGAAATGGGCCCAGGCAAGTAACATAGGATGCTTAAATTCGTAATGCTAAATCCATCCATCCAGGTAGCATGGGTACAGACCCAGTGCTCTTTGTTTTGTCCATGCTACTTCCACAGAACATTTGAGAAAAGAGCATGCCACCCTACCCAGCACTATCAATGCAGCTCTCTTTTCATATGAGTGTGTATAGCCATCTACTGGGAAATGCTCCCTTAGAATCAACACCCATCCCAACCCCCAGCTGCTAATTTTATAGAGCCATTTCTCAGGCTCTGGGAATGACTTTGGGTGGCCTTGACCAACCAGCTCTGTTGTGGAGCTTTGTTGATTGTATTCTCTATAAGCATGCCTCTGAGGAGTTGTATGGTTTCACAGGGCTCCAGGAGTTTCCTGTTAAGACCATTGTCCCAGAAAGGGTCTGGAATGACTTTCAAGTGACTTAAATTTTTTTCTCAGAAATATAAGTATGAGACATTTCCTGGAGTGTGTACTTATATGTCCTCTATTTTCTTGATAGACAGCAGAATGTTGTGGTTAACATTAGAGACTCTAGAGAAATGTGAATGTCACTTTGTCATTTGTTGGGTGTATAACATTGGAAAACTTAAATTTTTCTGATCCTCAGTCTCCAAGTCTGTATAATGCAAATAATAATAATGCTTAACTCAGAAGGTTGCTGGCATAAACTAAGTACTTGATATATGTGAACTGTCATCTTAATTATGCCTTTCTTCACACTCAAAATAATATAGACCCTTCTGCTTCCATGAGAATATTTTTTAAAACAAAGGCAAGGTGAAGACTTTTCCAGATATGTAGTTTTAAAGAATTTATCACCAGCAGACCCACACTAAAAGAAGTATTAAAGGAACTCCTTCAGGCAGAAGGAAAATAATACCAAATGGAAATATGAATATACACAAAGAAGTGAGAGCACCAGAAATGGCAACTACCTGGGTAAATACAGAAAATTTTTAAAATTATTTAAATCTATTTTAAAGATAATTATCTGTTTAAATAAAATAATACCAATGTACCAAGGGGCTCAAGACACATGTATAAGGAAAATTAATGACAGCAATCATATAGTGACATGAAGGGGAAAGTGGAAGTACATTATTTAAGGTTCTTATAATACACATTAAATTGTATAATGTCATTCGAAAGTAGACTGTAATAAGTTAAAACCCCAAGCAACAGTAAAATAACAAAACAAAGAATTATAGCTAATAAGCCAACAAAATAGATAAAATGAAATAAAAACAAATATACTAATTCTAGTCTAAATTAATCTGAAATGGAAAAAATAACAAAGAAAATAAAGAACATATGGGACAAATAGGATATAAAGAGCTGTATGATAAACTCAAACTCAAGCAAATAATAATCACATTAAATGTAAATGGTCTAAATTGGACAAAACTGAAAGGCAGAGGTTTTCAGATTAAATAAAGAAGCAAGACCCAACTATACACTTCATACAAGAAATGCATTTTAAATATAAAGATAGAAATAGATTAAAAGAAAAAAGGTAGGAAAAGATATACCATACTAACACTAATTAAAGGAAAGTTGGAGTGGCTATATTAATGTCAGACAAGTAGATTTCAGAACAAAGAATATTACCAGGGATAAAGAAGATCATAATGGTAAACAAAAGAATTAATTCACAAAGAGGATATAACAATCTTAAGTTTACACATCTAATTACAGAACTCCAAAATATATGAAACAAAGCCTGACAGAACTGTAATGAGAAGTAGAAAAATTGACAATATAGTTAGAGATTTTAACATTCGTCCCTAAATAGTTGATAGAACAGGCAGGAAGAAAGTCAGTAACTATACTGACCACTTAAATAACATGATCAGCCAACCTGTCATTTAAAGACAACTCCATCCAACCACAGCAGAATATACATGCCTTTCAAGTGCATGTGAAATATTTATCAAGATAGATCATATTTCAGGGCTAAAACCAATCTCAGTAAATTTAAAATGATTCAAGTCATACAAAGTAGGTTCTCTTACCAAAATGGAATTAAATTTGAAATCAATAACAGAATAATTTCTGGAAAATTACCAAATATTTGGAAACCAAATAGCACATTTTTAAATAACCAGAAGTCAAAAAATAAAATGTTAAATGAGTAAAAACAAAAACACAGCATATAGATATGTGTGGGATGCTGCTGAAGCAGAACTTATGGGGAAATTTGTATCACTAAAGATCAAACCAAAATTAAAGTAAACAGAACAAAGAAAATACTAAAGATTTGGGAATAAATCCACAAAATACCCAACACAGATATGTTGGGAAAAAAATCAATGAAATCAAGAGCAGCCTCTTTGAGGAAGGAATAAAGTTGACAAACTTCTATATAAACTGGTCAGCACAAAAAAGAGAGAAGATACAAATACCAAATTCAGGAATAAAAGAAGTGACATTACTAAAGATTTTACAAATACTAAAAGTACAATAAAGGAATACTATGATGAACAATGTTATAACCATAAAGTTGACAACGTAGATAAAATGGACAAATTCCTTGAAAAACTCAAAAGTTTACTCAAGATGAAACAGACAACTTGTATAGCCTTTTATCTATTAAAGAAATTGAATTTGTAGTTTAAAATCTTCCCACAGAGGAGAGGGAGGGGGGAAACTCAGGCCTACATAACTTCACTGTATTAAGAAACACTTAAGAAAGAAATAATACCAATTCTACATAAACTCTTCAAGAAAATTGAAGAGAAGGGAATACGTCTTAGCTCATTCTATGAGGCCAGTGTTTTCCTGATACCAAAATCAGATTAAAATGTTATAAGAAAACTTCATACCAGTGATCCTCAAAACCATATATAAAATAATTATTAACAAAATTTTATCAGATTAAATTCAACAATATACAAAAAGGATAATATATCATGACCAAGTGGAGTTAATGCAAGATTAACTTTCTGGAAAAGTCAAGAAAATAAACCAATGTAATTTACCATATTTTAAATATGGTAAATTTTTAACATTGACATTTTAAATATTAACAAATTAAAAATGAAAAATCATATGATCATGTCAATAAAGGAAGAAAAGGGAATTTCCTGGATGTACAGTGGTTAGGACTCCATGCTTCCATTTCCTGGGCCTGGGGCTCTATCCCTGGTCAGCAACTACGATCCCACAAGCCATGCAGCGTGGCTAAAAAAATTAATAAATAAAGGCAGAAAAAACAATTGATAAAATCCAACAGCTATTCCTGGTACAAATTCTCAGCAAACTAGGAATAGGCTGCAACTTCCTCAGGCTGATAAAGAACAACTACAAAAAACCTACAGTTAACAACTAAACGTTGAAAGACTGAATGCTTTCTCCATAAGATCAAGAGTAAAACATTTATGTTCACACTCTCCACTTCTATGCCATATTGTACTTTTGGTTTTAGTCAGTGCAAGAAAATAAGGAAAAGAAAAGAAAGGAAGAAGTAAAACTGTCTTTATTCTTTTGATGATATGATCATCTATGCAGAAAATCTGATGAGATCTTAAAAAAAGCTATTAGAACTAAAATATGAATTCAGCAAGGTTGCAGGAGACAAAACCAATTTACAAAATCAATTGTATCTCTATATATTAGCACTAAGCAATCAGAAATCATAATAAAAATGTCAGATACAATGAAATCAAAATTTATGAAAGACTTAGAGATAAATATGACAATAGGGGGGCTTCCCTGGTGGCGCAGTGGTTGAGAGTCCGCCTGCCGATGCAGGGGACGTGGGTTCGTGCCCCGGTCCGGGAGGATCCCACATGCCACGGAGAGGCTGGGCCCGTGAGCCATGGCCGCTGAGCCTGCGTGTCCGGAGCCTGTGCTCCGCAGCGGGAGAGGCCACAACAGTGAGAGGCCCACATACAGCAAAAAAAAAAAAAAAAAAAAAAAAAAAAAAAAAAAATGACAATAGGTAGACAAGAATTATTTGCTGAAAACAAAAAAATCATTATTGAGAAATTTTTAAAGACATATAAATGAAGAGATATACTGTGTTCATTTAATATGAACACTCAATCTTCTTAAGATGTCAGTTCTCCTCCAAACTGGTGTATAAATTCGACATAATCCCAATCAGAATCATAGCAGGCTTTCTGGTAAAAATCGACAAACTCTTACTAAGACAACTTTGAAAAAGAACAATGTTGGAGAGCTAACACTACATATTTCAAAATTTTTCTAAAGCTACTGTAATTAAGACAATGCAGTATTGGCATAAAGATCGACAAATAGATGAATGGAACAGATTGAGAAACCAGATATAAATCCACACTTAGAAAGACAATTGAGAATGATGTAAAGGCAAATCAGTGGAGAAAGGATAGTCCTTTTAACAAGTGATGCTGGAACACTTGTATATGTATATGTAAAAAAATGAACTTCAATTCATATCTTGTGCCATATGTGAAAATCAGCTCCATATGGATCATAGACCTAAATGTAAATCATAGGATCATAGACCTAATGTAAATCTAAATGTAAAAATTCTAGAAGAAAATACAGGAAAAAGTATTGTGACCTTGGTGTTATGGACTGAACGTTTGTATCCCCCAAAATTCATATGTTGAAGCCCTACCCCACAATGTGATAGTATTTGGAGGTGGAGCCTTTGGGAAGTAATTAAGCTTAGATGAGATCATGAGGGTGGGAACAATGATTAGATTAGTGTCTTTATAAGAAGAGACACCCTCTCTTTCTCCCATGTGAGGATACAACATGAAGGCAGTCTACAAACCAGGTTTCTCACCAGAAACCGAATCTGCTGGCTCCTTGCTCTTGGACTTCCCAGCCTGCAAAACTGTGAAAAATAAATGTCTGTTGTTTAACCCCCCCAGTATATGGTATTTTATTATGGTGGACCTTGGGTTAAGAAAAGATTTATTTGATACAACAATACCAAAAGCATGATATATAGAAGAAAACATTGATAAATTGTACTTCATCAAAATTAAAAACTTTTCCTCTGCAAAAAGCATTAAGATAATGAAAAGACAAGCCATGGACTAGGGGAAAATATTTGCAAATCATGCATCTGATAATGGACTTGTATATACAATGGACTCATATATAGATAACTCAATAATTAGAAAAAATTATTTCCCATTAGTGGCTTCCCATTAAGCCATCCTGTGGTTTAAAAATTGTAGGGAGTGGGAGACTTTTAAAATGTATTATTATGGAAATTTTCTAACATACACAAAATTAAAGAGAATTGCATAAAGAACAGAAATAGAGACTTTTAAGGTAAGATCCTGCCTCTACTCTTGCCTCCCTCTTGACCCCCCTAATTCTCTGTTTCCTTATCTCTAAAGTGGGGCTAACAATACCTCACTTGTGAAGATTGACTGAGATCATGCATGTAATGTCTGGCACATAGCTAGGGCTCAGCAAATGGTCAGTATTAGTACTCATTAGGCATAATCCCTCCATCACTGATTCTCACTTCACTTTTTGCCATTACTGTAGCTCTTGTTCTTCCTTCAACCTATTGAAATCCTACGCATCTTTTTAGTCCCATCCTGAAGGCCACTTTCTACATATACGTTTCATGATCCTCCTACCCTTACTGTCTAATTATATTAATAATAATTACTATCAGTTGAGTCTCCACAAAGGGCCAGGAGCTTTGCAGGTGATTTATAACATTACCAAGGATTAATTACCAGTCCTATAAATACCCAGATACATGTATATTTTATACTTTACTCCAGAGAAGATCAACTTTCATTAGATTCTCAAAGGTATTACTCATTCAAAAGGCTTTAAGGGCAACTGTGTCCTTGAAACAATAGGTAAAAAAAAGTGCTATCATTTCTCCCATCTTATGGGGAAAACAAAACAAAATAACTCAGGCCCAAAGAGTTGCCACAGCTTACCCAAATACCCTCACTGTCCTGATGAGTATAAGCATTGAGTATTGTGATCTCCTGCTCAACTATCAGGGTCTGCTGGCATGTCTCCAGAAGAGTCACCCTTATTCACAGTCAGATATGGGTAAAGACAGATGGTCCACAGAGCTCTGTTCCCCTTCCCTCTTCAGCCCCTTCATCAGGGGGCTGAAAATATTTTGAGGCCCACCTTTTAAAGCAATTGTCCCAAAGATAGCCAGCTTTCCTGACATGCTTTTTTGTGAAGTATTTCAGGTTTTAAAATCCTGCTTTTAAAAAGCAATTATGGTTCAGGTTTATTGTCTTGTGACAACTAAACATTTAAATTAGCACTGTGGTTTGGCCAAAGAGAATGTTGATGGCCCCAAGGCCCACGTGCTTCAAATGCCCCTGGCCTTCAGCCAAGCTGCACTCTGTACTGGGTCTGGTTGGGAGGTCTTTTCAGCTTTCTTCCAAACTTCTTTAGTTCCATTAAATTTTTCTGAACCTGGGAGTGGCCTGAGAATCAGGCAGCCTGGATTCATTGGGTATTGTAGCTCCTGGTTATCCTCCAATCTCTTGCCAACTCGTTTCCAGCTCCAATACTGCTTTCAAATATGAATTTGTTTAAAAACGCTATCTGATCATGTCATTCTCTGTTTAAAAATCTTTTCTGTCTCCCTGTGGCCTAAAAATTCAGCATTCCTCAACCCTTTCAAGACTCTGGGTGGGATCTGGTCTGGGAGTTGTTGCAAAAATTTGAATTTTTCAAGCTCCCATGTGACTATGTCATCCATCCAGAGCTGAGAATCCCTGGCCTGTCTAGTAGATTTTCCACATCTAGTCCAGCATGCAAGTCTCCTTACACCCTGACCCCTGCTCACCTTCCACTTCTCTTCCCCATCTCAGTAAATGGCACCAACACCGTCTTGAGTCAGAATTCTGGGAGTTATCTTTGCTGTCTTTCTCTCCCTCAATTCCTCACTCTCAATTTATGGCCAGGTTCAGGCTTTTCTTCTTACAAAATATATTTTGTCTTTATCCTCTTGGCTCCATGTTTGCTTGCTACCACTCTGATACATCCAAGCATTCTCTCTCCTAATCTGGGCTTTATTCATAAAATAAATAAATAAATAGAAATTGTATTTTAGTGCTTCATTGCTAGAAAAGTAAATGTATTCTTTATTATATATTCATTATTATCTTAGTTTTTAATTCTGATTTTAAAAGAATTAAAATTAAAACATTTTCATGGCCCCAGGCTGTGTGCCCACTGTGCCTAATGGTCCTAACTACTGCAACAGTCTCCAAACTGGTCTCCCTGCCTCCTTTCCTCCAAATCCATTTTCCTCACAATACCCAGAGTCCTCTTTTTTTGTTTGTTTATTTCTCTCCCCGGTCTTATTTTTATTTATTTATTTTTTGTGTGTGTTAGTTTCTGCTTTATAACAAAGTGAATCAGCTATACATATACATATATCCCCATATCTCTTCCCTCTTGCATCTCCCTCCTTCCAACCCTCTCTATCCCACCCATCTAGGTGGTCACAAAGCACCTAGCTGATCTCCCTGTGCCATGTGGCTGCTTCCCACTAGCTATCCACCCTACGTTTTGTAGTGTATATATGTCCATGCTACTCTCTCACTTTGTCACAGCTTACCCTTCCCCCTCTCCATATCCTCAAGGCCATGCTCTAGTAGGTCTGTGTCTTTATTCCCGTCCTAACCCTAGGCTCTTCATGACATTTTTTTTTTCTTAGATTCCATATATATGTGTTAGCATACGGTATTTGTTTTTCTCCTTCTGACCTACTTCACTCTGTATGACAGACTCCAGATCCATCCACCTCAGTACAAATAACTCAATTTAGTTTCTTTTTATGGCTGAGCAATATTCCATTGTATATATGTGCCACATCTTCTTTATCCATTCATCTGTCGATGGACACTTAGGTTGCTTCCATGTCCTGGCTATTGTAAATAGAGCTGCAATGAACATTGTGGTACATGACTCTTTTTGAATTATGGTTTTCTCAGGGTATATGCCTAGTAGTGGGATTGCTGGGTCATATGGTAGTTCTATTTGTAGTTTTTTAAGGAACCTCCATACTGTTCTCCATAGTGGCTGTATCAATTTACATTCCGACCAACAGTGCGAGAGGGTTCCCTTTTCTCCACACCCTCTCCAGCATTTATTGTTTGTAGATTGTTTGATGATGGCCATTCTGACAGGAGTGAGATGATATCTCATTGTAGTTTTGATTTGCATTTCCCAGTCCTCTTTTATCCTTAAAATCCCCTGCCTAAACAGCTCTGACCAGACACTAAAGGTTTTGCTTATTACAAATATGAATAAAACCTCTCACCACATCCTCCATACGAGTAACTAGTTGTGTTTGGTATATTTCCTTCCATGCTTTTTTCAGTGATATATGGAAAATACATGCAAAATATCTATGATATGTGCAAAATATGTATTGCTGGTTGAGCCTATTGCTTTTTCATTAAATAAATGGTATCTTAATGCACATATCATTCTTCAGCCTGCCCTTTTCACTTAATAGTAAATCTTGGCGATAAATCCAAGTTGATGCATAAACATATTTCTCATCCCTTCTAACTGGTGCTCTGTGTTTCATAGTATGACCATATTATATTTAGCCATTACTTTACTGATGCCCATTTTTCACCTTGACAACTTATGCTACAATAAACATGTTTGCAAATGAGTGTTTCCCTAGGACAGATATCTTGAGGTAAGATTGCTGGTTTGTAGGATATGCAAATTTTTATTTTATTAATACCCCCAGATTGTACTTCAAGTAGCCAGGCCACTTTATATTCCCACATGCATGGTACAAGTGTGGTTATTTCTCCACAATTTCACCAACACTAACCAGCTCCAACATCATCCAGTAGCTCTTTCTGAAAGTGCCTGCGAATGGTAGGCTTTTTAGAGTCTGAAAATATCTTTATTTCAGGTTCATTTACATAATCCTTCAGCTAGTATAGAATGATAGGTTTAAAAGTATTTTCCTTTTGTACATGTGGGTATTCTCTATTTCCCTTTTGTTTCCAGGTGGCTGGTGAGAATGTCTGAATGATAATCTAATTTCATTCTTTCTCTTTGGTAATTTTTAAGATTTTAATTTATCCTTAGTACACTGAAATTTTGCTGCAAGGAATCTAGGTCTAATTTTATGTAAGTATCTCACTTGGGCCTTGGTAGATCTTTTCAGTCTGAGAATTCTTGTCTTTTCTCAATTCTTAGAAAACTGAGGCCAATATTTCTTCAAAGATTACTTCCCTTTCCCCCTCTTTATTCCATTTTTTTAACATCTTTATTTGAGTATAACTGTTTTACAATAGTGTGTTAGTTTCTCCTTTACAACAAAGTGAATCAGTTATACATATACATATGTTTCCATATCTCTTCCCTCTTGCGTCACCCTCCCTCCCACCCTCCCTATCCCACCCCTCTAGGTGGTCACAAAGCACAGAGGTGATCTCCCTGTGCTATGCTGCAGCTTCCCACTAGCTATCTAATTTACATTTGGTAGTGTGTATATGTCCCTGCGACTCTCTCACTTCGTCACAGCCCACCCTTCCCCCTTCCCGTATCCTCAAGTCCATGCTCTAGTAGGTCTGTGTTTTATTCCCGTCCTACCACTAATCTCTTCATGACATTTTTTTTCTTAGATTCCATATATATGTGTTAACATATGGTATTTGTTTTTCTCCTTCTGACTTACTTCACTCTGTATGACAGACTCCAGGTCTATCCACCTCATTACAAATAACTCAGTTTCATTTCTTTTTATGGCTGAGTAATATTCCATTGTATATATGTGCCGCATCTTCTTTATCCATTCATCTGTTGATGGACACTTAGGTTGCTTCCATGTCCTGGCTATTGTAAATAGAGCTGCAATAAACATTTTGGTACATGACTCTCTTTGAATTATGGTTTTCTCAGGGTATAAGCCTAGTAGTGGGTTTGCGGGGTGGTATGGTAGTTCTATTTGTAGTTTTTTAAGGAACCTCCATACTGTTCTCTATAGTGGCTATATCAATTTACATTCCCACCAGCAGTGGTGGGAATGTAATGTAATGTAATTCTCTAATGATTAATGATGTTGAGCATTCTTTCATGTGTTTGTTGGCAATCTGTATATCTTCTTTGGAGAAATGTCTATTTAGTTCTTCTGCCCATTTTTGGATTGGGTTGTTTGTTTTTTTGTTATTGAGCTGCCTGAGTTGCTTATAAATTTTGGATATTAATCCTTTGTCAGTTGCTTCCTTTGCAAATATATTCCATTTTTAATGAAAATTCTATTAGACATATGTAGGACCTTCTGAATCCATACCCCCTTTATTTTTCTCATACTTCTGATCTCTTTATCTGGGGGAATTCCTCAGCTTGATTTTCCAAATCATTAATTAATTCTTCATTTGCGACCATTCAGCTGTTTATACTTACAATTGCATTTTTTTAAATTTCAATAAATATATTTAATCAATTATATTTAATAAATGTAAAATTGTTATTTTAATTTCGTTAGTTATCTAATTGTTTCTTTTTGCTTTTCAACCTGTTCTTGTTTCAAATCTTTCTTCTCTTCTTGTATCATAGATGATATCCCCTCCTTTATCTTTATGGAAACAGCTTATTTTAAAATCCTGTTCTTATGGTTCTATTAACTCTATTTCCTTCCATGAAATCCTCTTCTTATTGAGTTTATTACCCCCTTTCCATATGCAGACTTTGAAAAATATTTATTGATTCTTGTTTGGCAATTTTTCTGTGGTGGTGATGCTCACTCCTTCCCCAGTGACTTCACATACAGCCCTGTCAGCCCCCAGCTTTCCAGCGGGACTGTGAAGACTTCCCACATGGTTAGGATGGGTTCTCACTGTGGGAAACTCACTGCCATAGCTTCTCATCTACCACCCTCTTTTTGCAACCTTTCCCACTTCCTCATCCACAGGAAATACCTTTTCTTGATTCTGAGTGCAGCTGTTCATTTATTAATCTCATTTCTGTATCTTTATTATTTCTATGAACTGGGTTATAAAAATGGGGAATTCTCACAAGTTTGGAAGTCCAGGTAGTGTAGTCCATCACTGTGAAATCACCAGCTCTTCACTAGCGAACTTGTACTCATCCTATTCAGCTTAGATACCACTTCACCATGACTTTGCTAAACACTCTGTGTAAATTAAGCCCTTCTATTAGCCTCTCTCATAGGACTCTGCTCTCTTTCTACATGGCATTCATCACAATTTATAATTCTAGTCTTAGTTGTATGTTTAACTGTCATGATGCCTTTTTAAAAATTTATTTAGACATCTATGTATTCAATAAACATTTATTGAGCCAAAGGTACAAAGGATATTGTTCAGGCCCTCAAATTATTGTGATGAAAGGATGACACAAGTAGACAAAAATTTGCTCTATAATTTGACACATGCAATTTAAAGTATAATTTAAAGTTTAAATGTAAAGAACAAAGGTAGTGTTTACTTCCATGTTGAGTGATTGGGGAAGATTTTCCAGAGAAGCTGATGTTTAAGCAAGATTTCATATGATAGATAAGAGGAAATTCTACAGACAAATGAGGAAGAAAATAGCATTAAAGACCAAGAGGACCAAGTATATCAGTACATACAGACATGAGAGAGCATGATAAAATCTGGAATATGCAACTAGTTTGGTACCAGTTCTAGACATAAAAGTCTGTATGTGTAAGTGTGCTGGTTGTAGGAGAGAATATAGAGGTGAAAGAGCAATCCCATATAAGAGTATTGTGTCAGTCAGAATAGGCTAAATTATCTGCAGTAACAAATAATACTAAAAGCTCAGTGGCTTCACACAGCAGTTTCTTTCTCACTTATGCAAAGTCTGCTGTGGGTCCAGGCCTTTCTCCAGGGCAGCTGTCCTCCACATGTTGGCTCAGCACTGCAGGCTACTTCAGTTTCACTGCACCTCATGTCAACATTAAGCTTCAGGGTTCAAATGCTATTCTAAGGTATTTTTATTTTATTCTGTAAGCAAAGGAGTGATCTGAAAGGTTTGACAAAGAGAGACAATTAATGAGACTTGTATATTTATAAGATTGGTACTAAGGGCAAAGAAACCAATGAGAAATTGTTGAAATAATCCAGTGAGAACTAATGAATCCCTTCACTAATGCAGGGGCAGTGGGGAATTGAAGTTATGCATAATGATGGATTTGAAAGATACTTATATGTAAACAATAGGAGTTATTGATTGATGGCATATGACGAGAAAAGGAAAATATAAATCAGGGATGACACTCAAATTATCTGGCTTGAATTTCTGGGTTGATGGTAGTTCATGGACATCGTTGGTATGAGACAATGAGCAACTCAGGAATAGAAAAATAATGACCTCTGCCCAGTGGAACTTTCAGATGGAGGCGAGAAGAGACATTTGATTTGAGGGTGAGGAACTATGGAAAGACATGTAGACTAAAGAAATAGATTTGCTAGTGATCAGTATGTAATGGTATTTAAAACTGCAGTGGTGGGATGTATGAGAAATATTCAGGAAGAATGGTTAAAATTGAGCTTCTGAGCTTCATGGCTTCAGAAGAGCCATCTAGTCCCTGAAATTATATGCCAAAATTCAAGAATATGTGCCTATTTAAATGTTTCTTGGAAGATGGCTCATTCCACAAATGTTTTTTAAGGTCCTACTTCGTGCAAGTCAAAGGCATTATTGTTGGTACTGGGAATAGAGCAGTAAACAAAAAATATAAAAATACTTGTCCACTTGGAGATTGTGTTATTCTAATGGGGTGGGGAGCAAGCAACAAACCAATAAAAACTTAAAATACCATCTTAGCTGATGCTTACTGCCATTAAGACAAATAAAACAGGATATGGGGAGAGCAAAGCTGGGTGGAAATAAAAGTAATAGAATAGATTGGCCAAGAAGGACCTCACTGAAAAGGTGACATTTTTAGAAAGAATTGAAGAAGTGAGGGAGTAAATTACGTGGCTTTATTGGGGGTATTCCAGACAGAGACTCTAACTTTCATAAGATTCTCAATGATTCACCAGAAAGATGAAGAATCATTCCTCTGAAGTAAGAAGAGAGTCAAGAAACTGGTAGAGAAAGAAGGATCCACACAGGAGTGCTGGTGATTGGTTGTGGGATTCAGAAAAGATATAAAGCCAAGAGGATCTGATAGACTGGAAATGGAGTGGTGTCAGAGGACTGGATGTCTTGATGAGGTTGAAGTCTGGGGTTATTGAAGGAGTCAAAGACTTAGAAAGATAAGAGGTGGTGGTCAGAGAATGCGGTGTTACAAGTTTAAGATTTCAGAGGTGGATGTGGCTTTAAGTAGAGTAGATGGTTACAATGAAATGGAAGAAGTCATCGTTGAAGTGAGGAGAGCAAGCAATGAGAGTCCAGTGTCACTCAGGATGTCAGGAGGAATTGGGAAGGAGAGGTAATCATGGTGCCACATGCCTAAGTTCCTAATGAAAGGAACAGAGGATGGGACCAAGAGATTGGAAGGTGACAGTAATAGAGATGAGTAGGGTGTGCCAGAATGATAGAAGAGCAGGGAAGTTTGGAAGGAGGGTGGAAAAGTCATGGTCATTGAAACAGCATTAGGGAGTTAGAGAAGTGATAACACTGACCCCCCTGATCTGAATCCTGCCTTTCATATGGTCTAACCTCAGCTGTCCATTTGCTTTCACTGTTGTGGCCTCTCCCGTTGCGGAGCACAGGCTCTGGACACGCAGGCCTAGCGGCCATGGCTCACGGGCCCAGCCGCTCCGCGGCACGTGGGATCCTCCCGGACCAGGGCACGAACCCGTGTCCCCTGCATCGGCAGGCGGACTCCCAACCACTGCGCCACCAGGGAAGCCCGTGTCCATTTGCTTCTTAAGGCCTAATTAATCCTATCCTATGGCTGAATCTGCTTGGGCCATGTAGTCTTAGCATCTGAGGAACTTCTGTGGGAGGGGAGACCTAATATGAGTGAATAGCAACAATAATTGGTATCAAATGGATTTAGGTGAGCAAAGGTAAGGGAGATGTGGATGCTGTATTAGCTTCCTAAGGCTGCCATAACAAAATACCACAGACTGGGTTACTCAAGTAGTAGAAATTTATTTTCACACAGTTCTGGAGGCTAGAAGTCTAGGTGGTTTCTTTTGAGACCCCTCTCCTGGGCTTGCAGATGGCCACCTTCTTACTGTATCCCCACATGGTCTCCCTGCTTTCTGTATTGTTTGTATCCTAATCTCCTCTTTTTATAATTAGATTAGGCCCATTCTAACAGCCCCATTTTAACTTAATCACCTTTTTAAAGCTCCTATCTTCAAATACAGTCATATTTTGAGATAGTGGGAGTTAAGGCTTCAACGTATGAATGTGTGTGTGGGGTAATAATTCAGCCCATAACAAATGGTCTATGTCTCAAGTACTTAAGAACCCCTGGATTCTTCCTTACACATAGTCTAGCTCCTAAGAATGGCAGAACAGAAAAAAAGAAAATGTCCCCAGGCCCACCTACTGCCTCACTTCTTGCTAAGTGAGGAAAATAAACTCTGTTTCAGCTTTAGTCAAGGTTTCTCTTATTACCTACCAAACAGAACCTTAACTGACCCAGTATTTGTTAATCCTGTGCCTGCGGTGCTTGGAATCAGCTTGACACCATGGTGGTATGCGCTCATGCTTTGGGAGAACTTCTGTAAGAGAGCCTGTATTAGTTTGCTAAGGCTGCCATAAGAAAGTACCACAGACTAGTAACTTAAACAGCAGAAATGCATTTTCTGACAGTTTAGGAGACTAGAAGTTCAAGCCCAAAGTGTTGGCAGGTATTTTAAGGAAGTTCAAGATCGAGGTTGTTATTTTGAGGCCTCTCTCCTTGGGTCACAGGTGACCACCTCCTTGCTGTCTCCTCACATGGTCTTTCCTCTGATTGTCTCTATCTTAATCTCCTCCTCTTATAAAGATATCAGTCATATTGGATTAGGGCACCCTAATAACCTCCTCTTAACTTAATCACCTCTTTAAAGGTCCTGTCTCCAAATAGTCACATTCTGAGGTACCGGGTTTGATATGTGAATTTTGAAGGGGTGCAATTTAGCCCATAAGAGAGCTTAATTTATTTTTTGAATGTAAATTATTTTTCCCTTCCCTGAAATCTTGCAGTCACATGACAGCATGGCTCACGGATGCTCAAAGACCACAGGCAGGATCAAGGGGCTGCAGATGAAAGAGCCCTGGATTTAGGGTCAGGAGTCCTGGGCTGTAGATGTCCATCATCCTCTTGCTGGCACACTTAGTCTCTCTGAACCTCAGTGTCCTCACCTGTAAACACATGTAAATATTACATGTAATGATGTATATGAAGGTATATGGCAGATACTAAGACTATATCATCAAATCTAAGATGTCATTAATTATAAGATGCACCATTATAAGTACCCAAAATGACAAAATCGTCCATGGGAGCTTTTAAAATTACAGATTCATGAGCCCCACCTGAGAGTCATTGAATTTGAATCTTCTGAGATGAAGCTCAGGCACTGTTTTTTTTGTTTTTTGTTTTGTTTTGTTTTGTTTTCCCATATTATTCTGATGATCCAATAAGTTCTGAAGCCAGGGTTTCCATCATACTGTCAGCCAATGTGTTGAATAACCTAAAATTTAATTCTAAGGTGTAATCTTTGGGGCTATTTATCAGTTCTTAGATACTGTATAGGAAGCCTGGATTTCACACTTTGCCAACAAAAACTCATTGCCCAAATATTTTACATTTTCCAGCGCATTCATGGAATTCCAGAAAGTCTGGGCTCAGGAGTTGCATATAATAAATACTTGGGTAGAACATGTAAACCAAGCCCAGGCCTAGTTGTAGGAGTGCTGTAGTATTTACTCTCTTAGTAGTAGCTTTCTGATCCCTTTCCCTGACTATAAACGAGATGTTGAGCCCACATCCGTCATTCTACACTTCTATGATTCTAATTGACATACTGTTAAGTTCCTTACACTCATATGTTAACCTTTTCGTCAACATTTTAAAAAACGAGTTGAATCTTCTTAAAAATTATCTTTCTAAATACCTATGATTGAATCCTGAGTAATGTAATGCTATTGTGACCACAGATAAAGCAAGTGTCAAGATTAGAAGGTCACTCTGGACTCCTTGCCTCTCTTTACAGATCATTAGCAATTCACCTCCCCACCTCCACTGCAATTTCCTAGTCCTCACTCCCACATTTATATGTGCTCCATGATCTCAACGGACTCCTCTCCCCTGATTTTATAGCGGAGCAAACTGGTGTCACTCCTTCCCCTCCTCCAGCAGAGAAAGTAGGTGACTTGCCCAAGGTCCCATACAAGTTAGCCTACTCATGTTGAGTCTATTCCTAGACCACTGTCTTTTCCATTCCTCCCACTCCCCATGATCTATTCATGACACCCCAGGAAGTTTTATCAAGAGGTCAGGAAGGTATCACCAATGCATCCCAACACAATGGGAAACTGCCCTGAATCCCACCCAGATCAGTCCTGAGCCACATAGTTTCCGTTATCATGCAGATTCCATCTGAGCCTTGGCTAACTCCCAGGGAAGCACATATCAGCTCTGCTGTATATTGGCAGAACTTTGGCTCAGAACATATTTCAAATGCCTCCCATTGAGCACTGGCAGCCTTAAAGAAACATGGCCAAGAAATTATTCCAGGAGGCTCAGTTACTCTATGACACTTTGCAAGGAGAAGCTGATGGCTTTCCCTTCCAAGCTCTCCCCTCTGTGCCCAGAACAAATGACTGCATTTCCCTGGATGTGCCCTAAATTAGGAGAGGGTCAGCTCAGCTGCAGTGTTGATGGAGGGAATGTCTTTAGTGGGCAGGGCCCTCTGTATGGCGCAGGATGCTTTGTGCCAAGTTCTTTCTCCCTTGGTTTTAAAACCCTTGTATATTCCAAGAGAAATGTAGTCCATGTGTTTCTGATTCATTTGCACTTAAATCATTAAAATGTTGTGTGAGAGTTATTTGATGTTTGAGGAGCCTGTGAGTCTTCTTAATGGGACTTTTAAAGGGATTTTTTCTATCCTGCCTAACACAGAAATTTTTAGCCTGTTTTGCCAGAACGGTGACTAGGTTCACACATATTCTCTCATCTCATATACTTGCACTCACATTAGCAAATACAACCTCTTATTAATGCCCAGATTAGCAAAGCTGACCTTTAAAAGTGTTAAAATAGGGCTTCCCTGGTGACGCAGTGGTTGAGAGTCTACCTGCCAATGCAGGGGACACGGGCTTGTGCCGTGCCCCGGTCCGGGAAGATCCCACATGCCGCGGAGCGGCTGGGCCCGTGAGCCATGGCCGCTGAGCCTGCGCGTCCGGAGCCTGTGCTCCGCAACGGGAGAGGCCACAGCGGTGAGGGGCCCGCGTATTGAAAAAAAAAAAAAAAAAGATAAAATAGAGAAAATGGAGCCAGGAGAATTTCAGCAAGATGCAAGGCACTGTTCCCCAAAATGTGCCAAAGCAGTGTTATCAGAGGGTGGAGAATACATGTGTTTGCCGCCTTGGTTAGAATGGGTGGGAACCCTCTCTTGGGTACACTGAACAGCTAAAAAAAGGACAAGGATAATTTCCTTTAAGTCTCAAAGCAAACCCCATTTTCCAGATGAGAAAACAGGATCAGAGGCGTTAACAGTTGGGCCCAAAGTGCACAGCCAGCTTGGATAGAAAGGGAAGATTATAGACAACTCTGATGCTAAGTCTAATTGCTCTTTTCAAAATGCCCCAAATTGAGTTTCTTTGTGAATGTGGTGTGTGTTTGAAGTGCCGTATGTGCTATAATATTCTAGTGAGAAGCAGTACAATATTGTGGGTAAGAACTCAAATTCTTCCCCTATCACTTTCTAGCTGTGTGATATTGGGTAACTTACTTAAACTCTCTGGGCAGTTTCCTCATTGGGAAAATGGGGATAATATTACTACCCAGATACACAAAATGTAAAGATGATCAAAAGCAGTCAATACATTACTAGAACAGTACCTGACACACAGTGCTCAGTAAATGTTAACTGTTTGTGTTTGCTGTGGTAGCAGTAAGGAGTAATAAAGGGCTGGATAATCCAGGCAAATTGTGTACCTCTCTATGCTTCAGTTTTCTTATTTGTAGAATGAGTAAAATAGTATGATCCTCACAGGTTTGTGGGAGTAATTGAGATGATGTTTGCACCTAGCCATGTGCCTAACACAGAAAAGGTTCTCAGTAAAATCTACTTTTTATATCCAGATGTCTCTCTCCTTATTCAGGACTGGTGGTCATTGTTGTGAAGAAAGGAATTTTCTTCTTATTCAGCTTGGCTTATATCTGATGCTGCTTTTCTCCACAAACTCCGGGTGTAGCCACCTTTACAGGCCCAGATCTCTCTACAGCCATGGGATGCAGGTCTTTCTGTCTGTAGTGGGTCCTCCCCTGGCTGTATCAGGCCTCTGAATGCTCTGAGTTGGTAAACAGCACAAGCCTTGCTTTTAAGAGGTGAAGAACAACTAACCAACTGCAGGACTGACTGCTCCCTCACATACGCCACTCTGTTCACAGGAAAGCCTGTGGTTGTTTGCCGACAGACAAGCTTTGGGATTTGGTTCTATTTTCTTGCCTAGTGTAGATGTTAGAATTGCCCACTTAGTTGATCATCCTGTTTAATTGGTGTCCTTTGCCAGTGTCCTGAACACAAGCAGAAAACTATAGCCATCTGGCAAGGGAGACAGAGAGATCAGACTTTGTCCCCCTCCACCCTCTACATACACACACACACACACACACACACACACACACACATATACGCACACCTACACACATACACATATATCCACACACATACACACATCCACAAACATACACACACACACACGGTGATACAAATACCTATTTTAGCTGCTTAGTAATTCTCTCTCAGGAGCTGGAAGCAGCCGTATGGGATGAAGGAGGGACCTGGAGGAGCAGATCTTTTAAGGAAGAAGACAGATTCTGTTCTGTCAGGTTCCTCTGAGTGTGTGTACGAGCAAGTCAGAGAAGAGAGAGAGGAGAGAGAGAGAGGAAAAGGCAGAGGGGGAGAGGGGGAGAGGGGATCTGTTGCAGGCAGGGGAAGGCGTGACCTGAATGGAGAATGCCAGCCAATTCCAGAGACACACAGGGACCTCAGAACAAAGATAAGGCATCGCTGACACCACACCGGGGACGAGCTCTCAGACAAGTCAGGCCGGGGGGACCAGGCAGCCAGGAGTACCCAAGGCAGGAAAATGAGGTGAGTGCCAGGGCAGGAGTGGGCACAGGGGGTCCTTCCAGGGACCAGGTGCCAAGTAGCCCTGGAAGGGCTGACCTTGTCTCTGGGCCGACTCACCTGCGAGTCCTGTGGCTGGTTCAGGGGCTTTTCATCACTCCCTGGGGTTCTGAGAAGGGAGACGGGCTGGGGCCTTCCCTGGGACTCTGGAGACATGCAACTTGAAACGGGAGGCTGTGTGCAAATGCCCCTGACGCTGCTGGAACTCAGATTTCTTCCTCTGCCAGCGTAGGGTGCTGTCTGCTGGCCAATGTGACTTTTCTTCTGTTGCCCACAAGGCTGAGTTATTGTTTTCCTCCTTTGTAAAGAGCATTGCTTTATCTCTTCCAACACTTTGTGAGTTAGATATGTGTTTGTGTGTTTATTTGTTCTGACCGGAAAAGAAACCAGATTCCTGTAGCTCAGCTCTGTGGCTTCTTAAACCTTCAGAAGTTTGCTAGTTTAAAACCTCAATTTGGAAAACTAAAAACCTATCCCCGTTTTACATTCCACTATAAATTTCTGCATTTCTTACTGAAATCAGAGGCCGCCAGTGGCATGAATCAGGCTATGAATTGCACCAAATGGCTCTTAAAGGAATATTACAAATTGAAAAAATAAGTCTTTGGAGTTTGGAAACTAGAACTTTAAATTCTAATTGTTTCCAAGCTCTTCAATATTTCCCATTCCTCAGCCTATACTTAGAGTTACTTGATGCTTGTTACCAGACATTTCTTGTAAGTTTTTCTCTCCAAGTGTCAAAATCCGACCACCATAATTACTTTTACTACTTATAAGTGTCAGTACTGTTAAAAATATAAAAAAGAAAAAAAAAAAACACTCTGCAGATGTCTTAAGTCTCTAAACATCTTTTCCCGTTAATTTTCTTCTCAATTGGAAAAGGGTTTCTGTTTGTTTCTGTTCTGCAAAGTCACCTAGCAACTTTTCAGGGTCTGGGGCCAATGAGGGGCTTCGGGCTATGTTAACTCTTTGAGCTCAGATTACCTGTGGTTTAGAGAGATAATCAGGTCTTTAAGGTTAATCCAATCATTCTGTTCTTTTAAAATCCATTGTAATGTTAAACCTGCTATCTAACTTCATTTTCCTTTCTCAGAAAAGAGAAAAGACTTATGCCCATCTACATGGAATGACAATTTGATTGGTCTGTCCACTATTGAAGTCTCACCCCATCACCCAGTGCCCCAGCCATACCAAACTACAAGACCAATGATCAGTTCTGTATCTTTGTGTTTGCTGATCCCTTAAACCAGAATAGCTCTCCCCCTTATTTCCCCTATTTCTAGAGGAGCCGATTGTTCAAGCTGGCTCATACATCACCTCCTCTTCCCTGCCCAGTATCCCCAGAGTCAGCATCTTCTCCTTTGTGACATCTCTGTCCTTGGGAGCTACCTTTCTTAATATCTCTTTGTTGAAATGTACACCTCCTCTTCCAAGACTGAGTGTTCCTTAAGGAATAGGATCTATGGCATGTTCGTCTTTGTATGCCTAGTACCTAGCATAATATCTGTTTCCTATTAGGCATGCAATAAATATTAGCTGAATTGAATTCAGTTGTTCAATAGCAAAACTACTACTGGAAAAGTGCTCCACTAGAAGTCTATAAAAGGTCTTCCCTCACATAGACACAACACTTCGGAGTTTGCAAAGCCCTTTCATAAGCACTGTCTCATCTGGTCTTCAGATTTTGGATGAGGTAGGATTTATGGAGAAGTGAGGATAAAAGAGTTTAGCAACTTGCCCAAAGCCACACTGATGATCTTGAAAAAGCCCAGACCCAAATTTGGATCTTTAGGCTCCAAGTTCAGGATGTTTTTCTACTATATTTTGCCAGACTCTCAACCAAGTATATTATTCTACACCAGCGGCTCTCAATCCTAGCTGCACATTAGAACCATCTACGGTGCTTTAAAAAATGTCAGTGACCAGGCCTCACTCCAGACCAATTAAACTAAAATCTGCTGGGGAGGGTCTTTGGTATTAGTATATATTTTTTAAATTTTCACATAAAGCTACGGGTTTTTAAATTTTTTTTCACAGGATTAATTGCTTTGGCCAGATGCCTGGACATGATATGGGCATGGACCCAGCATCCTCTGTGAGCTTTTGTTATTCCCTTCTTCTGTTGAAGCTAATTCACCATATGGTATTGGGCATGACATGTCATCTCTTGGGGTATTCTTTTCGTCATCTGTCAAGTAAGGGTGTTGTCAAAGGGATCTATATAGTCCGTTTCAACTCTTCTACCCCAAAGCAGTCTTGGTGTAGTGTAGGTTGAAGTGAGGAGTGAATGGAAAGGATAGAAAGGGCTACTCATTCCACAACCATGGATATATGCTGGCATTTTTTACGGCATTCCTGAGAGCTTGCTCCTACAGTAGAGCTTAGGAAATCCTGGCGTTATATATTACTTTTGACATTTCAAGCAAATGTAATTAAACTTTTTGATTAGTTGGAGAATAGATAGCAGGTGTCAGAATTTGTACAGCCGGTGCCTGGTGGATAAGAAGCCAAAAACATTCAGAGAGTGTGATGGGAAATGAAAGCCGCCACTTACATTCTTTAATTTGCAGCCCTGAAAGCAAGCAAGCAAGCATATGCTCAGGCTTATTATGTGAAAGGAGAGATTTGTTTCATATGTTTGAAACTGTTTTGAGTTGCAAACAAAATAGAACAGAAAGCTTCACAGGCCTTCCTCCCACGATGACCAGTTGCCTACTACACATGGTCCTAGGCCGCTAAGGATAGATGGAGCCGTTAGCCTGGGCCAGCCCTTGACAGAAGCAGCATTAGGAAGCTCAGAGTCTCCTCCATGTGGTCTGGAAAAAGCAGATGTGGAGAAAGTTGACCTTTCAGCCTTACATAATCTGGGTGTCGCTATTGCAGGGAAGTCCAGTTGGGGATCCAAAGCTCATTCCTAACCCCTGCTTTTCGGGAAGAAGCATGATGGAGTAATCATACCTAATGTTTGCCTAGGGCTGGGCAGTTAACAAAGTACTTATTTTCCAATCTTCCTTTATTCTGATAGCAGCCCCGGGGGATGTCATTATTATTACCAATTAGAGAATGAAGAAACTGAGAGGGAGACCTTACGTGACTTCCCCAAGATGGGTCAGATAAATAAAGTCAAAGTCTGGACTTGAATTCAGCTCTTCCAACCTAAGACCAGTGCTCTCCCCTCCCCAAGCGGAACTGAACCAGAACTCCTAGCCCAGGTACCATCGGTATATTTCCTCACTTGAAAGTGGGGCTGCCTGAGCCTTGCAAGCCAGAGTTTCTAGACTCAAGCTTTCCTACTAGTTCACGGGAGAGCTTGGACTTGTGCCTCCCCTTCTCTGTCCTCCACAGATTGGTTTATAAAAATATTGACCCTGGCAATTGGATTAAAACATTTTGTTTCCTTAGTTGCATCTCACATGTTGCTATTGCAGGGGCTTTGGAAAAAATTTAAATAACTCTATTTTTTTTAATTGAAAAAATAGCACAAGGCCCTTCTAGACACATCTGAATACACAAAAGTAAAATTAAAAACACTCATATTACCACTTCAGAGATAACTACTGTTAATATCCTACTGACACCCTTCTAGGCCATTTTGCACTTACGTATTTACCTTTTACGTAAATATTATATAAGACAACTAGATAATCTCATTGTGTTTACACACTCAAAAATTCATATGTGTGCATATATAAACATATGTGCATCTGTTTACCGGGCAGGGTCGGGCAGCTTGGGGAGAAACAACTTCCTGATTAGCCAAATTGTAACTTAATCTTAAAACGCTGGTATAATTACCCAGAAGTTACTTTTTAGGCTATGTAAAACTCTGGCCCCACTTTCATGCTTTTGTCCATTCATTCATTCATTCATTCATCATCTGTTATACACCAGGCTTTATATTAGGTCTTTCACATACATCATCTCCAATGTTCATGTGAGCTCTGTAAATTAGAGATTATAATCTTCATTTTACATTTGAAGATACCTAAGCTCAGAGACTAATTACCCAAGGTTTCACAGCCAGTAAGTAAGAGAACTGGGATTTGAACCCAAATACACCTAACTTCAGGGGCTGTGCCTAAAGCAGTGCTTTAATTGGAAGCATGTACAGGGAGCTGGAATCTGGAGTGAAGGATACTCTGTGGTATCTTGGGAAGCTTTGAGCTGGATGGTGGAGGATAAATAAGACAACCAGGTGAGAATGAGCAGGGCATGTGCAATGGGACCAAGGCCTGGATGGGAATGGCATGCTCCCCGAATGATCTGCCTCAGCATGGCTGCTATGAGATGAAGCTGGACAGGTAAATCAGCACTAGATCAAAAAGGGCTTATCAGCCATCCCAGTAGCAGATGCTTTGCCCTGCAGGCACAGTGGAGCAGTGTGTACATATCTGTGTTTTAGAAAATCAAATTTGGCGGAAGATTGCTGAATGGTATGAAGTGGTGGCCAGGGAGATCAGTTAGGATGCAATAGCAATAGTCCAGATAAGAACATTTAAAGTAATTGACTGGAGAGAAGCAGAGGGGTTCCCAAAACACAGAAAGCAGAACACATAGTATTTAACAGAGAAGTTGATGAGCCAGAATTGGGATGTTTGAGTTCAAGGTCCTTGAGTCTCACAGGGGGAGCAATCTATTAGATGCCTTGGTTGTGCTGTATACGGACCATTAGGTTTTTGACAAGCCTTGGACATTCTGCCTCATTATTGCATCAGCCACTTTGGGTGTATTCTGCAAGTTTTGTTGAATTTCCCATGCCCCTTATGCAACTCTTTTCACAGTCCATCATCTCTCATTCCTGCAGCTGGAAATAAACTGTATGTTTTTGATCCTTTTATAAAAACACTTGCCAGAAGGAAAAAACTTGTTTTTGCTCATTCCTTCTTAATTCAAAATTTTGCATTTCTTGATTGAGTTTGTTAAATTTGTTTTAGGTACTGCAGATCCCGTCATTAAGTATAAGTCTTATCTCAATATTACCATGTTACTATTACTCACTTTTTAGAAAATTGAATCAAGAGTTTATGATTCTTAAATGAAGCTAAGTTAAAGAAATATCAGCTTTTACCTAACTATGAAATTATATTTTCAACCAAAAAATGATATGCCTCAGAGTCCCAAATATGCTATTTTCTGGGAAAGTTTAATACTATTATCAAATCTTTAAAAAGAGAATAACTGGAAGCAACCTTTAAAATCAAGTTACCACCCTCCAGTATTATAGGCTGGGTAAGCAAGACCCATAGGACAAAGTAATTACAGCAGGTCAGTGGCAGAGACATGCTGGGAACTTGGTCTCCTGGCTGTTGATTTAGCTAAATGGCAAGGACCAATGTCTGTGAATCTAAGTGAATCCATTCATGTCTTTCAGGTGGCTCCTTCTCTCTCATGCTCTGTGCTTCTCCTTGTTGAAGGCTTTGGCCCACATAGTGGAGCTTAGCAATATGTTTGGCCAGATTCAGTCACCTGGCTATCCAGACTCTTATCCAAGTGATTCAGAGGTGACATGGAATATCACTGTCCCAGAGGGATTTCGGATCAAGCTTTACTTCATGCACTTCAACTTGGAATCCTCTTACCTTTGTGAATACGACTATGTGAAGGTGAGACCCCTAATGTTCCCTAACTGGGCCAGGTTCTCTACGGGAGAATCTGCTGGGAGTTAGAGGAGCTTAGATGAATTAGATGCTGTATTTACCACCCAGGCTGGCAGTCCAGTGAGGGAGACATACAATGTTATAACATTATGAAGGAGGGTTGGGGTGGCATGCTAGGTGCAGGCTGAGCAGGAAGACCTAGAAAAGACCTTGAGGGAAACTAAAACTGGCAAAGTGTGACTCAGCCAAACACAACCTTGCCTTTTCCTTTCTGATCTCAAAGTCTTTAATGTTTCCACTAACCTCTGCTCCAATGTCACCTTTAATTCAACAAGCAGAAAAGGGCAGAGACCCCAGAGTCAGCATTAATCAGAGTAAGCTAGCATTATATCCAAAGCTGAGGCATTAGAAAGCGTTGCCCTGTTCCCTAGGTAATGATCAAGTGTTTGGGAAGTGTAGAGTATGCCGCAGCAGAGAGTAAGAGATGAAGTTGGAAGGCTGGATTGGGGTGAGATTTTGAAGGGCCTTGAATATGATGCTAAAGAGTTTGGATTTTATCAACAAAGAGTATGGGCAACAGTGGGGGGGTCACTACACAGATGGATGTAAAAAACAAATGGAAGAGGAGCAGAAAATGATTACAACATCAAAACAACATTTCCCAGAATTTAAGGAGAGCCCACAAACGATGCCATGGGTGGGAAGCTGTTCTCTTTTAAAAGTGGAGCTAAGAAAGGTTAAAGTACTTCTGAGAGATGACACTTATTAAGGTTGTATCTGGTTCAAAAAGATGTGGAGACCTAAGAACCTACTTTATAACCTCCCTCTGGCGTCCTGGAAGAAGTTCTCATCAACCCACTCTAGAGTATGCTTTCTATATTTTTGGTATTAGTATAGTCTCATTTTTCCACAGCCTATAATTCAACAAGAGTTAACCTTGTATTTACCAGAATGTTTGATCAACAGCAAAGAAGTGAGTTGACAAGGTGATTTACACTTAAAATCTCATTCAACCTTTAAAACAATCCTATGAGACAGGTACCACTATCCCATTGACAGGCAAAGAAACAACCCCAAGAAGGTGAAGCAACTCATCCAACGTTGTACAGCTAGTAAGTGATGGATCAAGATTCCAAACCCATGTCTTGTGACTTTCAATACCATGTTCTTTTGGCTCCACCAAACTGCTCACAAGCTGTACTCCACTGAGCCCTAGGATATACTGCAGGGGCTGAAAAGAACAGTGGGATGGGGTGGGGTGGAGGCTTGGTAAGTGGGGCTGTGAACCCCTACCCTGATTAACTCATTTTAAATGGTAGGTGTTGCTAATTATATATGTTGGGTATGCATCAAGTATCCCATTTAAAGCACATTTTCTGTGACTGAAAACTTTCTAAAATTGGTGCTCCATAACAGTTTTTCAATGTTAGCACTATTGACATTTTGAGCTAGACAATTATTTGCTGAAGAAAGCTGTTTTGCGAATTATAGGATCTTTAGCAGCATCCCTGGCTTCTACTCACTAGATGCCAGTAGCACTCCCACTCCAGTTGTGACAACCAAAAATGTCTCCAGCAGTTATCAATATCCCCAGGGGAGCAAAATCTCTCCATTTGAGAACCATTGCTCTCTCTATGTGATGCTGCCCATCTTTGAATGTCCTGTGCTAGAAACTGTGAGAATTGAAGGACACAAAAATCTAGTCCCTTAAAAAGAGAGATGAGCCTAGAAAAATAGCAATTGCACAAGATGAGAAAGAGTAATGACAATAAAAGATTGACAAAAAGAATGAGAAAAGGTAAACTGGTTGCTCTAAGAGATGATGTGGCTTGGTAATCTAGATTGACATATAGTTTCTATAAATTCATTAAAAATGGAGCCAACTTCTCAGACTCTCAAGGATCAAGCAGGGAATATTCACCAAGATCCTAAGTGTTCATCATCCTAAATTGAAATTTCTAACAAACAGGTTAGTTATGTCTTCTAGGACATAATCTAGCCTCTGGCAGAACCAAACTCCAGGATCCCAGATGCATTATGGGTAAGGGACATTAGGTTAGCAGAATCCCCCAGCCCATTCCCCTAGCTAATGCTTGCTGTACAACCATGGTATTCTCAAATATTTAGGTTGGAGAGTGAACTTAGCAGAAGGAAAATGACCAAACACTGGCTTAATAGAAGAGTAAATTCCATAGATTTAGACAAGGCTAGATGTGAACTTCCTAACTGCTTTTTTCTCTACTTTCAAATATGTCAACCATCTAGAAATTTTGCCAGCATAAACACTTGCCTTTATTAGTAGCTGAGGCCTCAAGACCACGGAAATTAGAATTTTTTTCTTTAGCTGTGACAATGACTTATTTTCATTATTCCTCCCTGCCTCCACCCTAAGAATTCACTCTCAATTCATATTCAATCATTTCTCACAAGTTTTCCTCTTATTTAGATGGATGCCAGGTTTGACCTTGTTAGGACTCCTTTATCGAGATGATAAACACACAATAGAGGATTTAACTCATTCCTTTGCCCCCAAATAAATTGAGTCTCCTGGCAAGGCAGATTAAAGAGTTGACATCAGCTACACTTTGTAGTGGAAAAAAATGATACTTTTCAAGGGCAACAATAGACTGTGAAGACCTCTTCTGACCCTGAATTAAGGACACTGAAATACATTTCTACTCAAAGTTTGGCCTTTCTGGTTGGAGAATATTTTGGAAATTGATTGATGGTTTCTATCTAGGGTGGTGAGATACCTTCCTGAAAGCCCAAGAAGATGGGACTAGGCCCTCTGGAAGAGCAGCATCATCCTGGTTTCTTGACTGGGATTCAGGAAATGCCTGTTCTAGTCCCAGATCTGCCACTAACACCCAAATGATCTGGAGTAGAAAAGACAATCTTTTAGCACTCTCTCTGCTCCAAAATTAGACTTGTGACCTCTGAGCATAGCAAAGAAACAGTCTGTGTGAGGCAACACAGAGACTGAGCTGCCTACCTGAAGTGCCCGACAGTCCTTGCTTCTCTGATTCCAAGACGTTTTTCCGGTTCCTTTAGAAGAAGAGATTAACATATTGGACAGAGAGGTATTACTTTGCTTGGACTTGCACAGCTCACTTCCTTCCAGAATGCCATCCCAGCACTAGCATTGGCCTCCCTGCAGAGGTTCTAGCAGCCATGGGGCCTGAGCAGGCCTTCCTTCACAGGACACTGCACCCTGGTCAGCTGATGACTAGTGCTCACGTGGAGACAGGCCCTGTGTCCTTGCCCACACATGCCCGGCAGAGTTCCCCTCCTGGACTCAAGAACTCATAGGATGTCAGGCCACAGGGGCCCTCTGGAGACCCACCTAGTCCCATGTCATTGTTGTTATTGTTGTTTTTCAAATATTTTCTCCCTAGTGGACATTTTCTTCTTACAAATCTTCTAGTAGTCCTGATATAGGAAACAGAAGTGAGGCTGCTAGGGTTGAAGGTGGCTCAGAAGCTCACGCTGCTCAGTCAACCTTCTTGGTCCCCCTGAAGGTCACACCTTGCAGGAATTACAGCTTGAATACTCCTTAAGTTCCCAATTCAGGGACAAGACTAGTATTCTCGCCTGTGAACCCTAAAACCCAGAAGCCTTCAACATATAGTCGAAACCCGTTGACTTTTTCTAATTGTGTTCTCTCCCTAACACTTCACCCCCAGAATATGTGGCTTTCCTGGCTATGAATGAGAAGGAGGCTCTTCCCTTTTCATCTGAATTAAGCATGAGCATGCCAGCCATGTCACCCTTGGATAAGTCAATACCCCTCTACAAAATTCTATCTTTTCATCTGTTCCATGAGGAGTAGAATGAGATGATCCCTCAGGTCCCTTAAATTCCAGAATTTTAATCTTCATTCTCCTTGCCAGAGCTTTCCAGATGACTCCCCCAGACCCTCATTATCCTAGTTAGGATAATGCCAGAAAACGGTAATAATATGTTACAGTGGCCACTTCTTGAAGTTCCGTGGCCATAAGCACTCCATTAAGAGACTATAGTCTGCTGGAGTTGCCTTAGTGACATATCATTTGAAGAAAACTTGTATATATATCATGCCAGTGCTGTCCTTTTCCAAGGAACTTGGAATATCATTCATTTCCGTCTAATGGGATAATATCCCGTTTTGAGGCTCTTTCATTCTGTGACTGAATTCCCCTGGCAGGCCTGGGAGTGGGTTTAAAGGACCGTCCAGTTCACAGGAATCCTTTCAGCCCAGCCCCAGTCCACAGACTGCCCTTCCCACCCTGACCCATCAGGGTGATGATGACAGAATTGCTGACACTGCACATCAGCAGCTTGAAGAAGAGCAGGACCCCAAGGCTGTGGTCTGGATGCTCTCATTTTATGAAAATTCCTCTCCAGCCTGACTTCCCGCAGTCTTTGGTCTTCAAGGCACATGCACATCTGCATGACGGGATTTGCTTCCTTGGAATGTGGCTGCAATGTGTGGATTCCTACAGTGCACAGATGAGACATATGAATCACAGCTGGTTAATGCTGTAGGCGAGGGGCAGAGCACAGACACTGGCCAGGAAACTGGAGCCCTAGATTCTTGTGGCCATTCTCCACTAACTAAGTAACCCTGGGCAAGTGATTGCTTTTAGAGTACACTCTTTCCTCCTGTCTCAGATATAGGGAGTTGAACCAGATGTTCTCTAAGGTCCACTAGCCCTGATATTCTATGTATCTAAGACCTCAGGAAACATGATTCAACTTCACGATCATCATGCTGAAGCCCTGGAAAGGGCAATTCATTGGCCAAGGTCACACGGGGACCAGAATTTATATCTGAAAACTCTCAGTCTTGTCTTTTCTTCTTTTAAAAATATTAAGTGACAGTGGAGTCCCCCATCTTATGGATGCTTAGGTTTTTAAGTATAATGTAAGGCAAATACTGTCTATAGTCAAACTTACTCTCTTAAATATAGTAGAGCACTGTCTTTTAGAATGTCCAGAAGAGACTTTTTTCCCAGAAATGCAACAAATTATATAGTTCCTTTAGTTGAGCATCAGATGAAGTAGTTTGACTTGTGCTGAGAAATGAGCCCTGGAGCTATAGTTACTGAAAAATGTACTCAGAAACCAGAACCACCAAGGGAACAGCAGATTCACACATCTTATTTTCAAGTTCACTTCATGGTATCTGTTCATTGGAAAAGGAGATAATAAAAACCTGCATTTGGCTTTTTTCTCTTTCTCTCTTTCCCCTTCTTTTATTGAGTGCATATAGCTCACCTGGCATCTGTTAAATGCTCATATGACAACACCACTTTTCTCCTCTTAACTCTATATTCTTTTTTTTTTTTTTTTTTTTTTTTTTTTGTGGTACGCGGGCCTCTCACTGTTGTGGCCTCTCCCGTCATGGAGCACAGGCTCCGGACGCGCAGGCTCAGTGGCCATGGCTCACGGGCCCAGCTGCTCCGCGGCATGTGGGATCTTCCCAGACCGGGGCACGAACCCGTGTCCCCTGCATCGGCAGGCGGATTCTCAACCACTGCGCCACCAGGGAAGCCCCTTAACTCTATATTCTTGATACATTCAACATTTCTTCCATTCTCTCCACTTTAGCCCTTTAGTTCCAGTTCTTATTCCTCTCGCCTAGTTTATTGCAATACCATCCTAAATGTCTACCAGCTGTGGGTCTCTCCTCAACCAGTCCACCCTCTACATGTGTCCAGAGAGATCTTCTTGAACATTGCTTTGATTGTGCAACTCTCAAAACCTTTCAATGGTTCTCTGCTGTCTATGGAATGAAGTCCAAGAATTTTATGGAAAATCTACCATAAGTTGGATACTGCACCAAAGACAGGCCCCATGAAGATGAGTAAGACAGTACTTGCCCTCCAAGAACTCATGATTTCATAGTGTGTCATAAGACAAGTACATAATTAATAAGCTAAAGTTGGGCAGAGTAACACAAGAGTATGGGGCAGTATATAAGTTGTAGAGTGATCATTTCTGGCTGTTCAAGAAAAGCTTTGGAAATAGTTAATGTTTGAGATAAGTCTTGAAGGGTAAAGAGGAATTTAACAGTGTAATTCCCTAAACTTCTTGATCTCCCCAAGCATCGGTTTTGTGATTGGTACCAAAAAATAAAAATAAAAAAGACTTGGGGCTTCCCTGGTGGCGCAGTGGTTGAGAGTCCACCTGCCAATGCAGGGGACACGGGTTCGTGCCCCGGTCCGGGAGGATCCCACATGCTGCTGAGCGGCTGGGCCCGTGAGCCATGGCCGCTGAGCCTGCGCGTCCGGAGCCTGTGCTCCGCAACGGGAGAGGCCACAACAGTGAGAGGCCCACATACCTCCAAAAAAAAAGACTCAATGATACAGTACCTTCCTTGCAGTTTATGCAAGGGTTTAAATGAAATGATGGCTATGAGTGGAATTAGTACTGCAAAAGGCAAACATGTTCAGTGGTCTGGAGTTCAGGCTCTAGAGCCACTCAGACCTAGAGTCAGGTCCTGCCTCCACTATTTATTGTAAAATAGGGATAACAGTAATGCCTATCTCTTGGGCTTATTGTGAATGTCAAGTGAGGTAAATGCTCTACTGACATATGTCCAACACCTATGTAATTAGTTCAGTAAGCATTATTAGAGTGGTAATGATGGCAAGGGTGTGAGCAGTAAAGTGCCTGCTGGTATCACCAGATGCTCAATGAGTGTCAGTTTTCTCATCTGCTCTGACTTTACTGCTAACTGGCTGCCTATGACCTTGCACATATCACTCAGTTTTTCAGGCAATTTATGGAAAATTACTCTGAAAGGACTAATCAAATGCAAGAGGTTGTTTATTTCTCCTGTGTATTCATTTGTCGTAACACAAGTTTGTGGCACTTTCTGATCTATTGCCTCCTTTGAATCTCACAGACTAGGGAGAGCCGGGATTACTGCACCTAATTTACAGGAAAGGACACTGAGCATCAAGAGCTTAAGTGCATTTGTTGTCCAGGACTTTAGAGCAAAGCCAGGTCTCAGTCCTTGGTCTTCTTACTCCTAAGTCATGATTGTGTTTCTCCATTTGGCCCTTCTCAGAACAAGTTTTATCCTGGTAGGGATTTCAGGATTTTGATATGCTTCCTGGCTATAAGAGAAATTTAGTAAAATCTTGTAAAACTGAAGGACCTTGAGGGTCCCTGTGTTGTCTAGATTTTGTTAAAGAACTTTCTCTTTTATTCTGACTTGGAGAGAAAAAATAATTATAAAAATGGAGTCTGAGCTATGAAGGTTGGGGAAGTGCTCAGTTTATCTGTTTGTGGTGCACAAGCCTAATGGTGAACTCAAGGACATTGCACTAGACTGTCAGCCCCAGGAGTTCAGGCCTATGTCTGTGTTTATTTCTAGTAGTGAGCACAGCCCTGGGGGCAGAACAGGAAAAAGCAAAAATCTCCTGGTGGTAAGCATAAAGGAAAGGGCTCCGGTCTAGAGATCAGCCACTGACTCTTAATGAGACATTGGGCAAGTCACCTGTCTGCTCTGGGCCTCAGTTTCTCCATCTGCCCAATGAGGAAACTGGACTGGCTGGTCTCTCTAAGCCCTTCCAGCCCTGATGCTCCCTTCCCAGGCCTCGTTGGGTCAGTCTGCATCCTGCTGTGTAATTGACAGATAAGTCCCTCCCATAGCCCTGCTCCAAGACTGACTCCTCTGACCCCCGACTCCTAATTTCTGTGCAGTGCTCTGTGTTTACTCTGAACGTGCCCTCGACCTTCAACTACTGCCGAAGCTCTGTTCATTCTCTGGGAGTAGACAGGAGGCCTTGCCCCTGAAGGAAAAGAGGAATGGGTAAATGTTTCTCATGAATTTCAATTGTATTCCCTAGTGGAATTCTTCACGCCAGAGATACCAGGTTTCCAAATCCATTCTAGCTGATTCAGAAGAATCAGGAAGTGAAAATGAGCTTCAGAAAAAGCGTGACAAAAGCTTATTTTATGAAGGAAGTACAAACAGCACAGGCTCTGGGGTGATGGAAAACAGATGGAAGGTCCCCAGCGCTGGGGCAGAGAATGTGGGCGAATGTGGGTGAGTGTGAAGTGGGAGTGCTCTGGGGAATAGGTGCCCTGGTGTGCAAATCTGTGCGCTTATGTGTACACAGGCTGCTCTCAGACACACCTTGGTAAAAAGCAGGGCTTGAATTTGCTTTGATGTGCTCATAGAAGAAAATGTAAGGAAGGAGAGGTATTCATTTATTCAACAAATATTCATTGAATGCCTACCATTTACTAGAGCTTGGGGTATAGCGGTAATCAAGACAGAAATGCCCGTCGGCTGGGTGCTTACATGACACTGGGGGGAACATACAATAAACACTAAACACAATCCACAGGCTAATTATATAATGAGTAGTAAGGTGATAGGCAAAGAAGTGCAACATAGCAGGGTAAAGAGGGTCCACATGAGGTGGGGTGCATGTTACCACTGAAATATGTTGATCAAGGTAGTGCTTGTTGAAAGGGTGACATTTGAGCAAAGACTTGAAGAAGTTGAGAAAGCCAGCCATATGGCTTTCTGGGGAAAAGCATCCCAACCAGAAAGAACAGCCAAGACCTTAGTGGGAAAGTGCCTGGTGTGTTTGAAGAATAGCAAGGATGGCAGTGTGGCTGGAGCAGGAGGGACAGGGATGGGAGATGAAGACAGAGGTACAGGTGGGAGCCCCATCACCAGGGGGCCTGGGAAATAGGGTCCCTGCTAAATGCTCACAGGCAATGGCAGACTTTACAAGCTGCTTTCCCACCCGTGTGTCATTTGACCTCCTGACTCTTAGAGGATAGAATTTAGGTCCACCTAGTATGTTTGTGAAAACTGAGGCTGAACCCAGTGGTGCACTTATCAATGATCAACAACCTGGTCTGGACTGGGGGGTGGGTTGGGAGGGCAGAGAACAGATACCTCGATAGCTCTCTATTCACCACTCAGATATTCTAGACATTAGTAAACTCAAGTGCCAAGATAATAGTAAAATGATAGAATAGTTAGGAGATGATGAGTTTTTATATAATTTATTTCTTTTTAATATAATTTATTTAATTGTAAATTTATGAAACAGCTTTTCACGATGGCTGTGTTTAACAACAGCATTGCAAAAATCCCTGAAAAGTTGACAACGGGCCCCTGTAAGTTAGTAAGAGCCAGCTCCAGGGCACCAGTGCCTGGGGAGGTTAAAGTGACACATGTGAGTGGCAGGGTGGTGACCAGAGCCAGGTCTTTTGGTCCCTGTTCTAGCTCTCTTGAACATTTTCCAGGATTTGAGGATGTGCATTAGAGCTGGGGCAGGCAGGGTCCTGGGCAGTGGTGGAGGGACATACTGGCTTGCACATTCCTGGAAAGTGCCTGGAGACGCTGGCCCGTGGCGGGTCCCTTCTCTCCGCTCAGCACTTACTTAATCACTGCTTTCACCCCAGTGCTGACTGTGACTGACCTGGAGCCAGGCTGCCTCTGCAGGAGAAGAACACAACAAGGCTTTGTTTTTGCCTGTCCCCAGGCTATTTTCCTGTCCTGAACCTTTTGGGGCTCAGCTTCCCCATCCCAGAGGGTATTTGCATGTGAATAGGCCTGGCTCTGAAGTCACAGAAGGGGTGGATGGGGAGTCTAAGCCATTCATGGACCAATGAGAGCAAAGTCCTTCCTGGCCCCCCTTCCCAACCATGATTCCCAGGCGCTCCCACCCACACCCGCCAGCCCTGCCGCACTGAGATGCCAGGCGCCTCCAGTTTCCCACCTGCGGGATGCTTGCTTCCCAAGCTCGTGGCCACCCCTCCCCAGCCAGCTCTTTCTTCTCCCTGTGCTCTGCTGCCTAGAGACCATCTCCGTTTCTCCCGGGAGCCCTCGTAGCGACTGGGTAGTCCTCCTGGTAGCAGAGGGATTGACTCTAACACCTGCCAGCTGGGTCTCAGGTCCTCACACTGTTCCTGGCGTCTAGCATTTGCATGTACACGATACATAGCTTCCTAGGGGCTTACCCAGCTCTGTTAGGAGGTTTTTACTCTGACTAACAAATGTATAAGAACACTTTGCTGGGACTATCAGTATATCTGGGCCCTGATGGTGGCTCTGCCATTATCTGGCCATGTGACTTTCAACCAGTTACTTCACTTCTCTGAGCCTCAGTTTCCCCATCTAAGAGAGGAAAATGATAGGTAGCCTTTAATGTCCTTTCTATCTCTGACCTTCTATGGTCTTGTAATTCCAGTTACTGAACAAGGCTGGAAGTCAGAACATCTGGATTTTTATCTCAGGTCAGCTACTACTCCTAGGCTATGTGACCTTGGAAATTCATGTCACCTCTCTGGTCAGGGAATCACAATGGCTACCTGAAGTGCAATCATTACAAGACAGCCATCAGAAGCAAATAAAATAAAGAAGGTGAAAACACATTGTCAACTGGAAATTCCACATGGGGGGGGAGTGGGAATTATTACTATTACTACCACTACTATTACAATTATTATTATCATCATTATTATTTTACGGCCAAACGACTTGATCCAGGACTGAAGCAACAACCTGCAGCCCCTCACAAATGTGGCCAACTTGAGTCTTAACCCCACCAGCTGTGCTGTTTTTACTTACATGGCTTTCAAGAGCTTCTGAAATGCAATACACACATACACACACACACACACACACACACACACACACAAAGTCTCCTTTTTTTTCTAGACACAGGTTCTTGTCCGGCAGCTGGTACCTTTACTTTGCTCCTTCTCATGATCTTTAACTGCAGTTTGGGCACCTGGATAAAGTAGCAATTTGAGCTGTTAACCCCTGGCCCAGTCCCTGGAGGGTGACAGACTTGCGGTGAAGGCGACCACAGGAGCACAGAGCACTCACTTGTGAGTCAGGGGTCCTGGGCCCAGGGCTGTCACTGAATCATTGGCCTAAATTCACACACCTAGAGAAATCCTTTGAAACACAGGAAAGTAAAGGTATTCCTGGACTTGCTCTTATTCTCTTGTGGATGGAAGCTTTCAGAGATCCCTTAAATTACTCTGGTCCTCTCTTATAAAATTAGGGTAATATGTTTTCCATGTCACCCACCTCCCAGGACTGATAGGAGGCTTGTAAAGTTCAGAGAGCCAAAGGGACCTAAGATGCCACCTGCCAAATGAGGAGGCCAGGTTGCAAGGTCTCCCTAGGTTCCCTGCCTGCCCCATCAGCCTGGGATCTGGGGGACTCATAAAAAGAGATGTCTGTGCTGATGACCCCAGTGAGATTAGGAATGAAAGAGTGAAACCAGGAAACAAGAGGGTATTCAGGGACGGTTTCAGTCTCTTAATTCTTCTTCAAATACGTGAAATTACCCATGCCCCACTTAGCTGGGAGTCCAGAAAGGTGTCACCTCAGTTGGCTGAATCTCAGTGGTCCTGTTTTTCTCACTGATTTACTGAGTGTGGACTATATTTCAGGTAATTTTCTAAATATTTTACATATATTAACTCATGTCATGTTCACAAAGTCCTATGATTTATAAATACTATTATTTTCACTATTTTACAAATTAGAAAACCCTATATACAGAGTGTATTCAATTCTTAGGGCTGCCATAACAGATTGCCATTAACCTGGTGGTTTATGACAGCAGTTGCTTCTGTCACAGTTCTGGAGGCCAGAAGTCTGAAATCAAGGTGTTGGTGAGGCCATGCTTCCTCTGAAGGCTCTAGGGAAGGATCCTTCCTTGCCTCTTCTAGCTGCCTGGTAGTTGTTGCCAGTCCTTGGCATTCCTGGCTATGGCCACATGTCTCTAATCTCTGCCTCTGTCTTCACACTTCCCTCTGTGTATGTCTCTGAGTCCAAGTTTCCCATTTCTTATAAGGACACCAGTCATTGGGTTAGGGTCCACCCTAATCCAGTATCATGTCATCTTAACATAATTCATAGGCAAAGAACTATTTCCATATAAAGTCAAGTCCAAGAGTTAGGACTTGAACATATCTTTTAGGGAATACAATTTAACCTAAAACACAGAGAATTTAAATAATTTTCCTAACATCTACTAATTGGTGAAGACTCATGTGCAACTTATATAAAGATGAGGTCCCACATGATCCAGTCTCAGTAAAGGGTTACATCCAAAAAAACAGAAAACTTACACAATTGAAAGCAATTCACAATTTGACTCACTCTCTTGAGAACCAAGAGAGGGCAGAGATGTTCTTATCACAAACATTCTTAAATGTTCAATCCTCCATGCCCCCCTCTCCCTCTCCTCTTCTTTCCCTGAAAGTCTTCAGGAATTTCACACCAAGGATCTCTTCTATCTCCCCTCATACTCCACTTACACCCCATCCTCTGGGTCCCTCTTGGACTTGACAATCACAAAAACTGTTCCTTGACATGAGACCTCCCTGCCATGTACTGCCATATGTGAATTTTAGTTGTTCCGAGTTTCTTGATTGTTTTCTCAGAATTTTATTTTTCACTGTATTGTTTGTGTGGAATTAAAGCAAAAATTTTCACCTCTTTTTCAGCTTTGTTGGGACCCAAGGGCTAGAAAAAAATGAGAGAAGGAAGTGAGAGAGTGATGAGGGGTCTCCATACATGACCATGAGGAAGGGAAGACCCAGGTGGTTATAAGAGATGGAGAGACTGGAAACCAACCATGAACTTCCAGGCTGGTTCAGCTGCCCCACCTGTGTGCTCCTTTTGTTGATTGACATGAACCAACTGATTTTATGCCATTGGGTAGAAGCTAGAAGGAAGTAGCTGTGGGCCCAAATTTCTTTTTAAAATACTTTTAAAATATAAAAACAGGAAAAAGAAAAATTACCTATCATTTCACTAGCCATTGTTGTTTGCTCTAATTCCTTCCACTTTTTATTTTCAATGTATACTTTCAACATAGTTATAATTACATTGAATATACAATTTGTCCTGCTTTTTCACTTAGCATAACCTACTAAGAATGTTTCCAGATCACTGAAAATTCTCCATTAATGCAATAATTAATAGCTGCTTAACTAAGCTAATGCTAATGCAACAGTTCCCCTAGAATTGGGTATTTACATTGTTTCCAGTTTTCTATTATTATATATAACTGCTTGAAACATCATTGTTCATAAGTTTTTTTCACAATTGGAATATTTTCCCCTAAATTATATTCCCAAATATAGGGCCAAGGAAGAACTTTCTAAGCCAAAGATAATTCAAAATGGCCTCATCTATCTTGGAAGGTAGTGAGTTTCTCATCTCTGCAACTGATTGTGAAAAGGTAGTGTGAATTTTTCAAGGGTGTGGTAGAAAAATAAGAGGTTAAATGAGGTAAATTTCATGGCCCTAAGACCCCATGAGACTGTAATTCTTAAAATTTTAGTTCACAAAGGTCAGTGTCTCTCTTTGTCTCTCTTTGTCCCAGATTACTTCCTTACTCCCTATAACATGTCTAGTGCTGTGTAACAAACCATTCCAAAATTTAGTAGCCAAAACAATATCCATTTTATTTGCTCATGATTCTGTGGTCAGAAGTTTAGGCTAGACTTGGCAGGATGGTCCTTTTTTTTTTTTTTTTTTTTTTTTTGTGTGTGTGTGTGTGTGTGTGTGTGTGTGTGTGTGTGGTATGCGGGCCTCACTGTTGCGGCCTCTCCCGTTGCGGAGCACAGGCTCCGGAGGCGCAGGCTTAGCGGCCATGGCTCACGGGCCCAGCCGCTCCGCGGCATGTGGGATCTTCCCAGACCGGGGCATGAACCCGTGTCCCCTGCATTGGCAGGCGGATTCTCAACCACTGCGCCACCAGGGAAGCCCGGCAGGATGGTCCTTTTGCTGGATTTGCCTGAGGTCATTTCTGTGGCTCCAGTCTGTATCAGTCAGAAAAGCAGAGCCTCTGTGAGTATTGTGAGATAACAGCTATTTATGGGCATTAGAACTCATGTAATTATAGGAGAGGCTAGGAAAGTAAAGATCCCAGCTTCTCATAGACAGAGAGTTGGAGGACCACAGACAGTTCACTTATCCATTTTCGTGAAGCTCTGGCTGGCATGGGTGGAAATATTGGCATCTTCAGAGAAATCTGAGAATTCAAGCCTATGGAAGAAGCCAAAGTTGGGCCATGAAGGGGGAGCTCATGGAGAGAAGTCTATGAGAAGCTGTTGGCTCTGAGCAGCTACTACGCCTGTGGGGACACCTGCAAGCTTCTGGTGGGCCTGGGCCACTGTTAGTCATCAGAGCCAGAAGCAGGAAAGAAGAGCTGGATGCAGAGAGGAGTAGAGTGAAGACAGTTAGAACCTACTGACACATCTACATCTGTCCATCTCTGTATCTGATCATAAAACAACCTCCAGAGAGTAAGGAATATTGCCTTCCAAACTCACACAAGTTCCTCTTTTGGCCAACAGTAACCTGGAACTATAGAGAGAAGGAGATTCTGGGGAACATGGTTCCCAGGTTAACTAAATTGACAGCAGGACAATTCAGCACACTCCCTGAATGCCTAAATTAAATCTGAAAAGCTCTTCAAGGACCCAGAGATGTCAGTGGGGCTCCAGGATGAAGCTTGGGGACATCGACAAGCAAAGCTCTCAGGCATTTGGGCTTATAGGATGGCGTCTTTTTTTTTTTTCTAAATTGAGGTATAGTTGATGTACAATATCATATAAGTTACAGGTGTATAACACAGTGATTCACCATTTTTAAAGGTTAAAATCCATTTATAGTTATTGTAAAATATTGGCTATATTCCCTGTGCTGTACATATATCCTTGTAGCTTATTTATTTATATATAATAGTTTGTACCTCTTAATCTCCTACTCCTATGTTGCCCGCCCCTCCCTACTTGTAACCACTAGTTTGTTCTCTGTATCTGTGAGTCTGTTTCTTTTTTGTTATATTCACTAGTTCATATTATTTTTTAGATTCCACGTATAAATGATATCGTACAGTAGAGGACAGCATTTTTTGTTTGCCTCCTGTCTTAAAGGAGCATGAGTATTATTGACTAGGGAATCAGGATGCTGCATTGTGAACCTGAAGCTACCACTCACTAGATAATGACCTTGCTTGATTCATTTAAATCATCTGGGCTTCAAGTTTCTCACTGGGTGGCTGTCAGTGTATTTGTTAAGCTCTGGTGACATAACCTTATGGACGTGTGGAAAGCAGCCATAGCTGTCCTCCCACAGAAATCTGACCAAGTTTTCTGCTGCTCTGCCTTAGCTTTGCCTAGGACGTTTGTGCTGTTTCTACTAAGGTAGAAAATTCATAGAAAACAGGCCCTGGCTTCTTTTCCTTAGATCTCTCTCCCCTGCTCCCTGTCCTCAATAGAACCCCTTTCCTACATAAATAGAACCCCTTTCCTAGGTGGTGGTGGGAAGGGAGGGGCAGTTGAGACTCCTAATGTCCCCGGGACTTCGCTATCCCCTCTGCCTCCCAAACCCTCCACCTACTATTTCTACCTGCCTAAATTCTACTCACCTTTCAGCCTCCAGATCAAAGAGCATTCTCTTCTTCTTAAGTAGTCTCTGATTCCTCTCAGCTGAATGCAATATTTTCCCATCTTATAAGCCCTGGGTCTTCCTAGCTTTCATTGCAATAACTACAATCTTGTGATTCCCTAACACATACACATTTGAGTACTTATTCTCCTACTAAATTTTACAGTCCCAGAGGCAGGGGGACTTCCTTATTAAGCACGTGCAACAAATAAGTAATTATTGACATCCTTCATATTATAATGCAGACAGAATTTGCTATATAAACATTTGCTGAGATGAGTTGAAAGAAAGCAAATTGAGGACATGCATCCATGTGTTGGTGCCCTAAATCACAATAGTCTGAAAGGACATGGCTGCCCATAATAAGAAATAGAAAAATGAAGAGTCTGTGATCCCCAGCCAGATGGTTCTCTATTATTACGAATTTTGTGTTTTCATTTGATAAGGTATTTCCCTCCATCATGTTAATACGATGACCCTAGAAATGGGACAGTCTGAACAGAAGCCAGAGCTCAATCCTCCATCTGTACTCAGAAGTCAATGGTTTTTGTAGAATTTTACAATCATAGCAAGGGCTGAAGATATTAAGTAGGGCCAGTGACCCCTCTGTTTAGGTTATGGCCAGAACTGTCACTGAGCCACATCCTCTCTGGGAGACAGTTCATGCACCCAAGATAAAATTTCAAGAGGCCCAAAAAAAAAGAAAGAAAAAAAAAAATTTCAAGAAGCCCTTGAGCCAGAAAAGTTGTTTGGCAAAGTGCCTATGTCTTTTGCCTTGCACTCTCTGGGTTGGTGGGTTCCTTTCTCCAGGGTCAAAACAGTTCCAAAAACAAAACAAGTATCAGGGAATCATGATTATCTCTCTACTCCTGAGCAAGTCACTGCCCCTCTGGACCTCAGTTTCCTCTAGAAGGATGGGGATTGAAACAGCTCTTAAGGGTCCCTCCTTCCAAGCTCTGATATTCCAGGAGTCTATATTCGGAGCTGCAGGCTGAATTCCCAGGGCCCTGGGGCCTTTTCTTCCCTGCTGCTAAAGGTATATGTGGCTCATATTTCCCCACGGGTCTCAGCTGGGGCATGCTTAACTGTCCTCTGGAATAGTGAGGCCCTGCAGGTGATGATCATTTACCTGCCGCCATAAACGGTCCTTAAGCCTGGAAGTTACAAGGAAGGAAGTTGTATATCAGAGACTTTCATAGGTCTCTCCCTAATCCAAATTATCTCTGGCTGATTTCACTTGAATGTGTCCATGCTACAGGTACTATAGAACCCCAGAGACCTTGGGAATACCGAATTAGGAAGGAGGCTGCTATGCCTGGAAGTGTTAATGCTCAAGGCATGACTCTTCATTAGTAATTGATTATGTATCATATGGTTATAGACCACAAACAAGTTCAAGTTCATCAAGTTCTTCAGCAGGAAGCAATCTGTGTGTTGAAATTCCTGCTCACCATCCTCTAGTTGGTTTATTTAATGTATGGATATGATGACTTGTTAGAATACTAGTATGTCAGGACTAGAAGAGAGTGTAGAGCTCAGCAAGTTGAAACCCCTAGTTTACCAGGTGGATAACTGAGAGCTACAGGAGTCAGCCACATAACAGTTTATGGTGGAGTCAGGAATAGGGCTCAGGACCTCTAAATGCCAGGTCCGTACACTCCAAAGCAGAAGTCACCAAGATAGTGCATTCCAGCTCACGTAGTTACTCATAGAAGAAACCTTCTCCCAGGCCCTCACTCTAAATCTATTTTGTCTTATTTTTATTAAGTTCTAATGATAGCAGCTTAACTGGTTTCTATTTTACAACATATTTCAGCGAATAAGCTGATTTTAAAACAGTGAATAAAACATTACATAGAGAAGATATAAGAATTGCAAAGGCATAATAGTCTGGGGACCTTCAAAGCAGGGCAAGCAACATTACATAACTCAATATCCCTAAGATAGTTGATGTTCATAACAATGTCCCTGGATCACCGAGAAGGATTTGCATGTTTTACCTGAGAAAGCAGGGATTTGAATAAAGCACTTTAAAAAGCATTACACCCCCCTACCCCCGAAAAACTATCTTTAATCATAGCTAGGTAAAAACTTCAGCTACCTGGAAAACTCAGATCATCAAAACAGCAAACCAGCTGTGATGTTCAAGGAAGTGACATTTCAGCTGTGTGCAGATAGGCACATTCTATAGCAATAAGGCTGATGTGAGTTGGGCTAGTATCTGCAGAGAAGAGGAAAAAATAGCAAAGCTATGATCTCATCTTCTGTTTACACTTCAGTTCCCAAAGTTAGTGATTAATTGTGCTTGTGTTTTGTTGCCAGGGCAAATTGTTTTTCTTTAAAACTCCCATTTATTTTAAATAAATAAATCATTAGTTTCAAAACAGAAGTGTCAAATGTTAAGATACTTTTGACATACTAAGCTAATGAACAAAACAATGAATTCATTAGAAGCTACTAGAGATAGGCAGCCTTTGAGAACTTTCCTTTAATGACTTTGAAAGGCAGCAGAAATCATTCTTGGTCAGAAATTTTTCTCATGCATCTTGGTTAAAATACCAATCTAGAGGTTGCAAACAGAAACACTGCCTTAAAAGGATTGCAGTAGGTGTAAATGATAGAGTGGTAGGTAGGCCAAGTATTGGTAGTCAAATAAATATACCAACCAGCTACAACACTGTGCTTCCCAAACCAAACACAAATTCTGCTTTAGGCAATCAGTTTAGAATCTCTCCTTGGGTCTCTGAATTTACCCAGGGCCTCAGACTCTTGCAAAGTAGAGAATTCTTTAGCAAATAAGCAATATTTGCATCTGAGTCTTAACACAGATGCAACTATTTCTGGGTGACTCCAGTAGTTTCTGTATTATTGAGACTACCTATTAAATACAGTTCTGATTACGTCTTCCCTTTGCTCACAGAATTGAGTCACTTGTTATTATGTCATTCAAGGTCAACTGTAATCTAGTTTCAACTTATTCCTCCAAATATATCTCCTCCTACAATCCCCACAGATTCCTTGGCATCTCATTGTTCTCAGAATAGGTCTTGCACGTTTAGTTCTTAATGACAAATATTTATTGGGTAACTGCTATGTTCTAGGGCCTGTGCCATGTACTGAAGATACATCTATAAAGAAAAGAATCTGAAAAAGAATAGATGCATATATATGTATAACTGAATCACTTTGTTGTACACCTGAAAATAACACATTATTAAGCAACTATACTGCACTAAAAATAATAATAATAAATTAAAAGCATATGCAATTTTTTTTAAAACTTCCACTTCTGATACAGATATTGTATCATTTTATAAATAAAGCTCAGATATATCAATAAACAAGTAATTAATTAATTAAAGTCTCACTCTCTTGCAGCATGCATTCTAATGGGGATCCTTCACCTCCTTCTGAGTGCATCCTCAATGAGACACTTGTCACACTGTATGATAGCTCTGTCTCTGTCTGTTTTTCTCCCCTTGAACACTGCCTCCCCGTGACAGCTCTGTGTCTTAACTCATCTCCCATCATCCCCACCCCACTCTTTGCTGTGTGTCAGGCACACACTGAATGTTCAATGAATGACTTATATTGTGTATAAACTTTCTTTTCCTGGAAATGTAACTTCCTGTTGCATATAGAATCTATCTGTGAGGTTATCTAGCTCTTCTTATTTATTTATTCTATTATCCAATGTTAAAATTTATTTATTTTAACATTGAGCTATTTTTAACAAATAAGCCATTTTGTTGTCAACAGGAATGACAAATGCCAAGCTACTTCTGATGGACGTAAACAAAATGAGTGAAACAGTGGCTGGACGGCCATATTGACCTAACCTGTAACGTGTCTTTCCACAAATCCCAGAATCTCAAAACCCCTTTCTCTGGCTTTCCCAGGCTGCCTGGTCTACTTGTGGGCAGCCCCTCCGTGTTTTCTCCTGGAGACCAGCAGAGAAGCTAATTTGGGAAGCTGCTCATCTTGTTCCCTTTCTCTTTGACCCTAAAGGTAGAAACTGAAGACCAGGTGCTGGCAACCTTCTGTGGCAGGGAGACCACAGACACAGAACAGACACCTGGCCAGGAAGTGGTCCTCTCTCCTGGCTCCTTCATGTCTATCACTTTCCGTTCAGATTTCTCCAACGAGGAGCGATTCACAGGCTTTGATGCCCACTACATGGCTGTGGGTAAGTTAGCGAAGTGGGTGGCTCATCCCCAGGTCTCCCTTTCTCTCTCAAGATTAAAAGTGACTTGTGCTCTCTTCTTTAAAATGAACACCTTATACTCACCACATAGATTCTACCAGTAATGCCTTACTGCATTTGCTCTATCACTTATCTGTCCATCTGTCTATCCTCTATCCATTAATTCATCTTTTTTGATGCATTTCAAAATAAATTGCAGACATCAGTACTCTTCTTCCTAAATACTTTAGCATGCATATTGTTTATCTAATCTATTCACATTTTTTTCTTTTAATGTAAAATTTACATTCAATGAAATGCACAAATCTTAAGTACATTTAAATTTTCAAAAATTTATATTTGTGTGTAACACAAATCCCTAAAAAGATGTTGAGCTTTATCATTAACCCCAAGAGTTCCCTTGTACTCCTTCCCAATTGCAACCCACTCCCACCTCCTTTAGAGGCCACAACTGTCCTGATTTTTTTCCACCATAGATTAGCTTTGCCACTTCTAAAACTACATATAAATGAACACATACAGAATATATTTTGTGAGGTAAGGATTCTTTTACTCAGCATAAAATTTTTGATATTCATTCATGTTGTTGCAATGCATCAGTAATTGTTTCTTTTCCTAGCAGAGTAATTTTCCATTGTATGAATATACTGCAATCTATTTATCCATTCTCCTATTGATGGACACCTGGGTTCTATCCATTTTTTGGCTCTCAATAAAATTTCTTTTTTTTTTTTTTTTGTGGTACTCGGGCCTCACTGTTGTGGCCTCTCCCGTTGCGGAGCACAGGCTCCGGACGTGAAGGCTCAGCGGCCATGGCTCACGGGCCCAGCCGCTCTGCAACATGTGGGATCTTCCCAGACCAGGGCATGAACCCGTGTCCCCTGCATAGGCAGGCGGATTCTCAACCACTGCGCCACCAGGGAAGCCCAATAAAATTTCTATGAACCTTTTTGTACAAGCCATTTTGCAAACATGTTTTCACTTCTGCTGGGTATATATCTAGGAGCAGAATTGCAGAATCATATGGTAGGTGTATGTTTAGTTCTATAAGAAATTGTCAAACTTTTTCCAAAGTGTTTGCACCATTTTGTATCTCTCCACCAATGTATGAGAGTTCTGGCTGCTCCTTATCCTCACCAACATTTGATGTTATCAATTTTAAAATCTTTAACCATTCCGTGGGGTATGTAGTGGTACTTCATTATGGTTTTAATTTGCATTTCCCTGGTGCCTAGTGATGCTGAGCATCTTTTCATGTGCTTTGTGGCCATTCCTGTATCTTTTGGGAAGAAATATATGTTCCAATTTTTAAACTGGGTTGAGAACATACATCTTTTTATCCTTATATTTCCAATGCCTAGGATAGGGCTTGACCCCCATTGGGACTTAGAAAGAGAGAAGCAGCATGGAGGAGAGGTTAAGAGACCAGATTCTAGAGCCAGCCCACCTTGATTTGAATGCTGACTCCACCACTTAACTCTTGGTGTGACTCGGAGTAAGTTCTTTAATGGCCCTAAGTCTCAGTTTCATCATCTGTAGAAAGGTGATCATAATGGTCCTGCTGGCTATTATCACAACTGTTAGAGAACAGTGGCACCACCCGGAGTCAGGTTGCCCGGCTTTGAACCAGGCTCTCTGTGATCTTGGGTAAGTCTCCTCATTTGTAAATGGAGATAGTGGCTACTTATGGGCCTTCGGTGAGGCTTAAGTGAGGGAATGCAGGGACCTCCCAACACAGTGAGGGGCCCATACTGAGTGCTCTGTAAATGTTGGCTGTTGTCTTCACCATCACACACGAACTGGTTGACTGAGAGGCTCTACCTGCCCCGCAGATGTGGACGAGTGCATGGAGCGGGAGGACGAGGAGCTGTCCTGTGACCACTACTGCCATAACTACATCGGCGGCTACTACTGCTCCTGCCGCTTTGGCTACATCCTCCACACAGACAACAGGACATGCCGAGGTGGGGCCCAGCAATGATTCTGTGAATCACCATTATGCGCCATATTTTCCAATAAGATTAGGGGAGGCTCAGAGGAAGGACAGATATGCAGTAGGAATGATTTAAAATGAAATCAGAGAGCTGTGCCTCAGATACCACAGGGATAAAGATGCTGAAATGCCCACCAGCCTGGAAGTCGGGTTCAGGTTCTCAGAGGACCTCATTTCAGAAACCCTAGCCTCTAGTCCATCTTTCTTCCTGGGCAGCAGGAATTTCTGCTCTTTAGTCCCTATTTCTTCTTCTACTGTAAGTAACTGGCCAAGTCAAGGGAAAACCCAGGTTTCCCAGTCCTGAACCATGAACTAGGCTTCACCCACCAGGTCCTTTTTTCCTGCTCTTTCATGGCCCCTCAAGTTCCTCTGTGATAGAGAGAACCTCAGTGCAAGGGAAAGAAGAGGGAAGAAATAGGAGGAGAAATAGGAGAACTCGGAGAAATAGGAGGACTCGGCCGCTTTCCATGAGGACCTCCTGGCTAGCAGGTAATAGCCACATAGAAAAATGGTAAAATGTAGTAAGTTCTGTAAAAGACACGTGGACTTGGTACCATCAGACCTGAGTCTGCACAGAGAAGTGAGCAAGCACTTCTCAGAGATGGTGCCCTTGATGAAGGAGAAAGAACAAGGAAAGGAGGGCACTCCAGGCAGAGAAAACAGCTTCTACAAACATTCAGAAGCATGACAGAATTTGGAATGTTTGGGGAATTGCCAGTAGATTAGTATGACTGCAGGGTAAGGATCTGTGTTTTAGAAAGATCACTTGGAAGCTGAGTGAGGGATCACTGGAGGAGGGAAAGGCTGGAAACAAGAATTTTTTTTCCTTTCTCCTTCAAAAACTTCGACTTACTTCCAAATAAAACCCTATAGGGCCCATCAGTACAAAGCAGGCACATACAGGAGTTTTCTTGAAGAGGGTTGTATTTTCCATGGTTTTCATTCAGTAAGTATTTATTGAGTATCTACTATGTGCTGAGTACAGAGGGGCTAAAAATGAGCAATGTTTCCCAATCCTGTTTTTCATTTTCACTTCTGCCCCCAGGAGCCTTTTTAAACATTCTCTTCCTAATTGCCTCACCCATGAAGTTTTAATACCACAGACATACTGTATGTATGCTTATGTACTGTATGTCTATCTGTGTATTATGCATAAAAAGAGTAACAACTCCCCCTCCCAAAGAACCAATTTTGGCCCCCTTAGGGGCGATATTCTCCCCATGAAAGTGGTTGGTGTAGAAAATGAAAGCTTCGGGATTCAGAAACCACTCTAAACCTTGTTCTGCAGCTCATAGCTGTGGGACTTCAGGTTAGTCACGCCCCCTTTCTGGCCACAGTTTTCTCGTTTACAAATAAGCAGGATAAACAAAGGCTTAGGAAGAATTGTCATGCCAGATCCAGGATGGGTCAGCCCAAAGACAATGGTTCAGTGGCAAACAACAAGGCCTTGGCAGGGCTCAGCCATGGCCAGGATCCAGGACCCTGGGTGCTGGGTTGCAGCTGTGGTGAGGAACAGAGCAGAATCCCTGAGCTCAGGGAACTTACAGTCTAGTGGAGACAAGAAAATCCACTGACAAATATATTTCATACTGGCAAGCAGTGGTCAGCAGCATGAAGAGAAACAAAAGCAAGACCAGGGCCAGAGGGTGAGGGTATATGTGAAGGTCCTGTGTTATATGAGGGATCAAGGAAGGCTTTGAGCAGAGACCCCAGGGAGTCCTGGGCTGAGGAGAGAGCAGGACAAAAGAAGACCAGACTTTCTCCCGGACCACTCCATCTCAGACCCCTCCAGCCCCCCACGAAGACCAGAGAATTTGACAAGAAAGCTTATCACACTCAGTGCCTTTGAGTATTGACTCTGCAAATTACTGGGTGTGTGACCTTGGTTAAATCACTTCCCCTCACTAAACTTCAGTTTCCCCACCTGTAAAATGGGGATAATGACTCCTTCCCCACTTGCCTCTCAGGACCACTGGGAAAATTGTACAGTAGCAGATAAGAAAGGGGTTGCTGTGGCCGTGGGTGTGGTGTGCCACTTTGCTCCGGTGTGTTTCCCACAGTGGAGTGCAGTGACAACCTCTTCACACAGAGGGCTGGCGTGATCACCAGCCCCGACTTCCCCAGCCCTTACCCTAAGAGCTCCGAATGTGTCTACACCATTGAGCTGGAGGAGGGTTTCATGATCAGCCTGCAGTTTGAGGACATTTTTGACATTGAGGACCATCCTGAGGTGTCCTGCCCCTATGACTACATCAAGGTAAGAAGACAGTGGGCATAAGCCCTGGGAATGCTGGAAAATCTTGGATGAATTGGGAAAATTGACATTCTTGGCCCTCCCTTCTTCCAGGAGAGGGGGCCAAGCAGGTTTCTTCCTAAAAATAATGATTTAAAATAACATCTACCAGCTTATTTGTATCCAGTCTAGGGATCTTCCCTGATCCCAAACTAGCCCTTTGCCCACCTGCAAAATCCCTTCTGCCAGGTAACATAACATCATCATGAAGTAACACCAGAGTGAAGGTCATGGGAACCATCTTAGAACTCTGTCTACCACACCTCATATCCTGGGAGCTATGCTATGAGCCTTATCCAGGCACGTAACCTCTTGGGGCTTCACTTTTCCCCCTTGCCACAGTAAGGCTGACAAGATGAAGATGTACCCAGGATTATAGAATTCATCAAATGAGGATTAAAGAGTGCTGGTCCTCAGAGGTGGAAGGAGAAAGAGTTAAAGGCATAGGCAGGACCTGGCCTGGGAGCTGGGAAATCAGACCAGCCCAGAGGGCGTCTTCCCTTCTCTCCATCCCCAATGCCTCCAACTGAGTGCAAACCCTGCTCTCTTCTGGTCAACTGCAAAGCTACCTGGCGGGTTTGCTGGCTTCCACTCTTGCTCTACATGGTCTGCTCTCTCATAGAATCCAGGATAAACTCTATGAAAGCCAAGTTACATCAAGATTTTATTTGGAGTAAACATAAATTCCTCAACACAATATGGCCCTTGCCTGCCTTTCCAACCTCAAGCTGGGGCATTCCCTTTGTTCCAGCCCCAGTGGCTTCCTTCCTGTTCTTTTATTTATTTATTTATTTTTAATTTTATTTTTTAACATCTTTATTGGGGTATAATTGCTTTACAATGGTGTGTTAGTTTCTGCTGTATAACAAAGTGAATCAGCTATACATAAACATATATCCCCATATCTCCTCCCTCTTGCGTCTCCCTTCCACCTTCCCTATCACGCCTCTCTAGGTAGACACAAAACACCGAGCTGATCTCCCTGTGCTATGTGGCTGCTTCCCACTAACTATCTATTTTACATTTGGTAGTGTATGTATGTCCATGCCACTCTCTCACTTCATCCCAGCTTACCCTTCCCCCTCCCCGTGTCCTCAAGTCCATTCTCTATGTCTGTGTCTTTATTCCTGTCCTGCCCCTAGGTTCTTTAGAACACTTTTTTTTAGATGCCATATATATATATGTGTGTTAGCATATGGTATTTGTTTTTCTCTTTCTGACTTACTTCACTCTGTATGACAGACTCCAGATCCATCCGCCTCACTACAAATAACTCAATTTCGTTTCTTTTATGGCTGAGTAATATTCCATTTTATATATGTGCCACATCTTCTTTATCCATTCATCTGTCAATGGACACTTAGGTTGCTTCCATGTCCTGGCTACCGTAAATAGTGCTGCAATGAACATTGTAGTACATGACTCTTTTTGAATTATGGTTTTCTCAGGGTATATGCCCAGTTGTGGGATTGCTGGGTCATATGGTAGTTGTATTTTTAGTTTTTTAAGGAACCTCCATACTGTTCTCCATAGTGGCTGTATCAATTTACATTCCCACAAACAGTGCGAGAGGGTTCCCTTTTCTCCACACCCTCTCCAGCATTTATTGTTTGTACAGATTGCCAACAAACACATGAAAGGATGCTCAACATCACTAATCATTAGAGAAATGCAAATCCTTCCTGTTCTTGATACTTGCCAGGCTCTTTCCCACCTTTGGCCTCAACCTTCATATAAGTTGTTTTCGCTGCCTGGAAAGTATTCTTCTCTTCTCTTCCAATGAGAAACTCCTTATCATCCTACATGTTTCAAATCCAATGTCACCTCCTCAAAGATGCCTTCCCTGACTTCCGATTTAAAGTTATTATCTATTATATTAATGATAAATTATACAAACTACATAGATTTTACTACATAAATCGTAAACATATAGCATATATTTATATATGTACATCATCCTGATTATTTTTATAATGCTTACCACAGCCTGTAATTATTTTGTTTATTTTCCATTAGTCTGCCCTGACTAGGCTGCAGGGTCTTTGAGAGCAGAGGCCTTTTCTGTACTGTGCACCTGCACAGGGCTCTGCTCCTTTCTGAGCCATAATACATTCATCTATGAGCAGAGGATTATTAGCCGGCCTTGTCCACTTCCAGGGCCATTGTAAATTGTAAAAGGGAGAGTGGAGATGGAACCCTTTGATGAATGGTAATGCCCACTAAAAAGTGAGTGAACACCATGGGCTCACATCGAAGCTTCCAGAAAACCCCGGGTGCAGTATAGAGACAATCCCTGCAGCAGCCACTGCCACTCAGATGTGACCCTGCTTTTTCTCTGTCTTGCCCCTCACAGATTAAAACCGGTCCAAAAGTTCTGGGGCCCTTCTGTGGAGAGAAAGCCCCAGAACCCATCAATACCCAGAGCCACAGCGTCCAGATCCTGTTCCGCAGTGACAACTCAGGCGAGAACCGGGGCTGGAGGCTGTTGTACAGGGCAACAGGTAACACAGCCTCTCCTCTCCTGGGTCACACTTGGCTCCCATGCTCAGCCCTCATGGGGCAGTGCCCAGGTGGTCAGGGGGAGCAGGCCTGGGGCTCCTCCAGGGATGTGGCAGAACTCCCAACTCTGCCAGTGAGCAGCTTGGGATGGAGGCAAATCCTCTTTGCTGACTCAGTTTCCCATCTGTAAAATGGGCGCAAGGACAGCAATGATGGTGGGTTTAGACTAGATGTAGATTTCAAAACTGGCTGCACTTCAGAATCACATGAGGAGATTTAAAAAAAAAAAAAACAAACAGTTTCCTAAACTTCACTCCTTCAAGCTGTGATTCACTGGGCGTGGGGAGGACCCCTCCAGTGCCAGCCCTCCTCACGTCTGGGGCAGGAATCTGGGTGAGAGTCTGTAGCTCAAAATGTTTCACCATGGCCGTTTGCCTCCATGTGTCCCCTAGACTGACAAAGCCCACAGGCCTCATTCCCCAGTACCTCAAGGCACCCAGTCCTGGTCCATACCCTGCTGGAGGTATTTGATCCAACGGGCCTGCAGTAACTCGAGGAAGAAGGGGGTAGACATCAGTGACAAGACCACAGCTGTGTGTGACTAATCCAGTTCAGAGACTATCCTGGCCTTGCCTGCATCATCACATTTAGTGCCTGCTTGTGGGGAGAGGCACGAAGAGGATATTAACAAAGGAGAGTTTGTCCAGGAAAGAGGAATCCTATCCAATTTAGCCTTTTGAAGAGAGGGCTCAGGGGCATATTATCACTGTCTCTCTAACACTTTGAAGAATGGTCTTGGGAAGAAAGAGTGGGGTCATCGTGCCTGGCCCAAAAGAGCAAACTATGCCCACTGAGTAAAAATTACAAGGGTATAAATTTCAGTAGAATATGAAAATTCTGTTCCTTTAATCAGAGGAGTCTCGTATGAAAGATACAGGTTGGGAGGTATCGAGCTCCCTGTCCCTGTAGGAATGCAAATAGATGTCTGAGATCTACTATAGAAGATGTAAAGGGAACATTAGACAAGAGTTGCACTCAGTGACATTTAATATCTTTTCCAACCCTGAGTTTTGATGAAATCATCTGGCCAACCACTTCATTTTACAAATGAGGAAATAGAGGTCCATGTTGTAAAGTGACCTGCTCAAGTTTACAAAGTAAGCCTTCTTCAGGGCCTGGTAGGTCCAGGCCCCCATAGCCTGGGGGTATGGTTTTTGTGTGGCTTTTCCACCTTCATCAGGCCTTGCATTCTAGGGAATGGCCTCTTGTGACCAGACTTTTCTTTGTTTTCTCACCTTCTCCTTTCATTGTTCCCCACCAGGGAATGAGTGCCCCAAGCTGCAGCCTCCTGTCCATGGGATAATTGATCCCTTGCAAGCCAAGTACTTTTTCAAAGACCAGGTGCTCATCAGCTGTGACACAGGCTACAAAGTGCTGAAGGTACAGGGTCCTGCCGGGGGAGGGAGGTCATCCAGGCCAGAGAAATTCTCCAGAGCCTCCCAGGGCAGATGGGCTTCTAGAGCTTGTCCTAGTCCCACCACAGTATTTCCTAGCTTCTCCATAGACCTCCAAAATGCATCAGAGATTCCAGTCTTCTAAAAATTCAAAGTGTGTGTCCCAGACTCTCATTTCTGAAAGTGACACAAAAGTCAGAGCAAATCATATCCATTCAGCCCGATAACCAGTACAAACAACATTAACAAAGTTTGTCAGGGTTTTGGTGGGAACCTGGGATAGAAGTAGAGATTTTAAAGGTGGCAGATGGGCATTGCTTGCTCTCTGAAACAGTCATTCTCCTAGGAACCCCATGGTTAACTTAAAAACCACCACCACCACAACAACAACAAAAAAATCACCTCCCAACCCCACCTGAGATCAATTCAAGCAGAATCTCGGGGGGTGGGGGGCAGTGACTGTTTTCTGGTAAGTTGCCCAGGTGAGTCTGATGTGAGCCAAGCTAGTGGACCGCTGCTCTCAGGGAACGATAATCCAAGTGAGGACCCCACGGCATCAGCACATCACTTGTTAGAGATGCAAAGCTGTGGTCCCCAGGCCAGACCCACTGAATCAGTAGGGCCCAGTGACCTGTGCAAAAGCCCTCAGGGACTCAGGGATGCTGCTCCTCACTCAGGTTTGAGAGCCGCTGCTCTGAAGGAGTCACGGGTCCAGGTTTCCCTTCAGAGTCATCCTCCCGGACCCCTTCTTGCACACAGTCCTGGCCTGTCTTCAGAGTAGGAGCGGGCGGATATGAATTCAGCGTCTGTCTTCCCCTTAGCTTCAAGCCCTTGGAGGCCCACGGTTGGGAAAGCTCAGGGGAGGGCAGCCACCTTTGCTGTTCGAGCTGCTTTCACTGGGAAAAACCACAAACCCCACCGCTCCTCCTTCTTCCTATACCTTCTTCATGTTTCTTCCCAGGATAATGTGGAGGTGGACACATTCCAGATCGAGTGTCTGAAGGATGGGACATGGAGTAACAAGATTCCCACCTGTAAAAGTAAGAAAACACAATCGGCTGATTATAAGGGTCATGAGCTCCCAGCACTGGTGGGGTCCGAGCAGAGCCCACACAAGGGGGGAAACCTGGCAGGTACACTCTGAGCGGGTTAGGGCAGGAATTCCACAGACACATCAAGGTTGGACAGAAGTTTATTCATGTTTCTTTCAGCAATAAGATGTCAGAATTCCAAAAGGACCTTGTGGGTCCCAGTTTGTTTTCTAAATACTAGTTTTACCTCTGCCTGCAGGCAGGTTGCCAAATTTGCTAAAGGAATAGCTTGTTTCCAGGTTCGAAACTAGCTCTGGCAATTGCTAATTCAGGAAACTATTTTGGCACTGGTGCCCAGAGCCCAGTGACCTTGCCAGTCTTTACGTGGCCATCAGCTATATCCACTGTCTCCTGGGACAGCTCATGAGCTGGGGCTGTGCAGGAAGGGCTGTGTGGTCAACACAGTGGACCTACGTGAAGCAGGGGGTCCAGTTCTGCACTGGTTCTTGGGACCCAGAGTTCTTGCCTTGGCTCTGCTCCTAACCCATGCTGTGACCAGGGACAAGCTCCTTCACCTCAGCTGTAAAGATTCAGGATTAGCTTTAATATTCTAGAATATATCCCACTGGTTCAGAAATAATGTAATGCATCTAAATCACCTAGTGAGCTTGTAAAAATACAAATCACCAGCCACCACGCCCTCTGCCCCTAACCAGGTGATTTCAATGCAAGACTTGTAAGGACCACAATTTTAGAAAACTCATCTGTGGCAACAGTGATGAGAGGAGGCCTGGCAACAGAAAGGGAAGAGAAAAGAGGGAGGGAGGGAAGGAGGATATGTTTTCGAATGGAGAGGCGAGGAGTCGAGAATTAGGGTGGGTCCTGCCCAGCCCCATTTCATGACCTCATATAAACTGTAGAGTGTTATCCTCTTCCCTTCTACTAAATGGCTCGGGTCCAGTAGGCAGGCAGATCCCCTCCCACTGCTCCAAGGGGACACTGTCAGGGTGGGGCTCCCTTGACGCAAATCCCAGGCATAATTTTAGAGCAGGAAGCGCTTGTTTTCAATTTTCTTTTCTATATGATGATGAGGCTGGAGTCAGCCCAGTGTGGGAAATGGGTGCACTTTATGGCTGCAACAAAAAGTCTCGACAGACGTTTACTGGATGCCAGTGCAGAGGTCCACAAGGAATTCAGATGGAAAAGACAAAGCCCAGGCATTGAAGAACTAAATGCCAATAGACACATCTGCCACCTCCTGCAACACGTGGCTCTTGTGTGGTGCTGTGACTAAGTTCTGTGTGAAGCACTTTGCAGAACAGGGCAAGGAGGTGCTCTGAAGGACGAGGCAGAGAATGAGGGGTAGAGAGGACAGGGTGTTGCTTTGGAGACAGGAAGTTCTAGATTCAAGTCCAGACTCCACCAGTTAAATATGCATGAACAGTTGACTGAGACTCATTTGGCCTGAGTTTCCTGCATTCTTGATTGTTCTGTGGACTGAGTTAATGTACATATCATACCCATGGAGCGCTAGGAATAAGTAAAAGCTCAGTAAAAGCTTGTTTCTTTCCCCTACCCAACCCCCTCATAGGAAGAGGTTTGGTTTCTCTCATTCATACTCTTGGAAAGTAGGAAACGTTGGTAATAATTTTTTGTCCCTGATGAAACACATGCTTTTTGTTGTCACGGAAGTATTGATAAAGTAAGGCACTAATGTATCTCCTGGTGCTCTTTTATATGATGTATGTTAGTATACAAATGTATGCTGTCATTTTGTACTAAAGAAAAGAGGAATTTGTCCTCCCTAATATGGCCTGGTTCTCCCAGCATAGCCTGAATCAGGACTATCAGACTCCCCACTCAGACACACCCGGCATCTCTGCTTGTTCACTGACTAGGTATTTATTGAGTACTTTTGTCCCAGGCATATGCTGGGTCCTAGGGGAGATGCAAAAAAGACAAAAAAGACTGAGAAGTTATGAGTCCCCAGGGACTGTGGGGAAAGGGGTTGGGAACAGACAGAAGTGTGTGTGTGCAGTGAAGAAACTTGCACCAAAACAGGAAGTGGGAATTATGGGCTGTGGTTCTGGCCCTGCATCCACCTTGCTGGGTGACCCCAAACAAGTCCTGCTCCACTCTGATGCCATCTGCCAAATGAGGGTTTGGACCAGATGAATGCAAAGCTTGCTCCACGGGCAGAATGTTATCATTGCCATGAACCAGGATTTATGACTGTGCAAATTCTCAGGATGGTACGCATTCCACAATCCCAAGCTGTCCTTCACACTGGCTGTACCTACACTATGCATTCTTTTTTTTTTTCTTTTTTTTTTTTCTTTTTTTTTTTTTCTTTTTGCGGTATGCGGGCCTCTCAGTGTTGTGGCCTCTCCCGTTGCGGAGCACAGGCTCCAGACGCGCAGGCTCAGTGGCCATGGCTCACGGGCCCAGCCGCTCCGCGGCACGTGGGATCCTCCCGGACCGGGGCACGAACCCACGTCCCCCGCACCGGCAGGCGGACTCTCAACCACTGCGCCACCAGGGAAGCCCTACACTATGCATTCTTAATCGATTCTGGTGGAGTGATTTCTGTATTTCTTACAGAAACTGTTTCTGCTTTGCTTGCTAATTTTTCTTTCTCTTCTTTTTCTCTCTCTCCCTCCTTCTCTCTGCTTCCTTTCTCTTTACCTCCTGACCCCTCTTTGATCTTCATCATGGTGGCAGAAACGGAAATGGATGTGGAGAGCGAACCTGAGTCAGAGCAAGTGGCAGAGTGAATGGCGGGACCCCACACAGTGCAAACATCCAGGAATGGACCAGTCACAAGACCCCTGGGTCCCAGAGCTCCTCCATCCCTCCCCATCCTGCCAAAACTCCATTTCCCATTTCAGTGTGGATTAGAGCGGATGCTGAACAAGGCAACATAGGCCTAAGCAGTTGAAACCGCGGCGTATATAACAACTCTCCTTTTGAGGGTTCACCCATCATACAACCATTATGCTGAAAAGATAATGGGGGATTTTTTTTTTTTTTAGCACTTCTATGTGGACTATACTCTTCTCAAAGGAAAAATGGCTTTCATTCTAGACACATTCACACATGGTCTTAGGTGGACCAGGTCAAAGTGGGCCCTGATTTCCACTCTACACTTCAAGTTTAAATGGGCCAGAATGCCTGTGACTTTATGACTTTAATATTTGTCCCCATTGCTACTTTCTTAACAACCATGAGTAGGTGAAACTAACAATAACTCATATAGCATGGATTTTTAGGAAACCTAGACCTATTCTCATGCCCAAGAGTTTCTCTTCCACCTATACCTAACACAGGGCTGAAATTCCATCATCAGAAGATCTTTCCTCTGGGGTTTACAAATTTTGCATTTCTGAAAATTCCCTAATTAAAGTTTTTCAAAAGACAGGTATCACGCTTGAAAGCAGCAGTCCTCAGCTCTGGTGCCATGGGACATCAATGGGTCATAAATAATGATAAAGAAAGGGCTGTGGAGGGTGGGAATCTCTGCTTCAGCCTGAACAAAATCTGGGTAGACATATCAGAGCACCTCTGCATTACATTGTGACTGCTCAGTCTACTTGCTGATTGCATGGCCTCTTGATGAAGGCAGAATCCTGCAAAGTTGGACAATGAATGGTCTGGAGACTGCAGCACCATCCTAGGTCAAGGGTACCCTTGAGAGAGGAGATGGGGAAATCCCTAAAGATAAGCATCAGTTGAATCAATATTTTGAAGACCACAAAGTATAACAGGCCTTGTACTCAGTGTGAGAGAGGGGATCGTAATTTAGACAGAAGATATGATATAAACCTGAATAATTGTAATACCAGGCAACTTAAGATACATGCCTCAGAGAGCAGTGAATAAAGGGCCATGCAAGGAGAAATGAGGAAGCAGCCCTATCCAATTAGAAGAATGAGAAAAACCTTTCAAGAAGCCGCGATGTTCGAAGAAAGAGCGTTTTGATCCCAGAGTGTGGAAGTGGCCAGACACACTTTAGAGAAGATGATGAGACCCTTTCCCAAGCAAGGAAGATGGACTAACTGAGGAAGCAGGGTCTGGATCTAGCATCTTGGATTGTGGCAGGCAGAACTCAAAGGGCCTTCTGAAAGAGAAGCTGTCTCTAGGTCCCAGAGACACATGGCTCTTTGCCTGCCAGTGTAGCCTTGAGGAAAAGGTTCACCTCTTCCCCACTCACCATACCCAAGCTGAAATGACCCTCTATTTTCCACTGTCTGTTACCCACTGTGTCTGGTTGTAAAACCAGCTTCATCAGTGGGCAAAGTTACTTCTCTGGAGTAAAGTGAAAGCAGGCCCTCCGTCCAGACAATCTCTCTGCACCAGTGCTGGGTGCGCACAGGCTCTCAATGGCCTGACCACCTAGCCATGTCTACGACTGACCCTCGAATCCTCCACACAGAACTAGGTATTAGGTCTTGAGGATAATTAGGGCAAAATAAATTGCTAGACCGAAGTTAAGGGACTCAAGAGTAATACAAAGATCCAGGCACTAATCAATGGTATTTCCTAAAAAAGAAAGAAAAATCTGCTTAGAGACTCTGCAGGAAAATACTTTTTAAATTGTTTATAGCTTTAGATAGTAAATAATATTGCCTCTTGTTATCATAGTGCTGACCCTTACATGCTTTCTCCTCAGAGTAGAAGGGTGTCTCTACCTTTGGGAGATCAAAACAAATGGGAGCGATTTGTCCAGGGGGATTGGAGGCCAGGAAACAACACTAACCAGTTCTCTTGGCGTTTGCCTTCCTTGTAAATAGGAGGTACCTACCTGCTTTTACTCCCATGCTTCATCCCTCTCCTCCACCCTGAAGGGTCTTAGAATCATCTGTATTTTCAGTTAGGTAACTCTCTGTTCAATCAACAATATAAATGTGGAGTCCTAAAGCTAAAAATCACAATTTCTGAATAGCGTCTCAGGGGTAAATTGCCCCTATCTCTGTTTCCCGAGGTGACCAGGTAAAATTCAGGAAGAGGGAAACTCTGGCTTTAGAATGTGATCCTCTGAAATTATCAGAAGATGGACAGCTAATGTCCACCATTACCCAGCTAATATTGATTACAGGCCGTTTCACAGGTCCTAAGAACCGTGAGTCTGGTTTACTTAAAAAAAAAACACTGAGTTTAAGGTCAGGTCTAGTTCTCTGACTGTAACTCACTCTGTGACCTTAGACCAGTCAAGTCTCCCCCCCTGGGCTCATCTGTAAATAAAGATGATGTTCTAGGTTTCCTGACTTCAGGTTCCTTTCCACCTGCGAAGTTCTGAGTCCTCTGGGATTCTTCAATCTGGCAGAAGCTGTTTGAACTAAGATTAGGATTTCCTTAGAAATAAGCACCATCGGGGCTTCCCTGGTGGCGCAGTGGTTGAGAGTCCGCCTGCCGATGCAGGCAACACGGGTTCGTGCCCTGGTCTGGGAAGATCCCACATGCCGCGGAGCGGCTGGGCCCGTGAGCCATGGCCGCTGAGCCTTCACGTCCAGAGCCTGTGCTCTGCAACGGGAGAGGCCACAACAGTGAGAGGCCCACGTACCGCAAAAAAAAAAAAAAGAAAGAAAAAAAAAAGAAATAAGCACCATCTTCTAACAAAGGCCCCTGAAGAGACATTGACACATTGGGTCCTCAGCCCCTGACCTGGCTCCTGGCAGACTCGTGCTGGCACCTCCCCTAAGACTTGGCTGGACGGGCAAGCTCTCCTAAGACCACCTCTGAGGAGCAGGCATCTTTGGTCTTGCCCTACAGCCAGCCCCAACATCCAGCCACCAACAGCCAGAGAAAATGAGTAGGTTAAGCCTAAAAGTTGGACCCTCCTGACCCCTCTTCTGCCTTCTGTGCCTGCAGAGAGCCAGCAGGGTGCGGCTGTGTACTCATGCAGGAGCTGGGTTTCTTTTTGTTTGTCTTTTTTATGCCAAGCTCCAAAGTGAGCACAATAACTGCTCTTACTCAGCATGTGGTTGGGTCTGGAAGAACTGAAGGTTCTTTGGTTCATGTGAGCCAGAATTTTCTCACTGAGACATGGGCTTCATGCTTGGACAGAAGAGGATATGAGGATTGCACAATAGAACTGGAAGTCAAGGAAGGGGCCCTGGTGGGGAGAAGACTGGGATCTGCTTGAATCTCAGCAGACCTGCCCCTGCCCTGGAATTGACACCAGGCCAGGTGAGTTGAGCACACAGTAGTCATAGACGGGAGAGACCCCAAATGCAGGGCCATCATTTGCATAGACTATAACGTTGCTCTCTGGAGTTGTATGCAGTGTACAAGCTGCACATCGTACGAGACACGCACCAGACGGCCCCCAAGAAGAAGAGGAAGAGGTAATTGAGGAGTCTCACTCTCTTCTCTCTCAGTTGTGGACTGTGGAGCCCCGGCAGAGCTGGAAAACGGGCTGGTCACATTTTCCACCAGAAACAACCTTACCACATACAAATCTGAGATCAGATACTCCTGCCAGCAGCCCTACTACAAGATGCTGCACAGTATCACAGGTGAGCCTTCCATGCTAAACCAGCGCACTCCCTCCTCACATGCTCTGGGTCTCAGGGTTGGGCTGGGGGCTGAAACAGCTAGTCTGTTGGCCACGGTTTGGGAGGAATTGGGCAGAGAAACCCTTGGAGACATGCCTCGCCTCGCCCTGCCTCAGGCCTGCACCCCGAGTTAAGCTGCATGATATCCCCATACCCACACAGACATATAGCCTCTGGCAGAGAAGGAACCCTCAAGGAGATGTGAAGGCCAGTCAGTTCTGCTTCCACCACAGACTAGCACTAAGAAAATTCTCCTAATTTCTCAAAGCCTCCAAGTCCTCCTTCCAGAAGGGGAATAGTGATAGCGCTCACAGAGCTAGCATAAGCCTCATGAGATGTTGGGCACAAGTGTGGTTTATGAAAGGGTTTGTTAAGTGGAGAAGCGGGAGCAGGGGAAGTGCCCCACAGAGAACTGTCTGACTAATGATGAGAGGTGCCTTCCAGGGGCTGGGCAGGGCCCCAACAGGCAGGAGTCAGATTGCTCAGAGCCTTGGACACCATACTGAAGAGCATCCTGTTTATTTTTGAGTCCAGTGGGAAGCTATTGTGATTTTGAGCAGAGATGAAACGATTCGCAGTTTAGAAAGATGCTTCAAGTTGCAGACAGGACTGGCTCAGAGAGAACGGCATCAGAAAGACTCTTTGGAAGACTTACAATGATCCACAACAGAGGAGTTAAAAACCCGGATCTATTTTCCATGTGCTGTAAATCACCTATGTTCTTCTTCTTCAACCTTTTCTCCCTCTCCCAGATGTATATACATGTTCTGCCCGAGGAGTCTGGATGAACGAAGTCCTGGGGAGAAGCCAGCCTACCTGCCTGCCAGGTACCTTACCCTCAAGTTCTCTGCCTCAAGGTCTCCCATGCCAGGCCCTCGGGCCGCAGGTGCCCTAGCTGTTAATGGAGTAAGGGGTGGGGGTGTGTGTGTCATGATGCTTCGATTGATTTTTAAGAGATAACGTCAGAAGGTCAAAGGTCAGAAAAGCCTAGCCTCACATCTTCTCAAACCAACCAGCCTCTATGTTCAACCTGTTCTGTCACACCAGGAGCCTTCTTGCCTCTTCTCTCTGCAGTTCTGCACCCTTCCCACCAGGTTTTTCATCCCACGCAGTTGGTGTTTGCACTGGCTGTGTACCAGGAAAAGTGAGAAAGTAGACACCTCGTCCTGAAGCACTCACTGTGTTTCAGAGGAGGTGGAAATCAGACAAATACCAAATGACCATAGGACAGAGCAGCAAGTTCTTCCAAAGAGCAATGCGCTCAAGTCTTAGTGACTGCTACCTCCCCCAAGCCTGTCTACTGACCCCACTTTAAAATGAACAAAGAATGTTGTGGTAATAGGAAATGTCCCTGGCCATCACAGCTGCTATGAGTTCCCAGAGAAGGAAGAAATTCCTGCATGTAGTTGTCTGGGAGTAAAGGGATGGGGACTGGTTAGGAAGACTTCACTTAAGAGGGCTTTAAGTCTAAGAAAGAATGCAAAGAATTCGTGAGGAGCTGAAACAGGGGAAAGGCCAACCCATTCACACTCTGCTGACCCCCATCATCTCAGTTAGGCTTAGCCAGGAGCACACCCAAGGGCCACGGCTGGAGAAGCCTCAGAGAAGATGGGGAATGGTGGAGCTGTGGCAAACTGGAGGCCAAACCCCCATTTTGCTAAAACACTAGGTGGGCCAAAGAAGACAGCACTGCAGGTGGATTGCATCCCGGGCAGCCATGTTGCGGTGTCTAGAAGGGGAGGAGGCACTGAGCTGGGAATCATGGGCCCGGGTCTTGGTCCCGCTGTTGTCTTTTCCTAATTGCAAGATTTGGTAGGTAACCTCACCTCTCTGGGGCTAGGATTTCGTACCTCAGAAGTAAGGGAGCAGGACCAGGTGATCCATTACATTCTATGACTCTTAATGGTCATCGTCTTCTAGACTCATACAAAGCATCTTGTATACAATGAGTCATGAAATTCTTTTAACACCTGGTATCGAACAGAACATTGTGTATCATTAGACCAGGCCAGAGAATTCTAAATTCTCCTCCCCTAAAACACCAAGATTGAACCCAAAGCCAAGCCAGAATGGAGAAAGCCTTCTCATCTGGCATCCTAATATCCCACCTTTCCAAGGAAACTGTTAAGAAAATATTATTTGCCCCTTATTTTACACATGAGAAAACTAAGGATCAGGGAGGTGTAATGATTCATCCAGGGTTACCTACAAAAAGTTAGAGGCAGAACTGGAAGATGGACTCAAGACTTTGGATGTCAACACCAGCAATGAATGCTGAGCCATTCTTGACTCTGCCATCCTCATGAACCCAGAATTCTCGAATATCACATTTCTGTTTTTAGGGCCCTCCCTCAGTACCTCCAGCCTTCTAGAGCCCAAATCTGACTTCAGCACAGCTGAAGCTCTAGTATTTCAAGGTGAATCCTTTGCCTCAGGAAAGACTGGATGGAGAACGGTAGCAGCCTAAAAGAATGGCCCCATTTCAATGAGCACTCTCAAAGGCTTGCTGCATCATTCAACCTCTTGAAAGGACAAGAGCAAATCAAGAAGAAAAACAGACTTTAGTGGGAAAAAATGAAGCCAGAGTCCAAAGAAACAGGCTCCATTTCTGGCTCTGCCACTAATAACTTTGAGTATGTCACTTGCCTTCTTTGAACCTCAAGTTTTCCATCTGTAAATTAGCTGTTCTCCAAGCTTCCCTCACTCAGACACTCTGTGACCTGGAGTATGCCACTGGCAGCTTCGTGGAAAAAAGGCACCATTCAGTGCTGGCTTTGCTGTGACCATGGACTGAGCCACAGACGTGTCCCTCACCAGATGAGGGCCTATGAGCACTCAATGAGCTGTTTTGCAGGGCCAGTCACAGACCTGCCTGGAGAAGTCACTTTGTAGGCTGCTGCTTATAATTGGGAGTCTGGCCTTCAGCTCTGGAAGGCCTGCCACAGACAATTAGCAAAAACCAGCTCACGTCTGGCCTGGGGTGAACAGCAGGGTGCCTCGGGATCACGTAAGAAGCATTTGGCATCCAGAAGAAGAGCATCTGAAAAGCATTAGGTTGCTGGAAGCCTGACCTCTCAGAGTTGCCAAGAAAACTCAAATGCTCCTTGGTCTTTAATGGACTGCTGAAAGTATTCCAGGCCAAGGGGTGTAGCCTGGCAATTTGCAACCAAGAGAAGGTCCACGCTCATACCAGGCTTAGCCCCCAGACCTAAGCACCCTGCTTGGAGGGGCCCTTGTGAGCTTGCTCTTAGGCAGCGGGGGGCTGGTTCCGAAGACCCCCTGCTCATGGGCCAAAGGCGTTTGGCTACAGGAGGCTGGTGGTGCATGTGCATGCTCGGGGCACAGCTCAGTAGAACGAAGTTTGATCAGACCTTTCTTCTTTCCCTGAAGGTATGACGGGGTTCCCAGGTGCAATGATGGGTAGAGCAGAGCCTATGCATCATTGCTTGTAGATTATGCCACCTTTCCCTAACCTTGGATGCCCTGGGCATCCCTTCACATCATGTGTCCTTTAGTCCAGAGAAGAAAAGGTTCTTTATATGTAATGAGGAACTGTGGGATACAAGGACAAGACATTCATCTTAGAATCTAGTTAAGCCCCTGCTACGCCACTTAATAGCAATGTGACCTTGGGCTAGTCATTTAACCTCTGGAGAGTTCTACTCACCTATAAAATGGGGGTGACCAGGGCAAATGAAACAAAAATCAAAGGAATTTGGAATTTAAAGGATCGTTGGAGATCATCTTGACCAACTGCCTCATTTAGCAGATCAAAAATTGAAATCCAGAGAAGGAAATTTCCTTACCCAGAGTCACACAGGACAGAGGAGAGAAAAGCCAGTTCAAGGCCCCAGGTGTCTCAGTTCCCAGTCCAGTGTTTGCTGTGACCTGCTAGACAGTATTTTAATTTCCTTCTGTCTCTCAAAGCCATTGACCTGTGGTTTTCAGAAGTTTTCTAAGTACCTACAGCATGGACCACATCTGGGTTCTGAGATGCCTTTCTAGGGAAGAAAGAGGCAAAGTGACCACTGCTAGAGATAGTCCTGGCTAAAGATGATCCAGGCCACAAGTGATCTTGGCTGGAATGGTTCAGGATGGTGAAGGCCCACATATAAAAAGGTCTGGTTCATAGACAGCCCTGGCTACAGAAGGGTCCGACTACAGATGGGCCAGACTAGAAAGACTTAGGCCAAAGATGACCCCACTCAGAGCTTTCCCAGGCTAGCATGGCTCTGTGATGTAGAGTAGGGTCCGTGGTGGCATAATCTACAGTGGGTGAGGTGTGCATTTCTTTCAGAGGGTCTTTCCACCTGGCTGACCTGACCTGTCTCTGTCTCTTGTCCCTGCTCCCTCCTTCTCCTTGCAGTGTGTGGTCAGCCCTCCCGCTCCCTGCCAAACCTGGTCAAGAGGATCATCGGGGGCCGGAATGCTGAGCCCGGCCTCTTCCCATGGCAGGCCCTGATCGTGGTGGAGGACACCTCAAGGGTGCCCAATGACAAGTGGTTTGGGAGCGGGGCCCTGCTCTCTGAGTCGTGGATCCTTACAGCAGCCCACGTGCTGCGCTCCCAGCGCAGAGACAACACGGTGACACCGGTCTCCAGGGAGCACGTCACCGTCTACCTGGGCCTGCACGACGTGCGGGACAAACTGGGGGCTGTCAACAGCTCGGCCGCCCGAGTGGTGCTCCACCCAGACTTCGACATCCAGAACTACAACCATGACATCGCTCTGGTGCAGCTGCGGGAGCCCGTGCCCCTGGGGCCTCACATCATGCCCGTCTGCCTGCCGCGGCCCGAGCCCGAAGGCCCAGCACCCCACATGCTGGGGCTGGTAGCTGGTTGGGGCATCTCCAATCCTAACGTGACGGTGGACGAGATCATCAGCAGTGGCACGCGGACCTTGTCAGACGTCCTGCAGTACGTCAAGTTACCTGTGGTGCCACACGCCGAGTGCAAGACTAGCTACGAGTCCCGGTCGGGCAACTACAGCGTCACAGAGAACATGTTCTGTGCCGGCTACTACGAGGGTGGCAAGGACACGTGCCTGGGGGACAGCGGCGGCGCCTTTGTCATCTTCGATGACTCAAGCCAGCGCTGGGTGGCCCAAGGCCTGGTGTCCTGGGGGGGGCCCGAAGAATGTGGCAGCAAGCAGGTGTATGGGGTCTACACCAAGGTCTCCAACTACGTGGACTGGGTGTGGGAGCAGATAGGCTCCCCGCAGGGCCTGGGGGAGCTCCAGGTGGAGCGGTGAGCTGCCTGACGTCCTCGGGGCGCCTGCCCTGGCCAGCCCGAGCGAGGCTGCACCACACACTCCCAAAGACAGCGCACTCCATGTTACTCACGTGACCAGTGGGACGGACCACGCTGCTCCCACCCTCCCAAGACAGTCCCTGGGACCCTGAGAGCCAACAGTGTGGTACAGGAAAAAGGCCTTACACAGGAGACCTGGGTCGCTGGCCCTGGGCGAGTCCCCTCCCCTCTCCAGGCCTCCTTCTCCCCGCAGTACAGTGAGGGAGCTAGACTGGGGCCAGTACCCGCCTACTCCTCTCCCAAGTGCTCACTCCAGGGGCCTCGTTCACTCCTAGTCATTTGTCAAACCCAGTGGCCCTGGTCTCACTCTTGCCGTAACCGAGCTTGGACCTGACTGTTAGAAAATGTTTCCTTGCCTTGAGCTAAGTCCTTGTATTCTCCCAGCTTTGCCCTCTGGGTACATTCTAGCAGAAAACTCCTCAGGTTTGGGGAGACAGGGCTGACACCCCGAGGCCCCTCTCTCCACGTGTAATGCCTTGTAGTACTTTTGTCCCTGGGTTTTGTCTCCCAAAACTTCTCGCAGTCCAAGCCTTATCCCTTCTGTTCCCTGTTAAAGGAACTTCAAAGGACAAAGAGAAAGCTGGGAAGCTCTGTGGTGACTGGGGAGAGGAGAAGAGCAGTGGGGGGCTCCCCAACCCCATTAAATTCCCACCAACAACTCAGAACACATCATTTGGACCCATACGTCACTCTCAAATACCAGCTGACCACATGGGTGTCCACACCTGACACTCCAGACGAGCACGAAGCAACTTTCCAGCCTTGAAATGTGTCATCTGAAAAGGCTACCTGAGCCTCAGGCTCAGGTGTGGAGACTCAACTGGATTGGAGAAAGAGAAGGCTCACAGCGTGCTCCGCTGTGCCTCTGGACAGGGAAACATAAGAAGGAGGGCTCAGGACACAGGAGGGACCGCCAGCATGTCTGTGGTCTGAGCTCTACAGAGAACACACCCAGCATGGATGTTCAGAGGGATCCAGTCCTCCGGTTTCCAGGAGCAGCAGGGACTTGCCCATGAAAGACAGTGAGAAGAGGGGGAGAGCCCAGAGTCCTGGGTTCTAGCCCCAGCTCTGCCCCCAACTGGCCGTATAACCTTTGACAAATCACTTTCCCTCTCTGGGCCTCAGTTTCCCCATCTGTAAAAGGAAGGCATCAGATCCCCCTCAGGGTCCTTCCAGCTCCAGCGTTCGGTGCTTCCAATGCCAGCAGCCTCTCCCTGGCCCTCACAGGGCTGATCACCTTCCTTCTCCCCAGGCTCGCTCTCCTGGGGACTCTCCATCAGAGAAAGAAGAAGCCCTGAGAGGGATTCCAAGAGAGCAATTGGGAAGCGTCCACTTTTCCAGTCGGGTCCTGGAAGCACACTCCTATGTGTATGAACAGTGCATGTAGAGGATACTATATCTTGTTTATTTTATATCACAAGCTTCACTCCTCTGTAAGTTTCCTCTGCACTCCGTTTCTCCCATCAGGGGACTAAAGTGGAAATAAACCCTCTGTGGATAACCAACAGCCTTTGTTTTGGGGTTTGGTTATTGTTGATGTTCGTTTGTTTTGACTTTTGGAAGAAAACCTGGCCCCTCATGAAGCCAACATCTCTCCCATTGCAGAAAAAGTACAATTTTTGTCACCTGGACATCATCCAAGAAAGGGTGATGAGGAATGGAGTCAGTTATGGACATGTGTCCTCTCGAAGGCTGCCCGTTCCATCACGGAAGTGCCTGCCATTTTTTAAATTTTTTTCGGTACGCAGGCCTCTCTCTGCTGTGGCTTCTCCCGTTGCGGAGCACAGGCTCTGCACGCACAGGCTCTGCACGCACAGGCTCTGCACGCGCAGGGTCAGCGGCCATGGCTCGCGGACCCAGCCGCTTTGCGGCACGTGGGGATCTTCCCGGACCGGGGCACGAACCCGTGTCCCCTGCATCGGCGGGCGGACTCTCAACCACTGCACCACCAGGGAAGCCTTGCCTGCCATTTAATTCCTTGAGTTCAAAGAGCTTGAATGAGCACACAAGGCAAGACCGTGTGCACCTAGTCTCACACAGGCAAAGGGAATTAACGTCATTAGAGGAGTGGAGATTGCAGTATTATGGGAACTTAAGGAAGGAGAGGTTCATACAGCTGAAGAGGATCTGGATAAATTTGCAAAGAGGTTACAAAGAACTCCCTGGGAGATGGGAGAGAAGGGGAGAGGGGACAAAGATCAAGCAGGAAAGTGTGCCCTGAGTAGAGTGGGGGCAGAGGGGATGAGGGGAAAGAGTCTCAAAGGTCATTCTATGTTTGTGCTCTGTCCTGTAACCAGTGATTCTCTAGTTTGGGGTATATCAGAATCACCTGGGGTGCTTGTTAGGAATGCAGATTCCTGGGTCTCAGCCATGGGAAATTCTGAATCAGCAGGTTGGAGCGTGAACAGCATGCTGTGAGAAGTGGAGGGGTTGGGGGAAGGACCAAGCTAGAGGGAGCGGTTGGGAAATGACAGCAACCATTCTGGAGAGAGGTGGTGAAAACCCCCGGGACCTAGGGTGTGACACTGAGGATGTGGGCGTGAGGGAGTTTGAAAACATCTAAGTAGTGTATTGGGCAGGGCTTGGTGTAGAGGCATCGTGTGAATAGTGCAGACACAGAGGTGTGGAGTAACACAAGCTAATCTGTTAGTGAGGGCTCCCCATACAATGCGCTCCTAGTTTGCCTTTGTTTGGGGTTTGTATCATAATGAAACTGTCATGCTTTTTAAACTATTGAGAGCTAAAAGAATCTTACATTATGCCTTATACTTTATAGGTAGCTGATTTCAGAGATTATCATGTCTTGTGACATATTGAGACACAGGTGTCATGAGGTTGCATGGAGAGCACATTGTGACATTACTCTCTGCTTCTTCTGGTGACTTTTTTTTTTACCAGTTTAGTGGCTGATTAAATACGGGTGTTGAAGAAAAGGGAGGCAATGACGATGCAGTCCATGCAGACATTAACAGACATCTGGAAAAACAAAGGGGAGACAGATGGGTGGTGAAGGGTGGAGACCAGGACTTGGGTTTCCTGTGCTTGAGGAGTTTACGTGCAATCCAGCTGGAGACGTAAGGATCAGTTCAGAGGAAAGGGCAGATTAGCAACACATATGAAGTTCATCAGGGTCTAAATGGTATGACGGCATGGGAGGAGATGGCATTATCTACTGGAAGAGAAAAGAAAAGGGGGCTGAGGACTCAAAAAGGGAAACGCGAGCATGGACGGCATGGAGAAAAGAAGAGAAACCCCAAGGAAGAGACAAGAAAGAGGAATCAGAAACACAGGAAGAGAGGAGCTTCAGAAGCCAAGGAGGGAAAGTGTCAAGAAGGATAAAGCGATCAACAGTGCAAATGACCCAGGACAGTCCAGAGGACGCTTCCAGGCTGGACTTTCCTGGGTGCTGGGACCCGGTCTCTACTGTCAACTCTGAGAGAGGATCTAGGGAGCAGGCCCGCGCTCATGTTGAAGTCCTTAACCCTCCCTCCCTCTTACTTTATCCTCCTCGTCCTTAATCCACCTCCTCTTCCTCCTCCACCACCTCTTTCTTCCCCTTCTTCTTTCCCTCTTCTCTCTCTCTCTTTCCCCCTCCCTCCCACACCCTCCCTCCTTCTCTTTCTCTCTTCAGGCTTCTCCTAGGTTTTTATCTCTTTCCTGAGATAGCACACTGCCCTTACATCCTCCCTTCTCTTGGTTTATATGCTCAGTTCTCCAGGTTTTGCTTCCATGAAACCTACAAATCTTTTATTCTTACCACAGAGTCTGACCCTTCAAATGAGTTTGTATTTCCAGACTATGGCTTCTGCTTTTCTCTTCCAAAAGTCACAGCTGTATCCAGCCTCACCTAAAATAACAGATGCTCCAGCTTTAACAGTGGACAGCCACAAGGCGAGGAGATTTCCTAGAGATGAAGAATATGTGAGATAAAATTTCAGAAATAGTGTTCTCCTATACATGTAAATATCATCATTGAAGTTCCAGTTATGGGTCCAGAGTCATTCTACCTCCATCTATGATTACAGATCTATTAACTATTCAAATGGCCACTTTATGTCCAAGTTTGTGTGGAGCATGGCACTTTCTTCTTTTGAATCCACCTCCAAAGGACAGGGCAGGATGTGGGTACCGGGTGTCAACTCCTCTTTCCAGAAACTTGACTGTGGAAGAGAGGAGAGGGAGAGACTGTGGAATGAATGAGAATCAGGGAAAATGGAAATTTGATTTTTAGGATGAGAGGTCTTGATCATGTTTTGGAGGCATAGACAAAGGAGAGATGCAAGACAGAGGAGAGGGGTGCGAATCCGCAAAGCCAGGTCCCCAAAAGTTTGGAAGTGAGGAGATCCAAAGCCCAGAATTAGTTCTGAAGAGAAGAAAGCTTACAGATGGAGCAGATGGAGAGGAGGATGTTTTTTGGTTTGGTTTGGTTTGGTTTTTCCATTAGTAGCAAGTTTTTCTACAAACTTTCCACGAAGTGATCTTTGGCAAATCTGGGCTTTTAGCCAGCAGCTTAGCAACCCCAGCAGAGAAGGACCTTCTAACAAAATTCTCAAGGCAGGCTTTCATTGGCCTGGTCAGGGTTACATTCCCATCTCTGAGCAATCGCTGTGACCAGAGTATAAGAGGCTTTCATTAGTCAGGTCTGGGTCACATTCCTACCCCTAGAACCAGAGGTAAGGTCATTGCAACTCAGGCTATATGGACAATAAATGGGGGAAGAGTGGGCTCCAGAGGAAAATTGGGGTGCTGTTACTGAAAGGAGCAATGGATGCTGGGAAATCAAAAATAACAGATTTCCTAACAGAGGGTGATGTGCTAGTAGCTCTGGCAAAGGGCAAGATGGAGCCCAGAGTGTGATCTGTCTTCCCTCCCTTGGCTGCAGTGTGTGGGATCCCCAAGTTCTCCCGGAATCTGGTGGCCAGGATCTTCAATGGACGCCCAGCCCAGAAGGGCACCACCCCATGGATTGCCATGCTGTCACACCTGAATGGGCAGCCCTTCTGCGGGGGCTCCCTTTTAGGTAAGGTGAAGGTGGAAGGGGTGGGGGACCCAGGATTAGAGGTTAAGGTAGAAGGAAAGGGACCTGACCCTCCTCCTGGAGACTGACAAGATTTCTTCACTGAGAATCTTCCACAGTAGTAGTGGGACCCAGAAGTGGTAGAAAGAAACCTTAGCTGGAGCCAGGAGACATGTGTTCTGTTCTAGCTGGCTCCTTCAGCGAACAACACTTCCTGAGCCCTGGCCATTCTCTGGCACTGAGAAGGGTGAGGGAGTCAGACCCTTAAACATGGATCACAACACAAGGCACTTACATGAGGCTTAAAGTGAGGGTGTGCCAGTGCCGTGGGACCAGGGGAAACCAGGAAACCCACCCTAGAGGAGTCAGAGAAGGGAGATGTACAAAGCCTTGAATGCCATGCTTGGGAATTTCGATCTTTTCTTGAATGCTGCTCCAGGTTTATAAGCATGTTCTGGAAAGTTCTCTCCTGAGATAGCATGGATTGAAAGAAGGGTGAATCTGGAAGCCAAGAGTCCAGTGAGGCAGCTATAGTGCAATAGTGGGGAGGGAAGTCATTAGCCTCAGAAAAAGGGCAGGGGATGAGGAATAGAAACGAGGCCGATTCAAAGCCATTGAGAAATAGGATTGTGAGAATTTTGTAACGGACTGAATGTGATGAGTGGGAGCAAAGGTGGGGAAGAAATGATTGATAGCTCTTCCTGCCAGTTTAGTCCAAATGATCTCAGGTCCATCCCAGCTCTGACATCATAATAAAAATTCATAGCAATCTAGAGTCCCCCTGACCCTATCACAGAGGAAGAAGGCACGGATGAGTCCACTTCTGCCCGGGCAGCTCTGGGGCTGCCGGTCTCGCCTCGCGCTGACCCACCCTCCTCCTCCAGGGTATGCTCAGGTGAGGAGAGCTCCCCGACCGGGGTCCCCGAGGGGAGGCGCAGGCTCTGGTGAGACTGCAGTCTGGACAACCCGAGATATGTGAAATGGTAAACCCAGCAGAGGGTTTGATCCTTATATTCCCACAAACACAAAGATGAGTGGTCTCACCCTATGGAGCCTCCCAGAGGGGCACAGAGAGTGAGCACAGGTTAAAGGGGAGCCCGGTGGGGAGCAGGCAAGGGAGAGGACCAAGAATGAGAAGGGGCAGAGAGACAGAGAGAGGGGTTAGAAGGACAAGAACAAAGAGAGAGAGAGAGAGAGACGGAGAGACAGAGGACATGTGAGAGAACTAGAGAGGGAAAGGAAGAGAAATTAAGGGGAAAATGAAAGGAAACAAATACAACCAGAGGAAGAGAAACTGGTGGGGCATGAGAACGAGACAGAGAGAGAGAGAGAATTGTGAAAGGCATAGAAAAGCAGAGAAGACCCAGAAAAGAAAGCATCAGAAGAGAAGCAGAGAGAGGGGAGGAGCCGGCAGGGAGAGCAGAAGGGAGCAAAGACATTTCTGGGTTTTTTTGAATGTTAAGTAAATAGATGGATTACTGCCCATGGTTTTAAGAGTTAGATTAGTTTTCTGAAGCCTTGAGTGTTTAAGTTCAATGATGTTCAGCACTCACGTGTGTCTACTGCGTGTTTATTCCCACTTCTCTACCCTCAACCAAGCTACAAGATCTGACTTACTCAGCCCTCCCCACAGCTCTCCTTGTCTAGAATCTCTCTCCTCCTCTGTTGTCTAGTTTTGTAGAGGGAGGGAAAGACAGGAGAGGGCAGAGGAGGCAGGGAAGGAGCTGAGGGACAGACAGAAAGCTCCCACTCAGTGCCCACCCTAAAGCCTGGGTTCTGGCTCAGGGACTCAGTATTTGCAGAGCTGCGAGGCAAAGCCACGTCTTTGGACTCACCACTGCATACCCTAGGTTCATCTAAATGGCCCAGAGCCCCGCTCCAAGGCAGGCTCCCTAATCTGGGTACCTCATCCCACTTTACCTACCTGGAAAATTAGTCAACAGCCCCTGGCTGTGGGCAGGGTTCAAAAATGCCACCAGGGAAAAGAGGGTGGCCTGTGCAGAGCTCTATCCAGAAGCCAGTAGCCAGGGAACATAGCTGCTCCTGAGAGGGCCAAGTGGAGCCTGGGACCTGCTCCAGAAAGGGACTCTGCCCTGGATGCTGTACTTGGCCCTGATACCCAACCCCAAAGCCCTGGTGACTTTCTTTCTGCTTGGCTCAACCCAGCATGTCTCTGGGCTCAGCTATTTATGGGTTTGTCATCTGTCCCACCTTAAGGATGAACCGAAGCCTGACCCCATGTTGAGCAAAGGGCAGGAACCTGTCCATCAAGGGAAAAAGACAGCCAAGATGCAAGAGATGTGCTCAGCTGACCATCAGGAGACCCAAGGTCTGGCCCTGGCCCTGCCACCAACCTACAGATTTGCCCTAGACATCCTTGCTCTCCTCCAGGCCTCAGAATCCATGTCTATAAAATGAGAGGTTTGGATCAGAGCAGTGGTTCTCAGCCCTGGTGGCAGCAGAATCATCTGGGGGCACTTTTAAAGTGTATTTGTACCTGCGCCTCACTCTCATGACATAGATGGTCTGGCTTCAGGCCCAAGTGCTATTTTGGGGGATTTGTTTGCTTGTTTGTTTTTAATTCCCCAGGTGATTCTAAATGTGCACCCAAAGTTGAGAAGAACCACGTACAACAGTGCTTTCCAAACTTTAATACGCATAGAAATTACTTGGACATCTTATTAAAATCCTCAGATTTTTATTACTGAATGCAGATTCTGATTCAGTAGAGGAATGGTGGGGCCTCAGAGTCTGCATTTCCAAGAAACTCACAGGTGAGGTTGATCCTACTGGTCGAGGGACCACACCTTGAGCAGCAAGGCCTGAGGGGCAGCCAGTGAGCAAGAAGTTTCTTGTGGACACCTTGGGCTTTCCGGAGCTCACCAACCCCATATGGGTTTAAGGGTGACCTGAAATCATCTTTAAAACATTCAGTTTGGGCCTAGGTTGGATAAGGCAGATGAAATTACAGATTCAACTCCCCATTTTCAGATTAGGATCATATGAGTTTCTGCCTTGGGGCCGTGAAATGCAAGGGAGAGGGGTGCCATGGAGAGGAAGGGTCTGAAAGCCCTCAGCTTGAGGCTGTGGGAAGCAGGATGGGGCCGTGAGGACAGTGTGTGTGTACAATTCTGTTCTCAGGCTCCAAATGGATTGTGACAGCAGCTCACTGCCTTCACCAATTGCTGGATTCAGAGGAGGCAACCCTACATGGCTTGGACTTACTCAGCCCCTCTGCCTTCAAAATCATCATGGGTGAGTGCAGAGCAAGGTGATTCCTGTAGCCAGCTGTGGTTCTGGGGGTGGGGTGTGTCCGCTCAATCATCAGGGGAGGTGCCTGCGATGAAGGACGAGTCAGGACTGGAGGCCAGGGACCTACATCTAAGCCCAAGGCTGTGATTCTCAGGTGTTGGGACCATGAGCAGGTCATTGAAGGTGAAGCCTCAGTTTTTATAATAAAGAGCCCCATCTGGATAATTTCCAAAAATGCTTCAGGCTTCTGTGAATCCGTGGTTTCAAGTGGATCATACACAAACAATCCAAGCTTCCCCTCTCCTTTGTAAAATCAAGACCACCGGCTGAGTCAGTTGTGTTCACCACATATTTATGTCCTGACACTATGCCAGGATATAACTACACAAGTTCCTGCCCACAGGGACTTAGAGTCTAATAAAGGAATAGAATATAAGCACAGAGACCTCGAATATAAAGTAGGAAGCAGTAAGTTCTATAGGAGAGGAACAGGTAAAGGGCATGGGAGTTTGTAGGGAAGAGATTTCTAATTGAAGAATCGAACTCAAGACTCTGAGAGGTTTCATGGAGGGAGGCAACACATGACCCAGGCAAGGAAGGCTTGGACATATGGCAATGGGTGCTGGAATGAGTATTATAAGACAGTGGGATCAGGTCATGAAGAAAGACAGAGGTCAGAGCCATGAGAATATGTGGAGAAGGGCAGGTAGGATGGGATGCCTTGAAAAAGGTAGATGAAGGGCAGTATAAGGGTTAAGCCTGGAAACATGGGCTGAATGGGACAGGGGCTGACATGGAACAAGGTGTGACCTTATCCCCTGAGCTTGCATTGCCCTCATGCCTCACATGCCTTCTTCTTGTCCAGGCAAGCATTGGAGGTACCGGTCAGATGAGAATGAACAGAGTCTCAACGTCAAACAAATCTTCCTCCATCCCCTGTACAACCCCAACACATTTGAGAATGACATGGCTCTGGTGGAGCTGTCGAAGAGCCCGGTGCTGAATGACTTCGTGATGCCCATCTGTCTGCCTCAGGGGCCACCGCAGGAAGGTACCACCCCCACCTGTGACTCCACCTCTGCAGAGCACCTAGTGCCTCCATAGAGCCTTCTTCTCCAGCATTGGTCGGGCTCTGGTGCCAACTGAGCCAGCTGACCATGTCTGTGTGATTCCTCAGCTGCCTCCCCTAAAACAGCTGAGTCAAAACTGGTTCCAAGGTAAACAGGCAGGCTTGATCAGTACTGCAGGCACTATATCAGTCAGGGTCCAGATAGGAAAACAGAAACCAGACCAGTTATTATATCAGAGAGAATTTAATATAGGGTATTGGAGGACCGGAGAAGTAAAGGGGGATGCTGAGATAATAGAGATAGCACTTGCAGGAAGAAACCACAACTCCTGGGGCTGGAGGAACAAAGAGAAGAAGTTGGAGATATAGAACCTAGAAGCTTGACAGGGGCCCGTGAAGCAGGAACTCAGACGCTGCCAAAGAGGCCCTGTGCTGATGGTGCTAGGGAGAACAGTTGGAACCAGCCGCCACTGCTGGGGTGAGGAAGCATGGCTAGGGTGATGCCAAAAGGAATGGCAAGCCTTCCTGGAAAGGCCCCCTATTTTCAGGAATGCCCCTGACAAAGCAGATCTGCCATTTCGGAGTCTCATGTGCAGCATCACAAAGCAGAGCCTAGAAGGGTACGTTTGGAGCTGAGAGACAATAGCTTAATCACCAGCACAGGCTCAAACCCCCATGCTGCCATTTCCTAGTTGGGTGACCTTGAGGAAGTTGCCGAACCTCAAGCCCCTTCCCTCTGCACTGGGGATAATATCCCATGGGTGGTTGTGATGTTTAAATGAAATAATAATCAAACATATTCAACATAGGGTGAGAGTCCAACCCAGGGCAGTTGGCTTTTTGTTTCATCCTGTTCTACATTCAGTGGTGCCATGTCACAGATAACCTCCTTTAGTTCAAAGAAGTTATTTCTTAAAATGGCTGAAGGGAATCTGAGAAGTATTCAGGGGAAGTAAGCCAACAGGAAAAGCACAGGTATGGCTCTGACTCATCAGATGCCATGCACCTACCATGTGCCACTTGATTTACATGAATTAATTTATGTACTACTTATAAAAGCCTTGTGAGGTGGTTGGTATTGTAGTCCCATTTTCCAGATGAGAAAACAGGCTCAGCAAGGTACAGTGACTTACCCAAGATTCAGCTTGTAAGAAGTAGGTCTGGGGATAGAATTCAGATCTTCCAACTTAAAGCCCAATGTTGTTTTCAGTACCCAGGCTCTTTTACAAATGAAGAGATAAGTGTTCTATCAGTGCTCAACCCATTTCTACACTGCCTCGAGATCTGCCAACTTCATAGACTTCTAGAATATCAGAGCTGGGAGGGGTTTTAGAGAATACCAAGTCCAGCCTCTTCATTTTATGGATGGAGAAACTGAGGCTCAGAAGAGGAGGGAACATAGCATATTGTGGGCTAAGCTGGACTTTGTATTTGTTCAGTTATTGATTGAGCATCTACTATGTGTCAGCACTGCTATAGGCATGGAGATACAGCGCTGAATAAGATATATGAGATTACTGCTCTCATGGAGTCTAGGTTCCAAGCTAGTTGGGAGTGGGAGAGAACAGGCAACTAAACAAATAAACCAGCTAACGTCTCATAGACACAAATGCCTAAACCTCTGTCGCGGGTAACCTGCAACCCAGCAGTCTTCCCCCCGCACACCATGCTGCCATTCTCTGAGGGGGCAAACTCAGCCCTTCCTCCAGAGGCAGAGGATGATGGGGCTGCAAGATGTCACCCTCAGAAAACCCCACAGACAGCCTCTCTGCTCTCACTGTGTCTTCTCTCCTCCAGGGGCCATGGTCATCGTCAGTGGCTGGGGGAAGCAGTTCTTGCAAAGGTTCCCGGAGACCCTGATGGAGGTGAAGTTCAATCTATACCCTTCGGAGGGTGACACCTCTGCCCTACATTGGACCTCTCTGCACCACAGTACCCCTTAGGGGGTTAGAGGCTTCGACAGGGGGTGGGTGAGAGAGGTACCAGGGGCCCAAACTCACCTTCAAAGTTAAATGAGACTGAATCCCAACTAGTTTGATCTGTTTGTTCTACATGTCATAGGGCTCTAGTCTCTAAACATTGCTTAATGTTTCTGTAGCTTATTAAAGTCTCAATTTATGGAAATTCTTCCAGAAAACAGCCGGCTTGGACTCCCCCAAAGGTGATCCATCTATATACATCGTGAAGATTCACATAACAGAGTAACCAAGAATGGGCCAAGGAATGGGCCTTGAGAGCTGCAGTCCTTGCAGCAATGAACTTGACTGTTGCATTTAGAAGTTTACATTCTTGTCATATCAGAAAAGAGCACTGAACCAGGAGTAAGGAGCCATGGCTCCAAGTCCTGGCTCCTAGTAACCTGCTGAGAGATCTTAAACGAGTCATCTTGCCTCTCTAGACCGCAGTGTAGTATCTCAAGCTGCAAAGTCAGGGGCAACACTAGATGTCCTCCAGGAGCTACCTGGCTCGGACATTACCAGGTTCTACGACTGCCACAGCTAGTCTCTAAACCCTTCAACATGCATTATTTTAGCGTACTTTAAAATTCTGGATTGGCAACAACAATTTAGCCCTTCAGTCATTAACTCTAGAGTGTTTATTCGGTGTCTCCCGTGTACCAGACATCGTATTAACTACTGGGTATGCTGGGAGGTAGGAGGACAGATCTGGCCCCTGGCCTCCTTGAGCTTACAGTCAAGTGAGATAGACAGAAAGTAGTTATCAGTGTGATCAATGGAATAAGGAAGAGGTGCAGGATGCTCCAGAATGTACAGCAGGGGCTCTGACCTTGTCTTAGGGGTACAGAAGGGCTCCCCAGAGGAAGTGACACTTAAATGATGCACGAGCGATAGATAGAGGTCAGTCAGGCACTCAACAGTTTGCTGAGGACACGTGCTCACGACCACCCTGCCTGACTTCCTCTCCCCACTTCTCTGGGAAGGCCATGGCCCCAAAGAGAACTGAATGCCTCTGGTCCCCTCCCAGCAAGGGCCAACAGGAGTTGTGCTTTGGCGGGGAGTGTGACCCATTCAGTTCTTGGTTTGGCTGAATGAAACTCATATGTTTCCTCTTCTTATTCTAGACATCCATTCCAACGTTTACCCCCAAGCTGAATCAAGGGCAATAATAATCACAATACCTTACTTTATGTATCAATGTATCACCTCAATTCAAAATAACATTTCCTGAGTATTGACCATGTTCCAAGCTATGTGAGATAGAAATGGACAACATACAGACCAAGTGTCTGGAAGCTCACGCTGTGGTGGGGGAGAATGTAAGTGAATGCTTGCTGCAAGGTGAGCCTCACTAACCCTACACCACCTACTATTTATGCAGTGTTTGTAGTTTACAGAATATCTGCTCATTCATCTCCTCTTTGCACAACAACTCTATGCTATTAGTATGTCATATATTGTGACTCCCATTATTCAGATAAGGAAACAGAGTCTCAGAGATCTGAGAAAACAGTGATGAAGGCTACGTGCCCCAAGTCCTACAACCAATAATGGTAAGAGTGAGGAAAAGAAGACTGCCCATAGGTTTTGCATACACTGCCATATTTGAGATAATGCATGTGCTAGGCAAGTATTATTATCTCCATTTTACAGATGAGAAAACTGAGGCCCAGAAAGGGCAAATGACCTGCACAAGGTCACACAGCAAGTTCATGACTAAGACTGTACCAGAACATGGATCTCCTGATTCTGCATTCAGTGTTCCTTTACCTGTACCATAGGTAGTTTGTGAGGCCAGGTCTAAGGCAGACCCAGGCTCATCCAGGAAGGGGATGGGGATGAGTCAGCTCTAGGGGTGTCAGAGCTGCAGGGCTCCTCAGCCAGGGGTGGGGACCAACAGTGGCCTTGTGTTCCAGATCGAAATCCCAATCGTTGACCACCACGTCTGCCAGGAGGCCTATACCCCATTGAAGAAGAAAGTGACCAGAGACATGATCTGTGCTGGGGAGAAGGAAGGTAAGGCAAGAGGCCGGCATACTACAGGGCACCACCAGCCAGGGAGGGGAGCTGAGCCCGGCAGTGGAAGGACTGGAGACCTCCGTGCTGGCAGGTTGAGCAGCGGCGGACAGGGAGGAGCGAGGCAGGGGAGAAGGAGGATGGTCAGGAGGGGAAGGATTCCACTGAAGAAGCTGCATTGGAGAGAAGGGGGCTAAGTAAGGAATTTCCATAATTCCCTTCTCCCAGCCCAGCTTTTCCCTTATGAAATGAGAGAGTCCTAACCTGCACTTTCTAAAATCACTGAGGTCTGAGGTCTGACCTACAACAGCTCAGAGTCCAGGTCTGGGTCTAACGGTCTACTGCGCCCCCTGGTGTCCGATTCTCTGAACTACAGGGCAGTTGTGGCGAGGAGGCTTCTCGGGATTTGGGGCTAGGGAAGGAGACACTTTAACCTGCCTCACTTCTTCCTCTAGGCGGGAAGGATGCCTGTGTGGGTGACTCTGGAGGGCCCATGGTGACCTTGGATATAGAGAGAGGCCAATGGTACCTAGTGGGCACGGTGTCCTGGGGTGTGGACTGCGGAAAGAAGGACCGTTACGGAGTGTATTCCTACACCTTCCACAACAAGGACTGGATACAGAGGGTCACCAGGATGAGGAATTGAATTCGCTTCCTCACCTTCTTCCTCACCTGTCCATGGTCAGTCAGCAGCAGAGGATAGTTATCTGATGCAAGATGCCCCTTGCCCTACACGCACCTCATTCGGCCCATCTCTTACTGGCCAATAAAGAGGGCATCTCAGCCCCCTTCCCACTCTCTTTAAAGAAGCAGAGTAGCAGGGTGGTCAGAATCCAGGTTGTATCACCTACTAGCTTTGTAACACTGGGCAGGTGACTTCACCTCTTTGAGCCTCAGTTTCTTTGTCCGTATTACGGAAATGGCATACCTTACCTACCTCATAAAAGTCTGATGAGGATCAAATTTAGTTAATATACATATAGCACGTAGCACAGTGCAGGCATAAACTTAGTGCTCAATAAATATGACTTAGCAGAAGGCCGGTGTGTCTACCAGGCACATTACATTCTCTTACAAATCCTGGCTGGGCCTTAGGGCTGACCAGTGTGCACGGCTCCCCTCAACCTTGACCATCTCCGTCACCTGCCCCCGAATGCTCCATGCTTCTTTGCTACCATGCATTTCCCAACCCCAATCCCCACCCCTCCCCATAAAAAGGTAAAAGAGACAATGTTCTTAGTCTATGGCATGTCCCATAGTGATGCACTTGTGACCATGAGCTAGATACCAAACTGTGAGAGAGTGCCTGAGAGAAGCAGGCACTCTCATAGGGTAGGGAGACTGGGAATGGTGAATTAGGAAGTCAGACACCAGGTTCTAGAACCGACTCTGCCCGCAGCTCCCTGTGACTCTATGCAACTCCTTTCCCCTCATCCCAAAGGACCCTCCCAGCTCTGACAATCTAGGATCCAAGGAAGCCATTTCTCCCTGAAGAGATGAATTAAAGCCAAAATAACCAAAAGGCAAAAATTACCTTAGGCTCAATAGAGCTTTGTTGCAGACCAAACACTGCTGCTACTGCAACACCCACCCCTGTGCACCACACAGTTCCCAAGGACGTAGCCCTGGCGAAGTGCTAGCCAAGGGGCCTTTCCTTATTCCTAAGCAGAGCCTCTGCTCTAGGCACCAGCCTCCTTTTCTTCCTGGGAACATGAGTTGCACAAGGTAGGCCCTGGGAGGCTAGACTCAGGCCCCTGCACTCTCCCTCCCTGTGTCCACAGCTGACCCCAAGCCACCATTCCCCTGGTTCCTCACCCCTGTTCCTCACCCTGAACACCCCAGCCCTGAAGGGTCATAGGTGCTTCCCAAGCAGAATGCCTCTCCTCTCCAAGAGCCACCTCCTCTCTCAGGAAGCTTCCAGGGACCTCCTCCCCTCCAGAGCTCTGAGATTTCAGCCCTTCAAGGGATCAGAAGCCCCAAGTCCCTGGCTTCTGTTCTATCAAAATTGGTCTTCATGGAAGGCTTCATTTCTCAACCTGCACTGCAGCTGCTGGAGTCATTCAGGGTCTCTTGCTGAAAGAAGATGATATTGAGGAATGAGAACTTATGGACACTAAGCCCTAAGCTCACCACTCAGGGATGGCAATTCACAGCCTGCTTTTGATTCTCTGAGCAAGTCATTCTACCTCTCTGTGCCCTGCTATTTATTCTGTAAATGGAAGATGGCAATCATACTCAATCTCACCAGACATTTGTCAAGCAAACTGGAGCTCTATTTCAGACACCAGAGAAGAATTGCAATGCAAAGTGTTGGGAACTACCCTAAGGCATTCCAAACACCATGACTTCTAATTTCACAGCACTGCCTGGGTGCCCCCATGTGCCAGGTTATGCTGACTGCTATGCGGACCACCAAGATGAGGGGAACATGATTCATACCTTCCAGAAGCTCCTACAGGAAGAGCTGACACATACACAAGTGTCTCTCATGAACAGAATGAACCCCACCAAGTGCTATGTGTCAGAACAGCACAGAGGTGAAAGAAAGGCTATTCTAGTATAGAGACATTGGAGGAGGGGGCATCAGGGAGACATCCCAGAGGAGATGGTGTTGGAGCTGAGCCTTGAAGAGGGTGGGCATTTCCACAGGTAAGAGAGAGGGAGGCCTTCCGGGTAGAAGGACAACAAGAGTCCATGTCCACTCAGGCTTTCCTCAGATTACACTCTCTTCCCTCACAAAAAGGACATGTCCAGCAGACCAGTGCTCTGACTCCTGGATCAGAGCCAACATCTAAAAAGTAACTTTCTCCTTAAAATCAGACAACTCTGAGACTTGAAGCAGCCTCAGAATTTGTGTACAAATACTGACTTCTGGTTGGACCCAGTTTATCCTGTTTATTCCCCCAATTGCAATTTCATCCTGATTCTAAGGGATGTCTACATGTGCTGCTGGACTTGGGCTTACCCTTGATCTACAAACATTTACTAGATATACCAGCCCCCGCACTGATGCTAAGGTCCAAGAAAACCAAATGTCTCACAGAGTCATAGAAGCAGAGGATTGGAGTGTCTGTTAGGACCATATTGTCTAACTCCATGACCTCGTTCTTGAACATATCTAAAGATGGGAAACTCACTACCTCCAAATATAGCCAATTTCAACCTCAAAACATGCTCTTAGAAAGGTCTCTTCTATACAACCAAAATCCACCTCCCAGAATATACTTAGCATATCTAAAGCTATGATTCCATACCATGAATGTTGTTATCAGCAATAATGATCATGCCCAATTTCATTAGAAACAGAAGCCGTTGCTCTACATGTGTAGCTGTAACTACGCATTACTTCCAATAAACATCTGTATTGAGTCAAAGCATCCTGTTTGGCTTGTATGTTTTTCACGTACTGATAGTTCTAGTGAGTTGTGTTTTCGTTTATCAACATTTCTCTGTATCCAATTAGGATCCCTGAACCATGAAGAGAGAGAGAGAGATCGATGGGAAGATCAAATTATCGGTACAAAACCACTTCTTAGGCTTTTCAGGTCAGTTCTGATTAAATACCTTGTTCTATTCTTCCTGTAAGTTATCAAAATATCCCAGGATACCAATCTTTCAATATCTAATTTTTTTGTTGTTGTTTTGTTTTGTTTTGTGGTACGCGGGCCTCTCACTGTTGTGGCCTAACTCTCAAGAAATTGTATTTCTTGATTGTCACCCACACCTAGAATAGAAAAAACATTTTTTTTTTTTCGGATCATGTGTTCAATTGTTTGGTTCAGAAAATATGGCAGCAGGTCTATGAGTGGCCTGTTCTGAATTGGAGTATGTACTTTCCTTCTGCCATGAGTTAACCTTATTCCCAGGTGGCAGGAATCAAAGAATCAGCAACACTAAGAAGTCCTTCAAGTAAAGGTAGGCAACAATCATGGAAGGAAAATCTATACCCCTCATGCAGCAGAGACAGTGGCCAATCTGGGTCTAGTATGAGACATGAAATCAAGAGACTTAGGTTCTAATGCAAGCATATGTTGACTTCTTTATCCACTCAATTTCTCCATCGATAAACTGGCAGAAAAATCTTTGCCCTACCCCTGTGTGAGGGTTGTTGAATCAGATGAATTAGCATATAGGAAAGAACTTTGGAAACTAAATTAGCTCAAAATGAAAAGGTCTACAGGAAATAATCACTAAAATACTTATGAGTATTTACCATATGATTGAGACCACACTAAGCTCTTACACAATTCTCTAATTTAGTCCTCATAATAACCTATGACAAAAGTACTATTATTATCCCCATTTTACAGCTGAGCAAACTGAAACATGGTGAGGTTAAAAACGTGGCTCTACCTAAACACAACAACACCCCAGTAGCAGTGACCACACGTACTGTCCAGATTTTTGTTTCTAATACTATTCTCCAATAAAAGAAATAAGGGCTCCTTGAAGACATGGCTGATTCCAGGGCAGGAAATATACAAGATGATACAAAAGTATCTGGTACCAGAAATTAAGTAAGTCACACAGTGATGGGGGTGTGTGACACGGGAACCAACAGGAAGAGCTCCAATGGTAAAAGCTGGTATAATTTGAGCAGCAAAATATTGTTGGATTACAACTCAAAGTACAAAATAAATACCTGTAAATATATACCTATATGAATAAATAATTGAATAAAAAATAATTTATGTAAATACTTGGCCATAAAGGAGGTGGAACATAACTCCCCATCCCTTAAGTGTGGGCTGCATATAGTGACCCCTTTCTAAAGAGTACAATATGGAAATGGGGTGAGGGGAGAGCCACTCTATAGAGGAGAAACCTGACAAAACGTTGCCTCAGCCACAGGAGCACAGTTAATATCAACAGAGGTGAGTCACACTGATAGTTTGTGACCTTGATATGCTGTGATGAAAATGTTGCTGTACCTCTGTGACCTACCTCCCCAGATCTCATAAGCCCACTCTGATCCTGAGAAACATATCAGAAAACTCCCAATTGTGGGATATTTTACACAATACTTGACCAACACTCCTCAGAACTTTGGAGATCATCAAAAACAAAGAAAGTCTGAGAAAACTGTCTCAGCCAAGAGGAACCTGTGATAGGTTGAACTGTATCCCTCAAAAGATATGCTGAGGTCCTAACCCTCAGTACCTCCAAACAGGACCTTATCTGGAAATAGGGGCCTTGCAGATGTAGTTAAAACAAGGTCATACTGGAGTAGGTGACAACTGGTGTCCTTAAGAGAAGATGAGACACAGAGAAACAGACACATGAGGGCAGAACACAATGTGACGACGGGAGCTGAGATTGAAATCCCACAGTGGCAAGCCAAGGAATGCCAAGAACTGCTAGTTTCAGCAAACTAGCAGAAGCTAGGAACAGACGAGGAAGGATTATCCCCTACAGGTTGCAGAGAGAGCATAGCCCTGACAACTGTGAGACAATACATTTCTGTTGTTTTAAGCCACCCAGTTTGAGGTGCTTTGTTATGGCAGCCCTTTATGGAAACTAATACAGAGCCTAAGAAGACATCTTTAGATGACATCCTGGGACAGAAAAAGGACATTAGGTAAAAACTAAGGAAATCTGAATAGTTAAGAATAATATATCAATACTGGTTTATTAATTGTGACAAATGCACCATACTAACATGGGATGTTAATAACAGGGGAAACTGGTGAAGCATATATGGGAACTTTCTCTATCATCTTCACAACTCTTCTAAAAATCTAAAAGTATCCTAAAATTAAAAGTTTGTATTTAAAACAATGTGACCTAAGATCTTGCAGCTAGGCGATTAGGGACACTGGGATTTGAAACCAATTCTGATGGACTCTGGAGCCCAGGCTCTCGCTCCACTGGTTCTATACCAGTGGTTCTTGAACTAGGCAGCACACAGGAAACTCCCAGTTTAAAATTTTTTAACCACCTTAAAGAAATACTGGGGCTTCCCTGGTGGTACAATGGTTGAGAATCTGCCTGCCAATGCAGGGGACACAGGTTCGAGCCCTGGTCCGGGAAGATCCCACATGCTGCAGAGCAACTAGGCCCGTGAGCCACAACTGCTGAGCCTGCGTGTCCGGAGCCTGTGCTCCGCAACAAGAGAGGCCGCAACAGTGAGAGGCCCACGCACCGTGATGAAGAGTGGCCCCCACTTGCCACAACTAGAGAAAGCCCTCACACAGAAACGAAGACCCAACACAGCCAAAATAAATTAATTAATTAATAAAATGTACTTAGAATTACATTTAAAAACAAACAAACAAAAAAAGAAATACTGATGTCTGGTTCACACCCTCCAGAGACTCAGATATAATCAGTCTGGAATAAGGCTGAGTACTGAGGGCTTTGGGGGTGGTAGGTAAAATTCCCCCAGGTGATTCTAATGTCACCCAGTTTGAGATGCACATTTCCAGGCTGTCCTGCTCATGTGTGACCCCTGAAGAATGCTGGGAGCCTTTATTTCCCAAGCTTGGGTTTTTTGACCCAGGTCATGCTTCTGTGAGAGGCGGAGGAGAGGCAGACACCCTGCTGCTCTAGCCCTAGATCCAGGAGTTTTCTGCGACTCAGCGTAGCTAAGACATTTCTGCATTAGTGTCTTGCTGGCAAGAACAGTGCTCTTTTACTTTGCAGTGGTAAACTGAAAAAGGGGAAAGCATCCCAGGCATGGGCAATAGCATGTGAGAAAGCAGGGGTATGATAGGGTGTTTGGGGGAAACTGAGTGACTTGGTGTCCCTGGAGAGCCAGAGAAATTGGGAGAAAAAAGAACAGCATCAGGAAGTACTGACCTGGGATGCTCAGCGTGGTTTTGGGAATGGGGAGACATTTGAGGGTTTTAGACCAAGGAGAGACGTGATGAGCTTTACCTTTCAAATCAGGCTTTAGTGCAGAGAGTAAACTGCGGGAGAAGAGCCTAAAGGTAAGGGAGACTCAATGTGGCTTCCCAACAACAAGTGAGGCACCCTCTGGTCCTGAACAAGGGTAGCCCCGAGGAGAGGGAGGATAGGAATCGGCTTCCAGGGGCTCTGAGAACCTAGGGCTGGGCCTAGAAAAGCCACTTTGAAGAGACTCAAATCTCTGTTCACATTTGAGGGTGAATTAGTAGAGAGTAGAGGGGGGAAAGGGCAGGGACCGAAACCTGAAGGCAGTAACTGTTTTCAGGTCCCTGGACTTTCTGGCACCCGGTGCTCTCTCCAGAAAGGAAGGCAGGGCATTCTCTGAACTTGAGGGAAAGAGACAAACAGGGCCTTTGTGACCACCTCCTGCGTCTGGTATGTGTTGGCCTTTTTTCAAGAAGATAAGGAAAATGTCCTTTGTATGCAAAAACACAGGCTCAATTCCCAGCAGTGAGCTTCTGATCACAGGAAAAAGAGCCGGGACCCTGCTAATATTTAGGCAAAGCCTCCTAGTGAGGCCTCTCTGAGAAGTGGGGTGTTAGGACAAGACAGTGTTAAGACAGGGGAAGATGTGTCAAGCCTGGATGTTGTCCAGGGCGAGCGTGCAGGATGATGAACAGATTAGAGTGGGTGAGAACATACCTTACCCTCCAACATCCTCCAGTCCCAGCGGAAGTCTCTGCAAAGTAACATGCCAACAGGCCAGCACCAAACAGAGCACGCCCCGGAAATCCAAAGGGTACAGCGTACATGCAGTCCAGGCCCAAGGTCTTAGATGATGCTGACCTGTTTTAAAAGTGAGGACTCTCACCTCCCATTCATCTGTTTATCCTGTGACATTATTCCATCTTGCCCATCTCCTGGGACTATCCAGCTTATTTAATCCACTCCCACTAAACTCTCCCATGTGGCCTAGACTTGCCAACAGGATCGCAGACAACAGAATCCTTCCTTTAAACAATTCCAACAACAGCTCCCTTTGCTCTGAGTTTGCCTGTCCAAGGCCCAAATCCATATTGGCGGTCTAGGCCTCCCATTAAGTCTTTTTATTTCAGTGTATTTCATCATTATGAAATCCTTTAAACATACAAAACAAAACAAAACAAACAAGATACAAATCCACGTCCTCCTCAGACCTGATGAAACAACAGGGGACGCAGGGGACATGGACAGGATTCCAATTCAGGGAGTAAGTTGGTGCTGTGAGAGAGAAGGTGCTTTGGATGCGTGGAAAGAGTTCTGAACCCTGACCCTGAAGACATGGGCTCCAGCCCCAGCTCTGCTGCCTAATGGTTCTGAATGCTCAAGTGGATCTTGCTCTCTGTGCTCAGTTTCCACAGTCCCCCTTGAGTTTCTCCTTTCCAACCTCTATACACGTATAGCCCCAGGGCTCAGTCCTCTCCTTGGGGCCTCCAGTCTGTACTCTCTACCCTCACTCCTTGAGTAATCTCATCTAATCTCATGACATTTAACATCATTGAAATGCTAATGACTTCACTTGCCTCTCCAGCTTGGTCTCTCCTCTGGACCACAGGTATGAATATTCAACTACCTTGGCATTTCTCATGTTCAGTGTCTAACAGGATGCCCAAAATAGCATCTCAGACTTCACGTGTCCACAACCAAGCTCCTGTTATGGCCCCCACATCTGTTCCTTACACAGCCAACCCCATATCAGAAAGTGGTAACTCCACTCTTCCAGTTGACCTGACCAAAAATCTTGGGGCGTGTTTGATTCCTCTTTCTCGCACACCACACGTCTGAGTCATCAACAAACCCCCTCGGCTCTACTTTAAAATACAGCCAGATTCAATCCTAGTTGCTACCACCCTGGTACAGGTCCCCACGCAGGAACAGGCACTATCCCCTCTCTGCTGGATTGTTGCAGGAGCCTCCTAGCTAATCTTTCCTCTTTCATTCTTGTCCTTCTGTGGACATTCTCAACACAGTGACACTAAATTGGATTACATCACCCCACTGCTCAAACCCTCCAATGGCTTCTTGTCTCATTTAAATCAACAACCAATGTCCTGATGACCTATGGCTTATATGCTCTGACCCGCATCCCCACTTAGTAATGCCTACTAAGCCTGACCTGCATTCCAGCCGCATTGGCCTCCTCATGGTTCAACATTCCAGGCTGCTCCTACCTCAGGGCTTTTGCACATGCCCTTTGCCTTACTCAGTGCCTTCATCTTTTTTCAAATGTCACTTTCTTAGTGAGATCTTCCCTAGCTACCTAATGTAAAATTGTAACTCCATCCCCTGCCCTTCCTGTCCCCCTTGCCTACTTTATTCTTCTCCTTAGTACTTAACACCATCTAGTATACCACACAGCTTACTTATATTGTTTGCTGTCTAGTTTTTCTACTATCCACAAGGTCAGTGATTTAGTCACTTTGCTCTCCACTATACCTCTAGCTCCTAGAACAATGCCTGGCACATAATATGTACTCAATAAACATTTGTTGAGTGAATAAATCTTGAAAATAGGGAATATCTTATTATATCCTCAAAATAATACTGTAAGCCTATTAAGATGGGAGTGAAGAATTATTGGGCTTAGAAGTGAAGGGATAAGACACAGACTGATATTCCAACAGTACCACCCAAGTCCTTGTATAAGGCTACACCTCTCAAGGTAACTGCCTTTCAAAATGTGAATACCTTTAGAGAGAGGTTGAGTCAGAGTAAGATGCATAAATCAATTTGCTCCAGAAAGGAAAGGAAAGGAAAGGAAGATGCTATGGACATTCAGATAAGAAGGTCCAACCCCAAGCTGACCTAGGCAGACTGAAATCTTGGTGTAACAACCAGATGACCTATTAGAGGGGTCAGGGTTAGGGCAGTATCCCAAATGCCCGAGGACAAAATAAGGCTTAGCAGCTTTTTCACAATGGGTTTGCCTCCAGGACACAGGTGTCGTGAAAATCACCACTAAACCTAAGCAAAAATGGGAAAGGAGAAGACCCTCATCAACATCGCTGTCATTGGACACGTAGATTCGGGGAAGTCTACCACTACTGGCCATCTGATCTACCAATGTGGTGGGATCGACAAGAGAACCATTGAAAAGTTCGAGAAGGAGGCTGATAGGAAAGGGCTCCTTCAGGTATGCCTGGGTCTTGGACAAACTGAAAGATGAACGTGAGCGTGGTATCACCATTGATATCTCCCTATGGAAATTCGAGACCAGCAAGTACTATGTGACCATCATTGATGCCCCAGGACACAGAGGCTTCATCAAAAACATGATTACAGGCACATCCCAGGCTGACTGTGCTGTCCTGATTGTTGCTGCTGGTGTTGGTGAATTTGAAGCCGGTATGGGCAGACCCGTGAGCATGCCCTTCTGGTCTACACTCTGGGTGTGAAACAACTAATTGTTGGAGTTAACAAAATGGATTCCACTGAACCACCCTACAGCCAGAAGAGATATGAGGAAATTGTTAAGGAAGTCAGCGCCTCCACTAAGAAAATTGGCTACAACCCCGACACAGTAGCATTTGTGCCAATTTCTGGCTGGAATGGTGACAACATGCTAGAGCCAAGGGCTAACATGCTGTGGTTCAAGGGGTGGAAAGTCACCCGTAAAGACGGCAATACCAGTGGAACCACACTGCTTGAAGCTCTGGATTGCATCCTGCCACCAACTCGCCCAACTGACAAACCCTAGCGTTTGCCCCTCCAGGACATCTACAAAATTGGTGGTATTGGCACTGTCCCTGTGGGTTGAGTGGAGACTGATGTTGTCAATCCTAGCATGGTGGTCACCTTTGCCCCAGTCAGTGTGATAACTGAAGAAATCTGTTGAAATGCACCATGAAGGTTTGAGTGAAGCCCTTCCTGGGGACAATGTGGGCTTCAATGTCAAGAATGTGTCTGTCAAAGATGTTCACTGTGGCAATGTGACTGGTGACAACAAAAATGACCCACCGACGGAAGCAGCTGGCTTCACAACTCAGGTGATTATCTTGAACCATCCAGGCCAAAGCAGTGCTGGATATGCACCTGTGCTGGATTGTCACACAGCTCACATTGCTTGCAAGTCTGCTGAGCTGAAGGAGAAGATCGATCATCGTTCTGAGAAAAAGCTGGAAGCTGGCCCCAAATTCTTGAAATCTGGTGATGCTGTCATCGTTGATATGGTTCCTGGCAAACCCATGTGTGTTGAGAGCTTCTCTGACTATCCTGCTCTGGGCTGCTTTGCTGTTTGTGACATGAGACAGACAATCGCTGTGGCTGTCATCAAAGCAGTGGACAAAAGGCAGCTGGGGCTGGCAGGGTCACCAAATCTGCCCAGAAAGCTCAGAAGGCTAAATGAATATTATCCCCAATACCTGCCACCCCAGTCTTAATCAGTGGTAGAAGAATGGTCTCAGGACAGTTTGTCTCAATTGGCCATTTAAGTTTAATAGCAAAAGACTGGTTAATGCATGGTAAAACCTTCAGAAGGAAAGGAGGATGCTTTGTGGACCATTTGTTTTGTGTGTGGCAGTTTTAAGGTATTAGTTTTTAAAATCAGTACTTTTTGATGGAAACAACTTGACCAAAAATCTGTCACAGAATTTGAGACCCATTAAAAAAGTTTAATGAGAAAAAAAAAAAAAGTCTAAGCAGCAGTTTTTGAGCAACGTCAGAGCTAGCAGGGAGCCTTCAGTTCACCTTACCTCTTTGCTTTACAAATGAAGAAACTGAGACCCAGGGGAAGGGAAAGACTAGATCATCCAAGGTCAGCAACCTACATGCCTGGATATTGGCTAAGCCAGGGCTGCAACCCAGGTTTCCAGCCCTCAGGCCAATGAGATTTCTATACCACAACCACCAACCCCCCACCAGCCCTCACAAGGCCCTGTCACAAAAGAGCCATACAGCAGGCAGATTTCACTTCCCTGATGCATGTGGCAGTACCCACGCAATGCAGAAAATGATCCCAAAGGAAATTTCTTAGCTGGGAGTCCTGTGGAGAACCAGAATGGGACTTGGAAAAGAACTAAATTCCTTCTGGGGTATTTCAGCCAATGGGAATGGAGCCCAGAAATCACTGATGTTTTCTGTTTGGGGAGATTTTTTAAATAGCTATCTTTGAAGAATGAAGAGTGGCTACCATGCTGCTGGGAAAATGAAGTCATTGCTTTGCAAGATATATGAGGAGAAGAAAAGAAACGATGCTACATATATTAAAATAAACTAGTTCTAACTCTTGAGCTGGGAAGTTAACCCTTGCCTTCCATTTTTTTCCCAAAGTATTTACCAACAGAACTGAAATCACAAAGAGAAAGCCCTTCAGGACTCAAAGGGGAGGCTGCCAATAGAAAGGAAAAGGAGAAGAAGAGGCTGAGCATTCAATCTCATCAGAAAGAAGAGAATGAACATGGGCTTTGTATCTGCAATGTTGCAGATAGTGTATTATTTATTCCTTACAATAAGGAATATTACAATAATACTTACAATAATACTCACTCCCCAGGGAGTGAGTGGGGAAGCTGTGCCCAAGTCCTAGAGAATCCAAGGCAGGTCATCAAGGAAGATAGCCCTCCGTGGCAGATCGATTATTCCCATTTCAACGAGGAGGAAAACTGGGGCTCAAGGAGCTTAACTAATTTGCCTAAGGCCATACAGCTAATAAGTAGCAGAACTGGAACTCAAGTCTTTCTTAACCCCAGATTTCATGATCTTGCCTTACTCCACACTGTACAGTGCAGCTCAACTTTCGTACTTTCTCTAGTACTTCAGTTTCTTCTCCATAAAATAAGGGCACTCAATCAAGACATCTCTAATCTGTCTCACAGCAGATCATCCTTAGTTGGTGATCTTCTGGGTTTGCAGGACTCCTGAGTCCCAAGAAGAGTTCTCCCATTGGACTGTTCCTCCATCCTGCTGAGTTTGAAGGAAGTGATCAAGGCAGCACTTCTTGCTGACCCTACACTAAGGATTGCAGCCTCTGGGACACCAATTCAGTGCCTGTAGGTCTCCTCCTGCCTTGAACATCAAGACCAATGCACAGAAGCACCAGTGGGAGAGGCTTGGGATCCTAGAATGTCCCTGAGGAATTTATTTATAAAACCTAGGGTACACCTAACAAGTTCATCATGTGGCATGTGGCCATGTGTGCAAAGAAAGAACTGCCCTAGAGAAGTCTTTGCCAAGACAAGGGCTAAGCTGTGAGCAAGCCTAGCAAGTATAAGGGACAATAAGGGAGACGGAGGAGGTGTTTGTAGATTGTAGACATCTTCCTACAGAGCAGGAAGAGGCTTAATGCTTTAGGAAAGAGTTCCGGAGTAAACCCAGTCGAGGGTTGGACCCTTGCTCTACCACTACCTGGCAGTGGGGACTGGAGTAAGTCACTTCCAAGCCGTGATCACACTCTAGCAGGGAGTATAGCTATAGACAAGTAATTACAACCAAGCTTGATAAGCATCTGTTAAGGGTGGCAGAGCTCAAAATTGGAGATTCTCAGATCAGGATAAAGCCATGCAGCAGGTTGACAGGCAGGAGCAGGGAGGTTTGAGGGAGGGTCAAGTCCCCAGGGAGTGAGTGGGGAAGCTGTGCCCAAGTCCTAGAGAATCCAAGGCAGGTCATCAAGGAAGATCTCTGGGCTCATTATTATAAGCCTGGGTGCAGAAGGAAGCCTATTCCTCAGTTAGGAGGCATTACACCAGGATCACCTGGGGGTCTTATTCTAATTTCAGATGCTCAGGCCCCACACCCTGAAATTCTGATTCTGCTGGTCTGAGGTGGTGGCTGGGCACTGACATTTCTTTAAAGGCTCCCCAGGATTTCTAAAGTACAGCCAAGGCTGAGAATATCTGCAATAAGCAGAGATCTCTGAGAGCTACGGCCTACCCCTTCGTGCTCGCTGGATCCCAGCACCCAAATCAGGCCTTGCCAGAGACAAGGCACTCAGGATATGCCTCCCGGATAAAGGAATGAATACTTGTGTATGTGAAGCAAAGGGAGTCACCAGCCAGTTACTAGAATCAGAGCAAGGGCAAGAGTAAGACTAATCTTATGCTGAGTCCCCTGGATGGCTGACCAAGGGCTGCCTGAATCCCTCCTGACTAGGTACATGGTTGGCCCAGACCTTGAAGCTGGAGCTAGATCAAGCTTTATGTGGGGACCCCAGAAAGGGGAGAGAGGGGATGGGAGGGGTGTCCAACAGCCCATTACAGATCAGGGACACTGGTGAATCCCAAGCACACAGTAATAACTACTAAGCCTGATTGAAGAAATCCCATCTTTATTAAAGTGCCCTGTCTTTATATAAGTGGCCCTCCTCCCTCCACCACTACAGATGGTGGGTGGTGACTTCCCATTAGAAAGGGGAACAGTGGGGGAAGGAGGAGGAGTCAAGTTATTAACAAAGGTGAGGTGGACGAGGACCCTCAAAAGTACAGGGTGGCGTCCCACTTCCTGCTTTCTGCCTCCCCTCCCCAAATCACACTCTGTACCCCTGCCATCAGAAAGTCTCCTCTCCTCCCTTTCTAAACCCTATGGTGTCCCATTTGAAGGCGATTAGGATTCTCCCACATATCTATGCACTTCTCTAGGGCAAAACACTTCACATCTTTCATGCTCCCTCTCTTACTAACGGCCCCCCATCCCTGTGGTTCTAGGTGGATAGCTGATCTTTGGTGAGAGGGCCCATGCCTGGCCCATATGGGAAAGCCTATCAAAGAGGGTTTCAACAAATAGCCCAAGAAGCCAGGCCCCTCTTCCTGTATTCTGACCATCAGAACCACTGAGAATCAGTCCGACTTGGTCCCTGAACTCTGGTCCCTGAACTCTGAAGACTCTTCCTTATAATGGAGAGTCATTGTATTTGCTTCCTAGGGATTGTGTGCTTTGCTTCTAACATTCTACCTTCTGAACCTCTCCTAATTCTCTGATGGTTCATGTGCAGTGGGTGGGAAGCCTAGCTCTATGGGACTCCACCCCAAGCACCATCTGGGCACCAGACAGGCCCCAGAATCCACCCCGAGCAGAGGGAAGCCGGAAACTGGGAGTGTGGAAAACAGAAGCAAGGGACCCCGCGTACCCAGGAACAAAGGGGCAGCCTAGTGCCTCCACCTCTCTCCCTTCAAGAGGAACCTCTGCTGTGTGCATGGAGACGGGGCTATGGATGAGACTCATACACCAGGCAGAGGCTAATGTAAGGCTGCAGCTCCGGATGTGGGCAATAATGAGGGCTGGGGTTAATGAGAAAGCAAGGAGGAGCTCATTGCTGTTGATAGGCCCCTTGAGATCACACCTAGCCCTGTAATTTTCAAACTTTTTAAACGCAGTTGGACCTTTTTCATACAAAACTCTTAAAATAAACTCCATCTAACATGGAGCTGCTCTAGAGGAGGAGGTAGGAGTTGGGGAGGGGCGGTTTGACCATGATGGGAAATGCACTCACTCACCCCTTCCAATTCCAAAAGCCCCGAGGCACCTATGCAGAACGTTGGGGTCCTGGGCCTCACTTTGAAAAGCCAATGATCTAGCCCAAACCCTTACTTTTATAGATAGAAAAGCAGGGTGATTTGTCCTGGGTCCCCACTGAGTCAGTGGTGGCACCAGCGCTAGAACTTATCCCCACTCCCAACCCACGTCTCTCTTCACCCCCTCCCACCAGTTGGCTGGCCTCTCAGGCCTTGGGCCCCTATAGCATCCGCCTGGGCCCAACAAGGGAATCTTAGACGGAGCTGTGGAAGGAGAACTGCAGGTAGATGATCAGCAGCAGAGCCATGGCCCAAAACAAGCACCAGGGGATGGAGCAGAAATTGAAGCCAGAACCCGCCTCGGCCTGCGGCTTGGTGGGGCTGGGAGCCCTGGAGAAGGTGTAGGTTGTCGCCTCCTCCTCCAGCAGCTTCTCGCTAGGCTTCCAGTGCACGATGCCCTCCTGGCAGGCCTCGCAGAACTCTCTGCGGTGCCGCCGGTTGTCTTGGCGGCTGGCCACGTGGATGCGGTACTGGCCGCCGTCCTCGTCGTAGCACTGCTCGCGCAGGCTGGTGATGAGGTTGTCCACCAGGCTCTCGATGTTCTCCTCCAGCATGCTCGACTTGTCTAGCCGCGCCGTGCCGCACTCGTAGCACAGCTGCTTGAAGACGCGCATGCGCACCGAGCCCGCCCGATGGGCGCGGTCCAGGTACATGTGGAAGAGGATGACCACATGGGGCGACTGCCAGGTGTGCCAGCACCAGGAGCAGTGGAACCTGTGGAGACGAGGAGAGGCAGGAGGAGAGGACGGAGTGGAGGCGGTGGAAACAGATCCAGGAAGGAGGTAAGGGTTCAGTAGGCAGAGCCTGGAGGTAGAGGTGTTGTGTTTACGGCCCCCTGGGTTCATTAGCTTTCCCCAGGTGGCTTCCCAGCCCGCCCCCTTGTGTGCTCTGCTAGGAGCAGAGTAGGCGCCTCAGGAGGCAGCTGGCATCCAGCAGCGCTCTGCCATCACTGGGCCCCGCTCTGTGCTCTGCAGAAGCCTCAGTGCCCTCCATTTCAACGCCCTCAGGCCTTGCCTTTGGGCCTTTGGCTCTGGGCACCTTTCCTCATCTGTAAAATGTGCACGTTGCACTAAGAGTCCTTCCTGCTCAAATATCCTTTGAGTCTGATAGCAGGGATGGCCCGTACCACAGAGAAAACACAAGCTCCATCCACACACTCTTACCTGTCAACACTGACTATGAGCTGGCTAGATCCAAATCCAGAGAAAATGACACCATTATCAATTCTCAGCCTCTGGGCCGGTGCCAGGGTTAATGTATCTGAAGGCCTGGAAGTGGAGGCAGTTCACGCCCAGAGTGAGCTAACTGGGGCCAGCTGGGGTTCTCAGGTCATCAGCCAGGTCGGGAGGATGCACAAGCCCTCCCCACTCAGCCCCACAAGCCTTCCAGGTCTTTGAGAAGCTCCTGAGCCCTGACTGCAAGTGTCCAGTCCTTTGCATCCCTCCCGTCAGCTGGTTAAGGGGCTCCACATTTCCATTCTCATCTCTTCTCGTTTACTCACACCCTTTGGGGACTGTTTCCCCTCTCCCAAACTAGACTACAAAACTTGTAATGGAAAATGTCAAAACTGGAGGGACCTTAGAAATCACCTAATTAACCCTTTGTTTTACTTGGAGGCAAAGAGAGTAAGAAAGCCGTATACGCAGTGAGTTAGAGGCAGAGCCAGTAACCAACACCTAACAGGTACCCAGTAGACGCTTCTTGAATTGAATAAATTTAACTAGGGAAGGAAGGAAGACCTTGCTTCTGACCCCCAGGCTGCACCACTCAGCCTCCGAATCTTATGTCCCAGAGGTAAGTCTTTACATAATCCACCCATGGACAAGAGTGCTGGAAAGTCATCTCAGACATTACTGTGCATATGAATCACCTAGGGACCTTGCTGAAATGCAGATTCCGATTCAGCAGGTCTAGAATGGGGCCCGAGATTCTGCATCTTTAACAAGTTCCAGGTGATGCTACTGATGCTGGTCCATGAACCAAGAGGCAAGGATCTATGCTAACCCCTCCTTCCACAAGTGGGGAAAGTGAGGTCCAAGAAGGAAACTGAATTTCTCAAAGATCATAAAGAGTAGAGCTAGTTTCTAGCACACCTCAGGTATTCAATATTTTATATTAAGTCAAGCTGAATTAAATAGATTGAAACTGAACTGTTCCAGGACCAGAACACAGGTCTCTTGACCCACAAGCCCCCCCTTCTCTTGGCTTTCAATTGTGTTGAGGTTATTAAAATATAAAAATATGTAAAATACCAGCGTTTAGAACTAATAAATATATTCCATCTCTTTTTTCAGAAGGGGAGATTATGACTCAGAGAGGGAAAGTTACCAGGTGCTCAGTGGAAGACCTGGAATCAAACTTAGGTGTCCCAACTCCCAGTAGCTACTCTTCTCTGCCTCCCAGTCTGCACTGGGCCAACAGCGAGACTGACCCCTAGCACCTGGGTTCCCCATGTTTCTGTCTTTTCTTGGAAGGTATCCCAGGGGCTGCCTGCAGGGCCCCTACTTCCTGGGCTACTCACCTGCCTGAGGCATGCAATTCCAGGTACTGCTTCCAGCCTGGGGCTAGCACATTGTGCTTGAGGTTGGGATCGATGATGAGGTCCCAGCTGTCAGCCGGCTTTGCCTCCTCCATCTTCTCGTAGAAGATTTTCTTCCATTCACCTGTGGTCACACTTTTACACATGGTCTCGTCAGTGGCAAGGGAGGGCAAGCTCCACTTGAGTGAGAACACGGGAAGTGAGGGCAGTTGCAAGGCAGGGCAGCACAGTCTCCACGGTCTAAAAATCCTCATCTGTAGGACCGGGAGGAAGCAGGACCCAGCTCCCTCCTTTGTCCGCAGTGGAACCTGTTTCCACGGCAACCAGGCAGGGAGCCAAGAGACAGAGGTTGGGAAGGAGGGAGTCTCGAAGGGGTGTTTCAGGGCCCCCAAACTGAGGCTGCAGAGGCAGGGTTTGTGGATCTAAGTGACCCTAGACAGGGTGAAGGGCCTGAAAGGAGGCTGAGCTTCAGACCGTCTCACTCTGACCTGCCAAGGGCATACACAAGGACCTGGGAACTGGCTCAGCTTTACCCTGCTGCCCCTGGAGGTATCATCAGCATCTGGCTGCTATGGTAACCATGATGCCTTAGGGAGCCAAAGAGAAATAAGGGATGGGAAGATGTAGACCTGTTAATAGATGCAGCAATAATAATAAACCCTCTTTCTGCACCCTCACCCATCTTGTGACCAGCACTTTGCCATTTACGGAAACTACTGGAGGTCTCTTGACCCACAATTGTTATTGCCACTGTACAGATCAGGAGACTGGGACTCACCTAGCTTATAAATGGCAGAGCTTGTAGCCAAATCCAAGCTATTGAGCCCCTACCGATTCATTAATTCATTTGTGTCAAACATACCCATGTGCCAGGCTCTGTATATGCCAGATGGTTGTAACTGGGTATGTACCCAATAACCAGAATGCAATAGCATCCATGCTGTGACAGCCATGTATCAGAGCAGCCACCTGTGCACAAAGGTGGGAGCCATTGCATCAGCCTAGAAGGAATAGAAAAGATAATTTTCAACGTGATTATAGAAGGGGAACATAATATCCATGGGAAAAACAACCTTTACTATTGGTGCCTCTTTGGCTATTTTTTAATAAATTATTTTTCCTTTATAAAAGTCATACAGGTTTATTATAGAAAACTTGGAAAATATAGATAAAATAAGGCAACAGTAAGACTCTTCCTAATACCCATGCTCAAGATAGTCACTGTTAATATTATGATGTACACACCCTGCCTGCTATTTTCTGTACATGTATGTGTGTATATATATGTGTGTATATGCATGTATGTGTACATATACACACACATTCTACATAGTACACTGTGATCTATTTTTAAAATAACAATATATCACAAATATTTTTCTAGATCATTTTCTAGGTCTAGGTCATTAATATTATTCCAGCTTGGAGGCTGCCTATATGCTGTTATATGGTTGGGCATAATTTATTTAGGCAACCTTCTATTTGGGAGCATTAAGTTTTTTCAATCTTTCACAGTTACACTCTTGCTTCCTATCTGAGTAAAACTTATTGCTGAAGCTCATGGACCTGCATTTCAGGCATCAGAGGTGATGCTTTCTGCAGTTGGAAAACACACTCTTGACTCTACTTCCTGCAGAAGCTTGGTGTGTTTAGCAGAATCTGAGCAGGCTCTTCAAACAGTATTAACTTGTAGACAGCCTACAGGTTCTGAAGTTTAGGGATGAAAAAGAAGGGCCTAAATCTCCCATCTGATTCTGGAGACTATCTTCCAAGTTCTCTTCCTGCCTCTGCATGAATGCTTGATGCCTTAGCATCCTTTATTTTAGCCTCAGGTTATTCAGGTTGGCAATAAGAATGGGATAAAAAAGAGGCAGTGTCTCTAGAGATTAAAGCAGGAGCTCTGGAATTACTTGCTTGGGTTCTTTTTTTTTTTTTTGGAATGCTCTTATATCCTCATAGGTAGCTATTCTAATATATTTAATATGTATCATTTCAAAATGTATGTTGATGTTTTATGTGAATATATTTTAAATTTGCATAGTAACAGCAATCATTATATAGCACTTACTATGTAACAGGCATTTTTCTAAGTGCTTTATACATATTAATTGAGTTCATCTTAATAATAATCTCTATACATAGGTAATATCAGCAGCAGCTCCATTTTGCAAATACGTAAGATAAAGCAGAGAGATTAGATAACTTGCCCAAGATTCAACAGCTAATAATTAATGGAACTGGGATTTGAACCTAAATGATTGTTTCCAAAGCCCCAGCTTAATCACTACACTGCTCAGCATAGAACATCAGAACAAAACATTTGCTAAATAAATGTGTCTTTCTACCTTCTCATCACTGGATATGGTCATTCCAGACTCAGAGAATTGAAATTCATATCCTTTCGGCAAATAGTTCAGTAGGCCACCCTGAGGCCATAGCCCCTGGATATAGAAGTGAGTGTATTTAACCCACCAGTTTCCCGTTATCACTGCGGATGCCTCCTTTTCTGCTGAGCTTCATGGAGCAAGTGTACACAGACCCCTGATACCCAGTGTAAAGATTTTAGAGCTGAAAGAGAAATTCAGCTTGAAGTCTTACCAAAGGAAATACAGTGCAGAAAGCCATCTCTAGGAGCACCATTCCTGTGAAGCCGTAATCATTTGCTGACAGGCACCCAGGTTCAGTGGAGAGAACACTGAACTGGAAGGCAGGATATGTCAATATATATTCCAGCCCTGCTACTGGCTGGCTTTGTGACCATGGACAAGTCATTTCTCTTGGCCTCAGTTTGTGCGATGAAGAATTAGACTATATGGCAAGGCTGAGGTCCCCTCTGGCTGTAGCCACGTATGAATTCAAAGAGCTTTATACTTAGAAACCTGAATCCTTGGAGGGCAGGAGGTCGAATGGCGGCCACTGGATGGAAGAGGGTTGCTTCTAATGAGGCATTGCAGGTAGTGCCTGGAGTCAGGGTCTGTCTCCTTGGGGGCTGCTACATAGTTGAAGATATCTGTGGAGGTGTCACTCCACTAGCTTTGTACTGGACACAGTAAGGACAGAAAATAAATCGGAGCCACTGAACGTTCACACTAGAAGGGATTTTAAAGTTCATTAAACTTTTTATCCTTCAAGTCAGTATTCTTGCTTCTGAATTAAGGCAGTCAATACTCAGAGAAGTAAACTGACTTAACCAGTCTCAGAGGTGTGATGGGAGCTGTCTCACATTGCAGCCACAGGCCAAGGAGAGAATGGAAACTGAGGACATTTCCAGAAAGTATGTAAAGCTGATAGAATCTTTTAGAACTTGCCCTGGAGCCAAAGTGTTTTACCCAACACCAGGAACAAATTCTCTAGAAATATTTTGCAGTTGTTGCTACAATAAACATTATGATGTAAAACAAGAACACAGAAGGTAAGAAACACCAGAGGTGTGTGTGCGTGTGCATGTGCACGCACATATGTGTGCATAACCAGCTGATGCAATTCCCATTGGCACAAATTAAGTTTAATTTAGAACCTGAGCTTACTATGCAGAGAGCAATGTAATACATCCTTCTGTATTGCAGAATGTTTTCTCTAATAAAATCATATTTCTATCAAGACAAATAACCCTGCGGTATTGCAGCTCGCTCTCTATCAAATGAACTCTGATGTCATGATATCCACAATGTAGAGATTGCTAATCTGTTATTGACAGGGTTCTTAGACTCTTTAATCAATAGAAATTGATTAGAGGCCAAATGAGAAATTCAGGCAAGGCTTTACTGGGACTTGTGCTGCAGCAGGAGGGAGTGAAAACAAGTGAGGGTTCCCTTGCTCACTCCCTTAGGGGGGCAGCGAGCTGGTCCCTTATATGGGGCGAGGGTAGGGGTGGGCCCAGGGGTGGGGCCAGAGTGGGGGCTCAGGTGATCTGCCTACCCCTTTGGTGGTTGTTGCATGCCGGCTGCATGAGCAGTGCCTTGCTTTTGCTCTGGACTCCTCAGAAGTGGCAGTTGGATTTTTAGTCTTTTTGTATCTTGTTGTTCATAATTTGCCCCAACTGCACATGTGTGCAGTTATTTTTAGTCCCTTATAGTTTCTTCATATTTTGTTGCTGGAGGAGACATTTGTCCAGGTGCAAGCACTGCAGCAAAGGGCCCCAGGTCCCATCCTGTCTCAAATCTAGACATCTTTAAAGCCAATGGCCTCACCTTGGCTAATTTCTTAAAGTTTGTGACCACAATTTAAATCCATAAAATGGTTTAAAACTAAACACCCAATTAGAAAATAGAGTGGTAGGGGAAAAAAGAGAGAAAAGAAAGAAAACCATGTCTCTAATTTGTTATTTGGCTCAATAAGAAATATTTTATAAAGTTTATTATTCTATTATTGCTTATCAAAATGTTATAAAAAAATAAACATTGTCACTGTTGAAACAATGCACTAGTGACAAGTGATTCTCAACCAGGGACAATTCCATATCCCTAAAGGGCATTTGGGAAGGAAGGGTATGTTTGGGGGTTGGATCAATGACTAGAAGTATCTGCTGGCACACAGTGCCTGGAGACCTAGGATCAAAATGTACCTGACAGTTCCACAACGAAGAATTTTCCTTCCCAGAAAGACCTACCTTTGCTGAACCCAAACAGTAAGCCCCTCCATGATCTGTTGATTTACTGGTGTAAAGAACCCAGGTAGTAGTCTCAACTTCCAATTTAATGAAACCATTGTTTTCTTCCTTGGTTGAAACATTACTCCCTTGGGAACCAAGACCTCTAAACCAGCAGAGTCCAAAGTTGTCGGGGATAGGAAGCAAAGAGTAAACCAAAAAAAAAGTAAAATCACTACCATCAGAGGTAATTTTGAGGGAGCTTTTCCACCTCTGAATTCTTGGAGCTGAGTAAGACAGCATCAAACCTTGGTTGCTAATTCAGAGTATACGCCACATCCTGGAGAACAATACCCTGGCCCTGCAAGGTGCTATCACCTAGATGGCTCCATAACTGAGTCTTCCAAAGGCCTCCCCACTGTTCATTGGGGCCAGCTGCTTCAGAGTGATGGGAGAGACAGTAAAACAAATGAATTCCATGAGTATGAACCCATTGCCAGATTTCATTTGCTTTAAAATCAGTTCCTGGTCAGAAGCAATGCTATACAGAATATCACAGTGGCAAATAAGTTATTCTCTAAGTTCACTGCTGAGTGTCCAAATGACAATAGCAGAGATCAACAGTGACTCCTTGAATGGGACATGATTCCATTGGGAACCAGCCAACAACCTGGTAGCAGTTTGATTTTATTGGACCATTTCCATAAAGGAAATGGTAATGGGTAGAACTTTGTTCTCACTGGTATAGAAAGTTATTATGGATCTACGTTTCCCTTCCCTCTTCACAATGCTCTGTCATTTGTGGACTTTCAAAACGCCTTATTCACTATTATGGTATTCCTCAGCTGCTTAGGCTGCCTCACTGCCTGGTGGATGGTTTCCAAGGAGCGTTCCAAGAGGAAGGAAATGGAAGCCGTCAGTCTACTTAGGTCTGGGTCAGAAATCCCAGAACATCACTCCCATCATGTTCTATTGGTCAAAGCAATCACAGGGCCAGACTTAAGGAGCTGGAAAATAAACTCCACCGGTTTTTTTTAATTGAAGTATAGTTGATTTACAATGTTGTGTTATTTCAGGTGTACAGCAAGGTGATTCAGTTTTATATATATATATATATATATATATATATATATATACACACATATATACATATATATTATATATATGCACATTCTTTTTCAGATTATTTTCCATTATAGGTTATTACAAGATATTAAATATAGTTCCCTGTGCTATACAGTAGGTTTTTGTTGTTTATCTGTTTTATATATAGTAGTGTGTCTCTGTCAATCCCAAACTCCTAAATTATCCCTCCCCCACCCCTGCTCTTCCCTGTGGTAACCATAAATTTGTTTTATATTCTGTGAGTCTGTTTCTGTTTTGTAAATAATTTCATTTGTATCATTTTTTTAGATTCCACATATAAGTGATATCATATATTTGTCTTTCTCTGATTTACTTCACTTAGTATGATAATCTCTAGGTCCATCCATGTTGCTTCAAATAATGCCAATAATGCTGGCATTATTTCATTCTCTTATGGCTGAGTAATACTCCATTGTGTATATATATATATATATATATATATACCATATCTTCTTTATCCATTCATCTGTCGATGGATACTTAGGTTGCTTCCATTTCTTGGCTATTCTAAATAGTGCTGCTATGAACATTGGGATGCATGTATCTTTTCAAATTTGAGTTTTCATTTTTTCCAGATATCTTCCCAGAAGTGGGATTGCTGGATCATATGGCAACTCTATTCTTAGTTGTTTTTTGGTTTTTGTGGGGTTTTTTTGTGGTACGCAGGCCTCTCACTGTTGTGGCCTCTCCCGTTGTGGAGCACAGGCTCCGGACGCGCAGGCTCAGCAGCCATGGCTCACCGGCCCAGCCGCTCCGTGGCATGTGGGATCTTCCCAGACCGGGACACGAACCCGTGTCCCCTGCATCGGCAGGTGGACTCTCAACCACTGCGCCACCAGGGAAGCCCTATTCTTAGTTTTTTAAGGAACCTCCATACTGTTCTCCATAGTGGCTGCACCAATTTACATTCCCACCAACAGTGTAGGAGGGTTCCCTTTTCTCCATAACCTCTCCAGCATTTATTATTTGTAGACTTTTTGTTGATGGCCATTCTGACTGGTGTGAGGTAATAACTCATTGTAGTTTTGATTTTCATTTCATTGTAGTTTTGATTTTCATTTCTCTAATAGTTAGTGATGTTGAGCATCTTTTTATGTGCCTGTTGGCCATCTGTATATCTTCTGTGGAGAAAAGTATATTTAGGTCTTCTGCCCATTTTTTGATTGGGTTGCTTGTTGTTTTGATACTGAGCTGTATGAGCTATATGTATAATTTGAAAATTAAGCCCTTGTTGGTCATACTGTTTGCAAGTATTTTCTCCCATTCTGTGGTTGTCTTTTCGTTTTGTTTATGGTTTCCTTTTCTATGCAAAAGCTTATAATAAACTCCACTTCTTGATGGGGAAGTGGCATATACCTACAGGGAGGACAGGAATTGGTAGTGGCCACCTTTGCAGACTATCCACCAAAGTGCCCAATCGTTTGTTCTTATTCTCCAAAGTTTAGTGTCCTGAAAAAGCTATGTCAAATTCTATGATGTAAGTAGAGGTTGACATTATTTTGCAAAAAAAGGAAACTAAAGATCAGAGAAGCAAAGCAGTCAAATAGTAAACTAAATCCAGCAAGCCCAACCTCAAAACAACCAGAAAGGGACAGTAGGGTTGCTCACCTTGAAACCCAGTAAAAGAAACCATCGCAAATACTCAGCCCACTACTACTACCCACGCCTGCCTGCCCTATCATGATGTATAGGAATCCTTTCCTCTCCTTCCCCTCCTGCCCTCACTACCACCACTGAGCTTCTCTTCTAAGCTATTGCTCAATTTTGTGAGTCCTATGTGCCACTATCCTCCAGGGCACTATCAGAGGACAGGGTACAACTTTCTTTTACTTTTCCATGAAGTTACCCATCAGTCAACTGAAAATCCATCTAGGATGCATGTCTAGAACTTTCCCTTCTCTCTCTGATCTCCCTTCTGATGAGATCAGGCACTTTCAGGGTGGTATGGCCATAGAATCTGATCTCCCTTCTGTCTTCTCCTCTTCTGCTTTCTCTTCAGGGCCCTGATTCAGTCTTTAGCGTGAAGCATCTACAAGCAAATAAATGTTCCTCCTACTAATAGTGACTACTTACCATTGCATAACTTTGTTTCGCTAGCAAGGTTTCTGTCCCTTCATTCTCTTATGTCAAAGATCCTCTACTCAGCAAGGTAAAGGAAGAAGGAATGGAGGGAATGGAGGAGAAAGAAAATTCCATCATACCACATACTATCCTCCCTCCAAACATGACCTTTCCAAGAAGAGCCATGAAAAGAGAAAATATGGTTCTCTCCTTTGGAAGCGATGGGAAACTGCTCTGGACAGTGAATGTGTATTTCACGGCAGCCACAGAATAATCCTGGTTCACAATTACATTCAGTTACTTTGGCTTAGCCTCTACCACATGACCTGAAAAGACAGAAGTGTATATAGAACAGAGTCAAGGAGTGGAAGAGGTCTGGGAGTTTATCTAGTCCAACCCTGATGAGATGAACCAGTGACTCTGATTTATCACATGTGAGGCTTTACACAGACATAAGATAATCAGTTTTAATTTAGTGTGAAGGCAACTTTTCGCCCAGAGTGAGGAGACCATTCACCGTCTGTCTTCAGACAGACCCAGTGATCCAGGATTAGGGTTACTACTGAAGTCCAAGTAATCACAGAAGCCCATTGACTGTCACACAGTCACCCAGCCTGACATGAACACCCCCAGTGCCATGGAGCACACTGTCTCCAGAGGCAGCAGATCTAGCTAAGCTCTGGCTGTTGGAAAGCTCTTCTTGGCTGTATGCCAACCTCTCACTCCCAGAAACTCAATTCACTGTCCCTTGCAATATGGAGCTCTTAACAAAGTCCTAGCCCACACTAAGCAGTCAATAAATTAACTACTTTTAGAGGGGGGGAAATGTGTTATAGTTTTTCTGCTGGAAGTCTCTATTTAAATAATTTGTAAAAATCTATATTGTCAGAGCACCACTGCTTTTTTTTATTCTTTAAACTTGAAAGCTTTTATTAAGAATACCTTATATTGGAGCTGAAACACAACTTTAGGGGAAAGAGTATTATTTATTCTATTCTCTGACATAATTTTCTGTAATGGCAGAAGCAAAACAGTTCCTATTTTTCCATCAGTGTATCACGGAAACTTTCAAGCACATATAAAAGTGAACAGCAACAACAAAAAGTGGAACTCTACGTTCTCATCACAGCTTCAACAACCAGCAGGCTTCTGCCATTCTAAAACGTTTTCTTTAACATAATATATGAGATTTCCTTCAAAATATTATAGGTGGCGGTATAGATGAAACATGATTAACCACGAGTTGATCATTTTTGACTCTGTGGGTACATGTGCATTTATTATACCATTCTCTCTACTTTCTTATGTTGAAACTTTCCATAATAGAAAGTAAATAAGCAATTTTTCTTTTGCTCATCATCCTCTTCTAATTTTTTGCTTTGAAACCAGGAACCCATGCTTCTTGTAACATGTAACTGTAGGTGTCTAGTTAAGTCTTTGTGGTCTGAATTTTTCCATACATCTTCCTATCACTATAATGACAACCTTATATGTACAAAAATAGTCTAAACATGTTCCTCTTGTAGCCTCAGATGTACTCACCAACGAATGTCTATGTTTGAAATACATGGTATATACATAACATGCAGGTAATTAGCAGTTCTGTTATCCAGACGCCTAGCTTCTCAGACCAAAAGACGTTTCTGTTAAAGGAGTTAAACAGTCTTGGTGAACCATAAAAGTTAAAGTTCCCTTCATTCAACGTCCATCCATTGAGTAACTCTTATATGCTAGATGCTCTAGCATGTAGGTAATGTAACATGGCTGTGGGCCACAAAGACACATTATTCTTTACTCTCTCAGACCAGTGTTCAGAAGAATTTTATAGTGTTGATAAAAATAAGAGACCACAGGGATCCCCAGCATCTAGAATACTGTTCAATATGTAGTAGATGTTCAATGTCTGTTGAATGAGTGATGTATGAGTGCATTGCTGGATATCAGGTTATAATCTCAGCCACTTAACAATGACTTAATTATTGAGAGAAGACTATTGACCTCGTGGAAAAAATAGGAAGGATTTACTCTCCCATATTCATCTTTCTAGGTCCTCAGTTTTTGATTGGCTTTGGTTTGGAGGTTAATTTGGAAGTTTATATGTAACTTTTGGTTGCAATATTTGATTTAGGTGAATGGAATTGGAGAGTTATGTGTAGCCTGCAAACAGGACAAGGGAACAGTGAAAAACCCAGGTGCATCCTTCACAGCCAGTCACATTGGTTAAGTCCACTGTCTTACCAAAAAATGCTCTCACTTTCTCTTAGAAGCCAGCACTGATCTTTCAAGGGTCTAAGTTGATTCCTTTGTAGATATGATTCAGGAGCAGAAGAGTAAAGGGGTCCTCACCTCAGCCACTTGGAAGCTGAGAATCTTCAGACTCCAAATTCTGTCTTCAGTGTCCCAGAGGAGTTATTTTCTTCCCTGGGACCAAAATCTAGGCCCAGACTGACTCCTCGAAAAGAGTGTGACTCCCGTATGAATGAGAGAGAGAAAAGTTCCAGGGAGAGAGAGCCCTTTGCCTGAGATGGGAGCAAGCTATGTTTTCCTTGGGGTTGGGTGGCAGGATGTTTAGTACCAGACACAGATAGGAAGAGAAGTAGGAAAGGGAAGCCTGAGGCAATGGACCAGGACTGGGAGACTGGCCCACAAGGCAGGTGTGAGGCCAGCCTTCCTGCCAGCTGTCTGGGGCACCAGCTCCAGAAGCTGCATTTCTCCTCTGTGAGCTTCCAGGAGCCAAGACCTGCTCTCGGAGCCCTGACAAGCCCCACCAGAAGGACGATGGCTTTCATACCAGACAGAAGATCAAAGAGCCTGAAGCCCCTTTTCTGAGTACCCGTGGGGAACAGGTCCAGAAGACTCAAACAGATGAACAACTCAGCCCAGAACTAGCCAAGTCTGCACCAGAGTAAGCTCATGGGTCATAGTGACCTGGGCATCACCCAGGCCGCTTGTGCCTGACTAGTCTTAAGACTTTGGCATCCATAGCCTTTTCAATTTAAGTAATACCTTTACTATATATTTTCTTTGGACTCTGCCATTGTTTGACTGAATTGCACTTTAAACATCTGTGACCCATGCTTCTGGAAGCAACTGGCATCTGGTCTGTCTATGTGGTGCCACCTACCCCTGCATTTATATAAGACCTGTCTTAGGTGTAAATATGATACTCAGTACATGTCTACATGTATAAACTCTCAGAAACTACAAGAAAGAGAGAGAATTAGCAAGAACTGTGGAATGAATGAGAGCAAGGAAAAATAAGGGGTCTGCATTCTGTCACTGACTTGCTGTGTGACCCAGAGAAGCTGGTCTCCTGGTCCTACATTTCTGTGACCTTAAAACTGGTAGAACTATACCACATGTCTATAAGTTTCTTCTTTGTGCTAACAGTTTATGGGCCCACAATTATATGAAGCACCTATAGCTTTGGCAAAGGCAGGATTTCCCTCTTCATATCACCCCCGCCTCCACCAGATACTCAGAAACGTATATAAGGAGCTACTTTCTATTTTCCCAATGAATAGATATGGCTATGCCAAAATTTTTCTTTATGAAATATTTTCTGAAGAAATAGGACTGATGGTTATTTAGAAAACCCCTCAAATTTTTAAATAACCAAAGTTATGAAATAAGCACACCATCATCCAGCTCCAGGTTATATCTTTACCTGAATTGGTATATCTTCCAGGTTTTTTCTGATTCCAAGCAAATTCAGCAGAGTCTACAAAAGAAGGATGTACAAATATGGAAATCATCCCCCGCTTCACACTTGAGGGCCACATCCTGGGGTTAATTACTCAGCGTGGCACTCAAGTTCACCCATGACCTGCTCTCTATCTAACTCACCAGACATAGCTCCCACCACATTATCCCTGCTCAACCCACCTGGCCGATGCCTCTCTTCCCAGAACAGGACCTGGAATGCCCCCTCCTTTTCTGTTCTTGCTGTTTCTTCTGTCTGAAATGCCTTGTTCTCATAGAGCACCATCTTACCCCAGCCTGGTATGCTTGCTCCCCTATACTGCAGCAGGGGCAGGAGTTCCTATGTTCTCCATCGCAGCCCACATTTTCCCTACTGCAACATTCATAAGAATTGCTAGCATTTACTGAGCGCTTACTGTATGCCAAGCAGGCACCCTGCTAAAGGTTTACATTTTACTCTCATATCAGCCCTATAAAGTAAGCTCTTGTTTTTCTGCCTTTCATGGATGTCTCAAATAAGCCTTGAAATGGTTCAACATCTTGCCCTGAGTCACTTGGCCAGCAGGTGGTGAAGAGGAGATTTGAAGTCTGATGGCAGCGCCATCACAGTCTCTTAACCACTGTGCTGGGTAATGGTAGGATGATCTGTCTTCCCCAAGAAAAGAGGAGCTCTCTGAGAACAACTTCCTCCTCGGACTTACTCACTGACATGTAAAGTACAGCATCTAAGAAAGTTGATGTTGAATGAATGAGTTAAAATCCTGCCTGCACTGGGAAGATTCCCCACTGTTCCCTGTGAGAATATGCTCGCTGTCTTCTAAGCCACTGCAAACCATTTATGGTGCCTCTGTTACACTTGCCATGTTATTTTGAGTGTGAACAAGCTGTGACTGTGACAGCAATTCTAATAGTTCACAAGCCCCTTAAGGGCATGGCTGTGTCTGCCAGAACCACATGGGCTCAGTGCTGTTGTCTGGGAATCCAGGCTGACTTGCAAGAGGCGAGAAGGGATCTGCTGGGCCCCAAGAAATGTGTCTACACTTGGTGCCCTCAAGGACCTCCACTCCGATAGGAAAACTAGGACACACATTCTTGGTCCCCCTCTAACTTCACAAGAGAAGCAAAGAAACACATTGCAAACTTACTCTCCACTTGCTGAGTAACCCATCACTTAGAGACTGTCAAGGGCTTGATTATCTCATTCCTGCCTGAGCTAAGAAGCAGTGATGTGTCCCTCGGGTAACATTATTTGTAGACGTTTTATAGATTACTGAGCTAAGTAACTCACCAAGTGGAGGGGACATTTGCTAACACATCAGAGTCTACCACTGTTGTTCTGGGCTCTGACTACTGACTGTCTCTGCATCACATGAGTTGGGCAATGATGCCACAGGTTCTGACATCCCAGTCTCACAGGAGATGAAGACCAGATTCTGGAGTCAGCCTGTCTGCATTCAAATCTCAGCATCACTCCTTCCTAGCCGTGTGACAATTGGCTAAATGACTTGATCTCCCTAGTCTCAATTTTCTATCTATAAAATGAACAGAATAATAGTGCCCACTTTATAAACTTGTGAGGAATAAATGAGGTAATATGTTCACAGTGCTTGGAATAGTATTTGGTACATAGTAAAAGTTGAATAAATGTTAGCCATTATTATATCACCTCTGAGCTGGAATGGGCTTTAAAGTTCATCTAGGTCAACTGCCAATTCCAAAGAATCTTCTCTCTAATCTTGTTTTTATCTTCTTCTTGAATACCTCGTCCTATAGTCAACTCACTACTACATAACCTGCCTAATTTTGAAAAAGCACTGTCTTCCATTAAACTCTTTCTTTCAATGAACTGAACCATCCGTTTTCCTGTTTCATCCATATGGTGATCTTAGGTTTGCCTTCTGAACCCACATTGATACCCACTCCCCCCCACTTCATGGCACCCTTCAGATATTTAAAGACAGCAACAGTTATCATTCTTGGAACTTTCCCAACCCTCACTTCAAGACTCAAGCCTCAGAAAATGGCTCTGTAAATAAACTTCTATTAAATATAACAAGCTAAAAGTCTTTGGGGGAACACCTCCACACCTGTAGCTTCCTGATATCTTCGAGGTGTTAATATATGAAAACATCTCTAGGTCAAGGTCCCTTAGGCTTCTCTTCCATTCCATTCTATCCACTCTATGCTTTTTCCAAAGTAAAGGTCTTTAAAGGACACTTACTTTGAGATATTAGATCTTCTTTATTCACAATCATCTGGGGCTTGAAGACCTGCAAAGACTTAAAGCGTGTCCAGATAACTCCCTGCCTACATTCTTGCTACCTACCCCTCATCTCTACCTATCAAAATCTGGCCTATTTCTCAGGCCCAGTTCAATGCTGCCTCCCCCAGGGAACCTTCCCACATCATCCCCCAAAGATGATATCTCCCTTTCTCGGTCTTTTTCTTACTCCTTTGTTATTTTGGTCATTATCTCTTTGTACCTTGAATGAAGACCAAACCCACTTCTGATTACCCTCTGTCTCATTAATCACTGTGGCTGCAGAAGAAAGAGTGTATTGGATGGGTGAAGATAAAACAGCCATATTATGTCTGTCCCCAGGATATCACTCCAGCTCTCCACCCAAATTCCCAACTCTCTGCCAAAGCTCCCATCCCTCAACTAGGAATACTGGAAATGCTGATGGCTCACTGGGAATTGCCCTTCACAGTAGGCTCCCAAAGGCCCATGACCAGCTAATTCAAGGATCCAAAGACCTGCCCCTCCCCCCGGCCTGATTTGAGACAACTCCAAAGGGCCATCTCACTTCAGGAGTCCCCCATAGGGTAGACTGAGGCTCAGTTGCAACTATATCACATGTTCCTTTCTTGTCTATCCAATTCTTCCTTCCTCACCTCCCTACAGGTGTAACTCCCGAGGGCACTTCCCAATAAACTCTGCACGCAACTCTCCGTCTCTGAGCTTGTTTCCAGGAAACTCAATCCAAGGCACGCTTGGACTCTACATAGGGCATCACCACTGCCATACACCTGATGCATCTTGGCTTCCTTAACAGGCCTCCACAAGTGAACATAGAACTAAGGGAATCTGATGTAAGACATGAACTTAAGCTCTGCAAAGGAGGGAGCCACAGGAAGAGAGATTTCCCCCTCCCCAGGTAGCTCAGGGACTAAGAGGACCTGGAAGTTCAGATCCCAACATGCCTCCCAGGACACAGGATGGAGAATGAGGGGAAGATTTAAAGATGCCCACCATGTCATCCTTAGCAAGGACTATGGAAACTCAGAAGGATAACTAGAAAATAGGGAAAATGAGATGCAGAGGAGGAAGAAAGGGAGAGAGGACATGTGGAGGTGGGTAAAGAGAAGAGAGTATGGAACAGTGAAAGACTGGGAGAAACAAGGGAGCCACAGGAGGAAAGAAACAGAGTTGGAGGAAAAATAAGGAAAACAGATTGCTTTAAAGCATGCTTTTGCTTCCTATAGTAACTTCTCTTAAATTTGTACTTCCTTTGCAGCTGTAGAGTATTACTATGCTTTTCTGTGGCTTAATTGTTTTTGTAGATTCCATTTGGATTGTGTTTTTATTTTTATTTGGCTTGATTTGGGGTTTGTTCATTTGTTTGCCTATTTGCTCAAATTTGAAAGAAGATCCATGAAGGCTCAACGTTTTCCAGCAAACAGGTGACATGGATGCCCTCTTTCCATGCCTGCCTGGGTTCCCCTCATTCAGGTCACACCCTGGAGGGAGGTGATTGTCCTATAGACAGGCATCAGGAGTGACTCATTCAGACTAAGAAGGAATCTTTCAATTCTTCCACTGCCTATTTGTCTGACTGTGAAGGGGATATAACTTTGGACCACCTTAATGGTCATTCATTAAACAGCGCTACAACCAAAAGAAGCACAATCCAAAAAGGCAATGGAAAATAATTTATATTTTTATTGACATTTCTCACAGAGATGCCAGATGGGGAATTACATTGTATAACACGAAGCAACATGTCCTAAACTTTCTTTTCACCCATCCATTTCCCACTTACCATAGCATATCCCTCTAAAATCTTTTTCTTTTTCTTTCTCCGAAGCAACATAGAAGCCTGTCCCTTACTGGCTGTCCTGAGTGCCTCCTTCAACAAAACCTGGTAACTCACCCCCCTCCTCCTGCCTAGATCTGTTGAGTTCCTTCCCAACTGGCCCTATGCCCAATTTTTTTTCCAATTCTCCCCATCTATTACTTCTCTTGGCACAAGAAAGGCATGTGTGGGGAGGGAGGGACAGGGCAGTGCTGTCTCAGGAAACAAAGCCCCGGAGTGCACTGCCCCCAAGGCTCTGCTTCTAAGTTTGGTTGATTTTATATTTTGTGCCAGGAAGAAACCAACACAGACACTTCCTCTGTTTCCCTCCCACCCAGGGAATTGCTGTCCAGTGGATGTGATGACTTAGAGATGAAGGGTTGTTATGGCCTGGAGAGAGGAACTGCGGGAGGGGAGTGTCAAATCTGCTTTCCAGCATCATCATGGCTAGTCCTGCTGTACTGTTTCACAGGTCAAAGTGAAAAGTTTGTCATTTTAAGCCCCTCCACATCTCACTTAGTGGTAAATTTCCCAGACACTATCAAATAGTCCATCAACATCCTCAATTCCCAGTGCTTTTGCAGTTGTGTCCTTTGTGGTTTTTTGTACATTTTGGTGGGAAATATGGAGATGGCATATCAAGGATGATTAGACTGGTGCTGTCTTAGCCATGTTCTAAAACGGACAGTTGGTGGGCAGCATGAAGGGTGGATTGACATGAAGAGAAACAGCAGAGTGGCTGTTTGAAGGCCATGGTCATAGTCCACCCCAGGAGGAGTTGGCAGGAAGCACAGTGGTTAAGAGCATGCATTGTTTTTTTTCAAAGAAGATGTTGGGGGTAGGAGTTTATTTATTTATTTATGCTGTGTTGGGTCTTCGTTTCTGTGCAAGGGCTTTCTCTAGTTGTGGCAAGCAGGGGCCACTCTTCATCGCGGTGCACAGGCCTCTCTCTGTCACGGCCTCTCTTGTTGCGGAGCACAGGCTCCAGACGCCCAGGCTCAGTAGTTGTGGCTCACGGGCCTAGTTGCTCCGCAGCATGTGGGATCTTCCCAGACCAGGGCTCGAACCTGGGTCCCCTGCATTGGCAGGCAGATTCTCAACCACTGCGCCACCAGGGAAGCCCAAGAGCATTCATTTTGTAGTCAAAGAGACAAGGCTGAAATCAAGGCTCTGCCACTTACTACGAGTGTAACTTTGGAAAAGTTTATATCCTCTAAAGCCTGTTTCCTCATGGCTGATTTGGGGTGGGAGGTGGGGACAGGATAATGGTTCCTACATCACAGAGTGCTTGGGAGCATGAATGAGATAAATACATGGAAATTTTACATTTACTTTTAAAACGTTGAGCTGAAACTAGAGGTAGGCAGAAAAAGGGAGAGTTGCCTTCAGGGTAGATGCCAATATCAGTGCAATAATCCAGAGCTAAACTTTGAGCAAAAGTAAAGCAGAATGAACCCAGGTTCCCAGATGAAGCTTGGGACAAGGAAAGGGGCTAAAGCAATCGCAGATCTGTGACTTCCCCAGCCTGCTGCAAATAGTAGTTTAAAAACTAAACTCTCTTTTTTAGTTTTTTTTTTTAAACTAAAAATAGAACTACCATATGACCCAGCAATCCCAGTACTGGACATATACCCTGAGAAAACCATAATTCAAAAAGACACATGTACCTCATTGTTCATTGCAGCACTGTTTACAATATCTAGGACATGGAAGCAACCTAAATGTCCATCGGCAGACAAATGGATAAAGAAGATGTGGTACATATATACAATGGAATATTACTCAGCCATAAAAAGGAACAAAATTGAGTTATTTGTAATGAGGTGGATAGACCTAGAGTCTGTCATACAGAGTGAAGTCAGAAAGAGAAAAACAAATACCTTATGCCAACACACATATATGGAATCTAAAAAACTGTACTGATGAACCTAGTGGCAGGGCAAGAATAAAGATGCAGACATAGAGAATGGGCTTGAGGACACGGGGAGAAGGGTAAGCTGGGACGAAGTGAGAGTGTAGCATTGACATATATACACTATCAAATGTAAAATTGATAGCTAGTGGGAAGCTGCTGCATAGCACAGGGAGATCAGCTCCGTGCTTTGTGACCACCTAGAGGGGTGGGATAGGGAGGGTGAGAGGGAGGGAGATGCAAGGAGGAAGAGATATGGGGATATATGTATACATATAGCTGATTCACTTTGTTGTACAGCAGAAACTAACACAACATTGTAGAGCAACTATACTCCAATAAAGACAAAACAAAAAACAAAACAAAACACTAAACTCTCTGGAAGAAAGAATCCTGAATTCAGGCCCCAGGTTTTCCACAAATGGAGATCAACTAAAAAGAGGATTACAAGAATGCTACCCTCAGGGAATGGGTTCCAGTCAGCCCTCAAGGCCATCAGGGACAGGCCCAGAAGGCTCATTTTCCATGAAGGAATCCTGTGCAGGGCAGATGTGACAGCTCCTCGGGCATTGATCATGGACCACCTGACTTCAGGTGCTTTTTAGATGACAGCCACACTTGCCAACATTTTGACAACCTGGCCTATCCTGTTTAGCTAATACACTGGCTGTGCTTAGTGTCAGCCTTTATTTTCTGTTGCTATGGTTTTTTTCTTCTTTTTTAGAAAATTTACCAGTGATTCATATAGTTTCATTCCAGAAGAACTGGATTCAAGCATTAGTATGTAAGTGGACATCTGGTGTCTGGTAGGACTCAGCCTTGCTTTATAGGCCTGCTCATAATTAGAAAGAGACATACCTACATTGCAAGTATGTGGATGGGTTTCAATTAGTACATAGCTGGTCCATATATATTAATTCATACATAACTGATTTCACACTGACAGCCAACTTAAATCTCAATCTAGTGTTATCTGTAACCATATTCAGTGTTTACATTATGAAGACTTGGTGCTATAGTCCATCTCTACATGGTATTGTGTTCAAGATGCATATTACGAGAATCAAACAAGAAATTATAGAAGAATTTTATTCACTTGCTTTTCCAAAATGAGACAAAGTGGTCAAGTTCACAAACTTTAGCAACACTTTTCATATTCCTATTTCGTCCCTTCCACTTAACTTTTGTGTCCTCTAGCACCTCTCATTTGCTACCCCCATCTTTCCACCACATTGCGCATCTCCAGCCTCTATAGCCTCAGTTTTCTTATGTCCCATCCCTCTACTTTTCTCCCTAGGTCATTTCTTTCGGCCATAAAATCCTTCTTGATCCATCCTCACAAAAGTGTAGAAACTGGACTGGCAATGCCAAGTTTAGAGTGCAAGGGATGGGGAAATCTGGGGGAGTAGGGAAATGTTGACCTGGTAATTATGGTGTTGGCTTTGGTGGACTGAGGGGGCGAGGGAAGTATATGGATAATCCCTGGTTAATATCAGTTTTCACAACAGAAAATTATGCCTATAAATGATAGATATACATACAATAATAAATTTATTTATTGCCTCAAAAACTATTATTATAATAATGAAAATAAAAATTAATTTATGCCCCAAGTTCTTGAAAAAAAGTTTAAAATAGCATTCAAAGATGCACAAAATATTACAATATTTTCTATATTTTAAAACAGCCGAAAATATATAACAGAATAATATATGCATTTCCCTTCAACCCAGCAATCCAAAGTTTAGAAATCTAGGCCTAAAATATAATGGCAAAAATAGAAAATGGTATACACAAAAAGTTATTCATTGCAACATTATTTTTAGTAACCAAATATTGAAAACAACCTAAATGCTTACTATTAGGGTGCTAGATGAATAAATATGGAACATCCACCCAAAGGAGAACTATGGAGCTGAACAAAGGAATGAGGATTGTCTCTATAGACTGTTATAATCTCCAGGATATACTCTTAAAAAAAGAAGAAAAGAAAAAACCAAGGGGCAGAACTACATACAGAGTTTGATCTACCTTTGGTCTAAGAATGAGAGATAAATATTTGCATATATTAAAAATAAATAGAATAATAAACAAATAATCAAAGAAAGTTCTTGCCTATCAGGGAAAAAGGGAACAGGGTGAATCAGTCACAAAAAGAAGGACAACCAGGTGTTATATGCCTCTTGATATAATGCTAGAGGAATTGTACCACACTAATCATGAAATATTCATATCAAAAAATTAAATCTGAATCTGATCAGGCCTCGAGATAGTGTAGAGGAAATGTAAGGTATGGAGGAATATCTCAAACATTACTACAAAGATGCTATCAGCAAAGTCCAAAATGTGGGAAATCTTACAAGACACATGATTTTTTTCCCAAACAAATAAATGGCAAAGGAAAAGTGAGGAAGGGATTAACTATTATAAATTAAAAGAGAATTGAGATGTACAACCAAATGTGATATGTGGACCTTCTTTGGATACTGATTGAATTAAATAGACTATTAAACATATTTGAGATAACATGAGAAATTTGATTATAGATTGAATCCAAAACTTTTAGAGATGCATACTGAAGCATTTAAGCTTGAAATGACAAGGTACTTGGGTCTTGCTTCAAAATTCTCCAGGCATGAACCAATAATGCAAATGTGGCAAAATCTTGATAACTTTAGTCTGGGGGATGGACATGTGGAAGCTTATTATACTATTCTCTCTACTCTTAAGTGTGTTTGGAAATTTCATACTAAAACATTTTTAAATCAGTAAAAACAAATGGGGGTAAAAGAGAGTAAACTGTAAGAAGGATCCAGGACTGGAGTTCGTGCACAAATGAATTCCATGTACTCCTACACACGTGTTACAGGTGTGGCCACAAATCTGTCTCAATGTTTGTAGCCAACAATGTAAAAAGGAAATAGGAAGAGTGGGAAGGTTCTCAGTGTCTACACAGCAAAAACAAACCAGATATTCCAGTAGAGCACCATCCTTGCCGCTGAGTCCTAAGCAAAACCTCTCCTGTGGGTCTTCATTAGAGAGCCACTGAGAAGTGCCATGAAAAGCACCATCCTCAACAACACATTCAAAACAAACCCAGGAAGCCTTCCCCGGGGATGTGACTGACCTCCCGGACCATGCTTCCCTTCACAATCGAGCTCTCTTAGTTCTGTTAGACTGTGACTCTCAGAAACCGCTAGAGCTCAGGCCAGAGAAGCAGTGTAGGCGTATCACCCACGCTTGCACTCTGTCTTCTCTGAAATGTTCTGGACCGAGGATGGCTCTCTGATCTTCCCATCTGGGAAGTCTCTGCAGAGCTGGGAGTTGGCCCTTTGTAATACTCTCTGAATGAAAAAATGAGGACCGGGTTATTAAGACGCCTCTTCAAGGGCTCACATGCTCTGAGCTATTGATTTCTCAGTGGTTTTCAAACTAAGCCCCATTTTACGTTAAACATGATCTATACCCAGAGTAATGTGTCCAGCCATATTTTCTGTCTTTAAAAATACAATTAAGATTCTGTCTCTTAAGAGATACTACAGAATTCAAATCTAAGTGGAAAAATTTTCACCAAACTTAGATAGTATATTTGAAATAGTCTGATCTAAATTAGAGGCTGTGTGGTATAGATAAAAGTTACAAAGTTTCCTGAGTGATAAAGGGAAAAACACAGTCATCCTTCAGGGTGGCTGAAAAATAGAAGTATAATAAAAAGTCATGATGAACACTAATCTGGAGAAGCACACCATGCATACAAAGACTCAACTCAGAGAAAACATTAGTGTCACTAAGAAATATGACAGTAATTTGGAAGAAAAGGTATATTTACTTAAGGATGATTGATGATGTTTCCAAGAAATGCTGGACAGGTCAGCCAGATCCAAACTCTTCACTTCCTGAATATGACCTCTAAATCCACACCATGCCTTTGACTGTGCTCTTCCCTTCCCCCAATTTTTCCTTAGGTGAGGAAACTGGCATCCTGGCATTTTTCCTTAAATGAGGAAACTGGCACCAAGCAACTAACCAAGGTCACAGAGCTACTACAAGGCAGAACTAAGATTCAGACCCTAGATCACCTGACTCTGAGCACAGTACTCTTTACACAAAACCAAGACAATTCTGGAAGGAGAGGGGTTGAGGGAGAATGAAGACAGGAGGGTGAGAAATGCTGTACAAGGTAAAAGAGGCTGAAGAGAGAGTCAATATTTTGGACAATATTTGCTTCCAAAATATTGGAAGCATCCAATATTTTGCCAAGTCCCAAGTTATGAAAAAGCCTCAGCAGCATTCCCCATGAGTCAGGATCAGGGATGCTTCCTGAGGGAGTAGGAAAGAGGGTTGGAGAGAAGAGCAACACAAGCCTCTACTGCAACTCCCTAAGTTGGACCCAGTATTGTTGCCTCCCTTGTCCACTTTTTCCTGTATCAGTTCTGGAGTCCACCTGTCATTGGCCTTTGAGAGGTTGGAGCTTTGATATATCTGCCCGCATAGAATCAACCCAGAGCTTTCCTATCCTCTGTAGTGGACTGGGGGCTCTGGAGGGTGGAAACAGGAGCAAGAAGCCTGGGTAGACTCTATTTGCCCTGTCTGCTTTCCAAAGACTACAGCCAGGCCCTTTCTGATGTCAGCCAGGCTTTCTGAGAACTTCCCTCCCCCTCCAAACACTGAGGACTCCCTCTTTCATGGTTTCCAGACATGGCCCCTCTGCTCTTCAGTTGCTCAGCAACTTTCAATCTGTGTCCTGTAGCTGGGCCCCTATTACCCACCAACTGGACATTCAGCCCTGCCTCTGCTTCTAGAATCAATCTTTTGCTCTTTTGGAGGCAGGGCAAGGTTGGCTGGGGAGAGATTCATAGAGGCTTCTACAGTATTTCAAGTAATAGAAATTCTATTACTCAATATAGTGTAAGCAATTAAAGGAATTTACTTAAAAGTCAATCTTTTAGGTACCTTCAACCAGGGGTAGGTTGAGTTTCCAGAAGGCTTGACAAAGTGGCTCAACAGAATCATTGAAATCCATTTTATTTTGCTTTTTCCCTTTCATCTTTCTGTTCTATCTTTTGAGGCAGGAACTTAACTAAGTCTGGCTGCCCTGGTAGTTGCAAGATGCCTGCCAGCATGAACCAGACAATATATATTTCTTTTTTCACATCCAGTGGAAGAAAAAAAGCTTCTTTCCCCCATCTTAGAATAATGGTCCTGGCCCCCTACATGGTCTAATCAGCGTGCAAAGTGGCTGAAATTACACCACTGGGAATTTCAGTGGTGTAAACTTTTGTTTGGCCCAATCATGGCCCAGCTCTGGAGCTATGGGAGATAAGAGATATCAATCCTGCTCAAACAGCATGACTGCTACCCAAGAGGGAATGGAGGGATGCTTAGAAAGAACCTGACAATGTACACAACAGTCTTCACAACTGGCTGGGCCACAGTCAAGTCCTTCTCTTTTATCTCCAGTCTTTGCTCCATAGCCACAAAACCTCTCCTTTTGATATACCCCAAGAGATATCTGTTGGGGCTTTATATCATCTGTCTGCAGGACCAAAATTCTCCAGGCTACAGATTACCTCCCAGGGCTGAGGTTTGTAGTTCAGTGGTGGGGTCAGTAGGGGGTTTGTTATGCCTTCCTCTCTCCTTGTGTTCCAAAGTTACTTGCTCCCTCCTTAGGGAAGTGTTACAGACATTTCAATAACTACATGGGTCAGCTAACAAATTATTACTTCCCTTATTCCAAAAAAATATTAAAGCAGTTTTTAAAAATAAATAATGCAACAATTAAGCAGTAAAAAATTACATTAAGTAGGTGAGAAAATGTGGTCAAAGAAAAATGTCAAAAAAGTGTTGGGATGGTGGTGGTGGTACGAATTGGGAGATTGGGGTTGACATATATACACTAATATGTATAAAATGCATAAATAACAAGAACCTGCTATATAAAAAAATAAATAAAATAGAATTCAAAAACTCAAAAAAAAAAGAAAAGAAAAGAAAATGACCTTACAAAGTTACAAAGCAGACTACTGCTAGATTCCAACAGTAAGAAACGAGATGTTAAAATACTTTGATCAATAAAGGCACAGTAAAATTTCTCTTGTCAATGTTGAGATTAAGAATATAGCTATACCCCCCCCCTATTTTTCCAGAAAGTCACAACATAGTTCCTTTTAAGTTGAGAAAAAGTGTTATGGAATTAAGAAAGCAGAAAAATAAAGTTGTGGAGAACAAAGTCAAAAAAAAAAAGAAAAATTAAGAATGAAAAAATAAGATGAAACAAATCTATAAGGTTATTAATTTTGTGTTTTAAAGGAGATTGTATGCAAAATCACAGCCAATAATTGGTTCAACCTCCTGAGCCAAGCCATCACCTGAGCAGATGATGTCACATATCTGGTTAGTACTCTGTCTTCTAGTGATGCATAATCTAGGGTGACTTTGTGTTTCAAAGTGTGTTTAAGGCACTAAGATTCAAAAGAGAAGATTTCTTTAAAACCTTTCAGTGGTTTTCCTGCCAGCAAACCATGGAGACTTTTTTTTAAACTTTTTTTTTTCTTTGCCTACCTATAGTGTAGCAGATATAAATTCAAAAGACACAGACGCCGTCTGAAATACTCATTAATCTTTAGTAAGCTCAGCTTCTTATAAGCATGGATTGCATTTCTTAAAAACATCCTGAATGTCATCATTCAAAATCTCTACATCTCCCCTTTCTGGGCTTAAGTCAATTCTTCCAACCAAGCATCCAGCCCATCACCCCTACTAAGGTCATCCTTGCCAAAGTCACCAATGACTCCCCTCTCGGAAAAACCAGGTATCAATCCTCAATTCTCATTTTACTTGACCTCTCAATAGCATTTTGGGGGATGGGGGAGGGCAATGTATTACTTTCCTTTTTAAACTACTTTTAAAAATTGGCTTCTGAGATACTAAACTCTCTTGCTTTCTCTTCTTCCTCACTGTCCGTTCCTGCTCAGTTTCCTTTGCTGGCCTCACCTCTCTTCCAGCTGCGTAAATGTTGAGTGCCCCAGAGTTTAGTCCTCAGTGCTCTTTTCTTCTACTCTCACTCCTTATGTAATCTCATTCAGTCCCATTTATTCCAATGATGACTCCCACATGTATACCTCTGGCCCTAATCTCAATCCAAGACTTACGTACCACCTGTCTACTGGACATGTCCCCTTGGATGTGTAGTAAGCATCTCAAAGTTAATGCACCCCAGTAGAAGTTTAGATGTGTCTCTCTCCATGACCACTCTGGTCTCCACCACTCCACTTCCAGCTGAGCCCAAACTGGGAGTCATCCTGACCTCCTGTTGCCCTTGTTCCCCACATCCAGTTCATCAGCATGTCCTGTGGGGTCTGTGTTCAAAATACACCCTAAATGTGACCACTTCTCACAATATCCACCGTTTCACCCTGTCCAAAGCTATCCCATTTCTGGCCAGGATTTTTGTAATAGTTTTCTGTTTTACCACCCTGCTTCCACTTTTATCCCCTTAGAATCCATTTTCTGCCCAGCAGCCAGAGTGATAATTTCAAAACGTAAATTAAATCATATCACTCCCTGCTTAAACTCTCCAATGGATTTCCATTACTCTCAGATTAAAATCCAATTTTCTTGCCACTACACCTACAATGTCCTACCTATCTCTCCACCTCATCTCCTGCTAATCTCAACCTCCCTTCTCTGCTTTCATCAAACTGACCTTCTCACTATTCTGCAAGCATTACTAGTTCTTTTCCTCCTCAACTCGTTTGCCTTTACAGTTCCCTTTACTTATGCTCTTCCCCTGGACCCTCACATGGCTTGCTCTGTTAAGTCACTCACATTTCTGCATGTCACCTTCTCTGAGTGGCTTTCCAAGAATCAACCCGTTACCCTCTATTTCTTTACCATTAATTTGTTTTCTTTTTAATACTTATCACTAACTGGTGATAAAATAACTATTTCATAGTTATGTGCCTATTAGTTTACTGTTTTTGTTTAGTTTTGTATTCTAGAGCCTAGATTAATGTATGGCACTCAGTAAACATCAGGTAAATAAAAGAATGAAATACCTGTTGAAATGAATTTCCCCAGCCTGCTTTCAGAGTAAGACTTGGTATCTGAGTTAATAACACTGTAAAAGATATCTTTTTGAAAAACATTCTTTTAGACGCCTGAGCACCTCCCAACTATATTTGGCAAATCTATTTAATATGCCAAATTCTTTTCAGTCTTGGTGACTCAAACCTCAATAGAGGCAGCACTGAGCTTGGTGCTGGTGGTAATAAAAGCCTCTCCCTCAGTGAATCTCTGCAGCTTAAAGGTGTGGTCTCCTCAGCCCCCAGGTGTAATTTGAGCAAGCTGGCCTGGTGAAACTCTTTATGGTTTTTGGAGCTCTTTGTTTGCTTGTAAGAGTAAGAAAGGATATATACAATGTTGTTGTTATAGTTGTTGAAAGACACCAGAGGGCAGCAATTCCAGCTCTTATTTTTAAAGGCAAAACAAGTATCCTGATAACTACACTTTGATGTCAGATAGTTGGATAAATTTCATTATGTCCATCCAGTGAGTAATAGGCAGCAATGAAAATGAATGAACTATAGCTACAAGCAGCAACACTGATAAATCTTACAAACCTAATGTGAAAGAAGCAAGACATGAAAGAATATATATGGTATGATTCCATGTGCATAACATTCAAAAATATGCAAAACTAAAGCTACATTGTTTAGAAGGCATACATAGGTGGTCAAACTATAAAGAAAAGCAAGGAAATGATAGTCACAAAAGTGAGGCTTGTGAAGACTGAAGTGCCCATGGTCAGGATGGTACATACTGGAGGCTATGAATCCTAGAATTAATCTATTTCTCACCTTTGCAGAAGTTACATAAGTACCCAATTTATAATTACTTGCTAAACTTTACATTAACAGTTTGTGCCCTTCTTTGTACATATGTTTACATTTCACATTAAGGGTTTTTTTCAGCAAAAGGAAAAGGAAAGAAAGAGGTTAAGAATGTGAGCAAGAAGAGAGAAACACAGAGACAGGTAGAAAGAAACAGAGATTAAGAAATAAAGTAGCAAAGAAAAGCTTGAAGCTATAGAAGAAGAGAGACACTGAGAGAGGGGATTAAAAAGAGAGAAAGAGAAAAAGAACCAGGAAAGTCCAGAAAGAAATTTTTAAAGGAAGTAGTGTGAGGGAGAGTTAGTAACAAAGGTCAGTAGGAGGGGGGGGGGAAAGAAAGGAGGGAGAAAAGATGAAGGGAAAAACAGAAAGAGGTGAAGAGGGTTGAAGACAGAAAGAGTGTGAAAGAGGAAAACACAGAGTTCCTGGGAAGAAATATCAAATAGCGAATCCAGAAGAACAAGGGTAATTGCCCTTGGCCAGGTGAGGGGTTGGGCAGTCAGCCCTGAGACCTCAGGAGGGCTCAGTCTTGTAGTGGGTTGCAACTAGAATATGATGGTGGAAAAGAAAGATACCAAGAGACATTCGATGTCAGGAGAGAATTTTTTACCTGTAGATCTGTGGACAGACAGGGCTGTGAAAGGCAGGGCTGGGGCCAAAGCAGGGACGATGATCCTCAACATCCATCAGATGGTTGGACTCAAGACTTCACAAATACCCATCTTATTAGAGACATTTATGTAAACCCTATTTTCTCTCTCTTTGCCAGCTTTCAGATTTAGTCTAACTTCCACTCCTCTCCTCCTCCACCATCCCTGCACCCCTGGTTACTTGGCAAGAATCCTGGGCTTCAGTGAACCTGTGGGACATACTGCTAATGCCCTAGAGACATCCATGGTCTCCAAGTTGGGGAAACAGGTGGGACAGTCTAGGGCACAATCTACCCTATTACTCAGAGAAAGATGTTCACTCAAAATTATGCCATAAGAGCAACCTAAGTGTCCATCGAGAGATGAATGGATAAAGAAGATGTGGCACATATATACAATGGAATATTACTCAGCCATAAAAAGAAACAAAGTTGAGTTATTTGTAGTGAGGTGGATGGACCTAGAGTCTGTCATACAGAGTGAAGTAAGTAAGAAAGAGAAAAACAAATACCGTATGCTAACACATATATATAGAATCTAAAAAGAAAAAATGGTCATGAAGAACCTAGGGGCAGGACAGGAATAGAGACGCAAACCTACTAGAGAATGGACTTGAGGACAGGCGGAGGGGGAAGGGTAAGCTGGGACGGGGTGGGAGAGTGGCATGGACATATATACACTACCAAATGTAAAATAGATTGCTAGTGGGAAGCAGCCGCATAGCACAGGGAGATCAGCTTGGTGCTTTGTGACCACCTAGAGGGGTGGGATAGGGAGGGTAGGAGGGAGACGCAAGAGGGAGGAGATATGGGGATACATGTATATATATAGCTGATTCACTTTGTTATAAAGCAGAAACTAACACACCATTGTAAAGCAATTATACTCCAATAAAGATGTTAAAAAAATTATGCCATAAGCAAGTCAGTTGATCAATTAAGCAGAACCTTTAGTTACCCTTGTTAAAAAAAAATTCAACGGAGTAAACTTGGAGATCTAAATTGGCCTTATTAAATGACTCAGCATCCCATCTGGTAAGTGGAGAGATACTCTGAGGAGTTATACAAAATGAAAGACTGTTTATAGAAAGGAAGGTGGGACAAGGAACTATCAGCAAGAGAAAAATGAAAATTCATTGGAAGGAAGGACGTGTTCAGGGTAATGATGGCTCCTCATTGGCTGAGCTCTGGTGTTTTTCATTGGCTGGGCTTGTTGCTAGGTTAGAAGAAAATCTTCCTCCCTCCTGCCAGGATAGTAAAGTAATGTCACTTCCTGCTGAAGAGGTAACTTCCTGTTGGGGTCTGTAATTGAGGACAAGTGGTAGGGCATGAGAGCTCCCTCTCCAGGTCTTCCTGACTCCAATTTTAGTTAAGGTCTTCATTATTAATTTTCACATCCTCCTCAGCACCTTATCATTGCTCGCTTTCTCAGCCACAAAGGTTGCTATGGTTTGGAAAAATTCCAAGTGCTATCAGGAGTTGGAGTCTAAAAAATGCTATTTTTACTTCTCTAACTCTGCCTCTTTCTCCTGGCCAAATTGTGCCTTCCCCATGTCGGGTATTTATCTAAAGGCATAACTCTGGGGATCTGAATCCCAACTTTGATTTGCTTTGAGAGACCATTCTCCTAGAGGAATCTAATAATTAGTCTAGCTAAAATTCAAACTTTGGCCCGAGTCATGCACGGGCAGATTGACCAAGGAATGACGGCATAGGTGCTCCCAGAGGAATACAGTCCCTGTGCTCTCCAGGGCCATCTAGACCTGTGAGGAGGACATGCTTCCCTGAGCAGGGTGTAGGGCTTCTGTTGGAATCAGAACTGTGAGAAACAAACCCATCCTCCATCCCCTGGGGCTGACACACAGGGGCTGGGGATCTGCCAAGGTATCCTTGCCAAGATGCTTTCTGGAGTCCATACTCTTAGTACCCCTTCCACCCAAACTTCATAAAAACACAGTAAAGAATATAAATATTGAGTAAGCATCTGTAACAGCCCTGGACCACAAGGAACAGTATCCTCAGTGAACGAGAAACTTGAAGACATGTTTTCAGGGAATGATGCAGAAAGGGTGAGACTGAGAAACGTCTTGCCCAACTAGTTGTATATGAAAAGAGGGCCTGAGAGAAAAGTGAGTAAGAGCCCTGCCAGAATCTGCAAAAATCCACCAAATGGAGCAGGAGAGCTAGGGGTAAGGGCAGGTCCTGGCAGGGTTTGGGCGGGGAGGGGTTGGTTGGAATCCAGCAAAGGAGAAAGGGAAGATGTGATAGAAGGGAAGTTGTGGTAAACAGTGGAGGTAATCACTGTAAACATAGTTATGAAACAATGTAAAGGTATAAAATAATTCTTGAGAGATAAGATACTCAATGCAAAAATGTAATCTGTATAACTTAATGATACTAGATGAGTTTTGTTGAGTAGCTATGTGCAGACTCTTCACATGCATTATCTCATTTAATCCTGATATAATACCAATGTAGTAGATCCCATAGTTATATCCACTTAAAGGATGAAGAAACCTAGGCTCAAAGAGAACTTGACCAAAGCCACACAGCACCAAAATGTTACCCAGGTTGGTCTGACTCTGAAGCCCAGGCGTTTAATAATTACAGCATGTTTCCTCTTATGTGATTCCAACAAAAACCAAGGGGTTCATGAGATGAGCAGAGAATTAGATGTTAGGAAACTTGTATTTTCAGAACTGCTGTACACACCATGTGATATTATTCTCAGTTTTCCCACACAAAAATGAAAGTGTAATGTGATTAGAGCACTTCTTTAAAATCCATCCCAGCTCAAATAGTTTGTGAAGTTGACCCCCAGTAGACTCTTTCAGGAATGATATTTCCAGGATTTATTGTTTTGTTGTTTTTTTAAAGGTTTGCACTTGATGGATGATGGTGAACAGGTGTTATCAGGTTCTAACCACATTTAATTCTCACTAAGTATTTTCCAGAGTCAGGGTGCAGGTACAGTTGAAAAAGTACCCTTGAAAATTGTTGCCCCCTCCCATCCAACAATTCCAGATAAACCTCCACCCTCTCCTGTGGCATCTCCCTGGCATCTCAGTTAAAGGGAAGATGCAGATGGATGTGATGCAAATCAAGTGACAAAGTCCTTGGAAGGTGACCACCCCAGTACTCGCATGGTCCTTGGAGTGTTGCAGATCAGCCCCACCATTCACATGCCAGCCCAGGAGCTGTGTGTTCAAGGCTAGGAGACAGCTGGAAGCTCAGAGGGCTTATGGAGAAGCCACGACCTCACCAGCAAGGAAAGCAGCAAGCACCTACAGATTCCTTACTTCAAGTCATAAGCCCAGAGAACCCCCTTGTACTTCACCCCTACCTCATTCTGTCCACCTATTCCATTTCAGAGACCTAATTTTTTTCTATTCACTAAGACATTTTAAATCCAGTGCCTAGGGTCTACAGACCAGCTTTAAAATAATTGCCAAAAGAATTTCATTTCTCCTCTCCAGCTCCTGTTAAAGCAAATCCATTTTTTAGAGCCTAGTTCAAATGCCACCTTTTCCAAAACTTTCCCTGATTCTCCCAGTCACAATTTCTCTCTCCTCTGACCCCAAGGGTCAATTTGTGGTTTTCTGAAGTACCATAGTCACTTAATGATTATTTTTATCTTGTGGGTTATAGTTACAATGCCAACAATGCACTAAGTTTCAGGAAAACAAGGATCTTGTTTTACTCACCTTTATATACCTACCACCTAACACATGCCCTGGCACATAGCATGCTTATAATGTGTTCAAATGAAGTGAACAAAGACAGAGAAGGGAAGATACAGAATTCTTAGAAGCAAAGAAGATAGACGTAAGGAAAGATAAATGCAGGCAAGAGAGAGACAAAGAAGCAAAGAAATAAGTTTAAAAAGACAAAAAAAAATTGGAAATGGATCAATGTAGAGGAAGGAGAAAGAAGGAGCAAAGAACTCCACCTTGGTGACACCCAGGCAGCTCAGGTGAACAGCTTCTGCTCAGCAGTGAGACCTGTATTCCATGGACCTCACAGGATGTAAGCTGCTAGACTGACACTTCTGGATGAGATGTGGAGCTGTAATGAGTGATGGAACAGGAGGAGGATCACAGGGATGTGCTGAGCGTTGAGGAGCTCACAACCATCTGTCACCTTTGAGGATTTAATGAAAACCCTCTTGAGCCCAGCATGACTGCTTCAAGCTTCATCTAATTTCAGCACCTTATTCCCAAGCAATAAACACTGGTTGTCACAACCATACCACTATACTGCTGGGACACTAGCGATCTCAGCCCATGGCTACCTTAAGCAGATTGAAATTTTAAAAGTTAGTGAGGGGTCAGTATTTATCACATTAGATAAAGAAATTTGTATCAAGGTACAGCAGAAGCAGGTAGGATGGATAAATGAATGCATCAACCAACCAATTCCCTTACGCCCTTCCTGCTGCACACCTGAGCATTATTTCCTCTGAAGGGATCTCTCGGAGTCCACTGCCTTGATGAACTAAAAATGGGGGTTTGATATCAAAATCTATCTGAATAAATGGTGAATTGGCTAAACTAGTTCATTAAAAGCAGTGAGCATGGAAAATGGGGGAAAAGTTTGGACAGAATGACTTTCTTACCCAGTAATATCAGATGGAGAGGGACCATTCTGAGTATAACTCACTGCTGAGTGGTTTGTCATATGTTCTGGGGGATGGAGATGAAGTGGAAGGTGGAATGAAAATAAAAGCACTAGTTCACTAATCATTGTGTTGAACACTGAGGCACAGCATCATGGTTGCAGTGCCCAGTGACCAAATATAAAACACAGAGAAGAAGGGTGTTCTCTCCCATGGAATGCCGTGGAGCTTTGGCACATGATAACACCACTGCATCATGATCACCAATCCCAGTGGAAGCTGTGGTACCCAGGAGAGTATCAGCAATGCCCAGTGGGACAAGGTGGTACCTGATGGGAGATGATGGTTCCTGAGAAAAGATAGTAGTATCCAAAAGAAAGCAAGTAGCAAAAGGGTCCAGCAATGAGGATGGTATGCAGCTGAAAAGTGACAATGCAGAATCATGAACAGCAGAATTCAGTGAAATGAACAGAATGAGTTTCAGCAGAGCCTGTGGTTGGCAGATAGAGCAATGCCCTGCAGTAGAGTGCCAGGACAGAAGCAGGAAAACAACGGCTGCCCTGATAACTCCCAAAGATGATTGCTGGGGAAGTGGTTCCTTTATTAAACTGATACTGCAGTTCCCCAAACTGTCGGGGGAGGAAGAATCTCCTCTTTGGGAGACACCGTTGAACCTAACAGTCTCTGGTTCTCATTCCTTGAGATCCACCCTCTGTATTGGTCAGGAACTAGCAGACAACTTGCAACCATGAGAAAAAGGTGCTGGACAAGTTTATATTACAATTATACTATTTCCAACCTTAAAAATAAGGTCACTATCAGGATTTGCCCCAAACTTACATTTAATCAAATTAGACTTCTGGTTAGAAATGGCAGCAACCTAAATGCTTGCCTTTATTTCCACTCCCTTCCCACACCACATAAAGACAAGATTAAAGAATTTTTTAATTCAAATTTATTAGGACAGACAGAATGGAAAGTGAGACTGCAGACATCAGGAGAATTTAAAACAATTTTGGAGAATAGAATTGGTTGTATCAGTATTTTTAAAAAGTAAATCATTAGTAGTCAGAAAACTGGAAGTGAAGTGCCTGCAGGTAAAAGCAGAATGCATCACTCACCTGAGGTATCAGCATCACCTGGAAGCTTGTTAGTACTGCAGATACTCTGGCCCACCACAGACCTAGTGAATAACAATCTCTGGGAGGGGGTGTCCAGATATCTGTGGTTCAACCGCCTCTTCAGGTGATTTTTATACATGCTAAGTTTGAAAAGCGCTGCAATAAATAAGGTGTCAAAACCCAGAATTTGGGGAATTATAAGCCTCGGGTATCTCTGAGGACAGGGGTTCTGAGTGAGGCTAAACCTCAAAAGAATTGGCTGAAAGCTTGTTTGAAGAGTAGTTAGAATCCCAGATTTCTTCTTTCAGTTCAGGCAGCCAGATAACCATACAAACAAGAAGTTTACTTTCAGAAAATGATGAAGTGGGTAGACTGAGGCAGAAGGACCAGAAATGGCTAAGAGTAAAAATGAGTCAACACACTCAAAACAGGAAGATTAGAGAAAAATCTGCTTGTTAAAGTGCCTTCTTTTCTCTCTTGGCCTCCAAAATGTTGAAAATCAAGTGTGTTGTTATCTCCCTCCCCAGGCAGGACTTGGGAGGACTCCTCTGTAGGTAGACTGAGTAACCTACAAATACTGACATGTTGGGGTAATCCCCCCCACACACACAAAAAAAGGCTGCTTCTCTTGCTATCCAGCTACCCTACAGTGAGGCCCACCAGCCTACAAGCCCCACCAATACACTTCCAATCAGCATTTAGTGCCTCTTTTAAATTGAAAAGGCAGCCAAAGGTCACAAGACATTTGAAGAAAGAATATAATGTGAAAGCCACAAAAGTAGACCAAAGGAAGAAAAATGGAACTGAAGAAAGAAAGACAATACAAGAAGCAGAGAAAAATGACTCAAAACTATCATCAATGCCCTCTGGGAAAAAGAAAAGAGATATTGCATACATGAAACAAGAACAGAAAACTCTAAAAAGAGTACTCAAATCAAAAATCGTTCTTAGAAATTTTAAGAGCCTTTAGGAGAAATTAATATTGTAAGAAAAGAATTGGAAGGTAAAGTTGAATAGATTTCTAAGAAATCAGAACAACAACAACAAAAAAGAGAAGGGAACATAGGAGAGAAGAACTAAAGAAATTAGAGGATCAATCCAAGAGATTCAACTTTTTGAGAAACCTCCATACTACTTTTCATAGCAGCTACACCATTTTGCATTCCCACCAACAGTGTACAAGGTTTCCAATTTCTCTACATCCTCATCAACACTTGTGAGTTTTTTCACTAATAGCCATCCTGACAGGTTTGAGATGATATCACATTGTCATTTTGATTTGCATTTCCCTGATGATTAATCATGTTGAGCATTTTTAAGTATATCTGTTGGCCAATTGTATGTCTTCTTTGGCAAAATATATATTCAAGTCATTAGCCCATTTTTTAATTGGGTTATTAGTTTTTTTGCTAATTGAGTTGTAGGAATTCCTTATATATTTTGAAGATCAAACCCTTAACTACTATGTGATCCACCAATCCTACTTCTGGATATTTATCCTCAAGAATTGAAATTAGAATCTCAAAGACATATTAGCACTTTCATGTTCATTGCTACACTATTCACAATAGCCAAGTTGAAGAAACAACCCAAATGTTCATTGATGAATGAATAAAGAAAATGTGGGATATACATACAAGGGAATACCATTCAGCCTTTAAAAAAAGAAGGGAATTCTGCAATGTGTGACAACATGGAAGAACCTTGAGAAGATTATGCTAATGGAAATAAGCCAGTCATGGAAATGGTGCATGATTCCACTTATTTGAGGTATCTAAAATAATCAAATTCATAAAGTCAAAGAGTAGAATGGTGGTTGCCAGGGGCTAAGAGGAGGGAGAAATGGGTAGTTACTAATCAGCGGGCATAAAGTTTCAGTTAAGCAAGATGAATAAGCTCTAGAGATTGCTGTACAACATTGCACCTGTAGTCAACAACAATGAATTATATTCTTAACAATTTGTTAAGAGGGTAACGCTCATGTTAAGTGTCCTGACCACAGTAAAATATATTTTTTTAATCTACGATTCAACATTTGAATAGTAAAATTTCCAGAAAAAGAAAATTACAGAAAGAAATAATTTTCCAAAACTGAAAAACACAGATTTCTTGATTTAAGGGAACCAACAGGGGTGTGGCACATTAACTACAAAAGGAATCACAATAAGACATTATTATGAAATTTCAGAATAGTAGTAATAAAGAAAATATCCTAAAATTTTCCAGAGATGGGGAAAAGAGGTTACATACACAAATTCAAGAATCAGTTAGTCATTGGATTTTTCCAAATCCTAGAAGCCAGCAAATTGAGTAAGGCCTCCAACATTCTGAGATAATATTATTTCCAACCTAGATGTTTATACCCAACCAATTTTTTAATTAAAATGAGGGAGGAATAGATATTTTCAGACATATGATGTCTCAAAATATTCTTTTCCTCTCATGGACTCATTCTCAGCAAGCTATCAGAAGAGGTGTTACAACCAAAAACAAAACAAAACAGAGAGAGAGAGGGGAAGATTTGAGCATACAGGAAACAGAGGATCTGACTCAGCAGAAAGAGGAAGGGAATTTTTAGTGTGATGATTTGGGGAAATCTGTTACCCTAAAAAGCAACCGAGGAAGGATTCCAAAGAGGAGCAATCCCTTCATGACAAACAGATTGTAAGGCTTTGCTTCCAATGTCACAATCTAAAGTGTCCTTGTGTGGTTTCCTTTCAGGTGTTTCCAGGAGGTAGGAAACATTGAAGTCCATTATTGAGAGAAGATACAAGGTACATCAAGTTCATTTCTGAGGGCAGGGTATTTTCAGGTGGCTCAAAAATAAGATGGGAACTAGGGAGACAACAAAGATTGAGATAACATGTATCACACAGGGAACAAGGAATCTTAAAAAAATTATCCTTTATGTAGGCTATGAACTAGGACCATTTCTCTGGCTAAAAAAGGCTCATTGATAAGACAAAGATCAGGGAAGATTCACCATATAGATATTCAAAAGGAAATAGGCAGTAAGATAAATATCCACCATTGGAAATTTCTCACTGGCCACATTTCCCTCACATACTCCTGTCTCTAAAGCATCCAAAAAATCTCCAGCAAGTTATCATGGCTGGAAGTTGGAAACTGCAATTGACTAAACTTCAGCAAAGTAAGAATTTAGTTTGAGGACTTCTGGTTTGACGATGGGGCATAAGGTTTCCATTTTTTCCTTTCCTTGGAAATCAACCTAAAGCAACCAGTAGGATGAGAAGTAGAAATGCAAACTCTTCCTTCAAAGAAACTAGGAGGTTGCTAAAACCTCTAGTCACAAAACTAGAGGAAACAGGATGGATTAGGGAGAACATTGGAATTCTATGAGGAGTATATGAGAAAGAGGAGAAGAGGATGCCCACAGCTACAGATCTCAGAAAGAGATCATAAAGTACATAAAGTACACTTTTTAAGGACAGGTGCATACTCTGAGTTGCAAAATCTAATTTTTTTGTAACTGAAGGGATATAGTGTACAGACAATGTCAGGTTCTCTGGACCTGGTTTTGATGTAAAAAGTGTAGAAGGCAAGGTTGAATTACACTGGCAAGACATAATTTCAGGTATCAGTCTACCTATGTGATTGGGGGAGAAGAGAGACTTGCAAAGTGAAAACCCCCATAGCTGCCTTTTTCCGACATTGGGAAGAACTAAAGGCTGTAAAAACTCATTAAACCCCCTTAAAATCCAGAATCAAAAGAAAACTTCTGCTCACTTAAAATGTAGGCCTGGACCCACCTGCATATGAATCTCCTGGAAATAAATATCTGATGCAGAAAAAACTCACCTCTGTCAAAAATGAGGTCACCAAAAGGAACTGCAAAGATATATACAAAGATCCTGTTAAAAACAAGTGAGGAAGGGACTTCTCTGGTGGTGCAGTGGTAAAGAATCTGCCTGACAATGCAAGGAACACGGGTTTGATCCCTGGTCTGGAAAGATCCCGCGTGCCATAGAGCAACTAAGCCCATGCGCCACAACTACTGAGCCTGCGCTCTAGAGCCCACAAGCCACAACTACTGAGCCCACGTGTCACAACTACTGAAGCCCACGCACCTAGAGCCCGTGCTCCACAACAAGAGAAGCCACCGTAATGAGAAGCCCGCGCATCATAACGAAGACCCAATGTAGCCAAAAATAAATAAATAGATAAATAAATAAATAAATTTATTTTAAAAAGAAAGAAAACAAGTGAGGAAAAGAAAAAACAAAAAGGATGTGAAAGACATCTATCAGGGAAAAAGTTGCTTTGGACAATTTGAAAACTGTAAATATTTCTCCATGAAATTTTAAAAAATAAAAGACTTGATTGCAAAATTGCAAGGACACACAATGTCCCAGGAAAAAGTAACACAGAGACATACTATAAACCAATGCTACTGAACTTCAAACACAAAAAATTCTTTGGGGAACTATGCAAAAATACTAAATCATTTTCAAAAGAGAAATATAAGGCTGATCTCAGATTTCCAAAGAGCAAATTTTCCACAACAGAAAATGGTGGAGTAGTGCTTATAAATCCTCAAGAGAAATTGTAACCAAAGAATATTTAAAACGCTCAAAACATCACTCAAGTGCAAAGGCAAAAAATAAACATTTTGAACATCTGATGAACCCTTCTTGTAGAAAATACTAGACGATGAACTTCCATCAGCCAACAGATATATGAGAAAGACAACCATAAGACTGGCATTGCAACTGATCCACTTTACTGTAGGACAAAGACTAAAGCAAATGCAGGGATTATGGTAACAACGCAAAATGTAAATGTAATAATCCTGACTATATGGGAACAACATATATAACAGATTTGAGAAAAGATTTGGGAGAATAAATAGGTACTAATATTTGCTGAATTCACTCATACTTTTTAGCAAGGGGTCAAAAGATATCATTGGAAGTTGATAAATCAAGTAAAAATAATGGAAATTTATTTAGCAATACAAAGGTAAATGCTAAGAAAAATGGCAACTAAAATTGAATGGAGGGGTAAAAGGAAAGCAAAAGGAAAATACTAATTTGTGATTGCTCACAGTGTGGATTTAGATTCTGTCTAGACAGACATAGGATTAAAGGTTTTAAGTTACAGTTATAACAATAACCTTTAGATCAAAAAGAAATAATTTTCAAAGTATTACAATAAACAAACACATTCAAAAAAAATTACAAAACACATTGCATGGTAGAAATTAAAATACTAAAACACAAAATTAAATAATATGACAGAACTAAGCTAAAACGGTTGCTCTGTGAAAGACTGTAAGAGGATGAAAAGACATCTACAGAATGAGAGAAAAATATTTGCAAAACACGTATCTGACAAAGAGCTACTATTTAGAATATATTTTTTAAACTCTCAAAATGCAACAGTAAAATAAGGACAGGTTGGTAAAAGGGAACCAACCTTCAGTTATAAGATGAATAAGGTCTGAGGATCTGATGTATAACATGGTGTCTATAGTTGATAACACTGTGTTGTATCATTGAAATTTGCTCAGAGAGTAGAATTTAAATATTCCCATCCCCTTCCCCTCAAAAAAGGTAAATATGTGATGGATGTGTTAATTAATTCAATGAGAGGAAAACTTTCACAATGTATATTAAAACATTTTGTTGTACACTTAAATATCTTACAATTTCATACCTATCAGAATAACTAAAATTAAAAATTGGTGACAACACCAACTGCTGGTGAGAATGCAGAGAAACTGGATGACTCGTAACTTGCTGTTGGGAATATAAAATGGTATGGCCACCCTGGAAAGCAGTTTTTCAGTTTCTGAAAAACTGAACATGCGTTTACCATGCAATTCAGCAGTCGCATTTCTGGGCATTAATCACACAGAAACCTGTACACAAATGTACACAGCAATTTCATTCATAAAGGCCGAAAACTGGAATCAGCCCAGATGGCACTGGTGAATAGTTAAATAAATTGTGGTATATCCATCATGGAACACTACTCAGCAACTAAAAGGCACGAACTACTGATACAGGAAACAATGGGGATGAGTCTCCAGAGAATTATGCCGAGTAAAAAAATGCCAATCCCAAAAGGTTACATACTGTTTCCATTTATATTACAATCCTGAAATTACATGATTATATATAGAAATGGAGAACAGATTAATAGTTATCGTGGATTAAAGATGGAGTGGGGATAGGTGGAAAGTGGGTGTGACCATTAAGGAGCAACAGAAGGGATTCTTCTGGTGATGGAAATGTTCTGTATCTTGACTACATCAATCTCAATATCCTGGTTGTGATATTATAGTATACTTTTGTAAGATGTTACCTTTGGGAAAAACTGGGTAAAGAGCACAGAGGATCTCTGTGTATTATTTCTTACAACTGCACATGAATGTATGTACAATTATGTCAAAATATAAAATTTAATTGTTAAAAAGCAGATAGAAGGTATTTTTTTTGCCTTCAGAATTACTGATAATGGATACAGTGGAGTTGTTAACATTTGATACACAAGTTATTTCAAGGCAACAATTTATAAAACCACATTTTGATGGCATCATCTGAGTAACAGCTGCAGTTGGTTAGTAATATGTAGCATCAACTGGTCACATCATTTATCAACACTAAGTCACCAAGACTCTTAAAAAAACATCACAACCCATAAGCATTATAGAATTCATTACTAAAACTAAGAGAATTACTTGGAATGGTATTTTTAAATCTCACATTAACAACAAATAAGGTTATTTTTTTCTAACATCTTTATTGGAGTATAATTGCTTTCCAATGGTGTGTTAGTTTCTGCTTTATAACAAAGTGAATCAGCTATACATATACATATGTCCCCATATCGCCTCCCTCTTGCATCTCCCTCCCTCTCGCCCTCCCTGTCCCACCCCTCTAGGTGGTCACAAAGCACCAAGCTGATCTCCCTGTGCTATGCGGTTGCTTCCCACTAGCTATTGGTTTTACATTTGGTAGTGTATATAAGTCCATGCCACTCTCTCACTTCATCCCAGCTTACCCTTGTCCTCAAGGCCATTCTCTACTAGGTCTGTGTCTTTATTCCCTTCCTGCTGCTAGGTTTTTCATGACCATTTTTTGTTTTAGATTCCATATATATGTGTTAGCATACGGTATTTGTTTTTCTCTTTCTTACTTACTTCACTCTGTATGACAGACTCTAGGTCCATCCACCTCACTACAAATAACTCAATTTAGTTTCTTTTTATGGCTGAGTAATATTCTATTGTATATATGTGCCACATCTTCTTTACCCATTCATCTGTCGATGGACACTTAGGTTGCTTCCATGTCCTGGCTATTGTAAATAGAGCTGCAATGAACATTGTAGTACATGACTCTTTTTGAAACAAATAAGGGTTTGAATGTCTTAGCCTGCAAAAGGAAATCAGGTCTATAAAGAAAAATTTTTTTTAAATATTTTGTTCACTATTTGAAGTGACTGGAATGCTTTATTTCAATCAAAAAAAGTAAAAGTAGAAGATTGACATATCTTTTAAATACATTTAAAAGTAAAAGTCCTTAACTGCAAGAAAATAAGATCAATCTCATTAAATGAAGGAAATTATGGTGAGATTTAACAAAGTTAAATCATGTTAATCTCATTTACTGACACCTTTCAAAATTTCCATCTTTGCATGAGTTAAATAAGGATAGGCTTTTTTTAAAATCTGATGAATTCTGACAACCTAAAACAATGATTCTCAAACTCAGAATTGTCTACTCACATGATTATTAAAATGCAGATTCTTAGGCACCCAGTCCACCCCTGAGATTCAGAGTCATGGGTTTTTTGGTTTGTTTGCTTTTTTTCTTTTTAACAACTACCCTAGGGGATTTTGATTAAGTGGTGTAAACTTTTTAAAGAAATATAATTCAGTAAAATTCAACCCTTATGTATTGGATTGGACTTGCAATTCTTTTATGAGTCAAGTTGGGGGTATGTAATTATTAACCGTATCTTCTTAATCAATAGGAAAGTGACTTTTAAAAAATTAATAGACTTTTTTTTTAGCAGTTCTAGCTTTACAGAAAAATTGAGGGTAAAATGTCCCTATATCCCAGTTTCCTCTATTATTAACATGTTGCATTCACGTGGTACATTTGTTACAATTGATGAGCCAGTACTGGAAAGTGACTTTGAAATGACATGTCCAAGGCTGCAAGTGTCTGGGTTTCTGCTGGGAACCAAGCCACACCCACACCCTCACTTGAACAAGCTTCCTGGTACTTTCTCTTGAAAGATGCTCTATACAGATTAATACCATAATGACTGTAATTGTTCTGTGCCACTACCTGAACACCGGTGGCAGCAGGACACATTCGACTAAGCACTTTGGTTGGTGCCTGGGATGGTTGGTATTTATCCTGGCTCCATCTGATATTTCCAGATTTGTATGATGATTAGATTTAAAGATCGATGTGATTAATCCACTTGTGATTATGTAAAAACAACATCAGACAACATTTGCAGGATACCTGTTCTACTGTTGTATGATGTAATCGGTGTAATTAGGAAGGGTTTTATATCTACAATTCAAACATTCATATCCACTTGTTTGGAAAGAAGATACACTTCTTATAATAGCATCTTCAACTACAAATATGTTTGAAAAAGGTTTTGATTGTATCATTGCAGTTACCGCAAAGATGAGCAAGAGGTAAACTGCTAACAGGTAACAGAGGAGATTGGACGTTCCTTTAAATAGAACTGAATTGGCATAGATACTGCATTAGCAGGAATCTTATTTTGTCACTATTATTTTTAAATAAAGTACGTTTAAAATTTAGTTGCCTAAGAAATCTGTGATATGAGCATATCATCTTGACTCCCGACATTGTGATCGAGGAAGAGGCTGATGAGAGGAAGAGCTGATGAGAGGAAGAGCTGATGAGAGCCTGGCGGTTGCTCAACAGACGAGAGGGCGCCTTCTCGCTGGTTGAGGGCTTAAGGCCCTCACCTGCCAAAGTGTGAGAATCTTTTACTGGTTTATCTAACACATGAGTATTAGTCCCTGTCGTGTGCCAAACGCCCTTGCCCAGCGGCGGACTGGCCCTGCAGCCAAACTGAGAACAAACGAAGACTAGGAAACCCGCGGCGTCCCAAAGCGCATGTCACCCCGGAATCCCCCCGCCCTCGGGCTGCTCCTCAGAGGGGCGTGGCCGAACGTGCGGGCGGGGGCGGGGCCTGTCGCCCGGGAAACCACGGGCAGAGCCTCAGTGCTCTTCCAGGCACCAGTTGCGGTTGAACTGCTGCAGGTGGACGCCCTGGGCCGTTGCTGCCCCCGGACGCCAGTGGGGGAAGAAGGATCTCTGAGGCTCAAGTGCACTGAGGCCCCAGCCGCCCTTTGCGACGCTGCCGCGGGCTTTGGGAGCAATAAATGTGGTTTGGGTTGGTTTCGTCCAGACCTGGTGGTGCCTCGCTCAGGGTGGCCAATAGGCCCGGCCCTAATCTCCTACGTCTCGAAGTCTGCGTGCCCCTCGTCTGGAGAAGCAGAAGCGCGGACGCCGGAAAGAGCCGCTGCCGGCGATGGGGAAGAAAGTTCCCTCCTCATCCTCGGCCTGGGCCGCCCAAGTAAGGTCAGTGGCTACAAACCACGCCACAGCTCAAACTCCAATACTAGTGGTAGCTTCTGGAGGGCACTCATCGTCACCACCTGTTTCTGGTTTGGAGAGTTGGAAAGTTGACTATGACGTAGCTTTGAAGGGATTCCTCCTCAGGCCCGCAGGTCACCTTTGTAGATGCCTGTCTGTTGTTGCCCAACTAGGGTCCACAGAAGCTTGACCTTATGAACATCCGGCATGTGAGTGACACTGATTGATCAGTGGTTTAATCAACAAAGGCACGTGTATTACCTACCTACTTTATCCCCTCACTACCTCTTCCCAAGGGGTTCTCACGGGCTCAGAAACTTCCACAGGGAGATCAGCTCCGACCACCTAGAGGTGGGATAAGGCAGGTGGAAGGGAGACGCAAGAGGGAGGGTATATGGGGATATACGTATGCATATAGCTGATTCCCTTTGTTTTACAGCCAAAACTAACATAACACTGTAAAGCAATTATACTCCAATAAAGATGTCAAAGAAAAAAAAAGCTCTTCACCAGTGAATTCCGGTAGATAATGATTTATCCAGTAGATAATAGATAATGGAGTCTCTTTTAAGGTCCAGTTCCTCAAGGGTAGTCCAGGGAATCTCACCACTTCCCTGCTTCCTCCAAAGACATAAGCCTCAACCAGGACCAGCTTCGTAAAGAGCCAACCTGTGCAGTCACAGGGCTCCAGGCTCAGAAGGACCGTGATCAGAGGGCCCTGTGCTTGCTTTAATAATCTGTAGTCGAAATCTTAGAAAATTCTTCATTTTTGAACAAAGGGCCCCCATTTTCATTTTTCACTGGGCCCAGCCAAATATGCACCAACTCTCCTCTTTTCCCAAAGGCTTTCTTTACTGACATTCAATTATACAAAAATATAATTACAAGGGTTCTTCTCTAGACCTCTCAGTAGCAACTAAGACATCCAGAGACAGAGGAGGGATGATTTTACTGACTAAACTGAGAGTTGTTGAAATATTGAGACCTTTGTGATCCAGTGCTCACCCTCCACTCCTCCTCATATTTTAGGGTCTTTGAAGAATGTGCAAAATGTGGAAATGCCACACCTCTGAGGGCAACAACGTTTGGCTCCTTGCCTAAGGAGAGAAACAGGTAAGGAATCAGCTAAATGTGTATCTATGGGTGGGTGCTCTGGGACTGTTTTTTACAGGTGCCCTGGAAGGGCTGGTGCAGGTGGGTGTGGGGGAATGCAGAGAGCAGAGGCTGCATTGTTTGACATGGTTCAGAGGAAGTAAGAGACTTGGAGAAGGAGATTCTAAAGCTGGGCCATCCAATTCTGTAGCCACAAACTACAGATGGCTCCTGAGCACTTGAAGGGTGGCTGTCTGAAATATGATATGCTCTAAATGTTCAAAGAACTCGAGATTTCAAAGTCTCACTTTTTATAGTAAAATATTATACTTTTAAAAATAAATTGCTTGTTGAAATGATATTTTGGATATATTAAGCATTAACGTGAATTGCACTTGTTCATTTTTACTTTTTAACGTGACTAGTGGAGAATTTTATATGTGTGTTCATGTTATGTTTCTTTTGGAGAGCTCTCTTCTAAAGATTTTAGAGTATTGGAAACTGCCTACTTTAAAAGTTCAGAAAATGCTGCCTCTCCTCAAGAAACTCACATTTCCCTTCATCTCCCAGAAAGTACGCCTACCTGCCATTGCCCTGTCACCCACATCACCTGCAACTAACCCAGTAGCCTCGAACTAAAGGCCTCAGCATTTAAAAAACTACAGCCTAACCATAAGTAATCTAGAAATTCAGAATTATAGTCACTTTTACAGGAAAGAAAGGGTCAAACTTCTGTCAGCTGTTGCCACTAGAATCAATTCAGGTGCTTGTAGAGCTATGTCTGCTACTTTGGCTCTTTAACTGTTCAGATTGGCAGAAGCAAATTATTGAAAACCTGTGGAGAAGGGAAGGAAGAAGTAAGAGAGGGAAGGTAGTCACCTCCCCAACCTTCACTACAAGTAATTATGTTGTTACAGATTATGGGATTACAGCAGCCTTGGCCTGACTTCTTTTTGTCTGTCATACCACCTTAAAAAGCAACTAGCTCTGGGCTTCCCTGGTGGCGCAGTGGTTGAGAGTCCGCCTGCCGATACAGGGGACACGGGTTCGTGCCCCGGTCCGGGAAGATCCCACGTGCCGCGGAGCGGCTGGGCCCGTGAGCCATGGCCGCTGAGCGTGAGCCATGGCCGCTGAGCCTGCGCGTCTGGAGCCTGTGTTCCGCAACGGGAGAGGCCACAACAGTGAGAGGCCCACGTACCGCCAAAAAAAAAAAAAAAAAAAAAGCAACTAGCTCTGGTGAAGATATTTCCTGGTGCTCTGGTCTGAAGTATAGGTAAGAATGGAAGGTTATCTGTAAATTTAAGCTCTCACTTGAGCAACTCCCTTTAGTTAGGAAATGTACAATGGGTGGACTCCAATATCTTAATCTCCAGTGTTTTGAATGGCTCTTAAAAGCAGTGTGGTGAGTGAAGATGTTAGCTCTAAACCAACGTGTATTAGATGCTGGTCTTAACCCGTCTTTCTAGAGCCTCTCGTTCACTGGAAAGTAGCTCCAAATGTGTACGTAAGAGAGCTGAGGCCGGGGCCTCAGATTGAGATTCTCAATATCAGTGGATTGCCTCAAACTTCTGTGAAAGGGGTCTGCCCCACAGCCGTGGTGGTAGCAGAGCATTTGCTGACATTCTCCCATCCTTTGGTGTGCCTTCCATGGCATGGTTCAGTTTGTTTTCATATTGCCCACATTCTCCAGAGTGATTCAGTTTTAGGTGTGTGTCTTCCACTGAATGATTTGGCTTCATTTGTGAGCTACTTGACCCAAAAGTTTGCTTTGCCCACCCACTGCTTACCCCTTAAACTATGAGGCTTACTCTCAGCTGTAGTCTTGAAGTACTTTGCCTCATGAGCTACACTATCTGACTAAAGCCCAGAACCTGGATCTCCACAACCTTAGACACCTGTGGATGACTGAAATGAGACTCTGTCCCATCAGTGCGGGAGGACCTACCATCACATGGACATGTCTAGACAAGAGAAAGCTTTAAGCAGAAAAAGCCTTGGCAAATTGAGTTGGTGAGAATCCAACTCAAAATACTGCCTGAGATTCTGAGGCTTCCATGATCTCACCCAGCTTGCAAAGGCCAAACTTCTGTGTACCTTTCAACCATGATCAAGTCAGCACTCCAAGATAGTACTGAGGTGTCTTCATCAAAAAATGTGAAATATTTGGGAATCCCTGTAAGTGATGCCTTGGAGAGAATAATTTGGAATTCTGGACTTTTTACAATTTCCAGGAGGTTGAAACCCGAGTGTTGCCCCTGGTACTAAGTAAGATATCTATCAAATAGATGTGTACTAAGAGCTTAGTCTTGTCCTGATCTTTTACTTTTGGCAGTGAAGTTATCTTGGCTTATAGTTTTCTTTGTTAGAAATTTTTAACTACAAATTCAATGTTTTCAATAGATATAGGACTAGGTTATGTGCTTAACTGAGCCTTGGTAGCTTCTGCCTTGAAAGGATTTGTTTCATCCAAGTTTTTGAATTTGGCATGAGCATGTATTGTTGATGATGTTGTTTTATTCTTTTATTTTTTTGAACTGTCTTAAAAGGTCAATTTTTCCTTCATATCTGAAAGACATTTTCCCTGGGCATGGTATTCTGGGTTAACAGTATTTTTCCTTCATTGTTTTAAATATGTCACTCCATTGTATTCTGGGTTGCATGGTCTGCAAGTTCCCCCCACTGTAATTCTTAATTTTGTTCCTGTGTATCATATCATTTTTCTGTGGCCACCTTCAATATTTTCTTTTTAACTTTGGTTTTCCAGCAGTTTGAGTATGATGTGTCAGGGTGTATATTTTTAAATTTTTATCATGCTTGAAAATTTTTGAGTTTTTTGGATCTGTGGTTTGGTATATATTGGTTTTTTTTTTTTTTTTTTTTGAAGATTCAGCCATTCTTTTTTCAAATATTACTTCTGCTATTCTTTCTCTTCTTCTGGAATTCCAAATTTCTGCTGAAATTTCCTATCTGTTCAGCCATGTTTTCCACTAGAACCTTTAGTATATGTGATTATTAATGTGTTAAAGTTATTTTAAATTTCCTCTCTCATAGTTCTAACACCTAAGTTCTCTCTGAATCTGGTTCTGTTAAGTGCTTTCTCTCTTGCCCTTGGGTTTGGGGTTTTTTTTTCCTCCTTTTTATATGTCTCATATACCAGGCATCTTGTGTAGAAGAGGAGAGATTATGGTAAAGAGAACATATGCCTCAAAATAAGCATGTTTCTTCTGCTAGGTCAGTAATGTGGTGTGTTGAATCAATCTAACCAGTAGTTAAGGTGGGTTTGGTTTTTATTGTTCCACCTTCAGTACATGATTAGTTTTGATTTCCTCTAGTGTTACCTTATGCTTAGGGTGAGGGCTTCAGAGTTAGAGGGATTTTCTCAATGTTCCTGTTTCACTCTCAGCTTCCAGCCTTTCCTCTGAATCTGCATCTCGAAGGGATCTATCTACACGCTTTTGCCTTTCCTCTTGCTTGTTACTTGATGCTTGCTAGCTTGGGAGTGGGGGCAAGAGGACTCTTAGTCATTCTGGTCCAGCCTCTCTTAGGCAAGCCTTGTATTCTTAGGCCTTGAGAGTGGGACTTTCTCAGACTTTCAGTCTCCCTGTGACAGACAAAATTTCTGCCTTGCATCTTTTGTGAGTCTTGAGAAGATGAGAGTCTCCTGACCCACTTGTAGTGTAGGAGCCCTCTAACTGTAATGGTATGGGATCCTGGGCCAAGATGTTTCCTTCCCCTCCTTATCCAGAAGTAGGAGTTGTTTGTTTATCCTTCCCTACTCCTACCCTGGAGGCAATAGGGCTTGCTCTCCCTACCCCAGTGGCTGTTATTTATAGGTAAGGAAGGGTCTGGGCAGGACTTTTACCTTTCTACAGTGGGAGCTTTCTGCCCTCCAACAGGCCTTCACCACCAAGAGAGACTCTCTCTGGTCTCTTGCTTTGTCTTAAATCTTTCTTATCAGTACCCAGTAGAGAGCATGGAGAAGAGGCTGAAATTGGGAGCAAACTCACTTTTTGTCTGAGGCTCCCAGGGGTTCTATACTCTCATGCTAGTCCACACTTGGCCTTTAGCAATTTATTAACAATTTTAGCTGACTTCTTAGCACCTTGTGTTGTACTTGATGTCTCTTCTTTTGTGCCTACAGCCTATCTGTCCGTGGTGGGGCCAGTCTTTCCCTGAATTTCAGGCTACTTGATTAGTCTGCAACCCTAGCTAGGGTGACCAACCATCCCAGATTGCCTGGGACTGAGAAGTTTCCCAGGACAGGAGACTTTCAGTACTAAACCCGGGAAAGTCCACTTGGTCACCCTAACCTCAGATCTCTGATAGGTTTAAGACAAGTTATTTTGTAATTTTTCTAGTTGTTAAGGTGAGACCGATGCTCCTAGATTTCTACATCTTCGGCAGAAGGCAAATTACTGAAATATTTATGCGTGTTGAATCTGAACAAAAATGGTTCTTGAGATAGTAAGAAGCCATATGGGGAAACATCTGTTTCTTACTAAGGCAGAGGGGTTCTTGTGAAATCTTCCCTAAAATAGAGAATAAGAAAAATAAGTTTAGTCTCTGCCATTCTTTTGTTTGTCAGGAGCAGACTTATCTGATTACTTAAATGAACTCTAGTTGAAGAGGTAGATTCACATCTGTTCTTTCCACAAACTCTATTCATCATTTAGCTAGCACCATATTTGGACTTTACTCCCCTTCAGGCAAGCATCTCCTATAGATTTTTGAGTGAAACTTAAAAAAAACTTTATGATCTTTTGTTGATGAGGAAGAAAGCTGAGTATAACAATAAGCTTTGTACAAGAAGAATATTGACCATCTCTGGGTAAATGTGTATGTGTGCATGCACGTGCATGTGGAACTTTGCTATCAAATGTCTGGGGACATATTTGATTTACATTGCTATGGGTGGTACATCTGGGTTTGGTGTTTTTGTTTCAGATAGCATGGGAGCCAGGAGTGTTTATGATCCCTATAGCCAGCATTAATGGTTATATGGTACACAGTTTCAAGGCAATTCTCTGTATTTTGTGTAATAAGGAAAGCTCTATCATTTTCTCAGTTACTCTTTTGAGTATCCTTGCGCATCCGGCAGAAATAAGTATGGCCTCTTGATGAGCTTGTAAGCTGTATAAGTGGTATCTTCCTATTAAATGTTCAAGATAGTTTGATTAGTATAGTAAAAACACAACTCATAAGACTAGGAACATATATAATCTCAACAGCTATGCGGTTTATATGGCTATAGATAGAATTATTATTATAGTAATAGCTACGACTTGCATGTTTATTATATGTCAGGCATTATTCTGAGAGTTTTACATTCATTAATGTATTGAATCCTCACACAGAAAAAATTCATAATGATAACTTCATAATTATGATGCCAGCTATTACTATCCACATATTACAGATTAGTAAAATGAGAAACAAAGAGGTTTAATAGTGTGTTCAAGATCATACTGATAGCAAGTGGTGGCATTGGGACTTGAGCCCATGCATTCTGTTTCCAGAGTTCTTTTAACCACTATGACAGCGGTCAAAGACACATAAAAACAAAAAAGAAAACAAACAAATAAAAGAACCATAAAATAAACCCAACTGAAGAAAAACAAACACAGATACAGAGAACAGAGTAGTGTTTACAAGAAAAGGGAAGGGGGAAAGGGTGAAATGAGTAAAAGGGGTCAACTGTATGGTGACAAATGGAAACTGAACTTTTGATCGTGAGCAAGCTGTAGTGTATACAGAAGTTCAAATGTAATTTTGTAAATATGAAACCTGTATTATAAACCAATGTTACCTCAATAATTTTTTTAACATCTTTATTGGAGTATAATTGCTTTACAGTGGTGTGTTAGTTTCTGCTTTACAACAAAGTGAATCAATTATACATATACATATGTTCCCATATCTCTTCCCTCTTGCGTCTCCCTCCCTCCCACACTCCCTATCCCACCCCTCTAGGTGGTCACAAACCACCTAGCTGATCTCCCTGTGCCATGCGGCTGCTTCCCACTAGCTATCCACCCTACGTTTGGTAGTGTATATATGTCCATGCCACTCTGTCACTTCGTCACAGCTTACCTTTCCCCCTCTCCATATCCTGAAGGCTATGCTCTAGTACGTCTGTGTTTTATTCCCATCCTACCCCTAGGCTCTTTATGCCATTTTTTAATAGATTCCATATATATGTGTTAGCATACGGTATTTGTTTTTCTCCTTCTGACTTACTTCACTCTGTATGACAGACTCCAGGTCCATCCACCTTACTACAAATAACTCAGCTTCGTTTCTTTTTATGGCTGAGTAATAGTCCATTGTATATATGTGCCACATCTTCTTGATCCATTCATCTGTTGATGGACACTTAGGTTGCTTCCATGTCCTGGCTCTTGTAAATAGAGCTGCAGTGAACATTTTGGTACATGGCTGTTTTTGAATTATGGTTTTCTCAGGGTATATGCCCAGTAGTGAGATTGCTGGGTCATATGGTAGTTCTATTTGTAGTTTTTTAAGGAACCTCCATACTGTTCTCCATAGTGGCTGTATCAATTTACATTCCGACCAACAGTGCGAGAGGGTTCCCTTTTCTCCACACCCTCTCCAGCATTTATTGTTTCTAGATTTTTTGATGATGGCCATTCTGACCGGTGTGAGATGATATCTCATTGTAGTTTTGATTTGCATTTCTCTAATGATTAATGATGTTGAGCATTCTTTCATGTGTTTGTTGACAATCTGTATCTCTTCTTTGGAGAAATGTCTATTTGGTTCTTCTGCCCATTTTTGGATTGGGTTGTTTGTTTTTTTTGTTATTGAGTTGTATGAGTTGCTTATAAATTTTGGAGATTAATTCTTTGTCAGTTGCTTCATTTGCAACTATTTTCTCCCATTCTAAGCGTTGTCTTTTGGTCTTGTTTATGGTATCCTTTGCTGTGCAAAAGCTTTTAAGTTTCATTAGATCCCATTTGTTTATTTTTGTTTTTATTTCCATTTTTCTAGGAGATGGGTCAAAAAGGATCTTGCTGTGATTTATGTCATAGAGTGTTCTGCCTATGTTTTCCTCTAAGAGTTTGATAGTGTCTGGCCTTACATTTAGGTCTTTAACCCATTTTGAGTTTATTTTTGTGTGTGGTGTTAGGGAGTGTTCTAATTTCATACTTTTACAGGTAGCTGTCCAATTTTCCCAGCACCACTTATTGAAGAGGCTGTCTTTTCTCCACTGTATATTCTTGCCTCCTTATCAAAGATAAGGTGACCATATGTGTGGGTTTATCTCTGGGCTTTCTATCCTGTTCCATTGATCTGTATTTCTGTTTTTGTGCCAGTCCCATACTGTCTTGATTACCGTAGCTTTGTAGTATAGTCTGAAGTCAGGGAGCATGATTCCTCCAGCTCCATTTTTCGTTCTCAAGATTGCTTTGGCTATTCGGGGTCTTTTGTGTTTCCATACAAATTGTGAATTTTTTTGTTCTAGTTCTGTAAAAAATGCCAGTGGTAGTTCGATAGGGATTGCATTGAATATGTAGATTGCTTTGGGTAGTAGAGCCATTTTCACAATGTTGATTCTTCCAATCCAAGAACATGGTATATCTCTCCATCTATTTGCATCATATTTAATTTCTTTTATCAGTGTCTTATAATTTTCTGCATACAGGTCTTTTGTCTCCTTAGGTCGGTTTATTCCTAGATATTTTATTCTTTTTGTTGCAGTGGTAAATGGGAGTGTTTTCTTAATTTCACTCTCAGATTTTTCATCATTAGTGTATAAGAATGCCAGAGATTTCTGTGCATTACTTTTGTATCCTGCTACTTTACCAAATTCATTGATTAGCTCTAGTAGTTTTTGGTAGCATCTTTTGGATTCTCTATGTATAGTATCATGTCATCTGCAAACAGTGACAGCTTTACTTCTTTTCCAATTTGGATTCCTTTTATTCCTTTTTCTTCTCTGATTGCTGTGGCTAGAACTTCCAAAACTATGTTGAATAAGAGTGGTGAGAGTGGGCAGCCTTGTCTTGTTCCTGATCTTAGTGGAAATGGTTTCAGTTTTTCACCATTGAGAACGATGTTGGCTGTGGGTTTGTCATATGTGGCCTTTATTATGTTGAGGAAAGCTCCTTCTATGCCTACTTTCCACAGGGTTTTTATCATAAATGGGTGTTGAATTTTGTCAAAAGCTTTCTCTGCATCTGTTGAGATGATCATATGGTTTTTACCCTTCAGTTTGTTGATATGGTGTATCACATTGATTGATTTGCATATGTTGAAGAATCCTTGAATTCCTGGAATAAACCCCACTTGATCATGTTGTAGGATCCTTTTAATGTGCTGTTGGATTCTGTTTGCTAGTATTTTGTTGAGGATTTTTGCACCTATGTTCATCAGTGATATTGGCCTGTAGTTTTCTTTCTTTCTGACATCTTTGTCTGGTTTTGGTATCAGGTTGATGGTGGCCTCATAGAATGAGTTTGGAAGTGTTCTTCCCTCTGCTATCTTTTGGAAGAGTTTGAGAAGGATAGGTGTTAGCTCTTCTGTAAATGTTTGATAGAATTCGCTTGTGAAGCCATCTGGTCCTGGGCTTTTGCTTGTTGGAAGATTTTTAATCACAGTTTCAATTTCAGTGCTTGTGATTGGTGTGTTCATATTTTCTGTTCCTTCCTGGTTCAGTCTCAGCAGGTTGTGCATTTCTAAGAATTTGTCCATTTCTTCCAGGTTGTCCATTTTATTGGCATATAGTTGCTTGTAGTACTCTCTCATAATCTTTTGTATTTCTGCAGTGTCGGTTGTTACTTCTCCTTTTTCATTTCTAATTCTATTGATTTGAGTCTTCTCCCTTTTTTTCTTGATGAGTCTGGCTAATGGTTTATCAATTTTGTTTATCTTCTCAAAGAACCAGCTTTTAGTTTTATTGATCTTTGCTATTGTTTCCTTCATTTCTTTTTCATTTATTTCTGATCTGGTCTTTATGATTTCTTTCCTTTTGTTAAGTTTGGGGTTTTTTTCTTCTTCTTTCTCTCATTGCTTCAGGTGCAAGGTTTGGTTGTTTATTCGAGATGTTTCCTGTTTCTTAAGGTAGGATTGTATTGCCATAAACTTCCCTCTTAGAACTGCTTTTGCTGCATCCCATAAGTTTTGGGTCGTCGTGTCTCCATTGTCATTTGTTTCTAGGTATTTTTTGATTTCCTCTTTGATTTCTTTAGTGATCACTTTGTTATTATGCAGTGTATTGTTTAGCTTCCATGTGTTTGTATTTTTTACATATTTTTTCCTGTAATTGATATCTAGTCTCATAGTATTGTGGTTGGAAAAGATACTTGATACGATTTCAGTTTTCTTAAATTTACCAAGGCTAGATTTGTGACCCAAGATATGATCTATCCTGGAGAATGTTCCATGAGCACTTGAGAATAATGTGTATTCTGTTGTTTATGGATGGAATGTCCTATTAATATCAATTAAGTCCATCTTGTTTAATGTATCATTTAAAACTTGTGTTTCCTTACTCATTTTCATTTTGGATGATCTGTCCATTGGTGAAAGTGGGGTGTTAAAGTCCCCTACTATGATTGTGTTAGTGTCTTTTTCCCCTTTTATGGCTTTTAGCATTTGCCTTATGTATTGAAGTGCTCCTATGTTGGGTGCATAAATATTTACAATTGTTATATCTTCTTCTTGGATCGATCCCTTGATCATTATGTAGTGTCCTTCTTTGTCTCTTGTAATAGTCTTTATTTTAATGTCTATTTTGTCTGATATGAGAATTGCTACTCCAGTTTTCTTTTGATTTCCATTTGCATGGAATATCTTTTTCCATCCCCTCACTTTCAGTCTGTATGTGTCCCTAGGTCTGAAGTGGGTCTCTTGTAGACAGCATATATATGGGTTTTATTTTTGTATCCATTCAGCCAGTCTGTGTCTTTTGGTGGGAGCATTTAATCCATTTACATTTAAGGTAATTAGCGATATGTATGTTCCTATTTCCATTTACTTGTTTCGGGTTTGTTCTTGTAGTTCTTTTCCTTCTCTGTGTTTCTTGCCTAGAGAAGTTCCTTTAGCATTTGTTGTAAAGCTGGTTTGGTTTTGCTGAACTCTCTCAGCTTTTGCTTGTCCGTAAAGGTTTTAACTTCTCCATCAAATCTGAAGGAGATCCTTGCTGGGTAGAGTAATCTTGTTTGTAGGTTACCTCAATAATTTTTAAAATTATTTTTTAAAAAGACACAGAAGAGTTAAACATTTCAACCTGCCGGAAGGTTGGGAGGAGTTGGGAGTTGTGTATATGTGATAAAGGGCTTTTAAATAACATTTTGATTTTAGGTTACATACCAAACAAAGATGTGCAGAAAACTAAAAGAGGACATGCTAAGTAAGGAAAAGGATTCAGCAAATTTTACAGTGGTGCCTTGAACTTACAAGTCAGTGGAATATGAGTTACACAGACCAGTGTGATCAAATATTTGGTGGAAACTTCCTGTTTTGCAGATAACCTGGTAATGGTGGAAATGTGGAAAAAACAACTTGCAGGAAGATTGCTACTTCTATGTCAAGTATTTTCTGTATAAAATAATTGAATACTTTCAGTTTCAAAATTGAAGATTACTCAGAAGCTACTTGCCATATAGAAAAAAATTGAGGCTGAAAAATTTTATCAGTACCATTTATGATAAAGTGAGAATAAAATGAATGAATGGTATGTATAAAGAACTTTGGTTTGAAAGTGGCAAGGACATCATCAACTCATAGGAAACACAGTAAGGTTCACAAATGACTAGAAAACCCTGCAATCTTCCAAACCATTTCTTGTAATCCAGAGGGCACATAGAGTAGGGCAGTCAATACGTATATCCACAACTTTTGCTGAGTCTGTAGCAGGGACTCTGACTTTCTTGCAAGAGTAGGATGCTTTGAGGACTTATGATTGGTTTTCAAACCAAGTGATTATTATAACAAAGAATAGTTTAAAACTATGGATGGGATGAAGTCTTAAGCTAGCCTGACAGTAATCACTGATATCCTCTTTATACCTACAGGGTGAGCTAGATGACTTTATATAGCTCTTAAGTGGCACTCATTTATATATGAACCTGATATTCTCACAAAGGCAAAAATGATTGTATTTGCATCTTTTCCTCTTTGAAGTAGGAAGTTCCCCCTTCTTTTCACTTAGGGAAAAAAGCAGTAATTTTTTATATTGTACACTTTTTCTTGTTAAAAGTTTGATAGTTGTTTTTGTTAGTTTTGTAGGAATTTAATTTTGTGAGCTAATTACACTAGGAACTAAAGTTCAGGAATTTACGTCTCACAACTTTATTAACTTTTTACACTTTCTACTTTAGAAATTGATTTTAAATGAGGGTGGCAGGATGATGGTGGGTAAGATTAGTGCAGTGGCATTTGACATATATGACTGAATGGAAGAAGGACAGTCAGTAATCTCACTGTGCATTCAAATATAAACATATAATGATTACACTGTGTAATCATCACTGACATCAAGAAGTAGAAAGTTGCCAGCATTCCAGGAAATTTCTGCATGTTGCTTCCAAATTACAGCTCTTCTCCTCCCCACCGGTGACCACTATCCTGTCCTGTGTAGTAATTCCTTTTTTCTATACCAGTGGTTCTCATAGTATGGTCTGGCATCAGCATCATCTGGGAATTAGTTAGAAATGCAAATTCTTGGGCCCTTCCCCAGACCTAATACACTTATACATTTTTTTGTAGGATGCATATTTATATGATTAAAGTATAAAGCATTGGTTCTCAAACTTTAGCATATATCAGAAAAACCTGGGTGGCCTATTAAGACACAGATCCTGAGCCCTACATCTAGAGTTTCTGATGATCTCTTTCTGTTGTCTGCTTTATTCACTAATTTTAATTTTCCCATATCCTGGGTATATTTGACTCTGTGCTAGTCATTGCACTTGAAAGGTTATTTTGTAAGAATAATTGTGAGGCCTATAATGAAAATACTTTGCTCCAAAGACTATTTGCATTTACTTCTGCCAGGCACCCAGAGGCACTACCAGTCTGGGACCACCTGTTCAAAGTTTGCTATTTCCTAGAATACTCAAGGGATTGTTATTCTGTTTTAATTCTCCTCAGGTTATTCCAATTCTTGTTCACCTTCACTCTGAGATCCTGGAACCCAGATTTTTTTAGGGGAAGGTCTACTGTCAGACTCCCCAACTTGCATAGACCCAGAGTTTTGTTTTCTGTCCCCTTCTGCACCCTGAAAGGCCATCAGAATGGAGTTTCTAATTTTCTGGGATTAGCTTCAGGCGTGTCTACTTCTCTAGATTCTTGACTTCTCTTTTTGCTGATAATTCCTTACTATTTTATAATCTCTTTGATGCTTTTAAAAAGATTTTAAAAAATATATCGTATCCAGTTTTTTAGTTGTTTTCAGCTGTAGGCCTGATGTGAACAACCTAAACGACCATTAGCAGAAACGGGAAATCTGCAAAATACATTATTAATGCACAGCAGGTTTTCAAAATACTGTGGTTTTTCAAAACATTAAAAATACATGGATGTTGATATCCTTAAAAAAAAACACCTTCTGTTTTTAGCTTATACCTTTATCCAGACATGGGACACACAAGATGATTTTGAAACAGAAACTCTCCTTGTGAAAAGATTCCCAGGTTGCATATTTATGACATTTAATCACTCCAAAATGTTCTGATTTTTACTAGTGGGTTCCCAGGAATGTTTCCCACAATTTCAGAAAGCCTCACAAAATGCAGAGATCTGCCTAGTACAGGATCCATTTCACAGTTTGTGGCACTTTCTATGAGGTTTAGTTTTTCCATAGCTTTCACAGTCTGGAGACATGAAATTTAGGAAGCATAAATGGTTTACACTCTTATCCCTATTAAGGTTTCTGTCTGGGATAGCACATGGAATGCCCCAAACTTTATTTACTGTCAAGTTCTAAGCATTTGATGGATATTTTAACCACCTCTCTCCCCCGCCCCCAAAGTATATCACATCCCCTTTTTTTCCTATGTCAGGTTGATCCCTTGAAGTAGGCAAGATTCTCAAAGAGGAAATACCCCTTCCCAACTTGTTCCTGACAAGTCAGGAAACATTCTTTCTGGGTAAGGATGAGTCTGTTATATTTATCTTTAGGTATCTTTTGAAGGGGATTGGAAATAGAAATACACTAATCCTGCATTTGACCATTTGGAAGGTAAACTGGTAGGCATTTTAGAGGTCAGAGGTTGTTAGAATTTGGTGAGATGCTTCATCTTGAGTACTCTAATTAGTGCTTAACAATTGGGATTTATAACAATCCCTGTCGGCTAGGCTTGGGGTAGGAATGCACACCCTCTGACAGCTATTTCTAGAGAATTTTAAGGATGTTTGACAGTCCCTTGATGACGTCAGGATTCCCTGAAAGGGGGAAGTGTTGGTTGTGGTAAGAGCCCATGACCCCTGGAAGCTTGTGGGTCAGGATCAATGTCAGGATTTAACCCTGGTGGTAGCAAGAACTAGCTTACCTCAGCTGAAGGCCATAACTCAGCTACTTAGAGCAGGGATGCCCTAAGGTGGTACGTACAGCAGGTGCTGCTTCCCAGTGCCTTTCTTTTCTCCCCCTGAGATGTGCCCTGAGTCTGCGGGTTTATGGGACTAATGCAGGATGGGGGTCCCGCCGATTAGAGGGGCACTGAGTCTCCTCAGTCTGCTTTTTTTTTTTTTTTAATCAGTTTAGAGGGTGGTGTCATTGATAGGTAAACCAGTAAATCTGTACTCTAGCTACCTTGTTACTGGACCTAAAGCTCATGTTTTGAATACAGACCTTCAAACTGAAACACAGAATGAAGGAACTCTCCAGTTCAGAGCTACAAATAACAAGGGACCTTTCCGTAGGGCTTTTTGCAGCCACAGACTTTTTAATTTACAAGTCGTGACCCACCACAGTCCACCCCTTAGTTGACAACTTTTGTCTAGACCAATATGATGACTCCAGACCAACATGATGCCATCATTATTTTCATGTATCTCATCACTTAAAAATGGAAATATTTAGTTCACAAATAATAAACTTCCTTAATATAAATTCCCACTTTATCACAAGGTATGGAAAACCAGGACCAAATGAAATTCACTCAGCTCAGCCACTTCCTTATGGATATATCTTATTGAATCCCATGTGTTTGGGGAATTGTCTGGGATATAGGTATTTTTCCTTTTTAATAGCACATGGTCCTCCTTCCTAGCTAGAATATAATGTTAAGGACATGTAGTTTTAGACCACTGTATATCTTATGACTACCATTTCTTCAGCATTACTGTTGCATATATATAGTAGCTGTATCACAGATCTCTGAGTTGCTTTGTCAATCTAAACTTTGTAAATTATAAATTCTGTCCCAGATCCCAATAAGGATTTTAGGGAGCCATTTAGTGGCTCCCAGTGCGGGTCTTGTTAGTCCCAAGTAGCAGCAACTACTGTATTATTATTCATGCAGCCATTGGATTGGTCCTCATATCCAATAGGTAGGAGAATTAGGAGTGGGTGTACACTTTTTTGCCAAAACCCAGAGTCCAATTTTTTGTACTTAATATGGATGTTACAGGATAAGATCTTTATGAACATCCTTGATGTCACAAGTACTGGTGCCTGTTCCCTTCAGCTCAGACTCAAGAGAAGCATATATAGATAGGATTGGGGACTGTGCTTAGGACAGGGACAGCAGGGTCCAGGAATGTCTCAGGGTTTGGGGAATGGGTCATTTCTCTGACAGCTCCAGTTAAATGGCCAGCTACAGTTAACCCTGTTCCAGCTGATAGAGATTTCATAAGTTTAATGTGCTCCCATCCCCACATGTATCTTCTCTTACAACTGCAATAGGGCCTCCATTATCACTTTTAAATTTAGCCTTTGCATAAACTATCCAGGTTCTGAAATTTGCCTGTTTTTTTACTTGGTACCATAATTTCGCATCCTTTAATTGTTCTGGAATGAAGTATGCATCTTCACAGTTGAGATCTGTATTATTCTATATATGCAGCCTCTAGACTAATTAGATAACCTGGCATATGGCCAAATATATGCAATTTAGTCTTTTCTTGAGAAAAGCCAATTATTACAGGTGTTCTGAATTACTTGAAATGTCTAGTGTGATCATTCCTTCAAGATAGAACTGCTGTTATAACCAGTGCTGTTGTATTATACTAGAATGAGGACCTCTAACTTATTGGCTATAACCTTATTTATACTGGTATTATAGCCAGACCTTCTAGAATTTATCTTCACTATCTTCAATGCGGGTACCAGATATCTCTTTGAATTTCTTTCCAAGTTTCCATGCAGAGTTAGCTCCAGCTAACAGTTGTATGTGTTGGCATTGAAATTTGGGGCAACACTGGGTAAGAGCTCCTAGCCCAAGAGCCCCTGGAGGAGACCCCTGTACTTATTCATTTTACTGGGAACTAATACCTGGAATAGTACAATAAATCAATAAATATTTTTGTCCTACTGCACATCTTTGTCTTACTACAGTGAAGTCTTCATTGAGAAGACTTTCAAATGAGAGTGATTTCAAGAACCCTAGCCAGTAAAACCAGTGTTCTCAAGGGAGGGGATGGTCCTCTCATTGGGTTTGGTGGTAGCTCAGTCGATTTCTTCCCTTGCATCCTTCCAAGCTTTTTCTGAGTAGAAATGGTAGAAATTGTTATAGAAGAAATGGTAAAATCATCTGAACAGTAGATCCAAGTCAGCTAGATGCTTTCTATAGCTGTCCAAAGTCATCATTTGGTCAACCTAGGGTGACCTTGATTGGTAGCTAAAGGTTCTTTTTTTGTATGGGGAGAAGAGGAGAAGATGGGGCAGAGATAGTAATTATGTCTTTCCTTTCTTTATTACCCATTCAGTGTTTCCAGACCTGTCCGTTGTTATGTCTGTTAGCCTATAGACTCCTGCAGAGGTCCCTGTGGCTTGGTTTCCATGGAACATTTGTGTCTCAACCACACCCCACGCTATGTACCTACTAATCTGTTAGCTGTACATAAAGCCTCCTGTTCCCAAGTGTTCCCAATGAGGAAAGTGTCCTAGTCTGAGGACATTGGCCTCCCCACTCGGGCATTTGTTTCAGGACTGTCTGAAGTTTGGGTATTAGGGTTGAAGAGCAGACAGTAAGGTTGGCAATCACTATTAGTTTTCTTGGTATTTCCTTACCATAACATTTATGGATTGCCCATCAATTTGGGCTTTTTGTACCCTATCTTTTAGTAGCCAGACCAGTAGGTCTTTCTACTGAGAACTTCTTTACATTTCCCCCCATTTTGCTTTGGTTATTTTGGGAACTGAAACTCCCAGAAGTCTCCTTAAGCCATCTTTTCCAAAACTGTGTATAAGAGAGACTGCTAGTTAACTACCTCTTTATTCTTTTCTTCTTCTTTATTAACAGAATCCTGATTTGCATGGAGGTGGCAATGTTCTTAGGTAAAAAGCTACATTGTCCAACCTCCACTACTGATAAGGATGACAGTGTGACACAGTTCTTGTCAATGAGGTGTAATGAAAGGTGTAGAAGAGTTTCTAGTAAAGCCCCTTAAAAGGGGATAGCCTCAGGGCTATGCCCTTTTGCCCTAGTTTCTTCCCTTTCTTTCTACCTGCACCTTAGAGGAGATGGTGGACATAGAATAAACATCTAGCAACAAGATGATTATGGGAGGAAAGACAAGAGAATAGCTTGGGTCACATGTGAAAAGGCTGAGTTAACAGGCAGACAAGCCCTATGTGTGAACTCAGACAGACTCCATAATTTTTCCACACTACCACTACCCCTGCCACCTTAGGGCTGGGAAAAAGAAATTTCCTGTGTCGCAACACATCCATACTGCTCACATATCTCTAGCACTGTTGGCAGTAGGACTGTGCTGCCATAATTTACTCTCACTATCAGACCTAGACTTTGTTTTGCATCTAAATCCATTAAAAATAATTATTTGGCCGCTTAACCCTAAGTTCAGAAGTTAACATTTCTTATTAATGGGAGGTCTAAGATCCTCCAGTGGAGTGGTGGCACACAATTTGAAAAGTTCAGAAGACAGCAAGTTAGACAATTTTGACAATTAGATTTTTTTAAAAATTAATACCCACAGGTACTGGTTTTTAAAATAGTAGTGATATAAATATACCATGAGGTGGTTTTACAACACATTACCAGTTTAAATGTATATGTTCATATTTTAAGTTTTGTGGAAGTGAATTACTTTCTTTTTAGATTCCTATTTATTTTCAACCAGCTATTTCTGTTTTGTATTATTTGTAATAGTGTAACACTGGAACAGATTTAAGATCTCCAAATGTAAAGGGTTATTGTGACAACTTATAAAGTTCCAAGAAAATTTGTGCATTAAGAATAGTGGGCTTCCCTGGTGGCGCAGTGGTTGAAAGTCTGTCTGCCGTTGCAGGGGACACGGGTTCATGCCCCGGTCCAGGAAGATCCCACATGCCGCGGAGCGGCTGGGCCCGTGAGCCATGGCCACTGAGCCTGCGCGTCCGGAGCCTGTGCTCCGCAACGGGAGAGCCCACCGCAGTGAGAGGCCCGCATACCACACACACACACACACACACACACACACACACGCACACACACACACAAAGAAGTTACAAAATTGTATCTGTAAATGTCTCAGTTTATAGGAAGGTAATTTCTATGTGTACATATATATTCTCTAGAAGGCTTTTATATCAAGCTGTTATTTTCTTTCTAGATAAATGGGATAATAGCTTTTTAGTGTTCTTTTTTCTTTAATTTTTCTGTAATGAGTTAACATTTTTCATAAGAAAAATTTTTTTAAGATTAAAAAACTTCCTCATGATGGTTAGTTAACAAGAGAAGCAGAAGAGTGTTGCTGATAAATGAATATCAGGAAGAAGTCAGGAACTGCAGGAACCAAGGGGCACTTACTTTTGTTGCTGAGACACCATCATAGGTGCTGGATGACTCAGATTACTGCAGCTCAAGAACTGCTCCTGATCTGAATGGCGATGAGATGAGCCCTGGCTGTAATGCCAGAGATGCTCTTTCTTGTCTGCTTTTACTTCTTACTTCCTCATGTTACCTTCCCCCATCCCATGGTAACATGTCTCTGTGATCCTTGAAAACTGTACTTTCACTTATTCAATATAACACTAGAATCCAGGTTATATGCCAAACCTGTAAGTAATGCTGAGGATCTACCAGCGAGCCAAACAGACCTTCGTGGAATTACTGTCCACAGGTAGAGATAGATGCTAATCAGATCATACAGATGTATAGATTGGGACAGAATGGGATAAGAACTATGGAAGAAAAGAATTGGCTGCTAGGAAGTAGAGTTACTGGGCAAGAGGGGAGACCCACAGTATATTATGCACTCAGTATGCCAATCACAGAACTCGATTTAAGCTAAGAACTGTAGGAGAGGCAAGAGTCAGGTAAGTGGCGATTGTGGAGGGGGGAAGAAGAATTTTAGAGGGAGGAAACAGCACGTGTGAATGCCCTGAGCAGCAGTGAGCCTCGTAGGCCTAAGGAAGTGAAAGGATGGTGGCCAGAGCATAGAAAGTAAAGAGAATGGCTCGTGATGAGCATGCAGAGGTAAGTAGAGGCCAAATCACAAAGGGCTTTGTAAAGCATGACAGAATTTTATCTTTTTTCCTAAGCAAGAAAGTCATTGAAAGATTTTGAATTGAAAAATACATTAATCAGGTTAGTTTTCATACTGGCTGTGGTATGGCAAATGGCTTGGAGGAAGACACAAGAATGGGATTAGAAAAAACAGGAGGTAACTGATAAATTGTAAATGTCACAGTGGTCTGTTAAGAGCCAGTCACAGTTATATTGCTATGCTAGTTAAATGAGACAGTATTCAGAAGCAATTGTAGGTGCTAGCCCAGAATTTGTAAGCTTAGCTAGCTATTACAGTTAGCAGTCTCTGCTTTTGAATTGGCTGCCCATCTTCACTCTTCTCTGTAATGGTCCCCATGTTTGCCATAGATAAACTGTTGAGCAGTGGCCATGACTGAGTTATAAAGTAAACTTTCTGCTTTGCCCAAAGAATTGAAGCCAGAGTTATAAAAAGGATTGAAGAAATAATGAGTGCTTACTATTGTACCAGGCACTGGCATATGGAGTGAGTAAAAACAGAGTTCCTACCCTCATGGAACTAATTAAATAGACTGGGGAGAATGTTAAATCTTGCAGATGTAATTACAGACTGTGAGATGACCATGTCTACTTGGCTTGTCAGCCAATAAACAAAATCTTAAGTTATAGTCTTCATGGATCCCAGACGGAGGGCTACCTGGTATGATTGTGCAATTGGGGTATTACACAAAGATGCCTGACCAAGGAAGTTAGTGGGGACTAAAGCTCTGTCTGAATTTCCCTTGCCAAGCCATGCCCTTGTGCAAGGCTACATCTTTACAAAGGAAGGGTATGTTTTTCTTTGTACTAAGGTGTCAGTAGCATCTTTTCCTCTGATATTAGAAGGGAATTCCCTATTCTCAAAATTGAATGGGAGGCTCTACCTTGTAAATGTGTAGCTGACTTGAGCACAGAAATGTATCTGAGGTGAATGTAAAAGACATGAGTGGGTATAATTGTAGACTTAGAAAAAATGGAAAAAAAAAAACTGGAAAATGAAAAGGCCTAGGACATTGATGTTTTTAGGGCATAAATTTTAGAAAAATGGATCCTAGGTCTGCAGGAATTAGAGCAATATTAAAGACCTAAAACAAAGTAGATAAAGAGAACCCAGTGGTGGGACAGTGGAGGAAAGAGCTGGACTGTGCATTACAGGAGTAGTTATACTGGGTTGAGTGAACTTGTAGGCATCACGTTGGGAAAAGCTGTGGTGGAGGAAAAAGGGATCCATGTATAAAATTATGTATTTCTGTATCCTGAGCCCAGCTAATTGAACAAATCTTTACTCCCAAATTTTAATATGTCAGACTTCATTCTGAAATCATGGACTCTGTTTGTAGAAATGGTCTTGCTTCTGTGAAGAATCTTTTTTTTTTTTAACATCTTTATTGGAGTATAATTGCTTTACAATGCTGGGAAGAAGCTTGTCAGAATAAATCGAGAAACAAAAAGCAGAGAACAAGGAGACTGGTACCTTGAAGTCATGTCTCTTCCCAACAGTTGTTTCATATTGGACAACTGGAGCAGACCTCTCTGAGCCTTAGTATTTCATCTGAAAATTAGAGGCTGCTTTCCTTGGTGGGTTATGAAACTTGAAAGATATTGAGGAAAAAACTCTGTAAACTGTGAGGCAATAAGAATGGTAAGTTTTTCATTAAATGCTGAGTGTCAGTGGCCTGACTCTGCTCTGGGTTTAGTTGGCTGGGTCAGCAGAATCTCTACCTTGGAACAGTCTCTTTCTGAGTGGAGGTCTGGGCTGATTTCTGGCAGCACCAAGGGCTTTGACTACACTCTAGCACTGATAATTGAAAAAATTTTAGTCGTACAGATTCAAGACAATAAGTTTCCTAACTCAGGTTATGTTATGGGCACAGGACATATGTCTTCTAATGGAATCTGTGGTCAGTTAGGATCTTCTCTCCTTTTGATGAGGCCCATAAAATCGAGGTAACTGTCACACACCAGCACCAACCATAACAGAAGCATTGGAGAGCTCTGTCCCCCTCGGCTGCTGGTTTGTTGGACGTCTGCAGCCTGCACAGGACTGGTCCACTGCTCCTCAGGCTCAGTCCCTCACTTGCCTTCTTTCTCTTGACAGATATTTTATGGATCATAGAAAAGAGTGGGAAGATAAGTAAAAGTATCTATCAGCTTTTTTTTCCTCTTGTGGTCATTGCTGAAACAATAGTAGCCAAAATTAAGTTTAATCCCTGTGTAACTTCTGACTAGAGCAAGAACCCTAAAAATAAAAGGCAATTCAATGTGTCCCACATTTATAGGAAGATTGCCTTCCCCACTTTCTAAGTTGCTGAGACAGAAGTACAATGTTCGATTCATGCCCATCTGAAAGGATGTTGAAGTTCAGTTTGTGTGAGGACACTGGATTGGACACTAGAAGGTCAGCAGATTGGCAAGGTGGTCCAGGTGATAGGAAGATGTGTCATCCATATTGAACATGTGCAGCAGGAGAAGGCTTATGTCCGTGTTGGTATTCACCCCAGCGAGGTGGTTATCGCTAGGACAAAACTGAACTAAAACTGCAAAAAGACCCTTGAACATAAAGCCAAATGTCACCCAATAAGGAAGTAAAAGGACAACTATAAGGAAGAAACAATTGAAGTGATGCAGAAATAAAATAATCTTATCTACGACTTCCATTAAGAAATGCTAAAATTAGTATGTATATATATCGATCAACAGATAGATTTGTTTCATATAATTCATTTATGTACCTAAATATAAATATATATTCATGTGTGTATATTCATAAACATATGTCTAATATCTTTATGAAGACCCATGGGGAGATTTCCTTATCTCCACATTAAAAATAATTTTGCTTCTCATGAATGACAGATTTGTCTAATTTTTGGAGACCCTGATCTTGTAACAGATCAAGTTCCTCATTTTCATGGAGTGTTCTGATGCCCAGAGCACACATACGACAGAAAAATGGGCAAAAGGTTTTAACGGACCACATATATACACAAGAAAGTTATAAAAAATGGCTCTTAAAACATATAAAAAGATATCTAGCCTTACTCAAAGAAATGCAAAGTAAAATTACAATGAAATACTATTTCTCATCTATCAGATTAGGGAAAGTTGGATAATATGATACCCCTTGAGCATTTAGCTCTGGTGACCAGAGGGGAGTGTGCTGCAGGGCCCCGTAGGATGTCTCCTACATAAGGCCACTTCTCCAAGATCAAGGAAATGTAACTGACCTACCTAATACATAGAAATAAACATAGAGAATTAGGCAAAATGAGGAGATAGAGAAATATGTTTCAAACAAGATAAAACCCTGGAAAAAGAACTAAGTGAAGTAAAGATACCCAATAAGAGTTCAACATAATGATCATAAAGATAATCACCAAACTTAAGAGAAGAATAGATAGACACAGGATTTTAATAAAAGAGTTAGAAAATATAAATAAGAACCAAACACAGCTGAAGAATACAATAACTGAAATTAAAAATACACTAGAGGGACTTCCCTGGTGGCACAGTGGTTAAGAATCTGCCTACCAATGCAGGGGACATGGGTTCAAGCCCTGGTCTGGGAAGATCCCACATGCCTCGGAGCAACTGAGCCCGTGAGCCACAAGTACTGAGGCTGCACTCTAGAACCTGCGTGCCACGACTGCGGAACCTGTGTGCCACAACTGCTGAAGCCCACGCGCCTAGAGCCCGTGCTCCACAACAAGAGAAGCCACCGCAATGAGAAGCCTGCGCACTGCAACGAAGAGTAGCCCCCACTCACCACAACTAGAGAAAGCCTGGATGCAGCAACGAAGACCCAATGCAGCCAAAAATAAGTAAATAAATAAATAAATAAAAATACACTAGAAGGAATCAACAATAGATAAAATGATACAGAGGAATGGATCAGCAAACTGGAAGGCAGAATAGTGGATATCACCCAACCTGAACAGAAGAAAGAAAAAATCCAATGAGATATCACATCACATCTGTAAGAAGGGCTATTATCAAAAAGACAAGTGTTGATGAAGATGTGGAGAAAAGAGAACACTAATGCACTGTTGGTGGGAATGAAAATTGGTGTAGCCACTATGGAAAACAGTATGGAGTTTCCTCAAAAAATTAAAAATAGATTTACCATATGTTTCAGCAATTCCTGGATATTTATCTGAAGAAAATTAAAATGAAAACTAATTTGAAAAGATACATGCACTCCAATGTTCATAGCAACACTATTTACAATAGCCAAAACATGGAAGCTTTTTATTTTATACATAGTAGTTTCTACAACTTAATCCCCTGCCCCATCTTGCCCCTCCCCCTACTGGTAACCACTAGTTTTTTCTCTGTATCTGTGAGTCTGCTTCTTTTTTGTTTAATTCACTAGTTTATTTTTTAGATTCTACATATAAGTGATATCATTCAGTGTTTGTCTTTCTCTGACTTACTTCACTTTGCATAATATTATCCATGTCCATCCATGTTGATTTCATTCTTTTTTATAGCTGGGTAATACCTATATATATATATATATATGTAATCCATTCATCTGTTGATGAAAACTTGGGATGCTTCCACATCTTGACTATTGTATATAATGCTGCTATGAACATTGGGGTGCATGTATCTTTTTGAATTAGTGTTCTTGTTTTTTTCAGATATATACCCAGGAGTGGAATTGTTGGGTCATATGGTAGTTGTATTTTTAGTTTTTTGAGAAACCTCCATACTGTTTTCCACAGTGGCTGCAACAATTTATATTCCCAAAAACAGTGTAGGAGGCTTCCCTTTTCTCCACATCCTCTCCAATATTCATTATTTGTGTTCTTTCTGATGATAGCCATTCTGACAGGTGTGAGGTGAATATCTCATTGTGGTTTTGATTTGCATTTCCCTGATTATTAGTGATGTCGAGCATCTTTTCATGCGCCTATTGGCCATCTGCATTTCCTCTTCAGAAAAAATGTCTATTCAGCTCTTCTGTCCATTTTTTAATTGGGTTGTTTGTTTTATGTTGAGTTGTATGAGCTATTTATATATTTTGGATGTTAACTCCTTATCAGTCATATCATTTGCAAATATTTTCTCCATTCAGTAGGTTGTCTTTTCATTTGTCAATGGTTTCTGCTATGCAAAAGCTTTTAAGTTTAATTAGATCCCATTTGTTCATTTTTGCTTTTAGTTCCTTTGCTTTAGGAGACAGATCCAAAAAAAATATTGCTGCAATTTATGTTAAAGAGTGTCTTGCCTATGTTTTCCTCTAGGAGTTTTATGGTTTCCGGTCTCACATTTAGGTCTTTAATCCGTTTTGAGTTTATTTTTGTGTATAGTGCTAAGATAATGTTCTAACTTCATTATTTTACATGTAGCTATCCAGTTTTCCTACCACCACTTATTGAAGAGACTGTGTTTTCTCCATTGTATATTCTTGCCTCCTTTGTTGTAGAGTAATTGACCATGAGTATGTGTGCTTATTTCTGGGCTTTCTGTCCTGTTCCATTGATCTGCGTGTCCATTTTTGTGACAGTACCATACTGTTTTGATTACTGTAGCTTTGTAGTATAATCTGAAGTCAGGAGCATGATTCCTCCAGTTCTGTTCTTTCTCAAGATTGTTTTGGCTATTCAGGGTCTTTTGTATTTCCATACAAATTTTAAAATTTTTTGTTCTAGTTCTGTGAAAAATGCCATTGGCATTTTGATAGAAATTGCATTGAATCTATACATTGCCTTGGGTAGTGTGGTCATTTTAACAATATTATTTCTTCCAGTCCAAGAACATGGTATATCTTTCCATCTGTTTGTGTCATCCTTCATTTCTTTCATCAGTGTCTTAGAGTTTTCCAAGTACAGGCCTTTTACCTCCTAAGGTAGGTTTATTCCTAGGTATTTTATTCATTTGACCTGATGGTAAGTGGAATTGTTTCCTTAATTTCTCTTTCTGATAGTTTGTTGCTAGTATATAGAAATGAAACATATTTCTGTATGTTAATTTGGTATCCTGCAACCTTACTGAATTCATTGATGAGTTCTAGTAGTTTTCTGGTGGTGTCTTTAGGATTTTCCAAGTATAGTGTCATGTCATCTTCAAACAGTGGCAGCCTTACCTCCTCCCTTCCAATTTGGGTTCCTTCCTTTTCTATTTCTTGTCCAACCACTGTGGCCAGAATTTCCAATACTATTTTGAGTAAAAGTAGCAAGAGTGTGGGCATCCTTGTCCTGTTCCCAATCCTAGAGAAAATGCTTTCAGCTTTTCACTATTGAGTATGATGTTAGCTGTGGTTTTATTTAACTTTTTACCTTCCAGTGTTCCTTTTCAGTAGTACCTCTGAACTCCTACACACTATCTGTGTAATTGGTAGGATCTACTTTCATCTTTACCTCTTCTTGAAACTTCCATTTTTAAATGCATTATTTCTAATTTGTCAAAACATATATTATTATTCTCAACTCAAACTTTAAGTCTTAGATCTATAATTAAATATATTAAAAACTCACAGAATTCTGGTCCCAGTTGTGTAATAATGAGCTTGGAAGTCGCCACTTTGTCCCAACAATAAGCAAAAAGCTTAACATACTGAAAAACTAACAACTCCTCTTGGATCTGTAAGAGGAGGGTGGACACAGGGCAAATGGTTGCTCCCAGGATTGGACAGACAGATGAAATATAGGGAGTCACAGCTTGCCTAAGCAGAAACCTCCCACAAGTGGAAAACACCATGGCAACTAGTACAAGAGTAGGAATATATGAACTGTAATTTGACAAATTACTAGAGGCTCAGTGTGGATAACTCTGAGAGTTCAAAACCCCAGAGATACTTAGTCTTGGGGGAGGGTGGATGGTTAGGGGTGGGCACAATTTTGTGAATTTACATCTAGGAACTTGACCAGATATTCACAATAAATATTGGAGAAAAGTCTCCTTACACTTCCCTCAGGGGAAGGGGAAAGAAATCCTTTCAAAATATGCCAGAGCACTCTGTTCTTTGTAACAAGGCCTGCCCTCAGAAGAAACTAGTTAACCAGAGCCTAGCCTGCTAGGGTGATATCAGCCTAACTATCTCAGGGGAAGGAAAGTATACTATTCCAGCCTACTCTAGCCTTCTTGTTCCACCTAAACGGGGGAGAAGAGAAACTGAGAAACCCTGTGAAGTTCACAGTCCAGAGGTACAGGCCCACTAAACAACTGAGATGTAGTCTTAGGACTATAAATGCTTCCCCTTTCCCTACACCTTATCACCACATTTCCAAAGACCTATTTATAGCAGTTCCTTTTAACCAGTATATCACATTCAGCTATTGAGAAAAATTACAAGGTATATTAAAATGCAGAAAAACACAATTTAAAGAGGCAGAGCAAGCATCAGACCCAGTCATGGCAGGAATGTTGGAATTATCAGCTCAGGGAATTTAAAATAATTATGAATAATATGCTAAGGGCTCTAAAGGATAAAGTAGACAGCATGTAAGAAGAGATGGGCAAGGACTTACCTGGTGGCGCAGTGGTTAAGAATCCATCTGCCAATGCAGGGGACACAAGTTCAAGCCCTGGTCTGGGAAGATCCCACATGCTGCGGAGCAACTAAGCCTCTGCGGCACAACTACTGAGCCTGTGCTCTAGAGCCCGTGAGCCGCAACTACTGAGCCCACGCACCTAGAGCCGGTGCTCTGCCACAAGAGAAGCCACCACAATGAGAAGTCTGCGGCACTGCAACAAAGACCCAGCACAGCCAAAAATAAATAAATAAATTTATTTTAAAAAAACAGAAACAAGTTTGGTAGCTATCTTATAAACACTGTAATTTAGAAGACAATTGCATCATGTTTTTTTAAAAAAAGAGAGATGGGCAATGTTGCAGAGAGATGGAAACCCTAAGAAATAAATGCTAACAATCAAAAACACGGTGACAGAAATGAAGAATGCTTTTGATGGGCTTATTAGTAAACTGGACACAGCTAAGGAAAGAATCTCTGAGCTTGAACATATATCAAAAGAAAACTTCAAAACTGAAAAGCAAAAAGACAAAAAAAAAAGCTAGAACAGAATATCCAAGGACTGTGGGACAACTATAAAATCTGTACATGTAATGAGAATATCAGAAGAAGAAAAAGAAAAAACGAACAGAAAAAAATATATGAAATAATAATGATTGAGAATTTCCCCCAAATTAGTGTCAGGCACCAAACCACAGATCCAGGAAGCCTAGGGAATACCACCAAGTAGGATAGATGCAAAAAATACTATACCTAGGCATATCATTTTCAAACTATACAAAATCAAAGATAAAGAAAAAACCCTGAAAGAAGCCAGAGGAAAAAATACTTTTTAAAATTTTGGCCACAGCGTGCGACATGTGGGATCCCTGAGCAGGGATCAAACCTGCACCCCCTGCAGTGGAAGTGTAGAGTCTTAACCACTGGACTGCCAGGGAAGTCCCAAAAATACTTTATTTATGGAGGAATAAAAATAAGAATTACATTCAACTTCTCAGAAACCATACAAGCAAGAGTATGGAATGAAATATTTATTGTTGAGAAAAGAAAACCACCACCCTAAAATTCTGTACCCTAGAATTCTGACCCAATGGAATTATTCTTGAAAAGTAAAGGAGAAACAAAGACTTTCTCAAGCAAACAAAAATTGAGGGAATTTGTTTCCAGTAGATCTGCCTTGCAAGAAATGTTAAAAGAAGTTCTTTAGTGAGAAGGAAAATGTAGGTCAGAAACTTGGATCTATATACAGAAAGAAAGAGCACTGAAGAAGCAGTAAGTGGAGGTAAAAGAAAAACTTTCATTTTTCTTATTTTGAATTGACCTTACAGATAACAGTTTGTTTAAAATAATAATATAGCAACAATGTAGTAAATTATGTATGCTTACAGATATATCATAAATAACATATGCACACACATATATGCTTAGTTGTGCTTATATATAAGTGAAATGAATGACAACAATGATACAAACAACCGGAGGGAGGAATTAGGATTATTCTGCTGTTATAAGGTACTGACACTACTGTTAAGTGATATTCACTTAACAGGGAGGGTGGGAGGGAGGGAGGGAGGGCGATGCAAGAGGGAAGAGATATGGGAACATATGTATATGTATAACTGATTCACTTTGTTGTAAAGCAGAAACTAACACACATTGTAAAGCAATTATACTCCAATAAAGATGTTTTAAAAAAAGCGCAGATTTGCATTAGTCGTAAATGTATATTGCAAACTCTGAGGCAACCTCTTAAAAAGTTAAAAAAGAAGTATAACTGGAAGACAAAAGTAGAAACAAAGAACAAGGGCAACAAATAGGAAACAGTAACAAATATGGTAGATAGTAATCCAACTGTTATCAGTAATCACTCTGAATGTCAATGGTCTTAATGCACCAATTAAAAGACAGAGATTGCCAGAGTATATTATTAAAAAACAAGACCCAACTATATATTTTCTACAAGAAACCCACTTTAAATTTAAAGACACATATAGATTAAAAGTAAATGGATGGAAAAAATATAACATGTTAACATTAATCAAAAGAAAGCAGGAGAAGCTATATTAATTTGAGACACAGACTTCAAAGCAAAGAAAACTATCAGAAATAGAGAAGGGCAATACATACGGACAAAGGGGTCAATTCTCCAAGAAGACGTTAACAGTCCTTAATGTGTATGCACCTAACAACAGAGCATCAAACGATGTAAGGCAAAAACTGATAGATGAGAAATAGATGAATCAACTATCATAGCTGGAGACTTTAACACTCCTCCATGAGAAATTGATAGATCCAGCAGGCAAAAAATCAGTAAGAACATAGTTGAATTCAAACAGCATCATCATACTGGGTATAATTGACATCTATAGACTACTTCATCTAACAACAGCAGAATACACATTTATCTCAAGCTCATATGGAACATTCACCAAGATAAACTACATTCTGGGCTATAAAATATACTTTAACAAATTTAAAATAATAAAAATCATACAATGTCTGCTTTCAGACTACAATGGAATTAAACTAAAAGTAACAGATTAGTGGATATCGCAAAATATATGGAGATTAAACAACACACTTCAGGGGTTTCCCTGGTGGCGCAGTGGTTGAGAGTCCACCTGCCAATGCAGGGTACACGGGTTCATGGCCCAGTCTGGGAAGATCCCACATGCTGCAGAGTGGCTGGGCCCGTGAACCATGGCCGCTGAGCCTGCATGTCCGGAGCCTGTGCTCCGCAATGGGAGAGGCCACAACAGTGAGAGGCCTGCGTACCGCAAAAAAACCCCAAAACAAAAAAACAAACAAAAAAACCACACTTCTAAATAACACATGGGTTAAAAAGAAATCACAAGAAAAAATTTTAAATGTTTGGAACTAAATGAATATGACAACACAATTTATCAAAATTTGTTGGATTCAGCAAAAGCAGTGCTTAGAGGAAATTTTATAGCATCAAATGCATATATTAAAAAGGAAGAAATACCTAAAATCAGTAATCTAAGTTTCCACCTTAGAAAACTAGAAAAAGAAGAGAAAATTAAATCCGAAGTAAGCAGAATAAAAGAAAGAATAAGATTTAGAGAAGAAATCAATGAAATTGAAAATAGAAAATCAATAGAAAAAATCAACAAAACTAAAAACTAGGTGTTTTGTTTTTAACTATTTACTGTTCTTTTGATTTTTTAAAAGTATATGAAGTATAGTTGATTTACAATGTGTTAGTTTCTGGTGTACAGCAAAGTGATTCAGTTATACATATATATATTCTTTTTCATATTCTTTACCATTATGGTTTATTACAGGATATTGAATATAGTTCCCAGTGCTATACAGTAGGACCTTGTTTATCTATTTTATATATAGTAGTTTGTATCTGCTAATCCCAAACTCCTAACTTGTCCCTCCCCCACCCCCTTTCCCCTTTGGTAACCATAAGTTTGTTTTCTTTTTATTTAAAAATTTTTTTTATTGAAGTATATTTGATTTACAATGTTGTGTTAGTTTCAGGTGTACAGTAAAGTGATTCAGTTCTATATGTAAATATTTTTTTCTTTTTCAGATTCTTTTCCCTTATAGGTTATTTCAAAATATTGAGTGTAGTTCCCTGTGCTATACAGTAGATCCTTGTTGGTTATCTATTTTATATACAGTAGTATGTATATGTTAATTCCAAACTCCTAATTTATCCCTCCCACTCCTTTCCCCTTTGGTAACTGTAAGTTTGTTTTCTATGTCTGTGGGTCTATTTCTGCTTTGTAATAAGTCCATTTGTATCACTTTTATTAGATTCCACATAGAAGAGATATCATTTAATATTTGTCTTTCTCTTTCTGACTTACTTCACTTAGTATGATAATCTCTAGGTCCATCCATGTTGCTGTAAATGGCATTATTTCATTCTTTTTTATGGCTAATATTCCATTGTGTGTGTGTGTGTGTGTGTTTGTGTGTATCCCACATCTTCTTTATGCATTCATCTATCGATGGACATTTAGGTTGTTTCCATGCCTTGGAACAATAATCTTGGAAACTATTACTATTGTAATAGTACTGCTATGAACATTGGGGTGCAATTAGAGTGTTCTCCAGATATATGCCCAGGATGGAATTGCTAGATCATATGGCAACTCTATTTTTAGCTTTTTAAGGAACCTTCCATACTGTTAAAAACTAGTTTTTTTAAAGATCAACAGAATTGATAAGCCTTTAGCCAGGTTAACTAATGAAAAGCTTACCAACATCTGCTTAGGATATAGAAATATGAAAATAAAAATCACTTTCATTATTACAGTTAGAAAATGCAGGACAGTGTACAAAATTGCATCTTTTCTTGAACTCATTAGATAACCAAGGTTACAGAATGACTGGTTATCTTAACTCTAAGGAAATACAGGAGTCTCTAAAGAGACACAAGACACAAACACTGACTCAGTTGTGGCAAAGCACAGGAAGAAAATGAGGCCACATCATAAGTAGAGAAGAAAAATTCAGCTAACATTTTTAACTAATTGCTAAAGTCTGAATATGACTGTAGGATAATCTGAGAGAATAGTATCCCTAGGAGCCATAGAAATAAGTGAGTTTGTCCCTACTTGGAAGCTTTTCTCAGTGGACTCCCAGAAGGTATTTATTCACAAAAAAGACTGACTGGCAGGGCAGGAGATTAGAGGAGACAGCATCCCTTGAGGTACAAGCCTGAAGGAAGGGAGCAGTCACTACTACAGGAAAAGCAGATTTCCTGGCTGGAAACTTATCCCCTTCAGAAAAAAGAGTTAAACTGCTAAGGGCAGGAAAACTTGGCTGGAAGAAAGGGAAAGAAAAAATCCTGGGCTCAGACTATTATAGGTCTCCTACCACTGGGGAGGGCAGGATCACTGAGAAGGTCTCACCTCCAAAACCCAGGGATATAGGGCCTACCTAAGACTGAGGTGGGAGCAAGACAAGAGAGAATCATCCTGCCCCAACCAGGCTACCAAGCGCTGGTAGTAAGAAGCGATGCAACTACTACTGAGGGTGGAGAGACATCCTCTCTGAAATGCAGGCAAAGGCAAACAGTAAAGGCCTAAAGCTGAGAGTGGAGCAGGAACATTGAGAGAAACTCTCAAGTAAACCTGTCTCTCCATAAGAACAAAGTAACACTAGAATTGGATGCCAGTGGTGAACTGAAAGTGAATATAGAACAACCAAACCCAACCCCAGCTCAATTCCTGACTACATTGACTCAACCCCTCCTATATGTATGGCCTAGTGGAAGAAGATCACCCAATTCCAGGCATAAATACTACTTACCTTAATCTTTACTGTCCTACTCACAATGTATGGCTTTCAACCAAAATACATAAAACACAAAAAGCAAAAACAAAAAGAAACAAAAATATAATTCATAGTCAAGAAACAAAGTAATCAACAGAACTGGACTCATATATGACTCAGATTTTGGAACTTGGACTTAAATAAGTATAATATACTAAAGGGTCTAGCAGACAAGGTGGACAACATGTATGAACAGAGGAAGAATTTCAGCATAGAAATGAAAACTATAAAAAGGAGTCAAATAAAAAACATGGTAACAGACAAAATATTATATGCATTTGTGATTAAAAAAATACTCAGCATATTTCTATTCCCTCTGTGATAAAGAAGTCTACAAAAACCCTACAGTCTTTTTTTTTTGCGGTACATGGGCCTCTCTCTGTTGTGGCCTCTCCCGTTGCGGAGCACAGGTTCCAGATGCACAGGCTCAGCGGCCATGGCTCACGGGCCTAGCGGCTCCATGGCATGTGGGATCTTCCTGGACCGGGGCACGAACCCGTGTCCCCTGAATTGGCAGGTGGACTCTCAACCACTGCACCACCAGGGAAGCCCCACAGTCTTATACTTAACTGGTGAAAGATTGACTGCTTTACTGCTAAGATAAGAAACACAGCAAGGATGTCTACTCCCAAAACTCCTATTTAACATCAAACTGAAGTTCAGTAAGGCAAGAAAAAGTAATTCCATACATATTGGAAAAGAAGAAATAAAACATTTCTATTCATGGATGAAATGGTTTTCCATATAGGAAATCCCAAAGATTCTATGAAATATCCTACAAAACAGATACTAGAAACTAATAAAAGAAGTTGTTAAGCCACAAGATACAATTGAATATATATATTGTAGAAATGATTAGAAATTAAATTTTTAAAATAGTACCAATTATACCAAAACATGAAAAACTTAAATATAAATCTCAAAATATGTGCAGGATTGTATGCTGAAAGTTACAGAACACCAATGAAAGAGAGCAAAGCCCTAAATAAATGGAGATATACACTGTATTCATAGATTACAAAATTCAATATTGTTAAATTGTCAGTTTGTAATTGATCTATAATTTCAACACAATTCCAATCAGAAACATAGTAGGCTCTCTTGTAGAAGTAGACAAGTCGATTCTAAAATTTATATGGAAATACAAAGGACCTAGGATACCCAAAACAACTTTGAAAAAAACAGCAATGTTGAAGAACTCTGTACTACCTGATTTTGATACTTATGATAAAGTTATAGTAATCAAGCCAGTGTGGGCTTGGTAAAAGAATAGACATGTACAATGAAGGAATGAAATCGTTTTATTTGGTTATCTTGGAGTTGACCATTTCAGATTAACTTTCTTATCTATATAGCAAATCCTTTCAATTTGTAGATTCATGTTTTATTTCTGGGACGTTTTCTTGAACTATAATTTTAAATAATCCATTGTTTTATAATTCTTCTTCAAGGGCTCCAGTTATATCTAAATTGCATTGTCTGTGTTCTGTGTCAATCATTTCCTTCCTGACTCTCTTTACTTTATCTTATTTCCTTTTCTTAGCTGATTGTTTGTCTTTCTTCGGTGCTGCTTATTAAATTTCTGTTTGAGTCCATTCTCCCTTGGGTGCTGTAGTGAGTTAAATGTCGGCCTCCCAAAAGGTATGTCCACTTCAAACCCATTAATGTGACTTTATTTGGAAAAGGGGGTTTTGCAAATGTAATTAAGTTAAGGATCTTGAGATGAGATCATCCTAATTTAGCTGGGTGGGCCCGAATTCCAATGGCAATTGTCCCGAGAAGAGAAGGGAAGGGGGAGAAGACATTTAGAAAAGAGGGCAGTATGAAGATGGAGGTGGAGATTAGAATAATGCATATATAAGCAAAGAACATCAAGGATTTCTGGCAGTCACCAGAAGCTAGGAGAGAGGGATGAAAACTAGGAGAGCACCTCCAGAAGAAACCAGCCCTGCTGACACCTTGATTTCAGACTTCTGGCCTCCAGAACTGTGAGAGAACCAATTTCTATTGTTTTAAGTCACCCAGTTTGTGGTCATTTGTTAAGGCAGCCTTAGGAAACAAATGCTTAAAATTTACTTTTCAATTTTGAGATAATTTTTCTTCTTGTTCTATTTATTCCTTGAGTTCAACTAACTTTTTAAAATATCCTCCTATTTTTTTTCCAAATCCATTTATGTTTTTAATTTCTGATTGAAGATAGCTTTTCTTATTTCCAAATACTCGTTTTGGGGTTATTTAGAAAATTGCATGGTGTTGCAATTTTCTTTCACTTCATAGTTGTTTGGGTTTTTTGTGTTGTTTTGTTTTTTATCTTTCTTAGAATGGTGGAGGAGTTTCATCTCCTGAGATGTTTGATTCTCTCTCTCTTTCTAAGTAGCTTTGCATAGATTTATTCCATTTTCTTCAATTCTTTTTGCAGATTTCTGATAGTTTACAAGATTCTTAGTTTAATGATGCCCTCTTCTGTCAATATGGCAAAGTACAATTTCTTTAATGCTTGTTTTTTGTATGTTCTAGATTTGAGATCTAAGCCTATTATGTGCATGGAAGAATGTAAAGATTTATCTTAAGAACCTCACCTTTCCAGTTCAGTATGATTGAAGCTTATTGCTGTCTCAGGAAGAGCAGAAGCACACAGTATTCTTGTATTACCCCAGGGTGCTATCTTCACATTTCCTTATAGGGATGCTTTCTCTATGCCATCCACAACTTTACTCCCTACTTCCTTCTCTCCTTCCATGTGCCCTCTGCCTCTGGAAACCACTGTTTAGGTATATCTCACAAAAGCAAGGAGGCTTAAACCAACAATAAAGCACTCATAGGGAAAAAAAGGGACAGAATTAACAGAGAAGAAAGGCAAAGGGAATTCCTGAGATGATGATGATGAAATGAAATTCTATGGCAACACCTTGTTTAGTGTAGGATTAGAGATCACCAGCTCAGGAGGAATGACTCCCACACAACCCCTCCTCCAAAAATGAAGGTAATAGAATGTCTAATATTTATAAATAAATATACTGAGAAAAGTTTAACAGCTCTGTCAGAATTTGGGGTTAAACTAGTTATACTACCAAAAAAGAAAACCCACTAAGCAAGCAAAAATGTAATCATTAACTCTTGGGACGGGAATAGGTTTGTTTCTTTTTTTCTTTGAATTTTATTTTATTATTTTTTTATATAGCAGGTTCTTATTAGTTATCCATTTTATACATATTAGTATATACATGTCAATCCCAATCTCCCACTTCATCCCACCACCACCCCTACCCCGCCACTTTCCCCCCTTGGTGTCCATACGTTTGTTCTCTACATCGGTGTCTCTGTTTCTGCCCTGCAAACTGGTTCATCTGTACCATTTTTCTAGGTTCCACATATATGTGTTAATGTACGATATTTGTTTTTCTCTTTCTGACTTACTTCACTCTGTATGACAGTCTCTGGATGCATCCACATCCCTACAAATGACCCAATTTCATTCCTTTTTATGGCTGAGTAATATTCCATTATATATATGTACCATGTCTTCTTTATCCATTCCTCTGTCAGGGGGCATTTAGGTTGCTTCCATGACCTGGCTATTGTAAATAGTGCTGCAATGAACACTGGGGTGCATGTGTCTCTCTGAATTATGCTTTTCTCTGGGTATATGCCCAATAATGGGATTGCTGGGTCATATGGTAATTCTATTTTTAGTTTTTTACAGAACCTCCATACTGTTCTCCATACTGGATGTATCAATTTACATTCCCACCAACAGTGCAAGAGGGTTCCCTTTTCTCTATACCCTCTCCAGCATTTGTTGTTTGTAGATTTTCTGATTATGCCCATTCTAACTGGTGTGAGGTGATACCTCACTGTAGTTTTGATTAGCATTTCCCGAATAATTAGTGATGTTGAGCAGCTTTTCATGTGCTTCTTGGCCATCTGTATGTCTTCTTGGGAGAAATGTCTATTTAGCTCTTCTGCCCATCTTTTGATTGGGTTGTTTATTTTTTAATGTTGAGCTGCATGAGCTGTTTATATATTTTAGAGATTAATCCTTTGTCTGTTGATTCTTTTGCAAATATTTTCTCCCATTCTGAGGGTTGTCTTTTTGTCTTGTTTGTAGTTTCCTTTGCTTTGCAAAAACTTTTGAGTTTCATTAGGTCCCATTAGTTTATTTTTATGTTAATTTCCATTACTCCAGGAGGTGGATCAAAAAATATCTTGCTGTGATTTATGTCAAAGAGTATTCTTCCTATGTTTTCCTCTAAGAGTTTTATAGTGTCCAGTCTTACATTTAGGTCTCTAATCCATTTTGAGTTTATTTTTGTGTATGGTGTTAGGGAGTGTTCTAATTTCATTCTTTTCCATATAGCTGTCCAGTTTTCCCAGCACCATTTATTGAAGAGGCTGTCTTTTCTCCATTTTATATCTTTGCCTCCTTTGTCATAGATTAGTTGATCATAGGTGCATGAGTTTATCTCTGGGCTTTCTGTCTTATTCCATTGATCTATGTTTCTGTTTTTGTGCCAGTACCATATTGCCTTGATTACTGTAGCTTTGTATAGTATAGTCTGAAGTCAGGGTGTCTGATTACTCCAGCTCCGTTTTTTTCCTTCAAGACTGCTTTGGCTATTCAGGGTCTTTTGTGTCTCCATACAGATTTTAAGATGATTTGTTCTAGTTTTGTAAAAAATGCCATTGGTAATTTGATAGGAATTGCATTGAATCTGTAGATTGCTTTGGGTAGTATAGTCATTTTTACAATATTGATTCTTCCAATCCAAGAACATGGTATATCTCTCCATCTGTTGGCATCATCTTTAATTTCTTTCATCAGTGTCTTACAGTTTTCTGCATACAGGTCTTTTACCTCCTAAGGTAGGTTTATTCCTAGGTATTTTATTCTTTTTGTTGCAGTGGTAAATGGGAGTGTTTCCTTAATTTTTCTTTCAGATTATTCATCATTAGTGTACAGTGATGCAAGAGATTTCTGTGCATTAATTTTGTATCCTGCTACTTTACCAACTTCATTAATTAGATCTAGCAGTTTTCTGTTAGCATCTTTAGGATTCTGTATGTATAGTATCATGTCATCTGCAAACAGTGACGTTTCACTTCTTTTCCGATTTGGATTCCTTTTATTTCTTTTTCTTCTCTGATTTCCATGGCTAAAACTTCCTAAACTATGTTGAATAATAGTGGTGAGAGTGGTCAACCTTGTCTTGTTCCGGATCTTAGTGGAAATGGTTTCAGTTTTTCACCATTGAGAACAATGTTGGCTGTGGGTTTGTCATATATGGCCTTTATTATGTTGAGGTAAGTTCCTTCTATGCCTGCTTTCTGGAGAGTTTTTATCATAAATGGGACTTGAATTTTGTTGACAGCTTTTTCTGCATCTATTGAGATTATGATCTGGTTTTTATCCTTTAGTTTGTTAATATGGTGTATCACATTGATTGATTGGCGTATATTGAAGAATGGCTTGCATTCCTGGGATAAACCCCACTTGATCATGGTGTATGATCCTTTTAATGTGCTGTTGGATTCCGTTTACTAGTATTTTGTTGAGGATTTTTGTATCTCTGTTCATCAGTGATATTGGCCTGTAGTTTTTGTGGGTTTTTTTTGTCACATCTTTGTCTGGTTTTGGTATCAGGGTGATGGTGACCTCATAGAATGAGTTTGGGAGTGTTCCTCCTCTGCTATATTTTGGCAGAGTTTGAAAAGGATAAGTATTAGCTCTTCTCTGAATGTTTGATAGAATTGGCCTGTGAAGCCATCTGGTCCTGGGCTTTTGTTTGTTGGAAGGTTTTTAATCACAGTTTCAATTTCAGTACTTGTGATTGGTCTGTTTATATTTTCTATTTCTTCCTGGTTCGGTCTCAGGAGGTTGTGTTTTTCTAAGAATTTGTCCATTTCTTCCAGGTTGTCCATTTTATTGGCATAGAGTTGCTTGTAGTAATCTCTCATGATCCTTTCGGTTTCTGCAGCGTCAGTTGTTACATCTCCTTTTACATTTCTAGTTCTGTTGATTTGAGTCTTCTCCCTTTTTTTCTTGATGAGTCTGGCTAATGGTTTATTAATTTTGTTTATCTTCTCAAAGAACCATCTTTTAGTTTTATTGATCTTTTCTGTTGTTTCCTTCATTTCTTTTTCATTTATTTCTGATCTGATCTTTATGATTTCTTCTTTCTGTTAACTTGGGGGGGGGTTGTTCTTCTTTGTCTAATTGCTTTAGGTGTAAGGTTAGGTTGTTTATTTGAGATGTTTCTTGTTTCTTGAGGTAGGATTTTATTGCTATAAACTTACCTCTTAGAACTGCTTTTGCTGCATCCCATAGGTTTTGGGTCATTGTGTTTTCATTGTCATTTGTTTCTAGGTATTTTTTGATTTCCTCTTTGATTTCTTCAGTGATCTCTTGGTTATTTAGTTGCATATTGTTTAGCCTCCATGTGTTTGTATTTTTTATGGGTTTTTTTTCCTGTAATTGATATCTAGTCTCATAACGTTTTGGTCAGAAAATATGCTTGTTACGATTTCAGTTTTCTTAAATTTACCAAGGCTTGATTTGTGACCCAAGATTTGATCTATCCTGGAGAATGTTCCATGAGCACCTGAGAAGAACGTGTATTCTGTTGTTTTTGGATGGAATGTCCTATAAATATCAATTAAATCCATTTTGTTTAATGCATTATTTAAAGCTTGTTTTTCATTATTTTTTCATTTTGGTTGATCTGACCATTGGTGAAAGTGGGGTGTTAAAGTCCCCTACTATTATTGTGTTCCTGACGATTTCCCCTTTTATGGCTGTTAGCATTTGCCTTATGTATTAAGGTACTCCTATGTTGGGTGCATAACTATTTATAATTATTATATCTTCTTCTTGGATTGATCCTTATGATCAATCCATATTGATCATTATGTAGTATCCTTCTTTGTCTCTTGTAATAGTCCTTATTTTAAAGTCTATTTTGTCTGATATGAGAATTGCTACTCCAGTTTTCTTTTGATTTCCATTTGCATGGAATATCTTTTTCCATCCCCTCACTTTCAGTCTTTATGTGCCCCTAGGTCTGAAGTGGGTCTCTTGTAGACAGTATATATACTGGTCTTGTCTTTGAATCCATTCACCCAGTCTATGTCTTTTGGTTGGAGCATTTAATCAATTTACATTTAAGGTAATTATCTATATGTATGTTCCCATTTTCTTAATTGTTTTGTGTTTGTTTTTGTAGGTCTTTTCCTTCTCTTGTGTTTCCTGCCTAAAGAAGTTCCTTTAGCATTTGTTGTAAAGCTGGCTTAGTTGTGCTGAATTCTCTTAGCTCTTGCTTATCTGTAAAGGTTTTAATTTCTCCGTTGAATCTGAAGGAGATCCTTGCTGGGTAGAGTAATCTTGGTTGTAGGTTTTTCTGTTTCATCATTTTAAATACGTCCTGCCACTGCCTTCTGGCTTGCAGAGTTTCTGCTGAAAGATCAGCCATTAACCTTATGGGGATTCCCTTGTATGTTATTTGTTGCTTTTCCCTTGCTGCTTTTATTATTTTTTCTTTGTATTTAATTTTTGATAGTTTGATTAATATGTGTCGTGGCATGTTTCTCCTTGGATTTATCCTGTATGGGACTCTCTGCACTTCCTGGACTTGATTATTTCCTTTTCCATATTAGGGAAATTTCCAACTATAATCTCTTCAAATATTTTCTCAGTCCTTTTCTTTTTCTCTTCCTCTGGGACCTCTATAATTCGAATGTTGGTGCGTTTAATGTTGTCCCAGAAGTCTCTGAGACTGTCCTCAATTCTTTTCATTCTTTTTTCTTTATTCTGTTCTGTGGTAGTTATTTCCACTATTTTATCTTCCAGGTCATTTATCCGTTCTTCTGCCTCAGTTATTCTGCTATTGATTCCTTCTAGAGAATTTTAAATTTCACTTATTGTGTTGTTCATCATCATTATTTGTTTGCTGTTTAGTTCTTCTCAGTCCTTGTTAAATGTTTCTCATATTTTCTCCATTCTATTTCAAAGATTTTGGATCGACTTTACTATCTTTACTTGGAATTCTTTTTCAGGTAGACTGCCTATTTCCTCTTCATTTGTTTGGTTTGGTGGGTTTTCACCTTGCTCCTTCATCTGCTGTGTGTTTCTCTGTCTTCCCATTTTGCTTAACTTACTGTGTTTGGGGTCTCCTTTCCGCAGGCTGTATGTTCATAGTTCCCGTTGGTTTTGCTGTCTGTCCCCAGTGTGTAAGGTTGGTTCAGTGGGTTGTGTAGGCTTCCTGGAAGAAGGGACTGTGCCTGTGTTCTGGTGGGTGAGGCTGGATCTAGTTTTTCTGGTGGGCAGAACTGAGTCTGGTGGTGTGTTTTGGGGTGTCTGTGAACTTACTATGATTTTAGGCTGCCTCTCTACTAATGGGTGGCGTTGTGTTCCTGTCTTGCTAGTTGTTTGGCATGGGGTGTCCAGCACTGGAGCTTGCTGGTCATTGAGTGGAGCTGGGTCTTAGCACTGAGACGGAGATCTCTGGGAGAACTCTTGTCAACTGATGTTACAGGAATCCAGGAGGTCTCTGGTGGTCCAATGTCCTGACCTCAGCTCTCCACCTCAGGGGCTCAGGCCTGACACCTGGCTGGAGCAGTGAGACCCTGTCAGCCACATGGCTCAGAAGAAAAGGGAGAGAAAAAAGAAAGAAAGAAAGAGAGGGGGGGAGGGAGGGAGGAAGGAAGGAAAGGAGGAAGGAAGGAAAGGAGGAAGGAAGGAAGAAAGAAAAAAATAAATAAGTAAAGTTATTAAAATAAATTTTAAAATTATTAAAATAAAATTTTTTTAAAAAAAGAACAGAGCAACCGAACCAATAAATGAATCCACCAATGATAACAAGCGCTAAAAATGAAACTAAGATAAACATATAAATCAGAAACTATTCAGTCACATACAGCAAACCTCAAGTCTACAGTTGCTCCTAAAGTTCACCGCCTCAATTTTGGGATGATTCATTGTCTATTCAGGTATTCCACAGATGCAGGGTACATCAAGTTGATTGTGGAGATTCAATCTGCTGCTCCTGAGGCTGCTGGGGGAAATTTCCCTTTCTCTTCTTTGTTCGCACAGCTCCCGGGATTCAGCTTTGGATTTGGACCCACCTCTGCATGTAGGTCACCTGAGGGCGTCTGTTCTTCACTCAGACAGGATGGGGTTAAAGCAGCAGCTGATTCGGGGGCTCTGGCTCACTCAGGCCGGGGGGGAGGGAGGGGTACGGATGTGGGGCGAGCCTGCGGCGGCAGAGGCCAGCATGATGTTGCACCAGCCTGAGGGCATGCCATGTGTTCTCCCAGGGAAGTTGTCCCTGGATCATGGGACCCTGGCAGTGGTGGGTTGCACAGGTTCCCGGGAGGGCAGGTGTGGATAGTGACCTGTGCTTGCATACAGGCTTCCTGGTGGCTGCAGCAGCAGCCTTAGCATCTCATGCCCATCTCTGGTGTGCACGCTGATAGCTGGGGCTCACGCCCAACTCTGGAGCTCGTTTACGCAGTGCTCTGAATCCTCTCTCCTCGTGCACCCCTAAACAATGGTCTCTTACCTCTTAGGCAGGTCCACAGTTTTTCCCAGAGGCCCTCCCGGCTAGCAGTGGCACACTAGCCCCCTTCAGGCTGTGCTCATGCAGCCAACCCCAGTCCTCTCCCTGGGATCTGACCTCCAAAGCCCGAGCCTCAGCTCCCAGCCCCCGCCTGCCCCAGCGGGTGAGCAGACAAGCCTTGGGCTGGTGAGTGCTGGTCAGCACCGATCCTCTGTGCAGAAATCACTCCGCTTCACCCTCCGCACCCTGTGGCTGCACTCTCCTCCTTGGCTCCAAAGCTTCCTGCCTCCGCCACCCACAGTCCCCGTCCATGAAGGGGCTTCCTGGTGAGTGGAAACCTCTCCTCCTTCACAGCTCCCTCCCAGAGGGGCAGGCCCCTCCGTATTCTTTTTTTTTTTTTTTTTTCTTTTTTGTGGTACGGGGGCCTCTCACTGTTGTGGGCTCTCCCGTTGTGGAGCACAGGCACCAGACGCACAGGCTCAGCGGCCATGGCTTACGGGCCCAGCCACTCTGCGGCATGTGGGATCTTCCCAGACCAGGGCATGAACCCGTGTCCCCTGCATCGGCAGGCGGACTCTCAAACACTGCGCCACCAGGGAAGTCCCCTCCGTGTTCTTTTGTCTCTGTTTTTTTTCTTTTTTCTTTTGCCCTATCCAGGTACATGGGGAGTTTCTTGCTTTTTGGGAAGTCTGAGGTCTTCTGCCAGCGTTCAGTAGGTGTTCTGTTGGTGTTGTTCCACACGTAGATGTATTTCTGATGTATTTGTGGGGAGGAAGGTGATCTCCACGTCTTACTCCTCTGCTATCTTGAAGGTCCTCCCCTATTATTAAATTTTTAATCCGTGTTCTGTTTTGAGTTGTTGAGCATCTGTAGAAATATTATTTTGAATTCTTCATCAGACAGTTCCTGGAACTCTGTCTCTCTGGGGCCAGTTACTGTAGGTTTACTGTATTCCTTTGATGGAGTCATGTTTTTCTGAGTCTTCATGATTCTGGTAGCCTTGTTTAAGTGTCTGTGCATTTAAAGAAGCAGTTGCGTCTTCCTAACTTTGTGGACTGGCTTTGGTAAGGGAAGACCTTCACCTGTGGATGGGTGCACACTGGAGCATGCTGTGATGTCAGGTCTAGTGGTGCAGGGTGCCAAGTTTGGGGGCCTGTGGCAGCACACAGGTCCATCAGGGGCATCATGTCTCTTCAGCTCAGGCCACTGGATTTCCCAGTGTCAACAACGGTATGTCCTTGGCAAGGACTGTGGGGAGTCTGCAGTGGTTGCAAGAGCTGCTGGCTTCCTCAGTGGTGTCTGCAGGTCCAGCAGCTAGGGACCAGGGCAAGCAGTGGCAATAGTATGCACACACTTGGCTGTAGGGGCCAGCTGCAGGTGCCTATACCATGGCAGGTAGCAGTTGCAGACACACACAACATGGTGGGGGCTAGTGTAGGCAGCAAGGGCCAGCGACAACTGTAAGCTCACTGGCAGCTACTGGAGCCCTGGCTATCAGCATGCTCTCACATGGCTGTACAGTCCTCCCCTGGGTGTGTGAATGTCACGGTGAAGTGGATTGGGCTGGAGGTGCACAGCTGGAGGAACTCTAGCTATAGGTAAGTACAGTTGTTCAGGCCAGTGACATAAGACAGGGCCTGATCTGGGCCCACAAGGAGCTGTGGGAGCCCTGGCTGTCAGCATGCTCTCCTAGTGGCTGTACAATCTCCCCCGAGGTGTGCAGCTGGGTGAAGGCTAGTGACGGATGTCAGGCTAGCAGCATAAAAGTGAGCTGGAGGGGCTAGCTCTGAGTGCACACACAACAGTAGGGGTCATCCGCAGGGGTCTAAGCTGGTGTTTCACACTGTTGCAGCCTCAGAGGCCTGAGCCAGCTGCCAGTGCAGTTGCCAGGCTCTGGAGGGAGATGGGATATGGGGGGAGGGGGGGGAAGGTGATGGATCAGGGAGGGACTCAGGCAGCTGGCAATAGCAAGCAGAAATGTGTAGGGCAAAAGCTGGTGAAATCTTCAGGGGGTCTGTGGCAGCTGTGTTAGCCATTGATTCTTCTTCAGTGGCGAAGGCTGCTGGGTTTGTCTATAGAGCAGGTCACTGTGAACTGTGATGGCTCCCACTCTATGACCGCTTTTCTTTTTGTTCCTAGCCATCTCTGTACATCTCAGCTTTTCCTGTCTGTGGGGTGAAACCTAAGCAGATCCTTTGTGTGGCACCCAGAAAGGCTGGAGAAGCTGCTCACCTGACTGTTTCTTTCCTAGAAAGGAGAATTCTTTCTAGCTGGGAAGTTCCCTCTTGGCACTAAGAAGTGCCAGCTTGAGGGATGGGATGATGCAAGCAAGATGAAACTAATTTTCTTCTCTTCTTGTGCATCTATTCTCAGGGTTTTTGTTCCACTATGTGCTAAAATTTCTTAAGTGGAATCCAGAGCTCTCCCAGAGCTATTTTTCTTCATGACTAGCTGTCTAATTATTGGTCTCTGTGCAGGGATAGAGCTCGGGGTCTCCTATATTGCCAGTTTGGTGCCATCACTCTCCTTGTCACCATTGTCGTCAGTGTTAAGTTTGTAACTCCATCACAGAGCTGCACCCATTGTAGGCACCAGTATTCATCAGTTGAGTGGATGGTGGATGGATAGATGAATGAAGGAACAAATTTACTGGTTTTTTAAGTTCTAAAAGAAGAGGGTGCAAAGAGATAGCTGGCAGGATTGGGGGGCACTAGGCTCAAAGAGTTTTAAGTGAACTTTAGCTCCGGACTAGAGAGTCTGTCCTAAGTGAAGCTTGCTGAGTTAGGCCACAGTAGAAACTTCAGTGTAAGGGTAAATTTAGAAAGTGTTACCGCTCTTGAGTAGTGGGCTAGCACTGTTGGTGTTCTTCTAGCTGGTAAACATGAAATACTGCTGTGTGGCTTCTGATGGAATTTACCGTGGTCTGATGAGAAATAACTCACATGAGTGAAACTGAAGGGAAAAAAGCTGAGATTACTAACTGCTAGCCAAGTATGGCAGACAGTGAGATCAGCATGGGCACCACAGGCCAAACCACTAACTCCCTTCTCTTGGTAAGGGCTGCCTGGAGCATTATGGTCTACTACAGTTGGATTATTTTATTGTAAAAGTGGCTACTCAGGGTTTCTCTAAGTTTTTACTTTCACCTAGAACTCTCAGTTGAATACTACTTTATTACTCAGTGCTGCTCAGGGCCACCCACTTCTGCTGTGCAATACGTTCCAAGAATGGGATATTTCCTATTTGGAAAAACGGTATTCATGTAAAGACCTAGCACACATTTCCCTTTTGATCTACTTCCACAGACATTCAAGAAGGTTCACAACCTTTGTCTCAACCTAAGCTGCAGAACTTAACAGAATTTCAGCTATTTTTGTGCTGTGCCTAAGACTGGTCCTTTTCCATTTATTTAATTATGCCTTGGGATAGACCTTTGACAAGTGGGTTTCAGAGCTTCCCGATAAAGAACTTAATGTAAGTTTTTTCCACCTGTTTTAAGACTCCTTCAATCGTTTTTGGCAAGTGGTAAAAACAAACCTCTGAGGAAGCACAGTGAGAGCTTTGGGCTCTCAGCCCTGACCCTGTTTATTCCGCTGGAGAGGCCCCCCTGTAGGCTGCCCAGGGCAAAGATGTAGTCATTAGAGACAAACCCAGACCTCAGCACCACAGAAAGACAGACCAGATCTCGTGTCTGGAGAGAGTGGGTCACTTTTGTAGCTAAAGTCTTTGAAAATGCGGTTACTCAAAGCAAAACCACACCACTCTGCGGTGCCCACGATCATGTTGCCCCCCACCCCTCTCCTGGTTGACCTGTGTATGTACACACACGCTTATGTGGAACTTTTCTGTCAGAGGCCATTTTTGCTTCCCAAAATCTCGCTTCATGCTTTGACCTTGGCCCTTTAATAGAAGCTCCAGCTACCACAAATCTCTACCGAAACAGGGCTGAGGGGAAGTGGGTGTCTTCATGACAGCCATCACTTTCCTCTTCTTTTTTCTTCTGTGAGCGCCAGTGCCAGGCACCAGCCATTCTGGCTGCCTCTACTTACTTGCTCATGCTGCACTGTGTTTTCAGTATCCCATAGATATTATGGGGAGTATGAACTTATAAGGTCTTCTCATACTTTCACTACAGTGCTCTCTTCCTATTCCATGGGACAGGGCTATAGAACAATCAGCATTCGATCCCCTCCTACTGTGGCCCCTTGACCTTAAGCCAGGCAGGTTCACCTCAGCTCTTTCCCCTCCCCTTTGGATGAGGCCCTTTTCTGGAGGCTCTTTACCAGTGAGGAAAATAGAGGCCCATAGTATACCTACTTCAGTCTCTGAGACAGAGCCAAATGGTTCAATGAGTCCAGATTCAGCTTAAGTATAACTCTTATAACATTTATTCACTTCAGCTTTTAATGAAGAGATACTTCCATTTCTGGCCAAGGTAGAGTAAAAGAGACTTGATTTATCATCCTTCATGAAACAGCTAAAGAACTACAAAAAATGTAAAATACAGTTTTGAAGACATTGGAAATCAGGTAACAAAGAACAGTGATCCCTGAGAAATGAGAACCAACAGAGCTTAAGAGCGGTAACTAAAAAGAACCAGTGGTTACCAGGAAGCTTACCTGCATCCCAGAACAAAACTCAAGAATATTTATTAGACTACAAAAGTATCTAACACTCAAAAAAGAAAATATTTATATCTGGCATCCAATCTAAAATTACCAGGACATTCAAAAAAGCTGGAAAGGGCTTCCCTGGTGGCGCAGTGGTTGAGAGTCCGCCTGCCGATGCAGGAGACACGGGTTCGTGCCCTGGTCCGGGAGGATCCCACGTGCCGCGGAGCGGCTGGGCCCGTGGGCCATGGCCGCTGGGCCTGTGCGTCCGGAGCCTGTGCTCCGCAGCGGGAGAGGCCACAGCAGTGAGAGGCCCGCATACCGCAAAAAAAAAAAAAAAAAAAAAAAAAAGCTGGAAAAAGCTACCCATAATGAGGAGCAAAATCTATCAAAACTGACCCAGAAATAAAAGTTGATATTATTAGTAGATAAGAACATTAAAAGTTGCTAAAAGTATATTTTATATTTTCAAGAAAGTAGCAGAAAGATGAAAACTGCAATATCTCAGATGAAAAATACTCTGGATAGGATTAACAGCAGATTTGACATTGCAGAAGAAGAGTTTAGTGAACCTTAAGATGTAACACCAGAAACTATACAAAATGAAACAAAAAATAAGAATTATAAAAAATGGAAAGAGCATCAGTGAGCATTAAGCAATCTGTTACTGTATTAGAGTTTCCAAAGGAGCAGAGAGAGAGGAAGTGAAAAAAGGTTTGAGGAAATAATGGCCAAAAATTTTCCAAATTTGATTAAAACTATAAACGTACATATCCAAGAAGCTCAAATAACCCCAAGCATAGGAAACATAAAGAAAACTTCTGACTACTGTTGGTAGTCTGTTAGGTGTGGCTGGTCCCCGGTCCAGTCGGTTGCCAGGCCCTACCTTGTGCCGTGGCTGCCAGCCACTGGTAGGCAGGACCAGGTCATGAGCTGGCTGGTTGCAGAACCTCAGGGGGTCCCAGGGCTAGTGCTGGCCCACTAGTGGGCAGAGCTGGGTTCTGGGGTAGGTGGTTGCAGGGCCAGGGGGTCCTGGATCTAGTGTTAATCTGCTGGTGGATGGGGCTGATTCCTGACACAGCTGGCTGCCTAAATGATCTGGAGGCATTTTTATGATATATTTTTAAATTAAAAAAAAAAGTGGGATATGGCCTTTTTTTTGGATTTTCTATATATATATATATGTGTGTGTGTGTGTGTGTGTGTGTGTGTGTATGTATGTATTTTAAAATTTTACTGGAGTATAGTTGATTTACAATGCTGTGTTAGTTTCAGATGCACAACAAAGTGATTCAGTTATACATATACATATACATATATTAACTCCTTTTTAGATTTTTTTCTCATATAGGTTATCACAGAATATTGAGTAGAGTTCCCTGTGCTATACAGTAGGTCCCTGTTGGTTATCTATCTTATATATAGTAGTGTATGCATGTTCATCCCAAGCTCCTGATTTATCCCTCCCCACCATGTTTCCCCTTTGGTAACCATAAGTTTGTTTTAGATATCTGCAAGTCTGTTTCAGTATAGTAAGTAAATGCATTTGTATCATTTTTTAAAATTAGATTGCACATATGAGAGATATCATATGATATTTGTCTTTCTCTGACTGATTTACTTCACTTAGTATGATAATCTCTAGGTCCATCCATGTTGCTGCAAATGGCATTATTTCATTCCTTTTTGTGGCTGAGTAATATTCCATTGTTTATATATACCACATCTTCTTTATCCATTCCTCTGTTGATGGACACTTAGGTTGCTTCCTTGTCTTGGCTATTGTAAAGAGTGCTTCAGTGAACATTGGGGTGGATGTATCTTTTTGGATTATGGTTTTCTCCAGATATATGCCCAGGAATGGGATTCCTGGATCATATGGTAGCTCTATTTTTAGTTTTTTAAGGAACCTCCTTACTGTTCTCCATCATGGTTGTACCACTTTACATTTCCACCAACAGTGTAGGAGGGTTCCCTTTTCTCCACACTCTCTCCAGCATTTATCGTTTGTGGACTTTTTGATGATGACCATTATGACCGGTGTGAGGTGATACCTCATTGTAGTTCTGATTTGCATTTCTCTGATAATTTGTGATGTTGAGCATCTTTTCATGTGCTTTTTGGCCATCTATATGTCTTGTTTGGAGAGATGTCTATTTAGATCTTCTGCCCATTTTTTGATTGGGTTTTTTTTGACATAGAGCTGCATGAGCTGTTTGTATATCTGGGAGATTAAGCCCTTGTTGGTCACTTCATTTGCAAATATTTTCTCGCATTCTGTGGGTTGTCTTTCATTTTGTTTATGGTTTCCTTTGCTGTGAAGAAGCTTTTAAGTTTAATTAGGTCCCATTTGTTTATTTTTGTTTTTATTTTCATTACTCTAGGAAGGTGGATCAAAAAAGATATTGCTGCAATTTGTGTCAAAGAGTGTTCTTCCTGTTTTCCTCTGAGAGTTTTATAGTGTCCAGTCTTACATTTAGGTCTCTAATCCACTTTGAGTTTATTTTTGTATATGGTGTTATTTTTGTATATGGTTAATTTCATTCTTTTACATGTAGCTGTCCAGTTTTCCCGGCACTACTTATTGAAGAGACTGTCTTTTCTCCATTGTGTATTCTTGCCTCCTTTATTGTAGATTAATTGACCATAGGTGTGTGGGTTTATTTCTGGGCTTTCTATCCTGTTCCATTGATCTGTATTTCTGTTTTTGTGCCAGTACCATACTGTTTTGACTACTGTAGCTTTGGGAACTGCTAGTAGGGATTATCTTTGGATGGAGATGGACTTTTTCCTCTTCATGATTTTGTGTTTTGACAGTAAATACGTGTAAATTTTATAATCAGGAAAAGCATCTTCCTTAAAGAAAAAAGGGGTAATCCTGCCTGTCCCTCAAGACTGTCACCCACTAAGACTCCCCAGATCCCAGCCAAAATGAATCTTTCTTCTATAACTTCATTATTGTGCTTTTACCTTGTATGATCATATTCCTTCATATTTGGCATTCACATAGTATTTTTCTTCTATGCAGTTATAAATTCTTGCTTAACAACAATAAACATACTTTCCAGGCTTAGCTTTTCAGAAAATGGCAGCTCTCTTCTCTCACTTGAACCTGATAATACTACACACAGACAGGGCAGGTGTAGTCTCCCAGGCTCTGATTTCTTGGAGGGCAGGTGCTGGGAGTCTTTGTCACTATCTCCCAATGCCAGCCACAGTGGGTGCTCACTGTGCACTTGCTGGACTGAATAGAATTCCTCTCCCCATTATAAACTTGTTTTCCAGTCAATCCTGAGAAGGACTGGATGGCAGCATAAATGCATTGGGTGATGGGATTTCATGGGTACAGGTGAGGCCTTTTCCTCTCTCCTGAAACTGATACCATTACCCAAGCCCATAGGATGAATTTTCTGGGTTAGGGTGTTCCTGCCCCAGTTAGAATGGAAAGTGTCCCTGGGGCCATAATGCACTCCCCATCACATCACAGAACATCCTCGAAGGCTGCCGTGAGAGTCACAGATGAAGTAGAAACCAAAGCCACACAGGGAGCTGGGAATAGGGTGGGGGTGGCAGTCCCTGAGTCCCAGTGCACCACTTCTCTGCCTCCTGCTTATGGCTGTGGAGCCGTTACTGGTGTGGGTAAAGCACACTTGCCAAGGTGTGAAGCGTTCTGCAAGAACAAAGAGCCTGGAGTTGGGCTTCAGTCAGTAAGGGGATCTATGGGTGGGGTGGGCTTGGAGGATGCAGGTATGAATCTCTCTCTCTGTTGGTCTTTCTCTTCGTGACTTGTGTCTTTCTGTGACTTGTGTCTTTCTTCTCCTTAAGCGGCTGGTGAGGAAAAGAGAAGCCAGGGTCTAATTTTTCCTCCTTCATCCCTAATATACACACTTTAAAATAACCAGCAGATAGCAAAGTAGGAATCAGGGGAAAGGCAGCCTGGGGAGGTTGCAGAAGTTCCCCCAAGACCCAAACGGAGAAGCCTTGTGCCACCCCAAGGCCCAGCTCACCAGTTGAAAGGACCTTATCGAGATTTAAGGCCACTGTAAATTTGGCAAGCACAAATCTCAATTTCCAGACTAATTGAAATCTATTTTTCTTTCACTCCTCTTTTGAGCTCCTATTCTCCTGAGATTCAGGCAGAAACCCAATCTCAGTCGAGATGGCATTACATCTGAGTTCCAGGGAACTTGCAACACTAAGGCATTAGGTGCAGGGGTCGGGGAGTAGTCTTCCATGTTATCTGACCTCTCAACACTACTCAGGGTTCCCTCATTCATGATCTCATCACTCAGCTGCTTCTTTGCCTCTTCAGGCATGGGAGCTCTTCAAGGCTGCCTAAGGTCCAATCTGCCTGGACTAGAGCCCCGTGAAAGCCTCGCTCTTCAAGGATTTGCTGGTCCTTCCTAGAGCTTTGGCTGGGGACACTGCACAGGGCCCTCTCTTCAGGTCCTGAGACAGCCTGGTTCCTCTCAGTGTCCTTTCCAGCCCCACTCCAGGGGCCTCTGTTGTAGGTAAGGAGTTAGAAGCAGGGGTGGGGAAATATTTGTTTGCTCGGGCTGCCAAAACAGAGCACCACAAACCGGGTGATTTCAGCAGTAGAAATTTTTCTCTCACAGTCCTGGAGATTGGGAGTCCGAGATCAAGGTGTCAGCAGGGTTGGTTCTTTCTGAGGGCTGTGAGGGAAAATCTTCCATGCCTCTCCTCTAGTTTCTGATGGTTCACTGGCAACCTTTGGCTTATAGAAGCATCACCCTGATTTTTGCCTTTATCTTCACATGGTATTCTCCTTGTGTGCACGTCTACCTCTAAATTTCCCCCTTTGTAAGCATACCAGTCATACTGGATTAGGGGCTCACCCAACTCCAGTATGACCTCATCTTAACCAATTGTCTATTTCCAAATAAGGTCACCTTCTGAGGTACTAGGGGTTAAGACTTCAACATATGAATTTTAGGAGGACACATTCAGCCCATAACAGGAGGCGGGCCATTAATGGGGAAGAGGAGTTATTTTTTTCTCCACTTATTCCTGCTCCTCCTCAGGATTTGTATGTAAACAATTTGGCGATTCCCTTGGGACATCGTTCCTTTAAAGGTTTTAGGCTTTTGAAACCAACCTTCTTTTCATTCTGCTTTCTGCCCTACTGCAGCCCTTCACCGAGGTGTTGGATGAACGACAGCTTCATCATTTGAATCCCATCAAGAGCAAAAGGAAGAAAATAAACCAGTCACTATCTCAAAGATGCTGTCCTGCCATGTAAGTAAGCCTTCCTTTTCCTGGAGTGTTGAAAAGAGAGGCTAAGAGGCCAGAGGAGCTTGTGGGGGAGGATTTGGGGGTTTGGAATTCCAGTTGTGTCCTCTTTGGAGACAAGAATTGACACTAAACAGTTGTTCCCTTAGCAAGTAAGAAAAGAGGGACAAGCTTTTTAGAAAACATTTATTTTAAAATTTTACATAATCTTTGGGTAATTCAGAATTAGCTTAGTCATGATTCAGAAGTTTCTGAGATTGATTTCTCAACTCTAAACCAATATCAATAGCTTACCTGATTGATGGAAGGATTTGAGGACCTCATGATATAGAATGAACAGATGGCTACTGAAGAAGACAGAACACCTTAGAGACAGTGGCTTTTCTACAGGACTCAGTCATAATTTTTAAATTACCTGTCACAAATATTAAATATCTTATCAGACTAATGATAACATCCACATCTTATTTGCATTCTACCAGTTTCCATGAAGAGAAAGCACGGAATGAAATTAATTTGATCCCTTAATAATAACAATTAAAAGCTAGCATCTACCCAGTGTAGTCTTAGTGTCCACACCAACATCTCCCTCTTGATGATGGAATGCCACCTTCCTCTGCACTCAGTGCTCATGATTCAAAGACTGTGAGGAATTCATGGGCCCAGAGACACGGAAAAGACTCATGTTACACAGCAGCCAGTGGCCCAAGTGCTCTGCCCATCCCCGAGCAGATCAGGCCTAAGCTGCAGGCAAGGAGGAGGGAGGGGCACGTTCTGCACCCTCCGCTCCCTTGGATGGTTTCCAGGGTGTTCTAAGCAGGGTAGGTGTCCCAATAGGACATTAACTTCCCTCAGGACAAGGCCCCCTCTCTGGCCTTCAAAGCAGGGTCCTGCCCAGATGTAAGCACAGAGCATGTCCTTAGTAAAGGAAGGGAGGAATCCAGCATGTACTGAGCACCTGCAATATGCCAGGTAACCCTCACATCACCTGTGAAGCAGGCTTATCACCCATTTTACAGATGTGGAAACAGAGGCTCAGAGAGGAGAATTTGCCCATGGTGGCATAGCGAGTAATAGGGGAATATCACTTTGAAAACCCAGGGCTTCTCACTCCAGAGCTCTTTCTACTGCCTGCTCAAGCCAATGGTTTGGCAGCGAATGAGGACTCCAGATCCAAAACAACTGGTCTGGAGCTCAAACATTCGAGGCCCTTGAGCACACAGGGCTAGCTTTGGGAGTCCAGAAGCCTGGTCCAGTCCAGTGTGGCTCCCCATCAGCGGAGGGGACTTTGCACAATGGTCCAGGGGGTGTGTAGACAGACCACAGTGGGTAGGCCTCTGCCTGGAGACTCGTGTTGCTCCCTTGCAGGGAGGGGTGGAGGGTACAGCAATCTGATACACCTGGTGAGAATCAGTCATGATCTCCAAGGTTCTGACCTCCGAAAGCCGCTTTAAGTCCTAGGAAACCACATTCCCAGTCCCTGAGAGACCTTTCACAAAAGGCCCATGAAGGTCAAAAAAAAATGGGTGAGGATATTTTAGAGTGGAAAATGCTTAAAAGTAATTTTGGAGGAGGAAGACTAAAGGGAAAAACAAGATTGCAGGAGGAGGTTTGGGGGTAGGCATCAAAGAGGAAGACTTGGATATGGTGTGCACACCCAGCTGGTAGGCTAGGCTCAGACCAGGCGAGCCTGGGGAAATCAGGTTTTTGGCATCTGGCTTGCCTGGCATCTGTCATGGGGCTGCACTTGCTGCCTCAGACATGAGGGAGGGGGCTTCCTCAAAAAATAACTTGAACCTGTAAATTCAGGCAGATCTTAGGGAATAAATATGGGTAATAAAGGCAGAAAGGAAAACACATCTCAGACGACTCAGACAGAATCTGCTTGACATGTTTTTCCTCTTCTAAAATCCACTCCACAGCCCGCAGCTCCATGAAGCCCTCTGTGACCCACTGACACAGGAAGTGTGCGGCCCCTCCTGGTGCAAAGATAGCAGCACAGCAAGGCCACCACCCTACAAGCCCACAGGGCACCGGGCACACTGAATCCATTCTGTCACTCGCACTGAGCTGTAAGCAACTTGAGGATGGAGACTGCACCTTTTTTTCCTGTACTCTCATCTCCTCACATATGGAGAGGGCTGTGGGTTCATCAAGACCCTTTGCTCACCACCACCAAGGACAAGGGCCGTCAAACCAGCCAGAGTGATAGGAACATTGCCTCTCCCAGGGCATGGACCTTAGGAGCAGCTTAGTTCTGGAGGAACTGACTGTGTTTCCTATGCCTTGTGACACTTACTTGCCCCTCAGAGGCGCCTTGTAATGGGCACAGTCATAATATGGGAGAGTTTGTTTAAAACATGAAATCAGTGCCTAGGTGTAGATTTCAAGTGTGACAGAGCACTGGTTTGCAAGAATAACATCATTCCAGTGGGGAAAGCAGCCCAGCTTTGGCAGCCCTGCTGGGAAAGGTGGATCTTTCATTTACCTGTGCAGGGGAGGGGCAGAGAGGACTCTGGCTGGAAGGAATCCTAGGCATGTGTACATGAGTGTGGCGGGAAGCTCTCGATTCACACACCCCCATGACAAAAGGGCAGGCTGGGCCTGGGTCCCTGCCCTTGGATTCCTGAAGGTTCTTGCTGCCTGGAGTGCAGGCAGTGATCATTCAGGAACAGCCTTCCTGGGCCCAGGGTGGCCAGGAGACAGGCTGTAAAATGCCTGAAGGAGAAGGGTGAGGGGGCCTGGCCAGGCAGCTTACGCTCCGCAGCGAATGCTCCGGAAGCCAGGCAGCGTGGCTTTTCCAAGCAGGTAAATGTCGTCATCCGTGCCCCGGTTGAGGTGCTTCACCATGTTCTTCTCAAAGAGGAGTGGGTGGTAGGCGCCCATCGTGCAGGCGCTGTCGAAGAACTTCTGGTAGTAGTAGCACACGTCAGTCTTGCGCTTGGATGGGAGAAACTCGTAAATATCCACCTGGTCACACAGTGTCATCATGATGATGATGCCTGGAGAAGCGAGCAGAGGTGAGTCCTGCCCGACAACCCACCCCAGCTCCCCAGAGAGCCCGGCAGCTTACGCCCCCAAATCTGGGGAGGTGTCTGTCTGGAGTTTCTGAGTGTGATTCCCAGTCTGAGTTGTTCTGGGAAGCCAGTCCAGCAGGTTGTTCCTCTGGGTGCAGGGCCCTATGCACCTTCGTAGGGTTCGTGCTGCCCTGCTCAGCACCCAGGTCAGGGCCTGGTGCACAGCAGGTCCTCCCTAAACGCTAATGGGTTGGAGGGCTCCATCATCAGTCAATGAACTGATCACTATCCATAAGCTATATGAAGAGAGAGGACAACGTGACTGAGGAGACAGAACCATTCCATGCAGATATTACTTTCTAGCATCTCTGTATCTTGGATCAGCCTCTGAGATGGTAATTTGGGAGGTGTTTCGGAGGCGTTTCTTATATCAGTACCTGAAGAAACAGCGTGGGGAGGGAAGGCTTCGTGCCTCAGGTGGGAGGAGGACAGCTGGCATGGGAGCATGCCATGGTCTGTACTGATGCGCTCTGCTCAGTCAGGCGGGAGACAGGAGCCGAGAGGGTGTGGCCAGGTTGTGCTCTCAGGGACGGGTGCAGACCCAGCAAGGGGCGGGAGACGCCTGCCACCACCCACGCGTGTCCCCACCTGGCTTGGTCATCTCCTGCCGGACACGTCCTGCTTGGAGCCTCAGGTTCTTCATCTGCCCCAAGGCGGTGATCTACCCACTCTTCCTACCACGTAGGCTGTCGTCGTTAGGATGCAATAATATCATGGCTCTAGACTGCTTTTGTCAACCATAAATATAGGGAATCTTTATGGTGAACAGTTCTCACTAACAGCAAAACTGTAAACTGCTAGCAGCAACTCTGTTCTAGAAGAATCAGACATGGGAAAAGCCCCACCTCTGCCCTCTGGCTGCCTCCTGGCTCAATGGGGGAGAAAAGACACCTCTGCAAATAACTGATGAAGGCACAGCAGAAGTGCTTCTAGAGATGATGGGAGGGAGCCCTCTATGAGAGAAGAGGGCTCTGGTACGCCTCCCGGAGCACCGGTTTGGGGCCTGGCAGGGGCTCTGGCCATGAGGGGTGGGCAAGGGGGAAAGCCTGGTGGTGGCGGGAATAGCACAGGCAAAGGTAGGCAGTAGGGCAATGAGAAAGCGTCCCAGGAAGCTCTCCATCTACTTCTGCTCAAAAGGGGTCCAGGGAGAGCCCCCTAATGCACCCATCCAAAAGTGGAAGAGAGAGGTATGAAGACGATGGGATGCCGAAAGCGCCTCCATCTCTTTCTGTCAGGAAGTGCCTCTGACAGTAAACATTTGTTCGTTTGCTCAAGGAACATTTAGCTCAGGGGTATCCTGCGCCAGACCCAAAAGGATGAGGCAAATGCAGTGCCTGCCCTGAGGGACTTTGCAGTCCAGTAGGGAAGGTGGGCAGGCCGGGGACTGTGCGGGGGGTGAGGGGCGGGGAGATGTAGGCAGCCCTGGAGGCTGGTGGAAAGCGCCCGTGGTCCAGCTGAACTCAAAGTGAAAGGGAGGGAAGGGCAGACGGGCCATCAGGGTGGAGAGGTGTAGAGTAGGTCCAAGAAGAAAGTCTGTAGCCAGCATGCAGGGCCCCCAGCACTCTGACCCCAGCCCACTCCCCATGTCGGCACTCACAGCTCCATTCGTGGCCCCCAGACCCGGCTAAGCCTCACCACTCAGGCTTCTCTCAGGGCCACGACTAGGGTGGTCACTAGGGTGAACAGATTTTTGAAATTCTGAATAAAATATTATTGACTCTTCCTTTTTTCACAGATTCTAATATGGCTCAGGACAATGACATTATTATTGATCCTGTCTTTATCTAAAATTTTGATATTTTGTCTATCATAAAATTTTGCATTAATTGTGATTTTTTAAAAAAGATAACTGTATTAAGATATCATTTGTTTCTGAATTTCTTGGTACCTCCTTAAACCGTACACCTGAAGCAAGTGCTCTGCTGGCCTCATCTGAGTCTCAGCCCCGCTCCTCCCGTTTTCTTGCCTCCTCTTGTCTGTGCTTCCCATTTCTCCATCTCCACCTGCCAAATCCTCCCCTCTCCCAGGCCTGGGCCAAGTTTTCGAAGTTCTCAGACTATCCCTCTAGAAGGGGTCCTCTCTCCTATGGCAACGGGCTGGTCACTCTTTCCTGGCACAAATTGAATGTTGCCGCAGACACATGACTGAACTCTCCCACTGGACAGCCTGAAATTAAGGAGGTGGAGTCTTATTGATCTCTGTGTCTTAGCTGGAATTTGCCTCAGTGTACAAACACAGCAAAAACCTAGCAACTGTTTGGTGAACAAACAAACGAATGAACAAATGAGACCCCAGTAGAAGGCTAATCTATTCTAGAATCAAGCACAGGAGGTCTCTCCCCAGACATGGACTCACCGAGCATCCCAGAAGACGGGGGGTTTGGCTGAATCTGCTCGGGGGAGATTTCTTGAATGACGTCCCACAGCTCCCAAGGCATCTGGGGCTTGAGGATGTAAAAGGGCTGATCAGGATGCAGATTACGATAACTCTTGAAGTTATCAAAGAAACTGTAGTCGGGATTCTTGTACCACTGAAAAAGAAGGAAGAGTTCTTCTCAAGGAGAGCAACGTGCCAATGCCACTGCTGCCCCCAGCGGGTCATCCTCGTCCGAGGACTTGAGGGGAGGTGGGGAAGGACCAAGGCAGACTCCTGAGGCACAGCCCCTTCATCAAAACAGATTCCAGACTTCAAGCTCTCACTAGACAGCGGGGGACCCGGCACACAGCCTCTGCTTACCAAGCTTTGAGCTTGTTGACCCTGGAACGGCTTCAGAATTCAGGATCATAGAATCTGGGAAGGATATCAGAGCTGAGAGGGCCTCTTGGCCCTATCTAACCCCACCTCTCTTTTTTAAAGGGATGAAAACTGGGGCACAGCTTGCCACATCTGTGGATTCACAGTCCTTGACCTGACCCAGGCAAATTTCAGTTCTAGGTGAGATCAGTACAAAACTGGAAACTGAGGTAGTGAGAGGATGGTGCCAGGGATCACGAGAGCCCATCAGCTATTGGTGTGTCCAGCGTAAGAATTAAGTGTCCCAAGAACAGTGCTCTCTGTCCCTCCTCCCTAAAGCCATTCTCCTGTGGCCACTGCAGCCCATATCAGGGAGAGGCCAACTGACATGTGTAACAGTGAGAGGGCCATTCTGGAGAAGCTAGACTCCAGCAGGACTGAGACTCTTTCTCCTTCCCCGGAAAAGCTGATGTTGCAGATCTGGGCCCTCTGCTTAGCAAATCAAGTCCCAGGGCAGGTGACCCCCCCGCGACACGCACACATATTCTGTTTTCCTCCTCTGTAAAATGGGAATAACCGTGCTTCTATCTATCTACTTCTTTATGTAGCTATGCGAGTGAAATGAGAAGCATCCGGAAATTGGAAGTGTGGGACCAGTGTGGTACTATTACATATAGAAGTGATAGTAACCACTGCCTATTCCTGCTGGTGCCCGTCAGGAATAATTGTATTACATGAACACAATCCACCCCAGATGGTGGGAAATCCAGCCACTGTTACACCTGATACAGACCATAATTGGGAGACAAATACATGGCAATACAGGGTGGGCATGGACAGCACTGGTATAGGACAGGAATCCTGAACCGCTAGTCCAGAAGTGGGGTACCCTAAAATGGAAAAAGCCAGCCCTCAGTGTGGTCCAGGTCAGCCGTGACTTTAAAACCCAGGACCTCGGGGAAATCTATAGACAAACAGGTGATTCAATTCCAATTTCCCATGGACACCCACTTACCTTTGGGATATCTGAATGGTAAACAGACGGGTCCCATACAATTAGGATTCCTTCATTGTACAAACCGTCTTTGAGGAAGCGCCCTTCTGTGGTGACCAACTGCAGAAAGAAACAGACAAGCTGTCACCTGGACATTTACATGTGAATGTTGGCTTGTAGTAATACCTGACACATCATAAGTGCCACCTGAGGCCCCAGAGCCCCATGAAGCTTCTGAGTTTTGGTGCAGCACTTAACTTGAGTAAGAAGAAGGCAAAGATGCCAGCCAGAACTGTGTGGACCTGAAAGGACATTTTGTCATAATTCATCAGCCATAGAGCAGAAAGGGTTCCACTCAGACTTTTGAGGTTGTTGGAGCCAAGGGTACAGTGAAAATGGCTCTGGGTTTAGTCCCCTGCAGTCATACCTTATATGGGGGTCAGGTTTAAAGTCAGAATCTCATATAACCAAAATGATCTCTGAAAAGCCCTTCAGTCACCTATAAAGTCCAGCACGTAGTAATTACAAAGCATGATGGAGACGGACACAGGACATCTCAGAATCTAATATGGGCCAGCTGGACCAGCTGGACCAGATGCCAGTATCTGTGGTTGAGCATCAAATGAAGTAGTCGGCTCGTGTGGAGGGACCATGGCATATGCAAAAACATACGCTTAAACGTGAGAATCTCACCAGGCTGTGGCAATGCCCACGTGCACCCCGCTGGGGAACCAGCCACTGCTCCTCTCCTCCCTACACTCCCAGGCTCCCCTGCTCTCAGGCTGGCCTGGGCAAAATGTGACTGTGATCAGACTCCATGGGACGGATCAGTTTTGCAAAATCCATTAACAGCCTTTTAAAAAAGTATTTACTGTATATCCTTTGACTCAGTAATTTTACATTTTGGCACTTATCCTAAGAGAAGCCAAATTTGGGAAAAAATTATGAACAGAAATGTTAATTAAAGTACTTATCAACATATGAAAAGTGTGGCAGCAGAAGGTGAAAACTACTAGACTTATTACAGAAAGACCTGGCTCTGTTCTTGGCTTTGCCACTCGTCTGATCACCGTGAACAAGTCAGACAGTTGCGCTAGGCCTAGTGCAGGTAACACTGCCCCGCTCTCTCAAACAGGAGGTGTCTTGCGGATCAAATGCGGCACAGGAGTGAGTGAGAGAGAGAGACAAGGGGCCCCGAAGGCCTAGCAATGAAGGAAGCTGTGGCCCTCTTAAGGGACAAACTTGTTTCGTGTGATCTGCTGTCACCTCCCACCTTAAAAAGCAGGTGGGAGATGATGTTGCTCAGGTGTAAAATGAACAAATGGCAGAAATCAAAACAAGAATTGACTGGAATTGAAAGCAAGAATCACAACAATAATCCCTCCCCAGGAATTCCCTGGCGGTCCAGTGGTTAGGACTAGGTGCACTCACTGTCTGGGGGCCCAGGTTCAATCCCTGGTTGGGGAACTAAGATCCCCGCAAGCTGCACAGCATGGCTCCCCTCCAAAAAAAGACCCTCCCCACCTCGATCACTCACCATCACGGAGGAGGCTGAGACCTAATCAATGTCCCTGCAGTATCTGAAGAATGACTATGGGAAGATGGGTGGTCTGTACAACCAAGAATGGCAATTTGCCAAGAGCCTCTAAGGTCATTCAGCTACCCCGTCCCCACACCTTCCCCCAGATGTAGGAAGGTCCTGGGAGCCTGAAGAATATAATCTCATTTCCTCAGTGTATCTTTGAAACAAGAACTATTGGTGGTGGGCCCACCCTGGCCAGAGATTGTGCAGTTGTACTGGGTGCTAAGGAGCCCCCAGGCAGTCACAGGGTGCCAGAGTGAGGATGGGCATGAGGTAAGTGAATGTTAAGGGACAAATAAGACTAGGCCAATTCAAGGGAGTGAGGATGGAGAGGGAAGAGGACCTGGACAGAAGAAACGACATGTGCAAATCCCCAGATGTGAGAATACATGGAAGAGACTGCTAGGTGTCACCCCAAACCCATCCTCTCTTTCCTCCTTGGTAACAGATACCTCAACACATGGCTACCTAAAATAAAGACTACCTGAAATAAAAATTTCCCAGCCTCTCTTACAGCTAAGTATGGCCATGTGACAAAATGTTGGCCAAAGGTGTGTAAGCAAGTGTGACTTCCAGGAACTGTTCTTAGAGGCAGGGTTATGCCCTTCCTTGTTCATTCCTCCTTCCTGCTGGCAAAAAGTGGATGTGATGGCTGGAGCTTGAGCAGCCATCTTGGACCATGAAGTGGAAGTCACGTGTTAGAACGGCAGATGCACAAGGGAGTAGAAGCTTGAGTTCCTGACTCTCTGGAACACCATACCAACTCTAGACTTCTATTACATGAAAAATACATTTTTTATCTTGTTAAGCTAGTGTTGAGAGGCGGGCAGAGTATTCCTGTCACTTGCAGCCAAACCTAATTCTAATTAGTAGAGTGAATAGCTTTTTTGGGAATTGCAGTTTGTCCAGTGGCTTAGATACAAAAGGAGAGCCAGACGGCGTCAGAGAAGTATAGGCAGGGGCCACACCAGGGAGCTTAGGGTTTCCTCAGTAGATTACAGGACCAGTGAAGGCTTGTAAGTGAGAAGAATCCAAACAGACCAGTGTTCTGGACTAGAGTTTTTACAGAAAAGGAGATCAGATAGAAGCTTCTGCTATAGCCTAAGTAAAAAATGATGGGGAAATGAAGAAAAAGAGTTACAACTGTCAGCTGTAGGCTTGCAGACTAACTGGTTGTTGAAAGTGAAGAAAAAAGGGGTCAAGGTGACTCCTGGACCTCAGGCCATTTCCTAAAATGAGAACATGGAAAGAAGAGCAGCTGGTATGTGCCTTTGGGAGTGGAGTGGGGATTTGAAGTTCAAGGATGAGGCAACTGACCTAGAGTCCCACAGGTGAGAGGCCATAGGAACTAGGAGGGGCCCCACACCTTCCAACATTAAGCACTGTCCTCTTTCTGTGGAGAACACGGTAACTCACAGCACAGGAACTCAGTGCTATAGTCCAAAGGCAGAGTGCACACCCTGGCAGACAGGGCTTTGCAAGGTAGACATGTTTGAGCAGGTGACAGGGAGTCCCCCTGGTGGGACACCCTCACACTATTTTATACATGACTTTCAAGACTGAACTCTACAATTTCATTCCCTGTCCCATCCCACTCCATCCCCCACTCAAAAAAAAAAAAAAATCTGCCGGTATATTGTAAGTCTAAGCCTTAAGCTATGCTTCTTTCTGTGTAGAGGACCTGACACCAGGTGATTTATCCCTACTCATCAGTTGATTTATCCCTACTCACTTACCTTCTCTGGGCCCCAGGTGCCTTATTTATAGGACATGACCATCCTGTAAGTCCCTGCCTGGGTGACCAGCCATGTCTGGACAACATCTCAGTCTGTCATTTGTCCAACTGCAGCACAAGTGACTTAAAAATAAAGCTCTTCTCACCCACATGCACAGTCTGACCTGAGTTCAGGGATTCTCCAGGGCCTCATGATGAAGAAAGCAAGTCATTGCCAGAGCAACGGAGCCCCCAAGCAGCACATGCCAGGAAAAGACTACACTTGGGAGATGGACTGTTGCTGTTTAGCAACCTGTTTAAAGTAAACTTTCCAGTCATAAAGTAAGAAAGTCATTGCAGAAAGTTAGAAAATACAGGAATCGCGCACACGCGCGTGCACACACACACACACACCTATCTACATACATATAGAAGAAAATAATCATGCATAACTTCATTCTTCAGATATTCCCACTGTGAATATGTGAGTCTTTTTTCTTACCAGATCTTTCTTCCCCTCTGTTATGAACTGAATTATGTCCCCCCGGAAATTCATATGTTGAAGCCCTAACCCCCAGTGTAACTATATTGGAGATAGGGCCTTTGGGGAGGTAATTAAGGTTAAACAAGGTCATAAGGATGGGGCCCTAATCTAATAAAACTGATGTCCTTATAAGGAAGAGACAGCAGAGATCTCTCCCCCCCCCCCCGCAACCCACATGCACATGTGATGGCATAGAGAGAAGGTGGCCGTCCATACGCCAGGAAGAGCCCTTGTCAGAAACCAACCTTGATGACACCTTGATCTAGTACTTCTGGCCTCCAGAACTGAGAAAACAAATCTCTATGTTTCAGCCACCCCATCTGTGGCATTTTGTCATGGCAGGCCTAGGAAACTAATACACCGTGTGTGTGTGTGTGTGTGTGTGTGTGTGTGTGTGTGTGTGTGTGTGTGTGTGTGTGTGTGTGTGTGTAGATATTGATATATCTTAACTATAGAGTTAAGACTTAGTGGTTTTGTTAAACTCAGACAACAGTCCAGTTTGATGTCTTCTCACTTACCCCTCACAATATTTCCAAGCCCCAAACAGGGCTTGAAAAGGAAGCTCTGAGAGGTTATGAAACTGGCCCAAGATCACACAGCTAGGAAGGGATGGAGCTGGGTTGCAAGTCAAGGTATGTCTGACCTCCCACTGTACTAGGCAATCTTTCAAAAATGTTAAGGGACGATAAAATAAAGTTTGTGTTCTGGCTGCCAGATTTGCAAATTTGCCATAGCTGCAAAGCTAGCTAGTGCTCTAGGAAGACAAAGAGGTCTTCAAGGTCTTCCGTAGACCTGAAAAATGATATGAAGGCTCTGGGCCTTAAGGGAAGGCCTGACCATTGTAAACTGGATCTGGACAGGGAAGTGCTAAACAAAAAGGCACCACAAATTGAAACCCACCACAAACCCCAAATCAGAGGGGCCCATAATTCTACCTGGAATCACAGGAAAGGTCATCCAAAGAACCTAATATATTAGAGGAAGTAAATGTTCGAAAGTACTTAAATGTTCAAGCAAAGGAGATTGAAAGAATAAGCTGTGAAACTCGCCCACAAAGGAGTACTATGCAGCTGCAACAAAGAATGAGGAAGATTTCTATGAACTGATACGGAGTAGTTTCCAGAAGGTACTGGGAAAAAGCAGAGTGTAAAAGAGCATATATAGTCCACTACATTTTTGTTAAGTAGTAAGGTGAATTAAAACACATATATATGTATATATATATTTGTCTTTACAAATAGAAACATAGAAGTATAAATCACACAACAGTAGTCAGTTACCTACAAAGGGTGGTGGTGAAACAGGGTGGAAGGAATTCAGGAGTGAGTAACACTTTTCCGAGTATACCTTTTTGGATAGTTTTGAATTTTGGAAGCATGTTAATATTCTGTGTATTTTTTTTTAAGTAAGGAAAAGAAAAACCTAGAATTGGAACAAAATGAATACAGTTGAATTTCAAATGCATTCATAATCGAAGTGAAGAGAAACAGAAGGGCTAATCGAGGTAACTCAGGGTTACCTCATTATTTGGCCATACACTCTCAGTCTTGGGCGGGACATGAAAGAGAACTGCAAACAAATCCTAAGCTTTTTTTTTTTTTGCGGTACGCGGGCCTCTCACTGTTGTGGCCTCTCCCGTTGTGGAGCACAGGCTCCGGACGCGCAGGCTCAGCGGCCATGGCTCACGGGCCCAGCCGCTCCGCGGCATATGGGATCCTCCCGGACCGGGGCACGAACCCGTGTCCCCTGCATCGGCAGGCGGACTCTCAACCACTGCGTCACCAGGGAAGCCCCAAATCCTAAGCTTTGATAGGTTTGTTTTATGTAGAGATATGCAAAATAATTTTCAAATTAATTTAGATGTACTGTAGATATGAGCAAATAAATCAGTGTGATGTTGTTAGAAGGGGGATTCTCACTTTGAAAGAAGGGGGCGTTACAAATTCACAATGGGGAAGGCAAGGAATACCTTCATGTGGAAAGACTGAGGCATCAGTTTGAGTCTGTCATTTCTAAAATAGGTATCTTTGCATGTATATACATGTGTCTATGCAGATATGTATACATACACACAGGTATGCATATATGTAAATGAATGAATACACATGTATGTGTATTGTGTGTGTACATGCATATATTTCCTCTACCTGCTGAAAGGGCCAAGAAGCAAAGACAACCTCGTTAGGCATGAACATATCTAGTACCCAGATCTTGGTCTCTAATACCATTTTTCACTTAAAGGAACCAGGGCTCCTTGGGAAAAACTGGCATATCCCAGAACGAGGGTAGGATAGTATGGGGAAATAAAACTTCCCAGGATCTCTCAGCACTCCTGCAAAAAGCCCCAGACTCCTGAGACTCTTTATAAACAATGAGAATAAAATTGATAGCTATTTGTCTAGTTAATTGCTCTTCTCTGACTCAAAACATAATAAAACTTCGCTTATCTCCCCCAAGAAGCTAAATAGTTATAGCTCAGACTATATCTCTAGGTTAATACAAAGATATTCTAAGAGACCAGGAAGACCGGAGCAGGAGGAAAGAGCCCAGGAACTTAGGGACAGCTCTAAGTAAGTTTATTTATATTCCAAAGGGCTGGAGTAAGAAGGGGACTCTTTTTCAGCTACCTCCTGCCTTTTATAAGCAAGGGACAAAAAATAACTTACTTTTTGTCCCTTGCTTATAGGGTACCTGGTTAATCATGGAGGATAACTGGCCTGGCTCTTATTGCACTGCACTAGGAATAAGAACGTAAGCAGAGACTAATGCACTTCTTACTTACTCTAAGGTATTTAAATAAGAAATCTGTCTCCGATCCAGAACACTTTGTGTGTGCATTCAGGGTAAAATTAATAAAGATGAAATATTAAAAACCCAACAGATAGGTTACAAAATGAACTGGAACATCTTGTTATGCCAGAAAGTATAGAAGTATTTTAAAAAATAATGAGGGCATGCATGTCACAGGGAAACAAGAGCCAGCTTGAAGGAACTCCCACTAGCCAGATCTGGGACAAGTTGAACACCTAAGTGGTTCAGAACAGTAATGAATTAGAAACCATTGAAAATATAGGAATCTCTGAGTTCTTACCAATAACAAATACAAAAAGAAAAGAAAGAAGGAAGAAAGGGAGGGAGGAGAGGGAGGGAGGGAGGAAGGAAATAAATGGAGGAGGAGAAGGGAGGCTTCTTGCTTATAATAAAATCCTGAGTGCCAGCTGGATGACATGGAGAAGGGAGAGCTGAAGTTAAAAGACCGATCATGAGGGGAGCGAGAAGATGGCAGAAGAGTAAGACGCGGGGATCACCTTCCTCCTCACAGCTACATCAGAAATACATCTACACGTGGAACTTCTCCTATAGAACACCCACCGAACTCTGGCAGAAGACCTCAGAGCTCCCCAAAGGCAAGAAACTCCCCACGTACCTGGGTAGGGCAAAAGAAAAAAGAATAAACAAAGACAAAAGAATAGGGACCGGACCTGCACCAGTGGGAGAGAGCCGTGAAGGAGGAAAGGTTCCCACACACTAGGAGCCCCTTTGCGGGCGGAGACTGTGGGTGGCGGAGGGGGAAGCTTCGGAGCCGCGGAAGAGAGCGCACCAACAGGGTACGGACGGCAAAGCGGAGAGATTCCCGCAGAGGATCGGTGCCGACCGTCACTCACCACCCCGAGAGGCTTGTCTGCTCACCCGCTGGGGCGGGCGGGTCTGGGAACTGAGCCTCGGGCGGATCCCAGGGAAAGGTCTGGAGTTGGCAGAGTGAAAACAGCCTGAAGGGGTTAGTGCACCACGGCTGGCCGGGAGGGAGTCCAGTTGAAGTCTGGAGCTGCCTAAGAGGCAAGAGACCTTTTCTTCCCTCTTTGCCTCCTGGTGCGCGAGGAGAGGGGATTAAGCGCGCTGCTTAAAGGAGCTCCAGAAACGGGCTCGAGCCGCGGCTGTCAGCACGGACAACAGAGACGGGTGTGGGACGCTGGGGTTGCTACTGCCGCCACCAAGAGGCCTGTGTGAGAGCACAGGTCACTCTCCACACCGCCCCTTCCGGGAGCCCGTGCAGCCCGCCACTGCCGGGGTCCCGGGATCCAGGGACTGCTTCCCCGGGAAAACGCACGGTGCGCCTCGGGCCGGTGCAGCATCACGCCGGCCTCTGACGTCGCAGGCTCGCCCCGCATCCGTGCCCCTCCCTCCCCCTGGCCTGAGTGAGCCAGAGACCACAAATCAGCTGCTCCTTTAACCCCGTCCTGTCTGAGCGAAGGGCAGACGCCCTCGGACGACCTACGTGCAGAGGCGGGGCCAAGTCCAAAGCCGAACCCCTGGAGCTGTGCGAACAAAGAGAGGGGGAGGTCTCTCCCAGCAGCCTCAGAAGCAGCGGATTAAGGCTCCACAGTCAACTTGAAGTGCCCTGCATCTGTGGAAAACCTGAATAGACAGCGAAATATCTGAAGTTGAGGAGGCAGACTTTGGGAGCAAGATATACTATTATTTTCCCCTTTTTTCTTTTTGTGAGTGTGTATGTGGGTGCTGCTGTGTGAGATTTTGTCTGTATAGCTTTGTTTTCACCATTTGTCCTCGGGTTAGACCGACCCGGTTTTTTTTTTTCTTTAATAGAAATTTTTCTTCTTAATAATTATTTTTTATTTTAATAACTACATTTTATCCTACTTTATTTTGTCTTCTCCCTTTCTTTCTTCCTTTCTTCCCTCCTTTCTTTCCTACTTCCCTCCTTCCTTCCTTCCTTCCTCCCTTCCTCCCTCCCTTCCTTTCTTCCTTCCTTCCTTTCTTCCTTCCTCCCTTCCTTTCTTCCTCCCTTCCTCCTTCCTTCCTTCCTTTCGTTCCTTTCTATTTTGTTCTCCCTTTTATTTTGAGCCGTGTGGATTAAAGGCTCTTGGCACTCCAGCCAGGTGTCAAGGCTGTGTCTCTGAGGTGGGAGAACCAACCTCAGGACACTGGTCCACACGAGACCTCCCAGCTCCACGTAATATCAAACAGCGAAAATCTCCCAGAGATCTCCATCTCAACACCAAGACCCAGCTTCACCCAAGGACCAGCAACGAACAGTGCTGGACACCCTATCCCCAACAAAGAGCAAGACAGGTCTACAGCCCCATCCATTAGCAGAGAGGCTGCCTAAAATCATAATAGGGCTACGAACATCCCCAAACACACCACCAGACATGGACCTGCCCACCAGAAAGACAAGATCCAGGCTCATCCACCAGAACAGAGGCACTAGTCCCCCCAACCAGGAAACCTGCTCAACCCACTGAACCAACCTCAGCCACTGGGGACAGCCACCAAAAACAGAGGGAACTACGAACCTGCAGCCTGCAAAAAGGAGAACCCAAACACAGTAAAATAAGCAAAATGAGAAGACAGAAAAACACACAGCAGATGAAGGAGCAAGATAAAAACACACCAGACCTAACAAATGAAGAGGTAATAGCCAGTCTACCTGAAAAAGAATTCAGAATAATGATAGTAAAGATGATTCAAAACCTTGGAAATAGAATAGACAAAGTGCAAGAAACAGTTAACAAGGACCTAGAAGAAATAAAAAGGAAGCAAGTAATGATGAGCAACACAATAAATGAAATGAAAAATACTCTAGATGGGATCAATAACAGAATAACTGAGGCAGAAGGACGGATAAGTGACCTGGAAGATAAAAGAGTGGAAATAACTACTGCAGAGCAGAAGAAAGAAAAAAGAATGAAAAGAACTGAGGACAGTCTCAGAGACCTCTGGGACAACATTAAACGCACCAACATTCGAATTATAGGGGTCCCAGAAGAAGAAGAGAAAAAGAAAGGGAGTGAGAAAATATTTGAAGAGATTATAGTTGAAAACTTCCCTAATATAGGAAAGGAAATAGTCAATCAAGTCCAGGAAGCACAGAGAGTCCCATACAGGATAAACCCAAGGAGAAACACGCCGAGACACATAATAATCAAACTGTCAAAAATTAAATACAAAGAAAACATATTAAAAGCAGCAAGGGAAAAACAACAACACACAAGGGAATCCCCATAAGGTTAACATCTGATCTTTCAGCAGAAACTCTACAAGCCAGAAGGGAGTGGCAGGACATATTTAAAGTGATGAAGGAAAAAAACCTACAACCAAGATTACTCTACCCAGCAAGGATCTCATTCAGATTTGATGGAGAAATTAAAACCTTTACAGACAAGCAAAAGCTGAGAGAGTTCAGCACCAACAAACCAGCTTTACAACAAATGTTAAAGGAACTTCTCTAAGCAAGAAACACAAGAGAAGGAAAAGACCTACAAGAACAACCCAAAACAATTAAGTAAATGGTAATAGGAACATACATATCAATAATTTCCTTAAATGTAAATGGATTAAATGCTCCCACCAAAAGACACAGACTGGCTGAATGGATACAAAAACAGGACCCATATATATGCTGTCTACAAGAGACCCATTTCAGACCTAGGGACACTTACAGACTGAAAGTGAGGGGATGGAAAAAGACATTCCATGCATAAGGGAAATCAGAAGAAAGCTGGAGTAGCAATTCTCACATCAGACAAAATCAACTTTAAAATAAAAACTATTACAAGCGACAAAGAAGGACACTACATAATGATCAAGGGATCGATCCATGAAGATGATATAACAATTGTAAATATTTATGCACCCAACATAGGAGCACCTCAATACATAAGGCAGATACTAACAGCCATAAAAGGGGAAATCGACAGTAACACAATCATAGTAGGGGACTTTAACACCCCACTGTCACCAATGGACAGATCATCCAAAATGAAAATAAATAAGGAAACACAAGCTTTAAATGATACATTGCAAAAGATGGATTTACTTGATATTTATAGGACATTCCACCCAAAAACAACAGAATACACATTTTTCTCAAGTGCTCATGGAACATTCTCCAGGATAGATCATATCTTGGGTCACAAATCTAGCCTTGGCAAATTTAAGAAAATTGAAATCGTATCAAGTATCTTTTCCAACCACAATACTATGAGACTAGATATCAATTACAGGAAAAGATCTGTAAAAAATACAAACACATGGAGGCTAAACAACACACTACTTAATAACCAAGTGATCACTGAAAAAATCAAAGAGGAAATCAAAAATTACCTAGAAACAAATGACAATGGAGATACGACACAAAACCTATGGAATGCAGCAAAAGCAGTTCTAAGAGGGAAGTTTATAGCAATACAATCATACCTTAAGAAACAGGAAACATCTCGAATAAACAACCTAACTTTGCACCTAAAGCAATTAGAGAAGGAAGAACAAAAAAACCCCAAATTTAACAGAAGGAAAGAAATCATAAAGACCAGATCAGAAATAAATGAAAAAGAAATGAAGGAAACAATAGCAAAGATCAATAAAACTAAAAGCTGGTTCTTTGAGAAGATAAATAAAATTGATAAACCATTAGCCAGACTCATCAAGAAAAAAAGGGAGAAGACTCAAATCAGTAGAATTAGAAATGAAAAAGGAGAAGTAACAATTGACACTGAAGAAATACAAAACATTATGAGAGATTACTACAAGCAACTATTTGCCAATAAAATGGACAACCTGGAAGAAATGGACAAATCCTTAGAAATGCGCAAGCTGCCGAGACTGAACCAGGAAGGAACAGAAAATATGAACACACCAATCACAAGCACTGAAATTGAAACTGTGATTAAAAATCTTCCAACAAGCAAAAGCCCAGGACCAGATGGCTTCACAGGCGAATTCTGTCAAATATTTAGAGAAGAGCTAACACCTATCCTTCTCAAACTCTTCCAAAATATAGCAGAGGGAGGAACACTCCCAAACTCATTCTATGAGGCCAACATCACCCTGATACCAAAACCAGACAAAGCCGTCACAAAGAAAGAAAACTACAGGCCAATATCACTGATGAACATAGATGCAAAAATCCTCAACAAAATACTAGCAAACAGAATCCAACAGCACATTAAAAGGATCCTACAACATGATCAAGTGGAGTTTATTCCAGGAATGCAAGGATTCTTCAACATATGCAAATCAATCCACGTGATACACCATATCAACAAACTGAAGGAGAAAAACCATATGATCATCTCAGTAGATGCAGAGAAAGCTTTTGACAAAATTCAACACCCATTTATGATAAAAACCCTGCAGAAAGTAGGCATAGAGGGAACTTTCCTCAACATAATAAAGGCAATATATGACAAACCCACAGCCAGCATTGTTCTCAATGGTGAAAAACTGAAACCATTTCCACTAAGATCAGGAACAAGACAAGGTTGCCCACTCTCACCACTCTTATTCAACCTAGTCTTGGAAGTTCTAGCCACAGCAATCAGAGAAAATAAAGAAATAAAAGGAATCCAAATAGGAAAAGAAGTAAAGGTGTCACTGTTTGCAGATGACGTGATACTATACATAGAGAATACTAACGATGCTACCAGAAAACTACTAGAACTAATCAATGAATTTGGTAAAGTAGCCGGATACAAAAGTAATGCACAGAAATCTCCGACATTCTTATACACTAATGATGAAAAATCTGAGGGTGAAATTAAGAAAACACTCCCATTTACCATTGCAACAAAAAGAATAAAATATCTAGGAATAAACCTACCTAAGGAGACAAAAGACTTGTATGCAGAAAACTATAAGACACTGATGAAAGAAATTAAAGATGATACAAATAGATGGAGAGATATACCATGTTCTTGGATTTGAAGAATCAACATTGTGAAAATGACTCTATTACCTGAAGCAATCTACAGATTCAATGCAATCCCCATCAAATTACCACTGGCATTTTTTACAGAACTAGATAAAAAATTTCACAATTTGTATGGAAACACAAAAGACCCCGAATAGCCAAAGCAATCTTGAGAACGAAAAATGGAGCTGGAGGAATCAGGCTCCCTGACTTCAGATTATACTACAAGGCCACAGTAATCAAGACAGTATGGTACTGGCACAAAAACAGAAATATAGATCAATGGAACAGGATAGAAAGCCCAGAGATAAACCCACACACATATGGTCACCTTATCTTTGATAAAGGAGGGAAGGATATACAGTGGAGAAAAGACAGCCTCTTCAATAAGTGGTGCTGGGAAAACTGGACAGCTACCTGTAAAAGTATGAAATTAGAACACTCCCTAACACCACACACAAAAATAAACTCAAAATGGGTTAAAGACCTAAATGTAAGGCCAGACACTATCAAACTCTTAGAGGAAAACATAGGCAGAACACTCTATGACATCAATCACAGCAAGATCCTTTTTGACCCATCTCCTAGAGAAATGGAAATAAAAACAAAAATAAACAAATGGGATCTAATGAAACTTAAAAGCTTTTGCACAGCAAAGGATACCATAAACAAGACCAAAAGACAACCCTCAGAATGGGAGAAAATATTTGCAAATGAAGCAACTGACAAAGGATTAATATCCAAAATTTATAAGCAACTCAGGCAGCTCAATAACAAAAAAACAAACAACCCAATCCAAAAATGGGCAGAAGAACTAAATAGACATTTCTCCAAAGAAGATATACAGATTGCCAACAAACACATGAAAGAATGCTCAACATCATTAATCATTAGAGAAATGCAAATCAAAACTACAATGAGATATCATCTCACACCGGTCAGATTGGCCATCATCAAAAACTCTAGAAACAATAAATGCTGGAGAGGGTGTGGAGAAAAGGGAACACTCTTGCACTGCTGGTGGAAACGTAAATTGATACAGCCACTATGGAGAACAGTATGGAGGTTCCTTAAAAAACTACAAATAGAACTACCATATGACCCAGCAATCCCACTACTGGACATATACCCTGAGAAAACCATAATTCAAAAAGAGTCATGTACCAAAATGTTTATTGCAGCTCTATTTACGATAGCCAGGACATGGAAGCAACCTAAGTGTCCATCAACAGATGAATGGATAAAGAAGATGTGGCACATATATACAATGGAATATTACTCAGCCATAAAAAGAAACGAAATTGAGTTATTTGTAGTGAGGTGGATAGACCTGGAGTCTGTCATACAGAGTGAAGTAAGTCAGAAGGAGAAAAACAAATACCGTATGCTAACACATATATATGGAATCTAAGAAAAAAATGTCATGAAGAGATTAGTGGTAGGACGGGAATAAAACACAGACCTACTAGAGCATGGACTTGAGGATATGGGGAGGGGGAAGGGTAAGCGGTGACGATGTGAGAGAGTGGCAGGGACATATACACACTACCAAATGTAAATTAGATAGCTAGTGGGAAGCTGCCGCATAGCACAGGGAGTTCACCTCTGTGCTTTGTGACCACCTAGAGGGGTGGGATAGGGAGGGTGGGAGGGAGGGTGATGCAAGAGGGAAGAGATATGGGAACATATGTATATGTATAACTGATTCACTTTGTTGTAAAGGAGAAACTAACACACTATTGTAAAACAGTTATACTCAAATAAAGATGTTAAAAATAAATAAATAAATAACAATGCTAGAATTATGAATAAAAAAAAAAAAGACTGATCATTTCCCAGCCATCATAGTAAAGACTGGCTCAGGCAAAAGTGATCAATGAATGTTAAACATAGGAGGGAATTTTGATTTGGAGCAGAATAATGGCACAGTATTAAAGTGTTCACTCATAGACCTCAAGGGAAAAATGTAATTATACAGTGGCCAAATCAAACAACACCATATCCAAGCTGAAGAGCAGATGGGCACTGGATGCCTCCTGATGTGATGCTCTTCGGAGGATACAGTGTCATTTGTGTAGTTTTCCAGCCAGGAATGCAGAAACTGAATTGAATACTGAGAAAGCATCAGATAAACCCTAAATTTTAAAAAACTTTAAAGAAGGACTTTTTTCTTCAAAAATGTCAATGTCTTGGGCTTCCCTGGTGGCGCAGTGGTTGAGAGTCCGCCTGCCGATGCAGGGGACACGGGTTCGTGCCCCGGTCCGGGAAGATCCCACATGCCGCGGAGCGGCTGGGCCCGTGAGCCATGGCCGCTGAGCCTGCGCGTCCGGAGCCTGTGCTCCGCAACGGGAGAGGCCACAACGGTGAGAGGCCCGCGTACCGCAAAAAAAAAAAAAAAGTCAATGTCTTAAACGACAGAGGATATGGAAATATTCTAGGTTGAAGGAGACTAAAGGGGCGTAACAACTAGATGCAACACGTGATCCTAATCTCGATCTTGTGCTAGAAGAAAAAATATGCCATAAAAGACATTATTGGGTCAATTAACAAAACTGCAGTGCAGCCAGATTAAAGTATGGTATCAGTGTAAATGTATGAAGTTGATAACTATATTTTGGTTACATAAGACAATATTCTTATTCTTAGGAAGTACACATTAAATATTATCTTGGTCAGTTCAGGCTACTATAACAAAATACCACAGACTGGATGCCTGAAACAACAGACATTTATTTCTCACAGCTCTGGAGGCTGGGAAGTCCAAGATCAAGGTACCAGCAGATTCAGTTACCAGGTGAGGGCCCACTTACTGGCTTGCAGATGGCTGCTTTCTCCCTGTATCCTCATATGGTAAAAAGAGAGCAAGCTCTAGTCTCTCTCCTTTTTTTTTTTTTTTAATGAGGACAGCAATCCCACTGTAGAAGCCCCTCCCTCAAGACCTCTTCTATACCTAATTATTTCCCATATGCCCCATCTCCAAATACCATCACACTGGGGGTTAGGACTTCAGCATATGAATTTGGGGGAGAAACATTCAGTCTACAACATTCTACCCCTGTATCCCCCCAAATCATGTCCTTCTCACATACAAAACACATTAATTCCACCCCAACATCCCCCAAAGTTTTAACTCATTCCAGTATCAACTCTAAAGGCTGAAGTCCAAAGTCTTATCTAAATATTATCTAAACCAGAAGAGAGCAAAACGATTCAACCAGAAGTAAAACTCTTCTCCTGTGAACCTGTGAAACTGGATAAATTATGTGCTTTCTAAATACAGTGGTGGAACCGGCATAGGGTAGAGATTCTCATTCCAAAAGGGAGAAATTAGAAGGAAGAAAGAAGTGACAGGTTCCAAGAAAGTCTAAGCCTAGCAAAGTACATATACCATTAGATCTTAAGGCTTGAGAATAATCCTCTCTGGTTTGATGCTCTGCCTTACGGACGTGGTGGGGCATCAGCCCCACCTGCGTGGCTCTGCCTGGCAGGAGTCACTCCCCCAAGACCCTGGGCAGCTGCCATATGGTCTACTGAGGTCAAGGCAGTGCCCTGCCCCCTTTGAAACCAAGGAGGCAGCCCTGATGGTCTCTGAATCACCATTGGGTTCATTCTTCCCTTGTCTTGAAGAATGGTATATGTTTGCGGGCAAAGAGCTCTATAGTTTGGTCCTGTAGAATCTGACAGCCTGCCTTCATTTTGTCCTGTAGCCACACTCATTCAGTTCACACTAGCAGTGTTTCCCCTGGGGTAGCTGATTAGGTCTGTGGTTCACTCCCACACTGACCTTTCTATCAAATGCTTGTTGGGCCATCCGCTTACTATTTTTTTCAGAACAAGCGTTCTCATTTTTTGCAATATAGATAAGCTGAGAATTTTCCAAGTCTTTAAGTTCTGTTTCCTTTTTGCTAAACAATTCCTTCTTCAATTCATTTCTCTCCTCTCACATTTTACTAAAAGCAGTCATGAGGAACCAAGCCACTCCTTCAGTGCTTTCCCTAAGGCAATTTCTAAAAATTGCCTCAGCTAAATATCCAGTTTCTTCACTCACAAGTTCCACCTTCCACAAAACATTAGAACACAGTTCAGCCAAGTTCTTTGCCACTTTATAACAAGGGTCACTTTTTCTCCATTGGTCAATAACATGTTCCTCATGTTATTTCCATCTGAGAGACCACACCAGAATGGCCTTTATCATCCATATTTCTGCCAACGTTCTGTTCATGATTATTTGTCTTCTCTAAAAAGAGGCATGCTCTCCAGCTCTCCTCTTTTCTTTCTGAGTCCTCACCAGAATTTCCCTCTGTCTGTATTTCTCGCATGCCCTTCAGAACTCCTCCAGCTTCTACCAGTTACCCAGTTCCAAAGCCACTTGCACGCTTTCAGGTGTCTGTTACAGCAGCACTCGCTGTTTCTCGTTATCAAAAAATCATAGTCTGCTCAGGTTGCGATAACAAAATACCATGGACTGGGTAGCTTAAACAACAGATATTTATTTCTCATGGTTCTGGAGGCCGGGAAGTCCAAGGTCAAGGTGGCAGCAGATTTGGTTCCTGGTGAGGGCCCTCATCCTGGCTTGCAGATGGCCACCGTCTCACTGAGTCCTTACGTGGCGGAGAGTGAGCGAACTCTGGTCTCTCTTCCTCTTCTTATGAGGATCCTAATCCCTTCATCATGGGGGCCCCACCCTCAGGACCTCATCTAAACAGATTTCTCTCCCAAAAGCCCCACCTCCCTCCAAATACTATCATATTGGATAGTTAGGGCTTCAACATAGAAATTTGTGGGAGAGCTGTAAACTTTCCGTCTGTAACAAATATTTAGGGCTTGATGTCTGTAATGTATACAAGTTACTCTCAAATGAAAAAACTGTATTATGAAAGATGGATAGACCAGATGATATAGCAATGGGGTAAAATGAAAAAATAAGCGAATCTGGATAAATGGTACATAGGCATTCTTTGTATTTGTCATATTATTGCAACTTTTCTGGAAGTTTTCAAGTATTTTCAAATAAAAAGTTCAAAAAATTAAAAAAACGAAGTTTGGAGGCAATCCACTGAGTGAGCAGAAGGTTCTTTGGACCACACTTCATTCAACAAATATTTCTTGCACATCTGCTATGTAATGGGCACTTGGGCATTGGGCATCAATGAACAAAACAGGCCCCAAATGCCTCCTCTCACAGTGGGAGAGCTAGGCGATAAAGGAGATGGATAACTTATATGATGGGAGTGAGAAAACATGGACTTAGGACGTGTCACCAGAGAGCCAGGAAAGAGCCCTGGACAGGCTGTTAGGAAGGCTTCAGCCTACATGGGCCTGCCATTGTCCTCTGTGCAATTGCACAGCTCACCTTCTCCTCTCAGGCCTCAGTTATCTCATTTGTAAAATGAGACAATCAGGCAAGACCCTGGGCTTCACAAGGGCAGGGAGCATATCTGTTTCTGTTTTGCTGCTGTTGCTGGCAGCTGAGTTCCAGCCCTGTTCACAAAGTCTGGCATGGAGCAGGTGATCAGTAATTCATTCTGAAATGAATGAATGGCTAGTTGATCTCCGAAGTCCTTTTCGGCTCTGGGATTTCCAATACCATTTGGATCACCTTAAAGGATGTCATGTCACGTCAGACATCACATCTTATTCCACAGATATTAGAAGGATAACGAGGAAATACTATGAACAACTTTATGCTAACAAAGTCAATAACGTAGAAGAAATGAACAAATTTCTTGAAAGATATAGACTAACAAAGCTCAAGAAGTCAAGAAGAAACAAGTAACATGAATAACCCTATATCTATTAAAGAAGTTGAATTTGTAGCTAAAAACCTTCCCACAAGGTATATTCTAGGCCCAGATGACTTTACTGGTGAACTCTACCAAACAGTCAGGGAAAAAGTAATACCAGTTCTACACAAACCCTTCCAGAAAATTTTAGACGAACAATTCCCAGCTCACTCTACAATGACAGCATTACTCTGATATCAAAAATACAGACAGACATACAAGAAAGGAAAATTACAAACCTATATCCCTCATGAACATAGATGCAAAAATTCCTAGCAAATGACCTCAAAGTGTAGACATTTTATGATTGAGTGAGATTCTGAGGTAAGCACTGGTTGTGCGTGGTGACTGAGCTGAAATGCGGAGTGAAGTCAGATAGCAGGTTATTTTAAAGATAGCTATTTTCCACAAACTAAATATAGGTTGTGAATGTTCCCTTCAAGATTCAGTAATGCCCTCACAGAAAGAACTCCATGCCAAAGATTTGCCTGGTCTAAACTTCCAAGCCAGGGCTATCAGCCCCACACTGGAGTACACCCTGCTTTTTTTCATTGCAGTAAGAACACTTGACATGAGATCTACCCTCATAACCAATTTTTAAATGCAAAATATAGTGTTGTTAACTATAGGCACAAGGTAGAGCAGATCTCTAAGAACTTATTTATCTTGCACGATTGAAACTTTATACCCATTGAATAGCAACTTCCCATCTGTCCCTCACCCCAGCCCCTGGCAACCACCATTCAACAATCTGTTTCTATAGAATATTACTCAGCATCAAAAAAGAAGGAAATTGGGCTTCCCTGGTGGCGCAGTGGTTGAGAGTCCGCCTGCCGATGCAGGGGACACGGGTTCGTGCCCCGGTCCGGGAGGATCCCACATGCCGCAGAGCGGCTGGGCCCGTGAGCCATGGCCACTGAGCCTGCGCGTCCAGAGCCTGTGCTCCGCAACGGGAGAGGCCACAACAGTGAGAGGCCCTCGTACCGCAAAAAAAAAAAAAAAAAAAAAAAAAAAAAAGAAGGAAATTCTACCAAATATGACAATATGGATGAACCTGGAGGACATTATACTGAGTGAAGTAAACCAGACACAGAAGGACAAATACTGCACGATTCCACTTCTATGAGGTATCTAAAATAGTCAAACTCATGCAAAAAGAATATACTCTTCTGCAGTGCACCTTTACTGGCTTTGTGTGTATATGTTGGGGAGCGGGGTGTGTCTTTTTCTCTTCAACTCAACGGAAGCCCTTATGAGGAGGAGAGCATTGCATTCTCCTGCTCTTCCCCCATACTAGGCAGGGTCTTGAGGGAGCTTATTCGACTGACTGAATGGAATCTAGGTAGCTGGCTGCACACCAGACGGTTGGGCTACACAAGGAAGAGAAGACCAAGGGCAGCTCTGGCATGTTGAAAACCAGTTATGACCCACAGGTTTGGAGTAGGAAGGCACCCTGTGTCCAATATCATCAAGTCGAGCCCCTTCTCTGTTTCTGAAAAATATCAGCGACCTAGAAAAGCTTAAAGAAAGCTCAGGGGAGTTAATGTACCACCAGCAGACAAACCTAGATCCAAATCCACCTCTATTGCTTAGTTTCTGTGCTACCCTGAGCAACTCACTTCAACTCTTTGAACCTTAGTGTCCTCGTCTAAAATGGAGTTTGGTGGCCACACCTCATAGAGTTGTCATGAAATGTGATAAGACAGGTATGGCCCTTAGACAACAGAAGTATTTAGTAAGTGGCACCAGCTAATATCTCAAGATATGCCCCGTTAAGTGATCTGGGAATGCCCTGGGTGAAGTTCAGTCAGCGCACGTATCACTATGCACAGGGTGTAGGTTTTCTCTTCCCAAACCTGTACAAGAGCTTCTAAGGAAGCCACTGGGTCCAGCAGGGGCTCAGCTGAGTCTCACGAAACCTTTACACTTAGAGTCACAATTGAATTTGTTTAAAGACCCACATTTAGCTATATGTGGTTTCCCTACTGAATCTCGTAACAGCACCTGGCACATACATGGCTGCGTAGAGCTGCTGAAACTTCATGGTATGACACCGTTCTCTTTAAAAAGCCATCTTCTCAATAAGAAACCACCTCTTTGTTTTCCATGGCTTTGTCACAGGCCAGGTGCTCAAAAGGCTGTCCTCTGCACGTGAGGAAGCTGGGAGCTGAATAAATAAAACTGGGCCCAGCTGCCGTCCAGAGGAGCTCTCCCTCTGGGAAGAAAATGAGCTGCTCAAAGGTGCAATTTACCAAACCCACAGCTATTCCCCCAGGAACTCTGGGGTGCCAGGTGCTGTCTGGGTGCCATGGCGGGGACTCAGTTTGCCCAGAAACAGACACAAAACAGCTGGGATAACCAACTGGGACAAAAGATAGAGGAGACAGACTGCCAGCTTCCTAGGATACCAGTATGAGAAAGGGCCAGAATAGAAGGGCATCAGTCACGTGTCAGTATCACAAGGAGCAAGGTCACGTGGCTGCCCGTGACCAGTGTTAAAGCAACAGGCTTGATGTTTAGTGCCACTTACAGAAAGAGAGGAAGGAGGGTCAGCGTGTGTGAGGAGGATGGGAAGGGCTTTCTTGAGAGTGGATTGGGCACCCTGGGAAGTCGGCCACCTCCTCTCAGCCCTGGCAAAGGGACCACAGCCATCCAGAAGTGCAGGAAAAAATGCTGTACCTCAGTGGAAAACTTTGCATTGTCTGCAGCATTCCCTTCCTCTTTATCAGATTCTAATCCTATGAGAGCTGTTTTGCAGCGCTTTGTAAGCTGTAGTGAACTACAGACACGCTTTCTCAACCTTGCCCAGTAGAATTTCAGTTAAATTCCCTCTTCCTCCTGCTCACCTCGTGACAAAAAACAGTTGCATTCCTTTATTCAAATGTTGTACTGTTTTGACTTTTCCTCTGAACCGGTTATAACATCTGCCTGGTTCCCTCCTCATATGACTAAAATAGACACTATCTGTATGATAGTCATGAGCTTACTTTTTCCTGAAAATTATCCTTTAATTTTCTCCCTTCTGCTGGGCACCTCTGAAGCGGCCCCAAGCTGGCTGACATCCCTGCTGGGAGCCAAGATGCCCACTTGCCTGGGAAATGGGAGGGCACGGTGACCGCCCAGCAGACACAGGCAGGCCTCCGCGCCGCACTAGTGACGACGGCCACCCTTTACAGAGCCTTTGCTTCAGCATCGGGCCTCTGAGTGGCATGCTCCACGCTCAGTAATCTCACTGGATCCTACAAAGACCCAGCAGGGTAACTTTTCTTATTTCCCTTTACAAATAAGGGACCTGAGGCTCAGAAAGATAAGGCAACTTGCTCAAGTCACTCATGCAGTAAGTACTGAGGGAGAAATTTGATCAAGGTCTGTCTCTTAATTCCCGGGCAACCTTACCTTGGCTTTATTTTCTTTCATTGAGGTACAGTTGGTGAACAATATTATATGTTTCAGTCAGAATATAGTGACTATGTTTAAAGGTTATACTCCATTTAAAGTTATTATAAAATATATTCCCTGTGCTGTACAATATATCCTTGTAGCTTTTTATTTTGTACCTAGTAGTTTTCTACCCCTTCATCCCCTGCCCCTATCTTGCCCCTCCCCACTGGTAACCACTAGTTGTTCTTTGTATCTGTGAGTCTGTTTTTGTTGTTGCTGTTACATTCACTAGTTTTAGTTTTTAGATTCCACATATAAGTGATATCATACAATATTTATCTTTCTCTGACTTATTTCACTTAGCATAATACCATCCAAGTCCATCCATGTTGTTGCAAATGGCAAAATTTCATTCTTTTTTATGGCTGAGTAATATTCCATTGTATATATGTACCACATCTTCTTTATCCATTCCTCTGTCGATGGACACTTAGGTTGCTTCCATGTCTTGGCTATTGTAAATAGTACTGCAGTGAACATTGGGGTGCATGTGTCTTTTCTCAGCATTGTTTTTGTTTTCTTTGGATATATACGCAGGAGAGCAATTGCTAGAAATTAAAATCTCAGAATCTTTGAGGATTGAGGGTTAGTTCTTCACTAAACACCTGGAAGAGATGCCCGAGAAGAAAGCAGCCTCCCAAATCCAAGAGAATTGTCAGGCCTCCTCCGAGCTCCCTCCCTTGCTTGCAGCTTCCTACTGATCTGCAGATCATGCCACCCCTGAGCAAACAGAGCTGGATTTCTCTCTGAATCCACTCTCCCCAACCTCAAAGTGGCTAGCATGGCCTGGAGACCCTACTCCATTCCTGGAGTTTGAATGACAATTTCAAACCTTCTTGGCTCAGACCTCCTCTACTGAAACCTCTCTTCCCCTCAGCCTCCCTACAAAAAGCCTCCTTTTCTCTGTACCCTACTTTGCAGAGAAAATCGAAGCCCCTTCATCCTTCCACGAGAGACTGCCTCTGGCTATTCCTCTGCGTCCTCCTTCCCTCTGACCCCTTCTGCTGGGGTTAGCCCTCCCCTAGGCTTTGGACCTACCACTCCCACCACTGACTTAATTATCTCCTCTTTTTAGTATATTCAATTTCTCTATCAACTGGTTTTCTCCTCATTGACTTAAATTTGTGTGTGTGTGTGTGACAAAACATGTATAACATAAAATGCACTCTTTTAACCATTTTTGAGTGTACAGCTCAGTGGCATTAAGTACATTCATGCTGTTATACAACCATCACCACCATCCATCTCTAGAACTCTTTCATCTTCTGAAACTGAAACTCTAGATCCATTAAACAACTAGTCCTCTTTCCTCCCAGGCCCTGGTAACTACCATTCTACTTCCTGTCTCTAGGAGCTGGACCACTCCAGGGACCTCATATAAGTGGAATCATACAGTGATTATCCTTTTGTGACTGTCTTCCCATTGACTTTTAAACATACTCAATTCTCTGCAATCTAAAATGAAAAGAACAAAAACTGGCCCTGGAACCCTCACCTCTCTACAGCTATTGCCCTATTTCTCTCTGCCCATTGGAGCCAGCCTTCTTGCAAGAACTCTCCACATTTTCCTCCCTCCCCACTGCACACTCTCCAATCTGGCTTCTGGCTTCACCGCTCTCCCCAACGGCTGTCGCTGAGGCCAACAGTGGCCTCCAGTTTGCTAAGGAGAGAACGATGCTTTTCGATCTTCATCTAAATTGGCCTCTCAGCAGCGTCTGAGGGCTCTGACCTCTTTCTCGCTGCTCTCATTACCCAAACCCCCTGCATGGACTTTTCCTCTCTCTACAGTCCCTCTAGTGCCCTCATTTGGTCCCACTGTTTCACTGCCACATAGATAGAGACGATTCACAAATCCTCATCTGCAGCCCAGACCTTTCCACTGAACTCCAGTCCCATCTCTATAACTGCCTACTGGACCTCTCTTCACAGGCACGTAGAAGGCAGCTCAGATCAACCATATGCAGAACCACATTTTTGATCCCTGCCCCCCTTCTCTGACCCTACCCCTCACAACCCGAAACATCTCCCAGTACTCCTTCCAGTCTCACTGACTAGCTGGCCAGTTACACAAGCCAGAAACCCAGGCGCACCCGTGGCCCCCCTCCCTTCACCTCGCACACCCAACCACACACTAGAGCCTGGTGGGCGCACATGCTGAGTAGCTCTCAAATCCATTCTTTTCTCACAGTCCCCTTCACTTCCACTCTGGCGCAACTGCCAGCATTGCTAGTCCACACGATTGCAAGAGCCCCCTAAGTGTGTCTGTCCGTCCACCGCACCCACTGCACTTATCAGATGGAAGCCAGAGGGGTTTACAAAATGCAAGTCTGGCCATGCCTCAGAGAAGAAAACAAGTGCCGTGGCCTGGCCCCTTCTCACCCTCAGCCTCGTCCCTCTCTACATCCCCACCACCCAGACTCACCTCCCCCCCGGGTCCTGGTGCGTCCCAGGTCCCTTCCGCACACGCCTCACCCACGCTGCTGCCTCTTCTCCCACTTCTCGCCGTCTACCCTTACTCCTCGTGCGCGGCGAAGAATCACCTCCTCACTTCTTCCTGACTTCCCTGCCTAGGGAAGATTCCCCGTTATGGGCTCTGGTAGCACCTTAACCCTCTCCTTTGTAGCTGTCTGTTGTAACTTTATATTTGTTTGTATGACTGTTGGATGGTATCACGAGAACAGGGCTGAGTCTGTTTCGCTCACCAACGTACCCTCCACACCCACCTCAAGCTCTGCACACGTAAATATCAGAGCAGGTAACACTTATTATGCATAAGTGCCGGCCGCTAAATGCTTTGCGTGGATCTTCTCACTTATTCCTCACAGCAACCCTGTGAGGAGGTATTGTTATTCTCCCCTCTCCCCTCTTTCCAGAGGCATAAGGAGCTTAGGCGTGATCGTTTAGCTCAGAGAGGCAGAGCTGGTTTCCACGGCAGTCAGGCTAGCTGCAGTCTCAGCGCCGTCCCTGTCTGTGTTAGGAAGCAAGGGTAAGTAAACCTTTCTTTCTCCTGGGTATTAAGGTACCATCTTATACAGAAGCAGAAGTTAGGCATTAGCATTCCCTGGGGGGCCCTCCAGCTCCATGTTTCTGTGACTGCAGCACAAGAAGGGACAGGAGAAAGAAGGGAAAGCTCATCCCAAACCCTCTGCCTGATGTTCTAGACTTGCCAGCGTCTGAGCAGCCATGAAGCTCCAGCCTCACCTCCCTCGGTGGTGCAACACGAATCCAGACCCCATCCCCACCCTGCCAGAGCTGTTTGAGTGCCCCCTCGTCTCCTGTGCAGCTCTGTCCCGCCAATCCCACTGTTTGGATGCCTTCCTAGTACTGTTTCTCTAGATCCTGCCCGTCTCTCAAAGTCTAGCTCAAGTGCCACTTGCTCCAGAGACTCTCTTGCCGACCAATCTATTTCTTTTAACCTGCCCTCTTATAGCTTATCATAAAAGTAATGTAAAAACCCCAAACATAAGGTTGAACAGGAACAAGTATTAAAAGTACAGAGAGGCTGCTGGAGGGTGTTACAGTGTTAGAAAGTGACAATATCATCATCATCATCATCCAAATAATAATAGAAGTATTAGAAGAAGAATCAAAAACAAGATGGTGGCCTCTTGCAAAGGAGTTAAGTCCCATCATAAAAAGGTTCCTAGGACTGTGGGCCTCAGATGGAAAGCAGGCCATGCAGGAAGCAGCTTCTGCCCAGATGGTGAGTTCCTGAAGGTCAGGCCGTAAAGAGATTGCTGAGAGAAACAGGGAAGTGGAGGCCTGGCAGAGGGGAGGAGGAATGCATATTCTGCTGGGACGGTGCTGAAAGGGCACTTAGGGTCACTTCCAGGACCCAATCCACACCCATGAGCCCTCAAAAGTGTACAGAGTCTAAACACTGACATAAAATCCCCCAAGGCTTACACGTATACTCAGAAAAAAGACAAACATTGGTGGTCGGGAGTGAGGTGAATGGGTTTATAGTCCTATCATGCTATTTTTTTTTTTTTTTTTTTTTTTTTTTTTTTTTGTGGTACGCGGGCCTCTCACTGTTGTGGCCTCTCCCGTTGCGGAGCACAGGCTCCGGACGCACAGGCTCAGCGGCCATGGCTCACGGGCCCAGCCGCTCCGCGGCATGTGGGATCTTCCCGGACCGGGGCACGAACCCGTATCCCCTGCATCGGCAGGCGGATTCTCAACCACTGCGCCACCAGGGAAGCCCAATCATGCTATTTTTGATATATGTGCAATCCAGTTTTTTCCACTAATTCAATCCATTAGCAGAACTTTGTGGCAAGAGTACTTCTCAAGTTCCCATTAGTATAGAGAAATCAGCATATGCTACCTGGAAATACTTCTGGAAATGAATAGTCTAGGGGGATTCATGAGGTAATACCGGAATTGTATTGCTGTATTACACATAATTACACTGTGATGCTGTTTTATAATACTTGGATAAGGTTTTACAGCATATAAAGCACACCCACGTTCATTGCTTCACTTACTTTTCGCGACACTCCTCTCTCTCCCTGGATATCCTCTGTTGCCCCTCGGGGAACACTCTGGATGTAACCTGTGGCCACAGGGACAGCAGAACTCGGCTTTCTCTGGACACTGGACACCTCCAGTAATGCAGACTAATGCCATGGGGCTTTCCCATGGCCACAGTACCAGGCTGGATCATGGAATCACTGTCTTCTCCTTCTCCATGAGGAATCCGGGACGCAGGAAGGGCAAGGGACTTAATTAAGCCGGTGGCCTTGATGTGCTCCTAGTAAATACATTCTACTTCGGAGCCCATGGATTTTCTCATGTATTCCTCACAACAACCCTGTGAGGAAGGTACTGTTATTCTCCCCTCTTTACAGATGAGTAAACAGAGGCATGAGGAACTTAGGCATGATCTTTTAGCTAAGAGAGGCAAAGCTGGTTTAGATGGCAGGCAAGCTAACTGCAGAGTCTCTGTACCGACCACTGCACTCTACTCAGCACCGTCCATGATCGTGTTAAGAAGGAAACTTCTCTCACTATACTTCTGCACAGAAGAAATTTTACCTGAGAGTTCATCAGGCGAATGGTGGTTTTCGTCCCCACGTCTTGTTGGAAGTTGGCTGTGGGTGCCCCATTAAACCTCAGGACTGCATCGTGATCATCTATAAACCACAAGGAAACAACACATCAGCAATATGCAGAGAGAGCAGTCTGGAGGGAGAGAGGGCAGGAGGAAGGGGAGGGGCAAGAGAATAATACATCCTAATCTTTATCTCATCCTGGTACACAGGGGACAATGATCACATTTGTATAGTGCAGTCAGGTAAAGTTCACAGACAGAGGTGAGTAACTCTCTGCCCAGCCACTGTGAAGGCTAAAGAGGCGCATATGGTGGTGTTTCCCGAAATCCACTCGGTGATGCCAGGGTGCCCGGGCACAGGGGCAGCGTGGACAGGGCCAGTGCACTACTCATAATGGAATCACTATTCCAGTTACCAAAGGAGCAAATCAGATTCTCTTGGTATTACCAGTAGGTCATACTTCTATCCCTGTCAGAAGAATGAAGATCCTACCATAAGCTTGGTCTAATCCACAAGTGCAAAGTACCCCGTGGCATTCTGAAAAGCTTGCAGTGCACAGCAAATGAGAGAGATTCACTATGGCATCCAAGACAGCTCCTGAAGTGTCCCATTTAGGAACACGAGCCCCAGGAAGGGTCACAAACCTGGGTGGTGGCAGAGGTGGAAAAGAGGTCATAAGAGCTAAACTAAACCCCATATTTTCTATTAAAAATTTTAAAAGCTCTTTGTCAGAAACAATGTCTTAAATCCAGCCAAGATCAAACAGACCATCTTTTTAAAGATCTACTCACTCCCCAGCTCTGGTTCTCTGTCCTTCCAGCTGTTTAAACAGGGTTTGGAAGACGTGGAGAAGATTCTCTGCCTGGCAATGACCAATCTGATGGGGGAGGGAACTGATGACTTCTAAGATCCATCCTAACCCTGAGCCTCTGTGATCCTGTGAGAGCTCATCCCAAGCTTATTTGATCAAACAAGCTTCGGTTCACCACTGAAATCTGCACAAGATTTGGAGGTCAGCCCAAACCTCTGTTGTGCTGTTTCTCTGTGTGTGGGTTTATTTTGGGTGGTTCTTCATGCACAAAGGTGGCATCAGGAGAAGAGGGGTAGGAGTGGGTTTTGGCTCAATGTAAGAGGATCTAACAGAAAGTACCCACAGAATTAAGGGAAGAAAGCCTCCCTCTTTATTTCAATTCTAATGTATATACCAAACCTCAGGAATCTAGACATCTCATTCACAAAAACAACCCTATCCTCAATCCCAGGACAAAATTTTTATCAAAATGGTTTAAAAGTTACATGAGATGCTCATAGTCCAAACATTTTCAGATAACAGGACAGGCACACAGAACTGCAAATCGAGCAGGAAGTTTATCTTTACACAACTCAGATTGCAACAAGTTTTGTCAGAATCAGTCACTGATTTCAAAAGTGACCAGTAGTAACCACACTAGAAATGTTGATTTATCAGAAACTCCACTTGGTCAACTTTCCCATTTCACAGGTGAATAAACCTGAGAGTCCCAGTAGACAAGAATGACAAGCTCAAATGCAGTCATTGAGAGTCGAATAAAAGGACTATTGACAAAGTTGTCGGTGGAGTTTAACAAGGTAGAGATGGACAAGGAAAGGGACCATACCCCAGGGTGGGCCACAGCACGGAACCAATCCCACCCCTACACCTAAGGCAGCAGGAGGAGCAGAGACCCCATCTGAGGAAGCCCAGCTGGTGGGAACTGCGAAGGGAATCATTACCCCAGCCTCTCCTCCTCCCCTCTGACTTCCAGGCCTGCAGGGAAAAGGGGAGACACAGACAGGGCTGACCGAAAGGGGCTGAAACTTACAGTCCAAGGGAGAGAAGGAACCTGTAGGCACAGGCTCCTTCTGCAAGGGCGGGGAGGAGGGGGACAGACACCCTGGCCTCACTCTCCTTCTTCTCAGTTTTGTACCAGCGTTACTACTGTCCTGTCCCAAATCAAAGCCAGAGAGCAAGGACACCCAGTTGACACAGTCCAAATTTCTATTCCTCCGGGCACAGAGTCATAGGAAAGCATGGAGAGTGAATTTGGGGGGGGGGGGGGGGGGCAGATGGAGAACGCCCAGCACAGGAGGCTTGAGATAGCTCCTTGGTGTTGACCATGAGAAAGGAGAATGCTTTTATTCCTTCAGTAAATACTGATAAAGCTTGTACTCTCTGCCAGACACAGTTCTAAGTGCTGGAGACAATGGTTGTGAGCATGAAATCAAGGTCCTTGCCCTTAGAGACCTCAAAATCTACTGCAAGGAGGCAGACAATAGATAAGCACAACAAACCACATTTGACATAATTACAGATTGTGATTAATACTATGGCACAAAATAATAACCTATAATGGAAAAGAACATGAAAAAGAATACACACATATATATATACACACACACATATATATATATATACACACACGTATAACTGAATCACTTTGCTGTACATCTGAAACATTGTAAATCAACTATACTTGCATAAAAAAATAAAAATTAACAAAAAATACTCTGACACGAATAAACTGAGCTGTGTAACAGAGACCCCGAGGGAATCTCCTTTAGATCGAGGGATTGTTCAGGGACTGCGTCTGAGCTGAGACCCACAGGGCATGGGAAGGGTCCAGGAAAGTAAATTCCAGCCAAAGGACACAGCAGTATCAAGACCCCAAGGAGGGTAAGGACTTGGCTGGGGACAAGTGAGTGAAGGAAAAAAAAAAAAAAGTGCAATGAAAGAGGTTGGCAGGAAGCAGATCATGCAGGCTGTGGAGGCCAGGTATGAAGTTTGGATTTTATTCTAAGATTTTAAAAAAATCAAAGAGAACTTTGAAACAGACCACTAAATTTGAGCTTATAAAAAAAGGGATCAGATCCTTGTTTGCCAAACTGTCCTTTGCTATTGCTACTGAAAACTAAAAGACTTTCAACCTCAAATAGGTCTCCAGGAAATCCCTAGGAAAAATCCACAGCTACTGGGATCCCAGAAAACAAGCCTTGAAGGGGGAAGGCTATAGAAAACAGGGGCCTCCACTTCTCTGTAACTTAGAATTAGAGAGCAGAAAAAGATGCAAATTAGAAAAGGAAGAAATAAATGTACCACGATATGCACGTGATAAAACTGCATGCCTAGAAAATTCAATAGAATCAGCTTGTTGGTAAATTCATAAATACATCAAAATCTACTGTGTCCAGGTATAAGAACTCTAAATAGCTAGAAATTGTGGTGAAAGAAATTTTACCATTATTTGGACCAAACATTTCTTATATTTTCCAGTTAGCTTAATGAATCATATAACCATGTATGGAAGACTACATTCTGATTCTGGTTAGGAAAACTAGATATGATACAGATCAGGTTTGGCAAACTATGGCCCACAAGCCAAATCTGACCTGCCTTGTTTTTGTAAATAAACTTTTATTGGAACTTAGCCAGGTACATTCATTTATTACTGTCTGTGGTTGATTTTGCACTAAAATAGCAGAGTCATTGTAAGAGACACTGTATGTCCTCAAAAGCAAAAAAATTTACTATCTGGCCCTTTATAGGAAAGTTTGCTCACCCCTGACATAAACAATCATGCTCTCTGAGCTGCTCAACCCAGTCTTCACTCTGCCCAAGAACTTCATCTGCCCCCAAATATGCCCAAATTCCATCCCCCACCCTTGCCTTCCATCATATGGTACATGCCTACTTCTCTTCCAGCCCTTCTCACTGGCCCCTCAGAATTTTTATTTATTTATTTATTTATCTGTCTTGTCCCTGTTCTTTCCTTGTCCTTCAAATGTAAACTTTTTTTCTAGGTTTTCTCATCAGTCCTCTTTCCTGGAGGACTTTATAAAACTCATTCTTTACTTCATGAATCTTCTTCCAGTTCTCACCACAGCCGTGTAAGGTAGGGAATTATTTGACATATAAGGAAACTGAAATATATAACCTTTTCTCCCTTTGAATTATTTATTCAGTTTTTTTTTTCCTGGAAGTACAATAACTTGGTTCATAGTCATGAGCTCTTAATTCTATGGCATGATTACTTTCTAAAAAAGTTAAATTAATTTCTACTGCTCTCTTGAAATATACCAACTTCATTACAATCTGCCTGGCAGATTGTATCACCTTGATACAAATGACTCCTAAATCTGACCTCCCACCCTGACACTTTTTCCTGGAAGAAAATACCCAACTGCATAGATATCTATGAAGGGAAATCCACAAACACTTCAGACTCAGCACATCCAAGATGGAACCTGTCCTCTTCCAGAAGCATGCTCCCCTGTGATACAATACAGCCTGCTCCCAAGCCAGAGACCCTGGCTCCTGCCTCTCACTTGAGGTCATTTCTAGTTAGAACCAAGTTCTGTCTCTTCTACCTCGTGATGCCTCTCATGTCAGACCATTTCATCCCACCTCCGCTACCACTGTTCAACAGGCCTGGCACCACTTCTCACTTGGATATGACGATAGTCCCTAACAGCAGAGAGGCACTACAGCAGTCCCCATGGAGAAGGGGACTCAGAGAAATGAGAAATCTCTCCAAAACACACATGATCCCATCACTTGTTTGCTCAAAAACCTTCTAGGGCTCTTCGTGGCTTAAAGAATGAAATCCAAAGTACTTAAGACCATCAACATTCTCTAAGAACTTACCCCCCCCCTCCTCCATCCCCCCCCCCTCCCGGTACCTTTCTGACCTCATTGCTCAGCCCTCTTAACCTTGTGGGGCCCTGCGTCCCAGGCAAACAGGATTATCTGTGATGCTTAAACATACTCTGCACATTTTTCCATGCAGCCTTTGCTTCTTGCTTTTGCCTCAGTTCAGAATGCTCTTCTCCTCTCTTCCAGGGGAGCAAGTCAGGAAGAGTATCAAGGAATTATTTTAACCTGAAAAGGGATTCATTCATTATTATAAAGCTACAATCACCATGAGATGCAAGAGCAGAGATGAGGCTAAGTGTGGGCCCCTTAGCCAAACACCCCAGTTTCAAGTCGAACAACCCAGTTTCAAGTCCCAGTCTACCATTAACCAGCTGAGTAACCTCTGAGTGTCCACGCTTAGCTCCTGGGTAAAATGGGAGCAATAATCGTACCTACCGCGTAGGATTACTGGGAGGATTAAAAGAGCAAGGCTTGTTATGCACACAGCAGGTACACCATACATGTTACTCCTATTAATTCTAATACTTTTAAAATGTGCTATTGCTTGAAATGAATATTCAAACAAATCTAGGATACTTTATACGTATGCCTATTAAAAACAATTGAAAATGACTGTGCCCACCATTGGCTGGTTTGTGGGGCTGCCGGAGACACAACACATTGTTACAGTCCCTCTGGTAAACAATTTTATAATGGACCAAAAAAAAGGAGCCATAAAACAGATCTTACTTTGGTCTTCTACCGCCACTCCTGAGGATATTTCCCCTTTGGAGGGCAGTAGTAGTCACTTAAGTTGTCTTCCCCAAAACCTCCTTAGCAGTACTATTTATAAGAGCAAACAGTTTGAAACCATTTGATATGTTCAACAGTTGGGACTAAGCTGGACAAATTCCAGGTGTAGTGGGAAGGCTGGGGTCTGTCGAGCTCAGAGGCCTTTAACAAAGGGCCTTTCCTTTCCCTCTCCTCTTTGTATTCTAAGTTCCTATTTGGTATTGTTGATGAGTCCATGGCTGAATAAAAGAATACATGAATGAATTCCTTAAAATATTTGTTAGACTAAATGCCCAAAGGAAATAACCCTATAAAAGGCAGAACATTTGAAGTGTAGCACGCAATTTTTGTTAGATCTCAGGATCAAAATCCTTCCATGGAAATACATATTTGAAATTATAACTCCAGTCTATAGAAAAAGGTTATTTGAATTAATGTTTAGTTAAATCCATAAAAATCCAACATTTTATGGAGTGCATAAAAATAAAGATTAGAAACACAAAAGACCCCGAATGGCCAAAGCAATATTGAGAACGAAAAATGGAGCTGGAGGAATCAGGCTCCCTGACTTCAGACTATACTACAAGGCCACAGTAATCAAGACAGTATGGTACCGGCACAAAAACAGAAATATAGATCAATGGAACAGGATAGAAAGGCCAGAGATAAACCCACACACATATGGTCACCTTATCTTTGATAAAGGAGGGAAGGATATACAGTGGAGAAAAGACAGCCTCTTCAATAAGTGGTGCTGGGAAAACTGGACAGCTACCTGTAAAAGTATGAAATTAGAACAATCCCTAACACCACACACAAAAATAAACTCAAAATGGGTTAAAGACCTAAATGTAAGGCCAGACACTACCAAACTCTTAGAGGAAAACATAGGCAGAACACTCTATGACATAAATCACAGCAAGATCCTTTTTGACCCATCTCCTAGAGAAATGGAAATAAAAACAAAAATAAACAAATGGGATCTAATGAAACTTAAAAGCTTTTGCACAGCAAAGGCTACCATAAACAAGACCAAAAGACAACCCTCAGAATGGGAGAAAATATTTGCAAATGAAGCAACTGACAAAGGATTAATATCCAAAATTTATAAGCAACTCAGGCAACTCAATAACAAAAAAACAAACAACCCAATCCAAAAATGGGCAGAAGAACTAAATAGACATTTCTCCAAAGAAGATATACAGATTGCCAACAAACACATGAAAGAATGCTCAACATCACTAATCATTAGAGAAATGCAAATCAAAACTACAATGAGATATCTTCTCACACCAGTCAGATTGGCCATCATCAAAAACTCTAGAAACAATAAATGCTGGAGAGGGTGTGGAGAAAAGGGAACACTCTTGCACTGCTGGTGGGAATGTAAATTGATACAGCCACTATGGAGAACAGTATGGTGGTTCCTTAAAAAACTACAAATAGAACTACCATATGACCCCACAATCCCACTACTAGGCATATACCCTGAGAAAACCATAATTCAAAAAGAGTCATGTACCAAAATGTTTATTGCAGCTCTATTTACGATAGCCAGGACATGGAAGCAACCTAAGTGTCCATCAACAGATGAATGGATAAAGAAGATGTGGCACATATATACAATGGAATATTACTCAGCCATAAAAAGAAACGAAATTGAGTTATTTGTAGTGAGGTGGATAGACCTGGAGTCTGTCATACAGAGTGAAGTAAGTCAGAAGGAGAAAAACAAATACTGTATGCTAACACATATATATGCAATCTAAGAAAAAAAAAAGTCATGAAGAGATTAGTGGTAGGACGGGAATAAAACACAGACCTACTAGAGCATGGACTTGAGGATATGGGGAGGGGGAAGGGTAAGCGGTGACGATGTGAGAGAGTGGCAGGGACATATACACACTACCAAGTGTAAATTAAATAGCTAGTGGGAAGCTGCCCCATAGCACAGGGAGTTCACCTCTGTGCTTTGTGACCACCTAGAGGGGTGGGATAGGGAGGGTGGGAGGGAGGGTGATGCAAGAGGGAAGAGATATGGGAACATATATATATGTATAACTGATTCACTTTGTTGTAAAGGAGAAACTAACACACTATTGTAAAACAGTTATACTCAAATAAAGATGTTAAAAAAATAAAAAATAAATAAAGATTATAGTTCCAATTCATGGGAGTATTAGGCTCTGCCTGAAACTGCAACATGATTCCAGCCAGGCAGACTATAATGACTTGGGAAGAAAGAAAGAAATGTAGTTTCATTATGGATGAACAAAAACCAATTACATTTAGTTTCTAGAAAACAAAGTCCAAAAGAAACCGAAAAAGCAAAAGCAGAAGTTGGGGTGGGACTGGTTATCTTGGCAGCTTTTCTTCCAAAGTGCTGCCTATTTGGAGAGTTATGAAATACGATCTCACCACTTCTTTCTGCTCTAGAGAATCCAATTTGCTTCTCCTTTTCTTCTTTCGAGAGCCTGTGCTTGGTTTCAGACTATTTTTCCTGGCAGTCATATGAAGGAAATAAAACAGGAGACACATGACCTCACCTGCTCCAGTACCTTCCAGAGCCTGACAGAAGAGCTAGGCTTCCTGTGCTTTGCTTTCTTTAGCCTGATTCATTTCGCAATCAAGGAAAACACATTCTCTCAAAATAAGGGAACTAAGGAGCTTTAGGCAAATCCATAGCTCTGTGTTGTACACATGTTTACAAATCTGGATAAACTTTCTGTCTTTTTTTTTGTTTATTTTTACTGAAGTATAGTTGATTTACAATGTTATGTTCGTTTCAGGTGTACAGCACAGTGATTCAGTGAATCTTTTTCATATTCTTTTCCTTATAGGTTATTACACAATATTTAGTATAGTTCCCTGTGCTATACAGGAGGTCCTTGCTGGTTATCTGTTTTATATATAATAGTGTGTATATGTTAATCCCAAGTTCCTAATTTATCCCTAAATCTTTATTAACTGTGAAGAATTTCAAGAAAAGCAAATTGATATATTCTGACCAGTGATTTTTAACCATTTTTGGGGTCACAACTGAAAGCTATGGACTCTCTCTTTGGAAAAATGCAGACTGATTTACACATATACACACATGTTATACACTCCTAATCAGCAGATATTTTTGCACATGATTTTAGGGATTCATGGATCTCCTGAAGTTGGTCCAGAGTCCCCAGTTAATTCTTTTCAAAGAGAAAAACTGAAAATTACCCAGGTAGTTGAGGCCAAAAGAGACAATTAGTCTCTAATTAATCAGTAAATTACAGAATTTCAGGACCTGAAGGAAAAGTAGAGATCTATGCTTTAAATATTTTTAAGTGTCGATGTAGTGTTTTGCTCATTGGTAGCAGTGGAACTTTCTTTTCAAACAAAATCTTCTGTAAAACACCAATATTTAAGACAGATCAAAATAAAGCCATTCTAGTTGATAAAGGTGCTGGAAGACTGGATCTCCACCCTCTCCACTGCCCCCGTGCCACCTCTGACTCATGAAGGACAGCTGAGTAACACTGATCTGGGCCTGCTCCACCAGTCCATGGAGCCATACTGGGACTCCTAGTCTCCAGTACTGTCCACATGCCCAGATGCTCCAAGTGAGTGAGCACTGGCTGCTCAGATAACAGTCTTAACACCCAGAACCCACCTATTTCTTGACCCAGTTGGGAGGACTTCAGAGATCCTGCTGATGAGACGACAGCACACCTGCCCCACGGCCCAGCCTTGGTCCTAATGTTCTCCTTAGGCAGGTAACCCTCCCATTCAGAGGTGTTGAAGGGAAAATCTGTGGCCTCTACCATTGAAACGTTCACGTGGTCCCGAAGGCGGCAAAGCAGGGCCTCTGCACTGAACTTAACACCAGGCCCTGGCCCCTTGTAGGACACTTTGTACTTGTTCATGCTCAGATAATTCTTCCAGATCTTTTGCAGCCTGGGGATAAGGTTTTTGGTGGAGCTGTCCTTGTTCCACACCTGGAAGGTAGCCTCCGGCTTGGCCTTGGGACCACTGAGGGCCTGGCTGCCCCTCTGGGGGTTGTGGGTGCCGCTTGAAGACACAGATTGCGAACCAGACCTCAACACCTGGAATTCCTTGGTTTGCAGTTTAAGGGATTCATAGTAACTCCCTTTCTTCTTTTCCTTCCATACACAGATGATTGCAAACAGGAGAAAGACCAGCACACAGCAGCTGAATTTTTTCTTCAAGTTAGTGTGAATCATAATGAAAGACATGTTCAAGGAAGCCACGCTGTCCTGAGCAGGAAAACAGGCCTAAAAAAAAAGTGAGACAAGGCAGAAAATGATGTAAAGAATATCTGAAAGTAATGACGGGCTGAGCAATGGCTTTAGAGTGACAAGAATTGAATTCCAGTCCAGGTCTGTCTCCCACCAGGTCTGCAACCTTCAGCAAGTCTTAAAAAAAACAAAATCACCCTCAGTTTGGGCTTGAAATGTAGAAAGTAGTACTCAGACACTCCCGTCTTCCTCTCCGAGCTGTGAGCACTTTGTGGACTCGCCCACCACTCCTTTGTACTCCCTGAATCTTAGTTTCCTGTTGTCTTGGTCTAGCTCCCTGACTGTTCTCTGAGCTTCTTGAGGTCAGAAATCACATTTTACTCATTCGGTTTGTAGGGCCTTACACTGTTTGTTCAAGGAAGGCATACATGCTTGAAAAACTAAAAGAAAAAGGCAGAGCAGGCTGAGGGGTCTACATCACAAGAAGACAAACTCCCTAAAAAGGCCCAGCCTCCTTTTAAAATTGCCAGAAAGAGACCTCTTGCCATAGACAGTGTCATAGGTTTGTGATGCATCTCTCTAAGGCAAGGTCCCCCAACCCCCGGGCCGAGGACCGCTACTAGGAACTGGCCACACAGCAGGAGGTGAGTGGCGGGCAAGCGAACAAAACTTCATCTGCTGCTCTCCATTGCTCCCTGTGGCTCGCATTACCGCCTGAACCAACCATCCCCTCACACCCCACCCTCCTCCTCCCATCCATGGAAAAATTATCTTCCACGAAACCGGTCCCTGGTGCCAAAAAGGTCAGGGACCACTGCTCTTAGGGCTCTGGTGCTAGACTCCTGCATGAGAAGAAAGCCAAGGGTCAGCTTCACAATATAACATTCAGGTTTATTGAGTTCTGCATGAGTACTAGCAAGTGGCAGGAAACTGACTCACCTCACGGTGGAAGATGGGAACTCCTGGTAAAATAGCAGATATGTGACCAATTAAGGAAATGAAAACAAAAATGCATTAAGCACACAAGAGGTTATTTTATTCAATTTCATCATAAACCAGGGGCAGTGTGATGCACAACTTCAGCGAGCACTGTGTTTATAATAATCTAATATGAAGGGCATCTCCTGAGCTGTGCAGAAAGGCCCCGACTATTACCACCCATGAAGGTGCTATAATCTTGATTTTTATAGATAAGCCACCTGAGGCTCTGAGAAATTAAGAGAAATGCCTAGGATCATAGAGCTGAGTGAATGGTAGCATTGAGATTCAAATCCAAGTGTACTTGATTCCCTAATCCATGACCCTTTCACTGTATCATGTACAGAACTGCTGAAAGTTCTGGAAAATGGATTTCACTAAGCAAATAGAGCCTGAACAGGCCCCTTTATATCTGGGTAAAGACCTACTTAGTTTTCCCAGAATTTATTGTGAAACTGAATGGAAAATGGAAGTACTTTGAACTCAAACAATGTCTGTATCTTCTGGAAAACATTAAATTCTTCCCTTAGTATCTAGGTTTATTTACCGTAATGGGTCTAAGCAATCACCCCCAGGGTTTTGCTAACTGATTAGGAATCTATACAACAGTAATTAATACAACATTGTAAATCAACTATACTTCAATTAAAAAAAAATTCAGGAAAAAAAAATCTATAGTCCATTTCAATGACGCCTGCTCCTAAGGATATCAGGGATAAGGTGGTAGGAGTTCTGGACTGGGTGTCACAAAACCTGGCTTCTTGTCCCCATTCTTGGGGACCCTAGGCAAGCCTCTTAACCTCTCTGCACCTAAGTTTCTGTGTAGTAACCATCTCTGCCCTGTCTCATTCACTGAGTGCTGGGAAGACCAAACGAGAATGGTGTTCATGGGCTTTGAACGAGGTAAATGTAAAGGCACAGAAGGTTAGAGCAGCCCCTAGGCATGAGGGCCACGTTGAGGCAATGTGGGACAGCAAACGATGGTGGAATGGAGCACTGGCCATGGCTCATCAATCTGAACTTCAGGTCCTTCATCAAGTATAACTAAAGTATAATTATAATTGAAGTATAGTTCAGTTATAATATTAGTTACAGGTGTGAAATGTAGTGATTCAATATTTTTATAGATTATGTACCACCATTACAATATTATTGACTATAATCTCTGTGCAGTACATTATATCCCTGTGACTTATTTATTTTAAAACTGGTAATCTGTACCTCAAATATCCTTTACCTATTTCTTCCATCCCCCCCATTGCCCTTCCCTCTAGATTGTTCTCTGTATCTGTGAGTCTGTTTCTGTTTTGTTTGTTTGGTTTTTTAGATTCCACATATAGTGAAAACATACAGTATTTGTCTTTCTCTGTCTGACTTATTTCACTTAGCATAATACCCCTTAGGTCCATCCATATCTCAAAATGCAAGATTTCATTCTTTTTTATGGCTGAGTAATATTCATTGTGTGTGTGTATGTATGTATATATCACATATTCTTTATCCATTCACTCAGGATGCTTCCATATCTTGGCAATTGCAAATTATAAAGAATTCTGCAGTGAAAGTTAGAGTGCATAAATCTTTTGAATTAGTGTTTTTGTTTTCTAGGATAAATACCCAGGAGTGGAATTGCTGGATTGTATGGTGGCCCTATTTTTAATTTTTAAAGAAGACTCCATACTGTTTTCTGTAGTGGATGCACAAATTTACATCCCCACCAACAGTGTACAAGGGTTTCCTTTTCTCCACATCCTTGCCAACACTTATTTCTTGTCCTATTGATGATAGCCATTCTGACAGGTATGAGGTGCTATCTCATTGTGGTTTTGATTTGCATTTCCCTGATGATTAGTGATGGTGAGTGCTTGTCTTCTTTGTCTGAGATTAACTGACCATACGTGCATGGGTTTATTTCAGTCTCTCAATTCTGTTTCATTGATCTATGTTTCTGATTTTTTTTTTTTTTTTGCCAGTACCATACTGTTTTGATTACTGCAACTTTGTAGTATAGTTTGAAGTCAGGGAGCCTACCACTTCCACCTATGTTCTTTCTCAAAATTGTTTTGGCTATTTGGGTTCTTTTGTGGTTCAATACAAATTTTAGGATTACTTGTCCTAGATAAGTGAAAAATGTCATGGGTATTCTGATAAGGATTACATTGAATCTGTAGATTGCTTTGGGTAGCATGGATTTTTTATGTTTGTTTGTTTTTTTGCGGTACGTGGGCCTCTCACTGTTGTGGCCTCTCCCGTTGCAGAGCACAGGCTCCGGACATGCAGGCTCAGCGGCCATGGCTCACGGGCCTAGCCGCTCCGCGGCATGTGGGATCTTCCCGGACCGGGGCACAAACTCACATCCCCTGCATCGGCAGGCGGACTCTCAACCACTGCGCCACCAGGGAAGCCCAGAATGGACATTTTAACAATATTAATTCTCCTGATCCATGAGCAAGCACAGTATATCTTTCCATTTGTTTGTGTTGTCTTCAATTTCTTTTATCAATGTCATAGTTTTCAGAGTATAGGTCTTCACCCTCTTGGTTAAATTTATTCCTAGGTATTTTATTCTTGTGATATGATTGTAAATGGGATTCTTTTCTTGATTTCTCTTTCTGATAATTTATTATTAGCGTATAGAAATACAAGAAATTTCTGTATATTAATTTTGTAGCCTGCAACTTTACTGAACTCATTGATTAGTTCTAAGTTTTTGGTGGTATCTTTAGGGTTTCCTATACATAAAATCATGTCACCTGCCAATAGTGATAGTTTTACTTCTTCCCCTCCTATTTAGATTCCTTTTATTTATTTTCCTTTTCTGATTGCAGTGGCTAAGACTTCCAGTATTATGCTGAATAAAAGTGATGAGAGTGGGGATCACAGAGGAAATGCTTTCAGCTTTGCACTGTTGAGCATGATATTAGCTGTGGGTTTGTCATAAATGGCCTTTAACATAATAATAATTATTATTATAAATGGGATGTTCCCTCTATACCCACTTTGTTGAGAGTTTTTTATCATGAATGGATGTTAAATTTTGTCAAATGCTTTTTCTGCATGTGATTTTTAGCCTTCATTTTGTTCATGTGATGTATCACATTGATTTGTGGATATTGAACCATCCTTGAATCCCTGGAATAAATCTCACTAGATCATGATGTATGATTCTTCTAACGTATTGTTAAATTCGGCTTCTAATATTTTGAAGAAGACTTTTGCATCTATGCATCAGGGATACTGGCCTGTAATTTTCTTTTTTTGTAGTGTCTTTTTTGGTTTGTGTATCAGGGTAAATTTGGCCTCATAGAAGGGGTTTAGAAGTGTTCCCTCCTCTTATATATATATATATATATATATATATATATTTTTTTTAATAGTTTGAGAAGGATAAGTATTAACTCTTCTTTAAATGTTTGGTAATTCCCCTATGAAGCTGTCTGGTCCTGAACTTCTGCTTGCTGGGTTTTTTAGATTTTTTTGTTTGTTTGTTTGATTTCTGATTCAATTTCATTGCTGGAAATTGAACTGTTCAGATTTTCTATTTCTTCCTGATTCAGTCTTGGAATACTATATGTTTCTAGGAATTTATACATCTCTTATAGGTTGTCCAGTTCGTTGGTATATAATTGTTCAAAGTATTCTGATTGTTTTTATTTGTGATATTGGTTGTAACTTGTCTATCATTTCTGATTTTATTCTATTGGGCCCTCTTTTTTTCTTAATAAGCCTAGCTCAAGTTTTGTCAATTATATTTATCTTTGCAAAGGACCAGCTCTTAGTTTCATTGATCATTTCTATGATTTTTTAGTCTCTACTTCATTTATTTTTCCTCTGATGTTTATTATTTCCTTCCTTCTACTAACTTTGAGCTTTCTTTGTTCTTCTTTTTGTGATTCCTCTGGGTGTAAAGTTAGGTTGTTTACTTGAGATGTTTCTTATCTCTTGAGGTATGCCTGTATCACTATAAACTTCCCTCTTAGAACTCCTTTTGCTGCATCCCATAGATTTTGGATTATTATGTTTCTATTGACACTCATCTCAAGGTACCTTTTTATTTCTTCTTTGATTTCTTCATTGACCCATTGGTTTTTAGTAGCATGTTGTTCAGTCTTTACATATTTGTGTTTTTCCAGTCTTCTTCCTGCAATTGATTTCCAGTTTCATACCATTGTTTGAAAGGATGTTTGATATGATTTCAGTCTTCTTAAATTCATTGAAATTTGTTCTGTGGACTAGCATGTAATCTATCCTGGAGAATGTTCCATGTGCACTTTAAAAGAATGTGTATTCTGCTGTTTTGGGATGGAATGTTCTATTGATATCTATTAAGTCCGTTTGGTCTAATGTGTTTTAAGGCCAATGTGTCTTTATCGATTCTCTATCTGGATAATCTATCCATTGATGTAAGTGGGGTATTAAAGCCCCCTACTATTATTGTGTTACTGTCAATTTCTCCCTTTATGTTTATTGATATTTGCTTTAAGAATTTAGGTGTTCCTATCTTTACAAATGTTATCTCCTCTTCTTAGACTGACCCCTTTATCATTATGTAATGCCCTTCTTTGTCTTTTGTTATAATTTTTGTTTTAAAGTCTATTTTGTCTGAGTATTGTTATCCCAGATTTCTTTCCATTTCCTTTTGCATGGAATATCATTTTTCATCCTTTCATTTTCAGTCTGTGTGTCTTTAGTTCTGAAGTGAGTCTCTTGTAGGCAGCATATATATGTCTTTTTTAAAAATCCATTTGGCTTCCCTATGTCGTTTGATTGAGGTATTTAGTCCATTTACATTTAAAGTGATTATTGGTAGGTGTGTACCTATTTCCATTGTTACTGGTCCAAGTTGTTTTTGTAGTTCTTCTCTGTTCTTTTCTTCTTCTTTTAGTCTCTTCTCTTGTGGTTTGATGTTTTTCTTCAGTGCTGTTTCTTTTTTTTTCCTCTTTTTTTCATGTGTGTGTGGTGTGTGGTGTGTGTGTGTGTGTGTGTGTGTGTATCTATTGTAAGTTTTGTTTTATGGTTACCATGAAGTTCACATATATTTATATACAGATAGATACATAGATATAGATTTATTTTAATCTGGTAGTCATTTAATTTTCAATATATTCTAAAAGCTCTATGTTTTTTACTGTCCAATATTTCATATTTTTGACATCATATTTTACATCTTTTGTGTAACCCTTAACTATTATTGCAGTTACAGTTGATTTTACAAATTTTGTCTTTTAACCTTTATACTAGATTTTCAAGTAGTTGATCCATTGCCTTTTCTATATATTGTCTTTACCAGTGAGATTTTCTTCCTTCATATATTTTTTTATTTCTTGCTATAACCTTACTTTTCACTTAAAGAAAGTGTTCACTTAACATACCTTGTAAGGCCAGTTTAGTGGTGATGCCCTCTTTTAGATTTTTGTTTGTCTGGGAAACTCTTTATCTCTTCTCCAATTCTGAATGACAACCTTGCCAGGTAGAGTATCTTTGGTTGTAGGGTTTTTTTCTTTCAGCACTTTACATATATCATGCCACTCCCTTCTAGCCTGCTAAGTTTCTGCTGAAAAATCAGTTGATAGCATTAAGGGGGTTCCCTTGTATGTTACTCTTCATTTTCCTCTTGCTGCTTTTAAAATTCTCTCTTTGTCTTTAATTTTTCCCTTTTAATTATGACCTCTTGATATGTAACCTATAATGGAATAAAATCTGAAAAAAAATTAACTAAATCACTTTGCTGTACACTTGATTTACAATACTGTATTAGTTTCAACTATATTTCAATTAAAAATTTTAAAAAGTAATAAATCTCGGTTGCAGTGTGAAAAAAATATATGTTGTGATATGGATCTTTTTGGGTTCATTTTGTTTGGGACTCTCTATGATTCCTGGACCTGGATATCTGTTTCCCAGGTTAGTAAAGTTTTCAGCTATTATTTCATCAAATATGGTTTTTTTTCTACCCCTTTCCCCCTCTCTTATCCTTCTGGGACCCCTATAATGCAAATGTTAGTATGCTTGATGTTGTCCCAGAGCTCCAGTAAACAATTCTCAATTTTTTAAATTCTTTTTTCTTTCTGATGCTCTGATTGGGTGATTTTCCACTATTCTGTCTGCCAGGTCACTTACGTGTTCTGTATCACCTAATCTGCTGCTGATTCCCTCTAGTGTATTTTTTTTTCATTTCAGTTATTGTATTCTTCATCTGTGACTGGCTATTTTTTATATTTTCTAATTCTTTGTTGAAGTTCTCATACTCCTCTATTCTAATACCTGAGTTTGGTGAGCATATTTATGACCCTTGCTTTGAACTCTGTATGGTGTATGCGGTAAATTACAATTACTTATGTCAGTTTCATTGTTGTTTTTTTTCTGGGGTTTTATCTTATTTTTCATTTGGAACATATTACTCTGTCCCCAGGATGCACCAGCGGCCACCATCTTGGGAAGTGCTGGAACTGCAGGGGCTAGAGTTACAGCCTGGTGTGGGCCAGGACTTCTCCCAGGGTGCACCAGGGGCTGCCACGTCAGCAAATGGGGGACAAGTTGGAGGAGCCACGTACAGGCTGAGGGGTAGCCTGGGGTGTGCTGGTGTGGTCTTGGCTGGCTGGCTAGAATGTCAAGTGCTTTTCAATCCACTGCCTCTGCACTGGGACTGGGAGCAAGTAAGTTTGTGCACAAGCTCTTTAAGAGCATAGTCTCAGTTTCCTACAGCCCTCCAGCTCGCCCAGTCATAAGTTTGAAAACCAGTTAAGGGGGCTTATCTTCCTGGTGCTGGTCCCCAGGGCTGGGGTCCCCAATGTGGGGCTTGAACCCTTTGCTCTTAGGAAGGACCTCCAAGTTTGTGATATCCTCTTCCTCTGTGGGTCACTTGCCAGAGGTGTGGGTCCTGACTTGATCGTGTCTCTGCCCCCTCCTACCCACCTTGATGTGTTTTCTTCTTTATATCCTTAATTGTATAAGAGCTATTCTGCTAGTCTTCAGGTCGTTCTCAGAGAAAGTTGTTCTATATGTAGTTGTAGTTTTGCTGCGTCTGTGGGAGGAGGTGAGCTCAGGGTCCTCCTACTCCACCATCTTGATCCCACCTCACTGAGACTCGAATTTAAGCACCAAACAGTGCTTCCTACCACTAAAGACCTCAGGAACCAGTAACTCTAGGGAGGATGGGTGCTTACCTTGGGCCACCAAAGTTTTGGAAGTGATGAAATGTACACAGAGGGAGAGTTCAAACATGAGATCATGAAATGGGGGAGGCGCTTGTTGCATCATCAGAAAACTAAGCAATTCAATTTCCCCAGACACCCAACACAGCTAATCATAGGACACTAAGACAGCTGAGGAAAAACTAGCAAAGAAGGGAAAGTAGCATTTCAGAAGTGCCTACTATATGGTAGGCACCCTACCTGCTTTATCTCATTTAATTTTTACTATACCACTATGGGAGAGGTATTAACAACCCCTCTTGAGAAAATGAGGAAACAGGCTTAGCAAGGATACAGGGCTTCTCCGAAGTCATTAGCTAATCAGTGCTAGAACCAGGATTGCAACCCAGATCTATCTGACTAAAAGTCCATGGTCTTTGGACTAAAGAACAGGCATTGTGAAAAAGCACAGTGAATAGTCAGTGTTGACCAACTAGGACTCAGAAATCAGGATCTCTAGCGACACAACTGCTGGAAAGTCACAGAATAAACGCCCTCACCATCAGCACTGACACTACTCATGTGCACTGTTTTACCAGTCAGGCAATGCTTTCACAGCAATTAGGTTTATGAGACCCAGTATAACCCTGTGAGATGAGCAGAGCAAATTTTATTAGTTCCATTTGTTCCACCCCAAACTACGGTTTTTAAAATATAGATAATTTGCAAAGCTGCATGAGTGATTTGGAAATGATGGAGTTGGGACTTAACTTTTATGTGTATGAGTGAAATAAGACAGGAGTTAGGGAGGTGGAGCCTGGTTCACTGTCTCACTGGTCTTAGGCTCAGAAGGGTTTGTGTTCGACTTCTGCCAGCACCTACTCTCCAAGGTTGAGTTTCCCAGGAAAGAAGAATTCCCCAAACCTTCAACCATAACACAGTCTTACAACTTTAAGAAAGCCTCAGCCTTCAAGGCCAGTGCTCTGTCGTGAGTGCCTCAGGGCACTCACGTGAAACCTCATTCAGGGCTCCCAGTTCTCTTGACCACCACCCTCTGTTGAAGTTCCAAGTCTACCAGCTGGCTGGAGCTTCTGCTCATAGGCACTTAGAGCTTCACTCTCATCTCTCAAGCTGCTCTAGAGAGACAAGGACTTGAAGAAGTTTCATCTAAGCAGCCCAAACTGAAGGAAAGGAGTAGTAAATATTTCTCCCCAGATTCTTTGGGAAATCAGTCCAAAATTTTAATTTCCCAATCACATCCCAGATTGCCTTCTTAAGCCTCTAGGACTCTGCACTGCTGTAATCTCTCCCCCTGTCCATTTGCCTGGCAACCAGACAGCATTACCTTTCTGCTTCTGGCCTCCTGTGGAGCCCACCTCCCTTTCCTGTTCTCCCAGCAAGAACAGCAGCACTGTTCTTGCTCCCTGCTGCTTGCCTCTAGTGTTTAGTAATGCTTGCTTTTCATGCTGACCCCCTGTGTATCATCGAACACTTACGAGCCCACCAGGCTTCTAGAAGAATAAGTAACGACTCGCATTATCACCTACAGAGAACAAGCCAACACTGAACCAACAGAAAGAAAAATCCCAGCCAAAGTAGGTCTCCCGCCCTAGGCTACTCATCACTGGATGCCCAGTAGCAAATGCAGGGCTTAGCCATAGTAGGTGCTTTAAAAAGGTAGACTGAATTATAGAATAACTTTAAATCTTATATTTATAGTTTATAGAAATAGGCAAAATAGGCAAATCACTTATCTCCACCCCTCATTGACTAAGGACTGAAAAAAAAAAGAAGAAGAAGAAAACAGCAAAGCTGTAGCCAGAACTTCAGCCCCTCTGTGGCTCCTCACCAGCGCACTCTGCCGTGCCGATCCCAAATAGAAAATGGACCCCGGTGCTGCCTCCATATCCCACACCTCCAGGTGTTCCTTACCTGCTTCTGGCTAATCCCCCTGGGGCTGCAGGCCCTCCAGGTCCTCAGGAACCAGCACTATTCCCCATGGGAGGAATGTTTGCTTTATTGGGTCTGGAGGCCAAGGCTCATTTTTCTCAGGATGATCAAAAAGCATCTACAAAGGAGAAAAAAAAAGATGAGTTAAGTGTCGTTTTCCAGCAAGGGCAGAGTTAAAGATTAACAAGATAGACAGGGACCTCTGCTACACTTCAGTGCCGGCCCTGGAAGTCCCAAGGGCTCAGAAAAAGAGAGACAAAAGCCAATGGGGAGGGGGAAGGGTAAGCTGTGACGATGTGAGAGAGTGGCAGGGACATATACACACTACCAAATGTAAATTAGATAGCTAGTGGGAAGCTGCAGCATAGCACAGGGAGATCACCTCTGTGCTTTGTGACCACCTAGAGGGGTGGGATAGGGAGGGTGGGAGGGAGGGAGACGCAAGAGGGAAGAGATATGGGAACATATGTATATGTATAACTGATTCACTTTGTTGTAAAGGAGAAACTAACACACTATTGTAAAACAGTTATACTCAAATAAAGTTGTTAAAAAAAAAAAAAGCCAATTACAGGTGCAGTGTTCTGGGTTCATAAACAGCACAGAGAGCCTAGAAATAGTCTGATACTAGATAAGAACATGAGCAAGCACCACCGACCAATCTGGGAAGAAAGGATTGTTTAGTCCCTGGTTTGGGCATACATAAACAGCAATCTGGGGAAGAGAGGATTCAGTTCATCCCCAAATGAACTCTAAACAAACTTTTAAAAAATTATTTTCAAAGAATATTTAATGATACGTGAAAGTTCTATCAGTATAATGTTAACTGAAATTCAGAAAATATACATTTTTTAGAATTCACATGTGAGAAAGGCCAAAAAAAACAAAAAAAAACAAAACAAACACCCTGGATGGTACAATAAGGAGTAATGGGGGTTTTCATTTTTTGTAATTTTTTTATATATTCCAAAATTTCTAAAGTGTACATGTGTTACTCTTAGAGTTGGAAAAAATTATAAAAATATAATTTTTAAAAGCTAAAAATAGAACTCTATATTTGTTAGCTCTCTTCTTTCTGACAGAATGTAGAAAAATAACAAAGGAAATGTTTAATAGTCAGTTGCATGAAAATTCCAACTTGTATACAATAAAAAATACTGTAGTAAAAAGGAAGATAAACTCAAGGTGTGCAAAAGGTTCAAACAGTAAAAGCCTCTAGAAATGAACAGGCAATCAACCTGAACAGACAAATCACAAAACAGAAAATACAATTAATGAGCATATGAAATTACGATTACTCTTGAGAGAAACTCAAAAGAGGCAACTGAACATTAAGATACTAGTTTGTAAAATTAACATTAACCAGCAGTTTTCAAAATGATTAATACTCATTGCCAGGCAGATTGTAATGAAGTTGGTATATTTCAAGAGAGCAGTAGAAATTAATTTAACTTTTTTAGAAAGTAATCATGCCATAGAATAAGAGCTCATGACTATGAACCAAGTTATTGTACTTCCAGGAAAAAAAAACTGAATAAATAATTCAAAGGGAGAAAAGGTTATCTATTTCAGTTTCCTTATATGTAAAATAATTCCCTACCTTACACGGCTGTGGCGAAAACTGGAAGAAGATTCATGAAGTAAAGAATGAGTTTTATAAAGCAATATGCATGTGCAAAAAGAAAAATAGCTTTCAGTTTCAAAATGATTTATAATGGTGAAAAATCTACAGTTAAGGGACTTCCCTGGAGGTCCTGTGGTCAGACAGAACTTCGCCTTCAAAAGGTTCAACCCCTGGTCAGGGAGCTAAGATCCCGCATGCCTCACGGCCATAAAACTAAAACATAAAAGAGAAGCAATATTATAACCAATTCAATATCCCCAACAGTTTTGCCTAAATTACTCAACATAAAGAAAGTCAAACTGAAAAGATGAGAATTTATCTCTTCTCAGTTTGCTCATCACCTGTTTTCAGGTCTCAACCATGTACATTTTTTCTAGATATTTGGACATGCATAACTTTTAGTCACAATGTGACTAAATATGTACAGGTAACATTCTGTGTTTCACTTTTTTGTTATAATATTTTAAGCATTTTATTTCATGTTGCTACTTAAATTCACACACCATTGTGTATATATTCTATCTGGTGGATATAGCATATTATTTCGTTACTGCTGGAAGCTTAATTATTAACCTTTTCTCCTTTTGAATTATTTATTTAGTTTTATTTCCTGGAAGTACAATAACTTGGTTCATAGTCATGAGCTCTTAATTCTATGGCATGATTACTTTCTTAAAAAGTTAAATTAATTTCTACTGGCTCCCTAGCAGCCTCCTGGTAGAGTCCAAAAAAAAAAATGTCTCTGAAAGCTATCCCTCTTTTCATGTCGTGTAACTTTCCTGTGAGGCAGGGGGGTTTGTGATTATGCAAGCAGGATTACCATTTGTCTCCTCCTACCAAAAATGTAAACTCTGTAAGTGTTGGCCTTTCTTCACTACTATCCTCAGTGCCTAGATGCATGTCTGGCATATGGTAGGTACTCAATACCTACTGGTTGAATGAATGAATGAGGGAAGTGTTGCCAGCCCTTAAGAGGTCTACACTTACCTCAGGCATCATTGATGGACAGGGCTCTTTCTCAGCAGCCTCACTGAGAACACTTTGGGCAGTCATCGGCACTTTGGATGCTGCCTCTTGCCTGTATATGCTGCTTCACTGCCATTCCCTCAAAGCATGAGCTGCTGGGGCATGAGACTTTTATTTGGGTTCAGTGCACAGACATCAGAGGAGTGCAGCAAACCCGCATCTTCCTCCCACACATCGCATCTGCTCGGAACAACTTGCCCTCTAAGGAGATTAAAAATTACTCCCCACTGTTGATTTCCAAAAATCAACCAATTGAAACAAGTGGTATAACTGTTGATCTATATCTGTTGTAGATGATGAGGGCCTTCCAAAAATAGTCACCGCTGCTCATGAGATAGAAGCAGTAGTGATCTTCAACCAGCTACACAAGTGGTAACAGAATCCTCAACTCTCTGGGGGAGAAACTTTAGCACTCACGACAGTAACAGCTACCAAGTATTTAATATTAGCTATGTTCAAAGCACTGACTATAGCTTAGGGGTTAAGAGTAAGAACTCTGGAATTAGACTGAGCTGGGCAAGAGTCCAAACTCTGCCTTTCCCCAGTTACATGACCTTGGATAAGCTACTCAACCTCCTAGGACTCAGCTTCTTTATCTGTGAAATGGGAATAATAATAACAGAGCCCATCTCATGGGATTATTTAAATAATCAAGTTAGATAATACACCCAAAGGGACTGCAATAGGAACTGTGACAAAAATTATCCACGTCACTTCATTTACCCCTCCCCATACCCTACTGTGTGGATACCACTACTACCCCCATTTTTACAAATGGGAGACTGAGACAGGTGTGATGAGTAATTTGCCCAGAGTAACTCACTCGTGACACTCCAAATGTCCCATGCTCTTTTCATGCCTTTGTAGCCCTGCACATAGAGTCCCTTCTGCTTGAAATGTCCTTTCCTGCCCTGTTCACACAGGGCCGTGACCACTCAGCCTCCTATACCAGCTCAAGTGCCCCTGGACTCTGAAGCCTGTCTTGAACCCCACGGAGACCGTCACAGCTCCGCTGTGCCTGTGCTGGCTCTCATCAGACCACATGACACTTACGCATTTGCAGGTCTATCCCAACCTTTAAGATTTATTTCTGGTCCCCTGCATCAAGCCAGGCTCTGCTCCAGAACTGGGAAGTGCTCAGTCATGTTTGAACGAAAGAATGAGGCTAGTTCGGACACCACTCCTCCCCATCCCCACGTCCTTCAGTTGTTAGAATCACTCCCACCACCTACCCACCCATCACCTTCAATTGCCGGAGTCCCCTTTACAGCACTGCTGTGGCAGGTATTCATTCCGTCTGGTGAGTACACTGAGTGACAGGAAATTCACCACCTCCCCACGTTGCACATGGCTATGTGAGCAGCTCTGCCTCTTAGAAAGGTCTTAAAATGAAAAGAAATCAACCTCCCTGTAAATATAACCCCAGCAGTTTAAGCTCAGCTCTCTGGAGCCATATAGACTCAGAATGAAAACCAGTAACACTTGCTGAGCCCGTGCTCATCCCATGCTCAGTGCTGGGAACTCCACATGCACCCACTCATTTTATCCTTGTGGCAACCCTGTGCAGACCCCTTGCTGCTGTATCTTCTCCTCCACCCAGGACAATCTTCCTCAGCTAGCTCCTGGCTCACTAGAATTCTCTCCAACGCTACTTCTGTCATAACTCTTGGTGGCATTAACAATCACTTATAGAATTATTCTAGTCAACTCCAATGACTGTGACCTCAGCAACTCACCCCCAAGGTCATAGCTTTGATCTTGTCATTTCCAAAAACTAGACTCCCTTCATCAAGGGATGCCTCGATTTCAGGCATCCTTCTCTAATCACCACTCCTATCTCTGCAGCTTAGTCCAACCAGTACCCAACTCTAACAATCTTCTGTGTTAGATCCTACTACCTTCCCACCGTCTCTCACTTCCTCCCTGCCATCCTTTCCCTTCCTATCCAGCTTGAATTCTATGGTCAGTCATTCAGTTGACCTCTCTCATCACACATGTTTGGATAAACCCCAATCCTGGTTAAATCCAACTCTCTGTCCTACTCCACACCTGCAAGCAGGCAGCTGAACATGGCTAGAGAAAATCATGCAACGATGCTTAATGATGTCACTTCAAGTTCATGATCACTAACTGCAAATAGCTCCTTAATGCTCCACAGCAATGATATGCTCCTTTTCCAGTCAATTCATCTGCCACTGTCCTAGAGGACTGTATGACTTCCTCCCCACTAAAAACTCCTCTTATCCTCACCCTCGCCTGATGAACTTGCTACTTACTCATAGAAAAAAAGGAAGCTACCAGAGTAGAACTTCCACACGCATGCTTTTGTTATCACCGCTACTCAACTTACCTGCATTTATGCCCGAATGATCTCATTACTATGAATTAATTGGCTGCATCCAACACTTGGCAATATCCAACATTTTTCCATAAATCCTACACACTCTTGTCTACTTAAGGACATTCTTAAAAATCCCCCTTTTTTCTTCCGCATCAATAGGTATCTTTCTCTCAAAGAGCATGCTCATCAGCATATAGGTATGCTATTATTTCCCCTATCTTAAAAAAAAAAACACCTCTCCTGATTGAGGCAGCCACTACCTGACCCAGATCAGTCTCAGCATCACTAACAATGGGACACCTAGACAGTTTTTGCCTTCTGAAGTGAGACAGTATGAAGCACATAGCACCGCGAATGAAAAGTTCTTGCCCCAAATGTTTAATCTGTAAGTGATCAATTCTTTATACACAATTCCAGTTTTTCAGAAATACAAGAGAAAGAAGAACAAGTTAAAAGACACCCTAATTCACCAGATGTATCCAGAAAGCAGGACATTCTGTAGAACAATTGAACTAGTTTCATCAACAAGTCAATGGACACAAAAAACAAATGACTTAAAAAACACAAAAAACCACAACAGTCACATGCAGTCTGCAGACCTTTGGTATGAAGAGAACAGCACTGGGGAGAAATGGGGGTATCTGAATATAGACTGGGTATTATATATGATATTAAGAAATCACTGTTAATTTCGTTAGGTTTAATAATAGTATTATTATATTATGATTATATATGTGGTTATGTTAGAAAAAAAGTCCTACACATTTGAAGTAAAGATGAAATTTACTTTAAAAATACTTTAGCCAAAAATAAAGCAAGTATGAAAAAAATGCAGCATCATTTTTTTCAAATATATTCAAATTAAGCTATGTAAGGAACGAGAGTGATCTGCAGACTCTTCTTGACAATATCATTTGGGATTAGAGAGCATTTGAAAGAGTATGAAGAAAAACCTTACATCAACAATGTTCCCGTGTTACTGAAGGAATTAACTGAAAAAGATACATGACATTACAAAAAGTCACATATTTAGCCATTGCATGAGGTCTAAATAAACTCCATTTTCCTGTCCCTCCAACAAAACCTCTTGACCTCATTTCACTTCCCCTGCCCTTTTTCTTCCCTTTACAGTAAAACTCCTTGAAAGAACTATCTGTAGTCAGTGTTTCCAATTTCCCTCCTTCCCATTCTCACTTGAACCAACTCCATCAAGCCTCCCTCATCTCGATGAAACTGCTCTTGTCATGTCCCCAGAGACCTCCGTGACCTCCATGCTACCAATCGAATGGTCAGGGCTAAGTATCTTATTCAGCCCATCAGCCGTACTTTACACAGGTCGTCACTTCCCCCTTCTGGCTTCCAAAACCCACACCCTTTTGGTTTTTCTCCACTCACTCACTGGTCCCTCCTCAGCTGTCTCTGATGCTGGTTCCTCCTCATCTGCCCTACCTCTACACACCGAAGTGCCCCAGGTTCTGGACTTCATTCTAGCGACACTCACTTTCTACTGGATGTGGAAAGCAAGTGATCTGTTCCCCCTCTGCTCAGCCTGTAGTTTTCACTCAAAACACATTTGTTGATGTGCACTAAAATGAGTTCAGAAGCAGTTTCTGTTGCTGAGTTTCTACAGAAAGGAAGTCCCTAATAATTAAAAACAAAAGCAAAATAGTAGGGCTGGGGTTGGGAGACAGTAGAATAAAACACTGTGTTCACTTCACTATTTAGACTATCCTCTATAATCTGTAGAGGGGAGGCAGCATTGCAGAGAACAATGACGATCAGATGTAGAGCACATTATTAAAATGACTTGTTAAAATGCAGATTCCTGAATTCTACCTCAGTCATTCTGTTCCAGATGGTCTGGGATGGGGCTCAGAAACCTGTATTTAGCAAGCACCCCCAAGTGATTCGGACGCAATTAGAAGTGCTAGACTGAGAAAGCTTTATCTAGATCCAGGATGGGAGAAGTATAGGAATTGAGTGTAATCAACTTTTATAGTAATTTGAAAGAGTAATTTTATGCCTGATGAGTCTAATAACTTTAAAAATATGGCTTGTATTTTAAATGTCTTTTTCATTTCATTATTCTAATAACTCCCTTTTATTGTATTTTTAAAATTATTGATGTGTGAGAGGTTGGGGAAGAAACCCAGTCCTTTACCAACAATAGTTTGAGAAGCTCAAGCTTTGGAGAAAGACCTCAGGCTCTGGCATCTCAAAAGCCCAGAGTCAAATCCTGGCTTTTTAATCTGCCAGTTGCATGATGTTAGACCCATTTGGTCAACTTCTGTGAGCCTGTGTCTTCACCTGTGAAGTATGGATAAAAATACTTTAAAATTTGCCTCTGCAGGGTTGTGCTGACAATTTACTGATAGACTTTATCACTTTGTTCTGGCTAAGAATTATTGTACTTTTACCACGTGCTGAGTATTTTACAAACGGTAAAGTTCCTGTAATTGGGTAAAACTCATTTAATCCCTGCGGCAACAATAGTGCTTGAGGTGGGTGCCGCTGGCTCACCTCCCAGGGGCTCCAGCAGAGCTGGTCCAGGCTGCTGTTGGAAACAGCCTCCCAGCTCCTGGCCACCTACCAGTGGGAGCCAGCGTAGGTCAAAACATTAGTACTTGTATAAAAACATTTCTGACAAGTCCCAGTTTTACTCAAAAGGACAGAAAAAGTCAGATAAGCAGCGGAAACCAATCCGTAGTTGGTGAATCTGAGGAGGGAGTGAAAGGAAACCATGAGAGGTTTTGCCAGGTGCCTGAGTGGCTGCGTTGACAAGTGTTTACCTGAGGACCAGCCCTGCTGCCAGGCTAAAGGGTGGGAGGGGGAAATCCTGCCAGATCACCAGATCAGTGCCCTGAAGATAAAGGGGCCTTGATTCCTGCCTGCCCAGCTGTTCCAGACCCAGGCTGCAAAAAAAAAAAAACAAAAAAACCTGCCTCTTAACAGAGATTACATCTTTTCCCAGCCAGGCAGGCACTGATGGAGAAGACTGAAACAGCCGAGTACATTTCCCTGAGGTTATCTAAAAACGTGGAGAACAGAACTTTTTCTGTGCGGGATGTTGAGTCCTCACCGCAGACAGGGCAGCTGCTCCATGGTCCTGGAACAGAGCCAGCCACTCAGAACACGTAGGGAGAGCTCTGGACTCAGGACCAAAAGAGTCAGGGCAAAGGAAAACCACAAAGGCTTGTGCTTTGTCTTCAAGCTTGCACCTTTAGTGGACACGTACTTGTAGCGTTTCTTGCCTTCCAATTTGACAGGTGCCTGGCGGAAAGCAGGCACTTTACACGCCATCAGCTCCCCTTCTGTATGATGCCCACTCCCCAGTACAAGCAGTAGAAGCCCCAGCCCCAGCAGGCATCCCCCCAGTCTTACCAACTAAGACCACGCTGCTCCACTCCAACAGTCAGGGGTAAGCCGAGAAGGAAGGAACAAAAAAGGGACCATAAGGAGGGCTGAATAAACACCATGCTCCTCCCAAGCAATAAACCACCTCTCTCCTCCACATCCCACAGAGACGTAGAGAGAAAAGAAAATAGGCCTCTTTCCTCCTCAGAAAGAACTGTTTCACCTCCTCCTAATCTTGGGGAAAAAATGACATTTGTATTATGGAAGTTTATATACATACAAAAAGGTACAGAGGGCTTTGCTGGTGGCACAGTGTTTGGGAATCCGCCTGCCAACGCAGGGGACACAGGTTCAAGCCCTGGTCTGGGAAGATCCCGCATGCCACGGAGCAACTAAGCCCGTGCACCACAACTACTGAGCCTGTGCTCTAGAGCCCTTGAGCCACAATTACTGAGCCCGCGTGCCACAACTACTGAAGCCCACGCGCCTAGAGCCTGTGCTCCGCAACAAGAGAAGCCACCACAATGAGAAGCCCGCGCACCGCAACAAAGAGTAGCCCCTGCTCGCCACAACTAGAGAAAGCCCACGGGCAGCAACGAAGACTCAACACAGCCAAAAATCTTTTTAAAAATTAAAAAATGAAAAGGTACACAGAATAGCATGATGAACCTCCATGTTTTCATAACCCAATTCCAAATATTATCAACATTTTGCTAATCTCGTTTCATTGACCCCGCATCCCCCTTTCTTTCTTGGAATAATTTAAAGCAAACACCAGACTTCATGTCAGTTCCCCCCCACCAGCTCTTCCAGACTGGGGTGCCATGAGAAAATTAAGCCTTAATGTCCTAAGACATCCATTTATGTAATGAATTAACTTACCTCCCTGACATCTAGAATAGTATTGGCTATGTACCATCCTTGGGAAAACTGAGAACACAGGCCCTCAAAATCATTTTCTGCAGAGTTGAATTCTCTATAATAGTACTCCGCCCCCACCTCCCTCATGTTGGGTTCTGCCAGCGAACACCTGAGAACACATACACACAAACACATGCACCCACATACATGACCACGATGCCATTATCACACAATATCCACTCCACTTTCAAATTTTTATCAATTCTCTCAAAAATGTCTTTTACACTAAATTCCTTGAATGAGGATCCAAACAAGGTAGGCACATTTTGTTTGGATGATATGCCACTCTCAACTCTCTTTTAATCTATAACAATTCCCCACTCCCTTATTTTTTCTTTTTCATGATATTAAATTTGTTGAAAAAAACTAAGTCATTTGTCCTATGGAATGTGCCATGTTCTGAATCTGACTGACAACTTCCTCATGGTATTAACTTACTCCCCTTTGCTTTGTTTCCTATGAACTTAGTGTTTGATTTCAAGGCTTCTTGAGATTCGGTGGTTTCAAGTTCAGTGGTTCTCCCAATGTTTTTATATCTAAGAGGAGCGAAGCCTTGGTCATCTCAGGAAGTTTGGGGTAGGGAAGTGAACAGGGAGGCCTCCGTGTTGCAGTGGCCCCAGAGCTTATAAGAACAACATACTCCGATACTCATAATAGGTTCATTCATCCAGCAAATGCTTATTTTCTATGGTGAGCCAAAGTGGAGATGCAGAAAAAGTTTTGACGGTGCAGAAACCAGCCAGAAATCTAACCCCCCAGAATATGCCTTCCAGTGAGAGCATAAGCGAAGAGGAAAACAAAATAAACACATATGTAGTGTTTGTAAGGGGAAAATTGCTACCCAGAAAATTAAAGCAGGGAAGACGAAGAGGGACAGCAGGGCTAGGGGTATGCATTTTAAATTAGATATTCAGAGGAAGCCTAACTGAGAAGGCATTTGAGCAAATATTAGAGGGAGGTGAAGGAGTGCTCAAGCAGATTTTTGAGGGAAGAGAGCTCCACGTGGAGGGAACAGCAAAATCCCTAGGCAGAGGCATGCCTGACCTGTTTGAAGAACAGGACGGAGGCCTGGAGGAGAGAGGGTGAGGAGGAGAGCAGCGTAAGAGGGGGACAGAGAAGTAGTAAGGACAGATCACGGAGGGTCTTCGACTGGTGTGAGAACTCTAGCCCTCACTCTAAATAAGATTTGGCTGACTTCGTTTGAAAGGGATCATTCTGGCTGCTACACTGAGAATCAACTGTGGTAGTTGGTAGGTTGGGGAAGGTTAAAGAAAGAAAGAACTTTCGAGAGGCTATTGCAACAATTCAGGTGGGGAAGGCCCAGGATCCCATTTACTGAGCTCTTACTGGGTGCTAGCATTTTATGTTACCAAATTTAATTCTTACCACCACCCAGTGGGGTGGGGTATTAATGATCCTCTTTTATGAGTGAAGAAACTGAGGCTCAGAGAGTTTAAGCCATATGCTTAAGATATTACAAATGGTCAAAACTGGGATGCAAGCCCGACTGTTCTGATTTGCAAGCCTGGTCTGGCTATCCAACATATATCTCTCTACTCAGGGCCCCTGAAATGGCCCCTGAGCACCTCTCTGCTTTACCAGGTCAACTAGAGTTGCCAGTGACCATCTTGGACCTTCTGGTGACATCACTTTATATATATAATATGTTATGGAAAAACCTGAACGAACTTTTTAGCCAACCCATACTTTGCCCCGATCCCCACCTCCTTAACCTCTCAGTGTGCAAACTTCACCCTCATCTGTACTTTAGGACCCAAACTTTCTGTCCCTAGACTAGAAACCTTGACACCATATTGCCCTTGGCTAACCATAATACCTCCAAGAAGCAGTCTGTGTGTCCTGGCCTCCAAAAACTTCCCTGTAATAGGTTCCTGTTTCTTTATGATCACGAACTCTTAATTTGTGTCACCCGAGTTGCCACTTAATTCTGCAATGACTCCTCTTCCTGTTTCCTCATGTCAGTGAGGAAACAATGGCCACCTGACAGAAGATGTGCTATCTGCCATATAGAGTTGTTGCTTAAAGTGGTGGCCCAGCTGGGGATTATATTTTTCAGCAAGTGTGCATACACACACACCCTGCATCTAAGCGGAACTGGGACTGTTTGACTAGTTATCAGCAATAAAATGTGAGCAAAAATAACGTGTGTCACTTCTGGGCAAGGTAAGAAGTGAGTTTATTTGTTGTGAGTCTATTTGTTTACTATAACTAAATGAGCTACCAAGTAGAGACTTTATTTCTACTGGTCTAAGTAGAATTCTGAGAATTTATCAGAATTTTCAGTATAGATTTTTCACCATCCACACAGTCCTGTCTTCATCCCAGAATGACGTTAGCACAGTGAAATAACAGAAGTGCCCCCTTAATTTAGCCAAAGCCACGGGTTCCTAAATTCTTCCACATCTAATACATCTTGTATGTTTCCCCCTGCTATGATCCCCAAGGTTTGAAAGTGTTGTCAGCCAAATTTAACTAATAATCTGAGTTCTCGTTTGTTATCAAATGGACAAGGATGTTGCTGCCAATAAGAGGTTCTGACCAGCATGAGATTGTCATTGTTACAATCAGGTGATACAAGTTCAGCCTTAATACAAAGAAACTTGATGGTTTCCTTGGCCTGTGCAGGTTTGTTGGGATAAATGTGTTTCTCCTGTCTGGCTTTCTGAAATCCTGAAAGTGTCTGGTGGGTCTCTGGAAACCCTGGGCAAGGAATTCTGGTTTGTCCACGGCCTAAAACTTACCCCAATAAAATTAGAACTTTCTGATCCCAGCTGGCCTCCTAAAAAACAGGTTCTACTGGTTGGCTAGATATGGAAAGATGCTTTAAAAAACAAAAAAACAAAAAAAAACTACCTCCATCTGTACCCAACTAGGCAAAATTAAGGCACTCTTAAGTTTATCCGGAAAAATCTGGCTCCTAAGTGCTTAAAAATCAGGAGAACAGCAATGTAAAACCAGAATTTTAGTGACTGCCAAATCAAACAGACACAAGCCTCCCTCCCCATCACCTCAGCTCTCAGCAGTTGAATGCAAAGCAGCAGTCACATCAGAAAGATCCTCCCTGGGGACAGAATAGCAGCAGTGTGATAGCTGGGCAGGGTAATTAGCTACTCAGAATTCTCGTGCTGAAGAGCAAAGGAGGACCAAATGGCAACAACGCAGGAGGGAAAAGAGTTCTATTGAAAGACCAAAGACTAAATTTTCTCTAAAATCTTGGTAACCAGAGTCTGATGAGCTACATCTCTCTCTTCAAACCCCAGTTTAACTACCTTTAGTGAGAAAAATGATGTCTGCTAATGTTGTCTTAAACATATTTTCCTCCAGAAACTTCTCAGCTGGGTATTGTGTCAGGGGCTGTTTGTTCTTTCCTTCCATGTAGTTTACCTGTTGGGCAGGAGGAAGTCAGGGCCAGAGTTCCTTAACATTTCCTAAATACCAGTATCATTGAAGTGATTGGCCTCTCCTTAAGGTCACCAAGGTGACAACAGTTTACCCCTCTCACCTTAGCAAACTGATCTCTTTCCTAGAACCAGCCCAAAGCCAAATAGGCCACATGCAAAGAGAAAAGGGAAGAGAATATAGAAGAGAAAAAGTTTGATCAAGTCTGTCCTCAGAGGTGCGCCACACTCCTAGTCCCATAGCCATGAAGTTCAGTGTGGGTGAAGGAAACCACTTAAAACAGTGCTTCTCCATCTTGCCTGAGCATTAACAGCACTTAGGAAGCATTTAAAAAATATAGATGCCTTACCCATGACATTTTTCACACAACTAGAATAAATAACCATAAAACTTATATGGAACCACAAAAGACCTAGAATTGCCAAAGCAATCCTGAGGAAAAAGAACAGAGTTGGAGGCACAACCCTTCCAGACTTCAGACAATACTACAAAGCTACAGTAATAAAAACAGCACAGTACTGGCATGAAAACAGACCTATGGATCAATGGAACAGAATAGAGAGCTCATAAATAAACCTACACATTTAGGGTCAATTAATCTTTGACAAAGAAGGCAAGAATATATAATGGGGCAAAGACAGTCTCTTCAGCAAGTGGTATTGGGAAAGCTGGACAGCCTCACGTAAATCAATGAAGTTAGAACACACCCTCATACAGTACACAAAAATAAACTCAAAATGGTTTAATTAAATATAAGGCATAACACCTTAACACTTTTAGAAGAGAACATAGGCAAAACATTCTCTGACATAAATCTTAGCACTGTTTTTTTAGGTCAGTCTCCCAAGGCAATAGAAATAAAAGCAAAAATAAACAAATGGGACCTAATCAAACTTATACGCTTTTGCACAGCAAAGGAAACCACAAACAAAGCAAAAAGACAACCTACAGAATGGGAGAGAATATTTGCAAATGATGCAACCAACAAGGGCTTAATTTCCAAAATATGTAAGCAACTCATACAACACAATAACAAAACAAACAACCCAATCAAAAAATGAGCAGAAGACCTAAATAGACATTTCTCCAAAGAATATATACAGGTGGGCAACAGGCACATGAAAAAATACTCAACGTTGCTAATTATTAGAGAAACGCAAATCAAAACTGCAATGAGGTATCACCTCATACCAGTCAGAATGGCCATCATCAAAAAGTCAACAGATAATAAATGCTGAAGAGGGTGTGGAGAAAAGGGAACCCTCCTACACTGTTGGTAGGAATGTAAATTGGTGCAGCCACTACTGAAAATGGTAAAAACTAAAAATAGAGTTACCATATGATCCAACAATCCCACTCTTGGACATATATCCAGACAAAACTATAATTCAAAAAGATACATGCACCCCAATATTCATAGCAGCACTATTTACAATAGCCAAGACATGGAAGCAACCTATGTGTCCATCAACAGACGAATGGATAAAGAAGATGTGGTACATATATACAATGGAATATTCCTCAGCCATAAAATGGAAGGAAATTGGGTCATTTGTAGAGACATGGATGGACCTATAGACTGTCATACAGAGTGAAGTAAGTCAGAAAGAGAAAAACAAATATCGTATATTAACACATACATGTGGAATCTAGAAAAATGGTACAGATGAACCGGTTTGCAAGGTGGAAATAGAGACACAGATGTAGAGAAAAAACATATGGACACCAAGGTGGGGAAAGCTGGGGTGGGGAGGGGACGATGAATTGGGAGACTGGGATTGACATATATACACTCATATGTATAAAATAGATAACTAATAAGAACCTGCTGTATAAAAATAAATTTTTTTTAAAAAGCTACATGCACCCCAATGTTCATAGCAGCACTATTTACAATAGCCAAAACATGGAAGCAGCCTATGTGTCCATCAACAGATGAATGGATAAAGAAGATGTGGTATACACACACACACACACACACACACACACAATGGAATATTACTCACGAATATTACTCACCCATAAAAAAGGAATGAACTATTACCATTTGTAGCAACATGGATGGACCTAGAGATTATACACTCCAGTTCGCTTTTGCCCCACAGTCATTCCCTTCTAGAAGGCAAGGGCTGATTTCCTGGGGTTTTGCACATCCGCCTCCCTGCCCACCTCCCATACAGAAAGACCACTTGATATGTGCACCTATGTTGGCAGGTGGAAAATTTGGATCTTTTTCTTTAGAGGTCAGATCTCAGCACTCACTGCTTAATCCCACCCCTAAACCTCCCTCCCTTCACAGTCCTCTGAGGTTGGCACTGCTATCCTTTCCATTTCATAGATAAGGAAGCTGAATCTTAAAGAGGTTAAAGGGCTTCTGGTAGTGAGTGACAGCGGCAAGGCTTAAATCCAGAGCTGTCTGAATATAAGGACCATGCGCCCAATGCCTGTGCTCAGAGGTTCATCTTGTTTAACGACTCTCTCAGCCACGGCACCTCTAGAAGCAAATGGTTTCAGTGAAAGGGAAAGCAACAGTGCTGCAGTTCCAAGCCCAGGGCACACTTAGAGCACTAGACACGTGCCATATCATCTCACCAAATCCTTCAGCAGCCCTGGACAGTTGTTGTCCTCACAGTTGACCTTTGGCATTTACAGAGTCAACATTTGGGATTTTGACTATTTGAGAACAACCCCAAAGGTCTCCTGATTTTGCTCAGGAGTGAGGTATGTGCAATAGCAAGGTGGCAGGGGCCCGTCCCTTAGTCTGCAAGAGAGCTCGCCCCCAGGCCATGACCCAGGGCACAGGGCGTTCCGTGCCCTTCATGTATCAGGACGTGATAGAAATAACCGCTTGCTTGTGAGCTACAGCTCCCAAAGAAACCAGAGTGCTAGTCCATGTTCAGAAAAGTTTATACCCAATGATGAATTTATTTTAATAGACTTACAAACGCCTACAGCTCTATATTCATAAAATCAATACAGGACAGAAGTCACTTAACATAGCTCGATTGTGCATGACTGCATAAATGGGGGAAATTATGTGCTCTTGTAGCATGTGCCTCATGTCTTCATCTGTCAAATGACAGCAAAATGCCTCACCTTAGGGCTGTTGTCAATAAATGAGAACTTGGTAAGAATGATGAAGACGATTTGGAGAATTTTCAAAGATCTCCAGAGAACCCGCATATGAATGTCGAGTCTATTGTTTCAATGTCTTATACAAGAGGAAACTGAGGCTGGAGAAGGTCATATGACTTGCCCAGGAATGTCTGGCTCTAAAGCCAGTGTGCTTCCCTCCTTAGAAGCCAATAGCAAATTGTCAAAAAAAGTGCCTAACCCTGCATGCTGACTCCATCACAGAATGTGACTTAGGAGGATGGAGGGGGAGAAGGGAGGGCCACAGATGGGAAAAGGCTGCCCCTGGGCTCCCCACCCTCCTCTAAGCCCCCCACCAGTGCTGGCCTGAGCATGCCAGAACTGTGAGCTTACCTTTGACCACATCTGTTCAGATCAATCAATTCAACCAAGACATTGGTAACTGTAAGCTCAGAACAGCGGGCCCGGGGGTAACTGGTACTCCCCCCGCCCTCGAGATGCTAATCATCTTAAATACCACAAGAAATCAGACAAGGACCAAATACCTAATGCAGTACTTACTTTGTCTGTTCCCCCCACTAGACAGTGGGCACCTGAACCATGTAGTTACCTCTGTGTTCCCAGGACCTGAGTCAGGGCCTGTGGCTCAGCTTACTTTGCCAAATAAGTGAATGTTTTCTTCTTGAAAAGAAGTTGTTCAAGAATCTTAGCCTAGGAGGAGGGGCCTGATCCCAGTCTGGGATCAAAGAAGCCTTGTAGATGGGAAAGACCTGTGAGATGGGAGGGAAATGGCCTGGAGGTGGGCGAGGGTGGGGCACTGGGGTACAGAGAGGGTCAAGTCAGCCCAAGCAGGTATGCAAAGCCAAGCATCGGGAGGTGAAGCTGAGAGGGAGCCTCAGGCCTCACTGTGGGAGAGCCTGGCCTTCACCAGGGGTGTAGTGGAGAGCAGATCAAAAGTTCCAGAGCAGAGAAGGGTGCTGTGGAGCCGGTGGGAGGCTGTGTGAGTTCAGCAGCCTTGGCCATCCCGCAACCCCCTTCTCTACTCCCTGAAAGTACGTGAACAACAAACAAATAAGAGCCACTTCTTCTTATGCAACTGCTAGGTCCAGGCACTGTGCCAAGCACCCGGTTAGTGTTCAGAATAACACTATGATTGCCGAACTTATTTTACAAATGAGGAAACAGGCTCAGAGAGGTTGTGGGATTTTCCTACAATCACCCCACTGTTAAGAGACAGAGCCAGGACCTCAACTCAGATATGACTCAGGACCCAGAGGCCAAGAAAACCTAGGTGCAGCCCCCCTCCTCTACTCCTCCACCCAACGCACTGATGAGATGAGGACCAGGACTGAGATGAGGAAGACCCCACACAAGGCCTCACTTAGAAGAGTGGTGCTAAATTTCCTGTGAACTCAGCCTTGAAGTCAGACAAATCTAGATTTGTATCCCAGCTTAATTTGTCATTACCATATGACCTTAGGCAAATAACATGAGTGTTCTGGGAGTCAATTTCCTTATCTGTAAAATGTGTGCAAGGCCACCTACCTCACAGGATTGCTGTAAGGGTTAGAAAAAAGGATCCTGCCATGCCCAGAACATAGGTGCTTATTAAATGGTGCCTGGTAAACCTGAACCTGCCAGGAATCGAGGAGGAGGGACCGGAGGCTGGTCATGGCTTATCTGCTGTGGATGGAGGAAGTCTTCATTTCTGAGAATGAAGAGGAGATGAACTTTCCCGGAGTGCATGACTCAATATTTGTCTGGTTAAGCATGGGACCTTGATGTCCATCTCAACAAAACTGGTATCAGCGTCTTTCACTATTAACCATTTCAAACACTGCCCCACAGCAACGGGAACCAGAATCTGGGGCTCTCAAAGGAGTCACAGACAAGGGGGTGTTACTGGGAATGCTGAACTCGTGGAAAAGCCCGAAACCGTAACACAGATGTGAAGTCCCCCAGCCCTCCAGCCAAATCACTGCATATCCTTGGAAGTCACTCATCCTTTCTGAGCCACTGTTTCCTCATGATCAAAGGGGCTTAATAATCCTGACTTCACAGGGTTGTGGTGGAAACACAAGGGAAATAAGAGATGAAAAGGAGCTTTAAAGCTCCAAGACAGTGGCATGAGTTCACCACTTTTGTAAAGCCATAGGAAATGAAGCTTGTGCTTTATCAAGCACCCTTCCATTTGAAAGAGGAAAAAGAAATGCTTGCTGTTTGACAAACCTTTACTTAAGACACCAATGGTTTCTTCTACTAAAGGGTCATTCAACTATGAACTGATGTGAATTATAACTGGTATAAGAATCATTTCTCAATGATCATCAAAATGAAAACACAAAATTGTTCAATTCTCTCCAAGCATGGATACACCTGAGAGCCTTCTGCAGACAAACGCCTGGAGAAGTTCTGCTCTCACAGCCACAGAGTAGGGGGCTGGCTTGCTGCCCAACACAGAAAAAGTCAGTAGACCCATATTCTCACAAGAAAGCCTGCTGACTTTTTTTCTGAATTTTCCTTCAGCTTAGAAAATTAGCCAAACTCACTCCACCTCCCAGCTCGACCCTTAGGTCTCTTGCAAGTGGAATGTGCCCAGGTAAGAAAATGGGAAATCAATGAGGTATTTCCAGAGCAAAACCAGGGTAGGCTGATAGCACCGGGGCCTAGGCACCCAACCTTGATTTCAGGAGGAATACTTCTCAGCCCAGTCAGACGCACCCACGCTCTGAGCTGAGAGTGGTAGGGTTTTCTGGCCTCACTGTGAGCCTGGATCCACATGGCCTACTCATCTGGTGTTCAAATAACCTGAAGAGTAGCGCCCCCCACCACCAATCAAAGCAGTAGTAGAAGAGTGTCATGGGTTCTCTCTTATGCTGTGGGCGACAGCTTTTTTGGAGCCACAGCTGCCTCTTCTGTATCAGCTGCTCTTAACCTTCTATAGGTGTGTAACAAGAACAAGTCCAGGGTTTCCCTGGTGGTTCAGTGGTTAAGAATCTGCCTGCCGATGCAGGGGACACGGGTTCGAGCCCTGGTCCGGGAAGATCCCACATGCCGCGGAGCAACTAAGCCCGTGCACCCCAGCTACTGAGCTTGCGCTCTAGATCCCATGCTCCGCAACAAAAGAAGCCACTGCAATGAGAAGCCTGCGCACTGCAATGAAGAGTAGCCCCCACTCGCCGCAACTAGAGGAAGCCTGTGTGCAGCAAAGAAGACCCGATGCAGCCAAAAATAAATTAATTAAATTAATTAATTTTAAAAAAAGAAAAGAATATGTCCAATTTAGATGAGGGGGTCAGGGAAGGATAATGAATTGAGGCAGAGACCCAGCTTGGCTAGGCTGTCCTGGAAAGAGCATGCTCCTGTTCTGAATTCTGCTCCAGAGAATCAGGGGAGACACTGCCAAACAAACCCACCTGAAGTCCACCCTGATCCTGAGCCAAGTTCTGAAAGGTGGATTCCCGCAGAACCAGATAAATACAGTAGCAGTCAGAATTCACTCCCCCAAGGTCACCCAATTCCCCAGGATTAATTTCTTGGCTTGGGATAGCTGCCTCCACTGTCCAGAGATGATTAGAAGACCACCCCACAGGGAGGTTGCAAAGAATGAAGGGGAAGAGGCGGTGACCTAAACATGAGCAGCAGTCCCTGCAGGGGCCGTCCCTGGACAGGAGAGCCAGCTCTGAGTTCCTCGCTGCCTCTGTGCATCAGGAGGTGCCTGTATATCCTGAGCTTCAGCTTCCCACAGACAACAAAAGCTACTATCTTCAGACTGACCAGACTGCACACCAGACTCTTTCCTTATAAATCTCTATTACCTCACCCTCATGGAGAACAGTATGAATACTCTATCCCTCAGTGAAAAAAATCTGAGGCTCAGAGAGGTGAAGGTTGCACAAAGTCAGTAGCTAGGAAGTTGCAGAGACAGGATTTGAAGCCAGGGCTCTCTGTGTCTGCATTTGCTTCTCGTCTTCAAAGCGATGAATGGGGAGGGAGCCATAAATCTCTTTTCTTCTACTTTTCTCCCCTGCTTTCTTCCTAAAAGGGTGGGGACCAACTCAGTGGAAGGCTGGGGATTCAATGTCACTGAAAATCAAAAAAAAAAATACACATTAAAATAACAAGCTCAGGCCCAGGAGCAAATTCTTGCCGGGGACACAGACCCGGGCAGCCGCAGGTGGCCAAGCATTACATTTAGTCTTCATGTCTCCATAGACTCCTCTTGGCTGTGACAATTTCTCATACTTTCCTCACTTTTGATGACCTTGACAATGTTGAAGAGTACTGCCCTGTTCTAAAACCTCAGTCTTCTGCTTCAGTTGGCAGAAAGGGAAAGAGACAGTAGAGGAGCCACTTCAGATTCATAAAAACCCCAGCTTACAGGTGGTTGTAATGTTTCCCAAGCCATCTCTATCACTGGTGGTGGCAGGGGCAGTGCCCTGAAATTTTCCCTGGAGGAACAGAATTTAACTTGCATCATGGATAAGAAGACCTGTCCATCCTTTTTTATTTCTGGTATGGAGCGACGGAGATCTCCTCTAGCACTCGGTGCAACAGCAACATTTCCAATTTGAATATTCCATTGGTCAGGCTGCTGCAGGCAGCCCAGCCTTAGGAAGACCAGCCGGGTGGCTGACAGAGTCTTGGTGCTCCAGCCGGGTGTCAGGCCTGAGCCTCTGAGGTGGGAGAGCCGAGTTCAGGACATTGGTCCACCACAGACCTCTGGCCCCACGTAATACCAAATGATGAATGCTGTCTCAGAGATCTCCATCTCAATGCTAAGACCCAACTCCACTCAACAACCAGCAAGCTACAGTGCTGGACACCCTATGGCAAACAACTAGCAAGACAGGAACACAACCCCACCCATTAGCAGAAAGGTTGCCTAAAATCATACTCAGTTCACAGACACCCCAAAACACACCACCAGACGCGGTCCAGCCCACCAGAAAGACAAGACCAGCCTCATCCACCAGAACACAGGCACCAGTCTGCTCCACCAGGAAGCCTACAAAACCCAATGAACCAAACTCAACTACTGGGGGCAGACACCCAAAACAATGGGAACTAAGAACATGCAGCCTGCAGAAAGAAGACACCAAACCCAGTACATTAAGCAAAATGAGAAGACAGAAATACACACCAGATGAAGGAGCAAGGTAAAAACTCAGCAGACCAAACAAAAGAAGAGGAAATAGGCAGTCTACATGAAAAGGAATTTAGAGTAATGATAGTAAAGATGATGCAAAATCTTGGAAATAGACTGGAGAAAATACAAGAAACGTTTAACAAGGACCTAGAAGAACTAAAGAGCAAACAAACAACGATGAACAACACAATAAATGAAATTAAAAATTCTCTGGAAGGAATCAATAGCACAATAACTGAGGTAGAAGAACGGATAAGAGACCTGGAAGACAAAATAGTGGAAATAACTACCTCAGAGCAGAATAAAGAATGAAAAGAACTGAGGACAGGCTCAGAGACACCTGGGACAACATTAAACAAACAAACATTCAAATTATAGGTGTCCCAAAAGAAAAAGAGAAAAAGAAAGAGACTGAGAAAATATTTGAAGAGATTATAGTTGAAAACTTCCCTAATATGGGAAAGGAAATAGTCAATCAAGTCCAGGAAACACAGAGTCCCATACAGGATAAACTGAAGGAGAAACATGCCAAGACACATATTAATCAAATTATCAAAAATTAAATACAAAGAAAAAATATTAAAAGCAGCAAGGGAAAAGCAACAAATAACATAAAAGGGAATCCCCATAAAGTTAATGGCCGATCTTTCAGCAGAAACTCTGCAAGCCAGCTGGCGGAGAAGATGGCGGAAGAGTAAGACGCGGGGATCACCTTCCTCCTCACAGATACATCAGAAATACATCTACACATGGAACTTCTCCTATAGAACACCCACCAAGCGCTGGCAGAAGACCTCAGACCTCCCAAAAGGCAAGAAACTCCCCACGTACCTGGCCGTGTGGATTAAAGGCTCTTGGCACTCCAGCCAGGTGTCAAGGCTGTGTCTCTGAGGTGGGAGAACTAACCTCAGGACACGGGTCCACAAGAGACCTCTCAGCTCCACGTAATATCAAATGGCGAAAATCTCCCAGAGATCTCCATCTCAACACCAAGACCCAGCTTCACTCAAGGACCAACAATGAACAGTGCTGGACACCCCATACTCAACAAAGAGCGAGACAGGTCTACAGCCCCATCCATTAGCAGAGAGGCTGCCTAGAATCACAGTAAGGCTACTGACATCCCCATACACGCCACCAGACGTGGACCTGCCCACCAGGGAGACGGGATCCAGCCTCATCCACTAGAACAGGGGCACTGGTCCCCCCAACCAGGAAACCTGCTCAACCCACTGAACCAACCTCAGCCACTGGGGACAGCCACCAAAAATAGATAGAAATATGAACCTGCAGCCTGCAAAAGGGTGACCCCAAACACAGTAAGATAAGCAAAATGAGAAGACAGAAAAACACACAGCAGATGAAGGAACAAGATAAAAACACACCAGACCTAACAAATGAAGAGGTAATAGCCAATCTACCTGAAAGAGAATTTAGAATAATGATGCTAAAGATGATGCAAAATCTTGGAAATAGAATAGACAAATTGCAAGAAACAGTTAACAAGGACCTAGAAGAAATAAAGAGGAAGCAAGTAACAATGAGCAACACAATAAATGAAATGAAAAACACTCTAGATGGGATCAGTAGCAGAATAACTGAGGCAGAAGGACGGATAAGTGACCTGGAAGATAAAATAGTGGAAATAACTACTGCAGAGCAGAAGAAAGAAAAAAGAATGAAAAGAACTGAGGACAGTCTCAGAGATCTCTGGGACAACATTAAACGCACCAACATTCGAATCATAGGGGTCCCAGAAGAAGAAGAGAAAAAGAAAGGGACTGAGAAAATATTTGAAGAGATTATAGTTGAAAACTTCCCTAATATAGGAAAGGAAATAGTCAATCAAGTCCAGGAAGCACAGAGAGTCCCATACAGGATAAACCCAAGGAGAAACACGCCAAGACACATAATAATCAAACTGTCAAAAATTAAATACAAAGAAAACATATTAAAAGCAGCAAGGGAAAAACAACAAATAACACACAAGGGAATCCCCATAAGGCTAACATCTGATCTTTCAGCAGAAACTCTACAAGCCAGAAGGGAGTGGCAGGACATATTTAAAGTGATGAAGGAAAAAAACCTACAACCAAGATTACTCTACCCAGCAAGGATCTCATTCAGATTTGATGGAGAAATTAAAACCTTTAGAGACAAGCAAAAGCTGAGAGAGTTCAGCACCACCAAACCAGCTTTACAGCAAATGCTAAAGGAACTTCTCTAAGCAAGAAACACAAGAGAAGGAAAAGACCTACAAGAACAACCCAAAACAATTAAGTAAATGGTAATAGGAACATACATATCAATAATTACCTTAAATGTAAATGGATTAAATACTCCCACCAAAAGACACAGACTGGCCGAATGGATACAAAAACAGGACCCATATATATGCTGTCTACAAGAGACCCACTTGAGACCTAGGGACACTTACAGGCTGAAAGTGAGGGGATGGAAAAAGACATTACATGCATAAGGGAAATCAGAAGAAAGCTGGAGTAGCAATTCTCATAGCAGACAAAATCGACTTTAAAATAAAAACTATTACAAGCGACAAAGAAGGACACTACATAATGATCAAGGGATCGATCCATGAAGAAGATATAACAATTGTAAATATTTATGCACCCAACATAGGAGCACCTCAATACATAAGGCAAATACTAACAGCCATAAAAGGGGAAATCGACATTAACACAATCATAGTAGGGGACTTTTAACACCTCACTGTCACCAATGGACAGATCATCCAAAATGAAAATAAATAAGGAAACACAAGCTTTAAATGATACATTATACAAGATGGATTTACTTGATATTTATAGGACATTCCATCCAAAAACAACAGAATACACATTTTTCTCAAGTGCTCATGGAACATTCTCCAGGATAGATCATATCTTGGGTCACAAATCTAGCCTTGGCAAATTTAAGAAAATTGAAATCGTATCAAGTATCTTTTCTGACCACAATGCTATGAGACTAGATATCAATTACAGGAAAAGGTCTGTAAAAAATACAAACACATGGAGGCTAAACAATACACTACTTAATAACCAAGTGATCACTGAAGAAATCAAAGAGGAAATCAAAAAGTACTTAGAAACAAATGACAATGGAGACACGACAACCCAAAACCTATGGGATACAGCAAAAGCAGTTCTAAGAGGCAAGTTTATAGCAATAAAATCATACCTTAAGAAACAGGAAGCATCTCGAATAAACAACTTAACTTTGCACCTAAAGCAATTAGAGAAGGAAGAACAAAAAAACCCCAAATTTAGCAGAAGGAAAGAAATCATAAAGATCAGATCAGAAATAAATGAAAAAGAAATGAAGGAAACAATAGCAAAGATCAATAAAAGTAAAAGCTGGTTCTTTGAGAAGATAAATAAAATTGATAAACCATTAGCCAGACTCATCAAGAAAAAAAGGGAGAAGACTCAAATCAATAGAATTAGAAATGAAAAAGGAGATGTAACAACTGACTCTGCAGAAATACAAAAGAATATTAGAGATTACTACAAGCAACTCTATGCCAATAAAATGGACAACCTGGAAGAAATGGACACATTCTTAGAAATGCACAACCTGCCAAGACTGAAGCAGGAAGAAATAGAAAATATGAACAGACCAATCAGAAGCACTGAAATTGAAACTGTGGTTGAAAATCTTCCAACAAACAAAAGCCCAGGACCAGATGGCTTCACAGGTGAATTCTATCAAACATTTAGAGAAGAGCTAACACCTATCCTTCTCAAACTCTTCCAAAAGATAGCAGAGGGAGGAACACTCCCAAACACATTCTATGAGGCCACCATCACCCTGATACCAAAACCAGACAAAGACGTCACAAAGAAAGAAAACTATAGGCCAATATCACTGATGAACATAGATGCAAAAATCCTCAACAAAATACTAGCAAACAGAATCCAACAGCACATTAAAAGGATCATACACCATGATCAAGTGGGGTTTATTCCAGGAATGCAAGGATTCTTCAATATATGCAAATCAATCAACGTGATACACCATATCAACAAACTGAAGGAGAAAAACCATATGATCATCTCAATAGATGCAGAGAAAGCTTTTGACAAAATTCCACACCCATTTATGATAAAAACCCTGTAGAAAGTAGGCATAGAGGGAACTTTCCTCAATATAATAAAGGCAATATATGACAAACCCACAGTCAGCATTGTTCTCAATGGTGAAAAACTAAAACCATTTCCACTAAGATCAGGAACAAGACAACGTTGCCCACTCTCACCACTCTTATTCAACCTAGTTTTGGAAGTTCTAGCCATAGCAATTAGAGAAAATAAAGAAATAAAAGGAATCCAAATAGGAAAAGAAGAAGTAAAGCTGTCACTGTTTGCAGATGACATGATACTATACATAGAGAATACTAAGGATGCTACCAGAAAACTACTAAAACTAATCAATGAATTTGGTAAAGTAGCAGGATACAAAATTAATGCACAGAAATATCTGGCATTCTTATACACTAATGATGAAAAATCTGAGAATGAAATTAAGAAAACACTCCCATTTACCATTGCAACAAAAAGAATAAAATATCTAGGAATAAACCTACCTAAGGAGACAAAAGACTTGTATGCAGAAAACTATAAGACACTGATGAAAGAAATTAAAGATGATACAAATAGGTGGAGAAATATACCATGTTCTTGGATTGGAAGAATCAACATAGTGAAAATGACTCTATTACCCAAAGCAATCTACAAATTCAATGCAATCCCTATCAAATTACCACTGGCATTTTTTACAGAACTAGAACAAAGAATTTCACAATTTGTATGGAAACACAAAAGACCCCGAATAGCCAAAGCAATCTTGAGAACGAAAAATGGAGCTGGAGGAATCAGGCTCCCTGACTTCAGACTATACTACAAGGCCACAGTAATCAAGACAGTATGGTACTGGCACAAAAACAGAAATATAGATCAATGGAACAGGATAGAAAGCCCAGAGATAAACCCACACACGTATGGTCACCTTATCTCTGATAAAGGAGGGAAGGATATACAGTGGAGAAAAGACAGCCTCTTCAATAAGTGGTGCTGGGAAATTGGACAGCTACCTGTAGAAGTATGAAATTAGAACACTCCCTAACACCTTACACAAAAATAAACTCAAAATGGGTTAAAGACCTAAATGTAAGGCCAGACACTATCAAACTCTTACAGGAAAACATAGGCAGAACACTCTATGACATCAATCACAGCAAGATCCTTTTTGACCCATCTCCTAGAGAAATGGAAATAAAAACAAAAATAAACAAATGGGATCTAATGAAACTTAAAAGCTTTTGCACAGCAAAGGATACCATAAACAAGACCAAAAGACAGCCCTCAGAATGGGAGAAAATATTTGCAAATGAAGCAACTGACAAAGGATTAATCTCCAAAATTTATAAGCAACTCAGGCAGCTCAATAACAAAAAAACAAACAACCCAATCCAAAAATGGGCAGAAGAACTAAATAGACATTTCTCCAAAGAAGATATACAGATAGCCAACAAACATATGAAAGAATGCTCAACATCATTAATCATTAGAGAAATGCAAATCAAAACTACAATGAGATATCATCTCACACCGACCAGATTGGCCATCATCAAAAACTCTAGAAACAATAAATGCTGGAGAGGGTGTGGAGAAAAGGGAACACTCTTGCACTGTTGGTGGGAATGTAAAATGATACAGCCACTATGGAGAACAGCATGGAGGTTCCTTAAAAAACTACAAATAGAACTACCATATGACCCAGCAATCCCACTACTGGGCATATACCCTGAGAAAACCATAATTCAAAAAGAGTCATGTACCAAAATGTTTATTGCAGCTCTATTTACGATAGCCAGGACATGGAAGCAACCTAAGTGTCCATCAACAGATGAATGGATAAGGAAGACGTGGCACATATATACAATGGAATATTACTCAGCCATAAAAAGAAATGAAACTGAGTTATTTGTAATGAGGTGGACAGACCTGGAATCTGTCATACAGAGTGAAGTAAGTCAGAAGGAGAAAAACAAATACCGTATGCTAACACATATATATGGAATCTGAAAAAAAAAGTCATGAAGAGATTAGTGGTAGGATGGGAATAAAACACAGACCTACTAGAGCATGGACTTGAGCATATGGGGAGGGGGAAGGGTAAGCTGTGACGATGTGAGAGAGTGGCAGGAACATATACACACAACCAAATGTAAATTAGATAGCTAGTGGGAAGCTGCAGCATACAGGGAGTTCACCTCTGTGCTTTGTGACCACCTAGAGGGGTGGGATAGGGAGGGTGGGATGGAGGGTGACACATGAGCGAAGAGTTATGGGAACATATGTATATGTATAACTGATTCACTTTGTTGTAAAGGAGAAACTAACACACTATTGTAAAACGTTATACTCAAATAAAGATGTTAAAAAAATTAAAAATAAAAAATAAAAATACAGAACTCTGGCAAGAAAAAAAAAAAAAAAAGAAACTCTGCAAGCCAGATAGGAGTGGTAGGACATATTTAAAGTGATGAAAGATAAAAACCTACAACCAAGATTACTCTACCCAGCAAGGATCTCATTCAGATTCAATGGAGAAATTAAAACCTTTACAGATAAGCAGAAGTTAAGAGAATTCAGAACCACCAAACCAGCTTTACAACAAATGCTAAAGGAACTCTTCTACGCAGGAAAGAGAAGAGAAGGAAAAGACCTACAATAACGAACCCAAAACAATTAAGAAAATGGTAATAGGAACACACATATCGATAACTACCTTAAATGTAAATTGATTTAATGCTCCAAGCAAAACACACAGACTGGCTGAATGGATACAAAAACAAGAACAATATATATGCTGTCTACAAGAGACCCACTTCAGACCTAGGGACATATAAGACTGAAAGTGAAGGGATGGAAAAAGATATTCCATACAAATGGAAATCAAAAGAAAGCTGGAGTAGCAATTTGCATATCAGACAAAATAGACTTTAAAATAGACTATTACAAGAGACAAAGAAGGACACTACATAATGATCAAGGGATCAATCCAAGAAGATATAACAATTGTAAATATTTATGCACACAACATAGGAGCACCTCAATACATAAGACAAATGTTAACAGCCATAAAAGGGGAAATAGACAGTAACACAATAATAGGAAGGGAATTTAACAACCCACCTTCACCAATGGACAGACCATCCAAAATAAAAATAAATAAGGAAACACAGCTTTAAATGGTACATTAAACAAGATGGACTTAACTGATATTTATAGGACATTCCATCCAAAAACAACAGAATACACTTTCTTCTCAAGTGCTCATGGAACATTCTCCAGGACAGATCATACCTTCGGTCTCACATCAAGCCTTGGTAAATATAAGAAAACTGAAATCATATCAAGTATCTTTTCTGACCACAATGGTATGAGACTAGATATCAATTACAGGAAAAAATCTTTAAAAAAACCCAAACACATGGAGGCTAAACAGTACACTACTAAATAACCAGGAGATCACAGGAAAAATCAAAGAGGAAATAAAAAAATACCTAGAAACAAATGACAATGAAAACACGATGACCCAAAACCTATAGGATGCAGCAAAAAGCAGTTCTAAGATAGAAGTTTATAGCAATACAATCCTACCTCAAGAAACAAGAAACATCTCAAATAAACAACCTAACCTTACACCTAAAGCAATTAGACAAAGAAGAACAAAAAAACTCCCAAAGTTAGCAGAAGGAAAGAAATCATAAAGATCAGATCAGAAATAAATGAAAAAGAAATGAAGGAAACAATACCTAATATCAATACAACTAAAAGCTGGTTCTTTGAGAAGATAAAAAAAATTAATAAACCATTAGCCAGACTCATCAGGAAAAAAAGGGAGATGACTCAAATCAATAGAATTAGAAATGAAAAAGGAGACGTAACAACTGACACTGCAGAAATACAAAGTATCATGAGAGATTACTACAAGCAACTATATGCCAATAAGATGGACAACCTGGAAGAAATGGACAAATTCTTAGAAAAGCACAACCTCCCAAGACTGAACCAGGAAGAAATAGAAAACATAAACAGACCAATCAGAAGCACTGAAATTGAAACTGTGGTTAAAAGTCTTCCAACAAACAAAAGCCCAGGACCAAATGGCTTCATAGGCGAATTCTATCACACATTTAGAGAAGAGCTAACACCTATCCTTCTCAAACTCTTCCAAAATACAGCAGAAGAAGGAACACTCCCAAACTCATTCTACAAGGCCACCATCACCCTGATACCAAAACCAGACAAAGATGGCACAAAAAAAGAAAACTACAGGCCAACATCACTGATGATCACAGATGCAAAAATCCTCAACAAAATACTAACAAACAGAATCCAACAGCACATTAAAAGGATCATACACCATGATCACATGGGGTTTATCCCAGGAATGCAAGGACTCTTCAATCTATGCAAATCAATCAATGTGATACACCATATTAACAAACTGAAGGATAAAAACCATATGCTAATCTCAATAGATGCAGAAAAAAAATTTGAAAGAATTCAACACCCATTTATGATAAAAACGCTCCAGAAAGTAGGCATAGAGGGAACTTACCTCAACATAATAAAGACCATAAATGAAAAACCCACAGCCAACATCATTCTCAACAGTGAAAAACTGAAATTATCTTCTCTAAGATCAGGAACATGACAAGGTTGCCCACTCTCACCACTGTTATTCAACATAGTTTTGGAAGTTTTTGCCACAGCAAGCAGAGAGAAATAAGAGGAATCCAAATCGGAAAAGAAGTAAAACTGTCACTCTTTGCAGATGACATGGTACTATACGTAGAGAATCCTAAAGATACTACCAGAAAACTACTAGAGCTAATCAATGAATTTGGTAAAGTAGCAGGATACAAAATTAATGCACAGAAATCTCTGGCATTCCTATACACTAATGATGAAAAATCTGAAACAGAAATTAAGGGAACACTCCCATTTACCACTGCAACAAAAAGAATAAAATACCTAGGAATAAACCTACCTAAGGAGACAAAAGACCTGTATGCAGAAAACTATAAGACACTGATGAAAGAAATTAAAGATGACACAAAGAGATGGAGAGATGTACTATGTTCTTAGATTGAAAGAATCAAAATTGTGAAAATGACTCTACTACCCAAAGCAATCTACAGATTCAATGCAATCCCTATCAAACTACCAGTGGCATTTTTCACAGAACTAGAGCAAAAACTTTCACAATTTGTATGGAAACACAAAAGACCCCAAATAGCCAAAGCAATCTTGAGAAAGAAAAACGGAGCTGGAGGAATCAGGCCCCCTGACTTCAGACTATACTACAAAGCTACCATAATCAAGACAGTATGGTACTGGCACAAAAACAGAAATATAGATCAATGGAACAGGATAGAAAGCCCAGAGATAAACCCACACACATATGGTCACCTTATCTTTGATAAAGGAGGGAAGGAAACACAGTGGAGAAAAGACAGCCTCTTCAATAAGTGGTGCTGGGAAAACTGGACAGCTACCTGTAGAAGTATGAAATTAGAACACTCCCTAACACCATACACAAAAATAAACTCAAAATGGGTTAAAGACCTAAATGTAAGGCCAGACACTATCAAACTCTTAGAGGAAAACATAGGCAGAACACTCTATGACATCAATCACAGCAAGATCCTTTTTGACCCACCTCCTAGAGAAATGGAAATGAAAACAAAAATAAACAAACGGGACCTAATGAAACTTAAAAGCTTTTGCACAGCAAAGGATACCATAAACAAGACCAAAAGACAACCCTCAGAATGGGAGAAAACATTTGCAAACGAAGCAAATGACAAAGGATTAATCTCCAAAATATACAGGCAGCTCATGCAGTTCAATATCAGAAAAACAAACAACCCAATCCAAAAATGGGCAGAAGATCTAAATAGACATGTCTCCAAAGTAGATATACAGATTGCCAACAAACACATGAAAGGATGCTCACCATCACTAATCATTAGAGAAATGCAAATCAAAAGTACAGTGAGGTATCACCTCACACCAGTCAGAATGGCCATCATCAAAAAATCTAGAAACAGTAAATGCTGGAGAGGGTGTGGAGAAAAGGGAATCCTCTTTCACAGTTGGTGGGAATGTAGAGTGATACAGCCACTATGGAGAACAGTATGGTGGTTCCTTAAAAAACTACAAATAGAACTACCATATGACCCCACAATCCCACAACTGGGCATATACCCTGAGAAAACCATAATTCAAAAAGAGTCATGTACCACAATGTTCACTGCAGCTCTGTTTACAATAGCCAGGACATGGAAGCAACCTAAGTGTCCATCAACAGGTGAATGGATAAAGAAGATGTGGCACATATATACAATGGACGATTAGTCAACCATAAAAAGAAATGAAATTGAGTTATTTGTAGTGAGGTAGATGGACCTAGAGTCTGTCATACAGAGTGAAGTAAGTTAGAAGGAGAAAAACAAATACCATATGCTAACACACACACACATATATATATATATATATATATATATATATATATATATGGCATCTAAAAAAAATTGTTCTAAAGAACCTAGGGGCAGGACAGGAATAAAGACGCAGACATAGAGAATGGACTTGAGGACACGGGGAGGGAGAAGGGTAAGCTGGGACGAAGTGAGAGAGTGGCATGGACATACATACACTACCAAATGTAAAATAGATAGTGGGAAGCAGCCACGTAGCACAGGGAGATCAGCTCAGTGTTTTGTGTCCATCTAGAGGCGTGATAGGGAAGGTGGAAGGGAGATGCAAGAGGGAGGAGATATGGGGATATATGTTTATGTATAGCTGATTCACTTTGTTGTACAGCAGAAACTAACACACCATTGTTAAGCAATAATACTCCAATAAAGATGTTAAAAGAAAAAAGCAAGATGCTACATTCCCCCTCTATCAAATTAATAGAAGCTAAAAATACATATAATCTAGAGCTGAAAAGAGCACTCCCATATATCTCTTGAACAAAAATAGCATGGAACACCTCTTCTGAAGGGCAATTTGCAAAATGTATCAAAGCATTATAAATGTCCTTTCTCTTTTAACTTAGCAATTACATCTCCAAAAGGGAAATACTCAGAGAACCTGTCAAAGACTGTAGTTCAGTCTCAGCCCACTCAACCTGTAACAACCTCAGTTCACAACAATAGCAGAATAGTCAAATTTTATGGAATGTCCACAGGACAGGATGTGATTAAACAATTAAAAATCACATTTATGGGGGATTCCCTGGTGGCGCAGTGGTTGAGAATCCGCCTGCCGATGCAGGGGACATGGGTTTGTGCCCCGGTCCAGGAGGATCCCACATGCCGCGGAGCGGCTGGGCCCGTGAGCCATGGCCACTGAGCCTGCGTGTCCAGAGTCTGTGCTCCGCAACGGGACAGGCCACAACAGTGAGAGGCCCGCGTACCACAAAAAAAAAAAAAAAAAAAAAAAATTACATTTGTGGGAGGGAGACGCAAGAAGGAAGTGATATGGGAACATATGTATATGTATAACTGATTCACTTTGTTATAAAGCAGAAACTAACACACCATTGTAAAGCAATTATACTCCAATAAAGATGTTAAAAAAATCACATTTGCAAAGACTTCTTAAAAGCTTTTTAATTTAAAATGTACATATAGAAAACTATAGACAGTAGTATAATGAACCATCATGTACTCATTACCCAGCATCAACAATGACTGATTTATGACCAATTTTGTTTCTCTGACACAAGACCCCAGTGCTTCATCTTGGGTATTTTAAGCAAATCTCAGATATATCACTGCATCCATTGTATCACTATGGATCTCTAAAATGCACTCTTTATAAAAATATAACCAAAATACCATTATCAAACCAAAAAAAAAGTTTTTAACAAGATTTCTCAACAAAATAGGAAAGTGTTCATAATATATGTGAATTGATAAAAAAAAAAATTATAAAACTATATGACCTTAGAGGAAAAGAGGGGAAGAAGGAGAGAAAAAAAGAAATAAATACTCATTCCAAAGAAAAATGACTTGAAGAAAATATATTCAAAATATTGCCAGTAATCTATAGTTACACCTTTGGCATGGGATTAGATTATTTTTGCTCACTTTTGTATTTTTGAGTGTATTTTCACTAACGGGGAACCTACTGTGTTGGATATTTATTATTTCTCTTGCTCTTCTTTCATTCCTCACGTTCAACGTTTCCCTCCAGTATCATTTCCCTTCAGCCTGGAAAACTTCCTTCAGCGTTTAACACCAGGTCTGCTGGAAATGAGTTTCCTGGATTTCCTTCATCTGAGAATATCTTTATTTTCCCTTCACTCACAGAGGACATTTTTTCTACACATAAAATTGTGGGTTGACAATTCTGTTTTTCTACCGCTTTAAAGATGTTCCACAGTATTTGAATAGGTTTCCCTTTTATATAATGTATCATCTGTCCCTGGCTGCTCTCAATATTTTTTTATTTTTGGTTTTCAGCAGTTTGATTATGATGTGGCTGAGTAGTTGTCATTGGGTTTATTCTGTGTGGGATTCACACAAGGATTCTATACTTTGTAAATTTATGCCTTTTACCAAATATGAGACACTTTCAGCCATCCTTTCTTCAAATAATTTTTCTGCGTGAAAATCTTTCTTTTCACCTTCTAGGATGGGACCCCAATAACATGAATTTTCAACTTTTTTATCTTGGTCCACAGATTCTGAGATTCTATCCATTCTTTCCAATAAAAAATATATTTACAATTATATTTAAAATATTGTCTAATTTCTTTTGTTCCCTCTTCAAGTTCCCTGACTTTTTTCTATTCTGCCACTGAGCCCACCCAATGAATTCATTACTTCAGATGTTGTCTCCTCAATTCTAAATTTTCCATCTGGTTATTTTGTATCATTTCCATTTTTCAGCTGAAAACCTCTATCTTTTCACATCTTTCAAGAGTGGAGAATGGATCTAAGAGCTACATTAAGTCTCTGAGAGTTCTACCATCTGAGACCTCAGGGGTAGTACCTGGTGATAGTCTTTCCCTTTGAGTATTGTTCATATTTTCCTGGTACTTTTAAGATTTAGTAAATTTGAATTGCATCCTGGACTTTTAGATGTTATGTAATGAGGCTCTGAATTCTGTTAAATTCTTCTGAAACGCTGATATTTTTGTTTATTTGTTTTAGCAGGCATGTAGCCCACTTAGGTTCAGATAGAAAATTCCATCTTACCTTTTGTGACTGGTAGCTCTGATGTCAGTTCAGTTTTCAAAGGCTTTGCTAAGCCAGTTGGGTGTGCCGGTCACACAGGCAACTCAAGGATTTATCTGGGACTTGGTTAGTGGTTAATAACACAGATAGGTTCTCAAAGTCTTTGCTGTGCTTCCTGGGATCTGTTCCACACGTGCGCACCATGTACCACACCCAGGACTTGTGCCAATCCATACACAGAATTAGTGGGTCCCCTTTTCCAGCTCTTTCCTCTCAGGAATCTCCTCACACTCTCTGGCTTCCAGCGGCTCATTTTCCTAGTTCCTCTGACTGGAAAGATGGGGTTATCTCAGAGTTTTAGCCTCCCAAACAATTGTGCAGTTCCACGTGACAAGGGCCATCATGGGTCACTGTTCAAGTTTTGACTCCAGTATCTGATCTGCCTATTATTTTTCAAGTTCTCAAGTAGTTGACTTTTGCATTCAGTCCAGTTTTTCATTATAAACAGTGGTAGACAGAGGTTGTAGTTGGATTATTTCACCTTGGCTGGTACTGTGTCCTTTGTTCTCAGCAATTTTTACTTCTCAAAATTTCACCCATCTCTCAAAGCTCCATTAAAATACCACTTCCTTCCAAGAAGTCATCCTTCTTCTCCCAGCTAGAAAAACTTTCTACTTCCTCTGAATTAGGGAAGATTCAGATTTAGCAATATTAAGAATCAAGCTGACAGCCAAATCTTTTCATGACTATCTTTGTTCAAACATCTGGGTTCAAGGAATGAAATCAAACCTAGCCAAGAAGCGTCATGGTGGTTAAGAGAGTGGACTTCACCTAAATTCCAGCTTTGCTAATTGCTGGATGTGGGACCATAAGCACATCACTTACTTCTATGTACTTCAGTTTCCTTGTCTATTATATGGAAATAATAATAATTACCACATAGAATTGCTGTGAACATTGAGTTAATAGTTGTAAAGCACCTAGAGAAATTCCATGTTGTAAGTATAAGTGATTATTATCAATCTCTCACAGTTACCATAACTTTATTCTGCAGATGAGAGAACCTCGCAGAGGCAAGAGGAAAGAGCAGACAGAGCTTGCTCTATTCCCAACTCTTACTATGTCCTAAAAGTGACTACAGTTTTTGCTTTAGTAAATACTTGTAAGAGCCCAATTTGTGTATATGTGTGGATCTTCTGAGAAGCATGTGGCAGAGTGGGAAGTTAACTGCATGAGATGCGTTGGGAGATTTGGCTTCCAGGACCAGATCTCCTTTGGGCCGGTGTTTTCTATTGTAAACCATGACTGTATAAGATAGGCTGGTCTACCTCCACATAGCTGATAGCGATTTTCGTAAAAGGCAAATGGTATAGGGTCATTTCTCAGTTTACCATCCAATGTCTTCCTGAAACACACAGAATAAATTCCAAATTCCTTAAGCTGTCCCGTAGACCTTTTGTGCTTTCTGCTGCTATCTGTAACCTCATCTCTGGCCACTCCTCCACAGCCCACACATTCTAGCTGCACTGACCTAACGAAGACTCACCCAGCCCACCTCACCAATTCCCACTTGCACCAATGCCCTCATCCTTGAGCTCAAATATCTCTCCTTACCATCTTGTCAACACATAAATGCCTCCTCTTCCAAGCAAACTGCCCAAGGATGTCTCTGAGGCTCTCCTGGACCCTCCAGGACCCTGTTTGGTCAGTCCCTCCCTCTCCTTTGTGTCCCATAGCTCTCTATAAACACCCTAGTACCACTTTGGGGTGGATGGTAGTCACTTTACAGTCCTTCTCTCCCACACTATAGCAGTGATTTTCAAAATACATATTATTTTACATTAATGAGTCTCAAAACCAATTTAAAACATCACTACCAGCTTTTTAAAAATAGAGTAAACTAGATTTGAAAGTATCAGAATTCACTGCATGTAATAACAGTGCTTCATGAAACTTCTGTCTGAAATAGATCATTAGAAAGATGGATATGGATGGATGACAGATAATGAACTCCCATGGACCCATGACCCAGATTCAATAATTATCAACTATGGCCAATCTTATTTTGTTTATATTTCTACCCATTCCTACCCCCTAGATTATTTTTAAACGAATCCCAAATAACATGTATTCATTTGTAAATATTTCAGTATATATTTCTGAAAGATAAATATTTTCAGTATATATTTTTGAAAGATAAAGACTTTTGGGACTTCCCTGGTGGTCCAGTGGTAAAGAATCCGCCTTCCAATGCAGGGGATATGGGTTTGGTTCCTGGTCAGGGAACTAAGATCCCACAAGCTGTCAGGCAACTAAGCCCGCGCACCACAGCTACTGAGCTCACGTGCCTCAACTAGAGAGCCCGTGTGCCGCAAACTACAGAGCCCACGTGCCCTGGAGCCTGAGCGCCACAACTAGAAAGAAGCCTGCATGCCACAACGAAGATCCCACATGCTGCAACTAAGACCCGATGCAGACAAAAATAAATAAATAAATGTTTTTTTAAAAATGAAGTTTTTTTTAATAACCATAATAACATAAACTACGTTCCTTATTGTTGGTGACAGTCCAGAAAGTTTGTAAGACTTTAAGTTCCCAGGGGGAAATGCCCCCTCATTTATCTCTGCACTCACAGGGCCTGGCGCTTACTACAGAGGAAAGAGGAGGAGGGAGAAATGAAGGAAACTGGAAAGGTTGTAAAAGGAAAATTAAAGGAAGAGAGTCTCTTCCCTTTTAGCGAATTCCCTTTTAGTGAATCAACTTCTGCTGAACTTCTCAAAAGGAAAAAAACAAAATACTAAATTAGGTTCCTCAACATTAATTAATTCCTGAATAATTAAGGCTTCTGTGTTTGCTGTTTTCTCTCTGGGGATGCCACACATGACTGTGCAAGGTGTGCACTGCATACAGCCCTCACATTCTAGATGCACTGGTGGAAGGGCATCTTGCCCAATAGACAAACAAGTGCTCTATGGGCTGACGGTGACCCTGTCCTCCCTCCGTGATCTAGTGGCTTATAGTTACCTTGGTCTGCTTTTCTCCCTCTGCTGAATTCTTCCCTGTCTTCTACACTGTCCACAGAGGCCACAGGCAGAAGATTCTCCATAAAGCCAGATGCCTTTGTAGTGTGTTCTCAATAAAAGGTCACCTTTATATAGAATGACTTTAGTGTCAGGAGCAGGACCTCTCTCTTAGGAAAGTCCTGAGTTCTGGAACTGGCACTGTCACTTGCCAGTCACAGGACCTTTAGATAATATCCCTGAGGCCAAATTTTCTTATATGAAAATAGGAATAATAATAGCTCCCCTGTCTCTTTCTGAGAGCCCTTGTGAGGCCCAAAGGAAGGAAATGCTTTGGAAATAGTAAAGTAGCATAGAGATGAATAGGATATTTTAGTGATGATTTATGGTTACATCCAGAATGATAGCTCCTAAACATCACTGCTGTCTGACAAATTGGGAATTATGTTTCTTGGAAAAATTCTGTATTATTTAAAAGTACGAGTACACAAAAAATTGGAAAATATATCTTACATACAATTTATAATAACAAAACATCAAATGCCAAGAAGCAAAGATAGACAAGACTTCTTACTGAAAACTACAAACCTTTTTGATAGAAATTAAGAATGACCTAAAGAGATGGGAACACATACCATGTTTATGAATTGGAAGGTTGTTTTGTTAAAATGTTCATTTTCCTCCAAATAGATTGTGATGGTTAATTTTATGTGTTAACTGGGCCAGGGTGCCCAGATATTTATTTGGTCAAACATTATTCCAGGTATGTCTGTAAGGGAGTTAATAAGATTAACGTGCACATATCCTATTAGTTGTGTTTCTCTGGAGAACCCTATTACATTGACCTATAGCTTCAGTGCATTTTCAGTCAAAATCCCAACAGGCATTTTGTAGAAATTAACAAGCTAACTATAAAATCTGTAAGAAAACTCAAAGGACCTAGAAGAGCAAAGGCAATCTGAGAAAAGAAGAACAAAGTTAAAAGACTTAAATTACCAGACTTGTTATAAAACCACAGTAATCAAGACAATGATGTAAGGACAAATAGATCAATGAAAAAGACCAGAATCTGGAAATACCAGTAACTTAATTTTTTACAGTAACTTAATTTTTTTATCGTGGTATCAGTGAAATTCAATGGAGGAAAGAAAGGTCTTCTTAATAAATTGTTCTGGAGTGTCTGGACATCTATATAGAGGGAAAAATGAATCTTGAACTGTCCTTCACCCTATTAATTTGAAGTGGATCCTAGACCTATATGTGAAAATTCAAACTATAAACTTTCTAGAAGAAAATATAGGAGGATATCTTCATGATCCTGAGGTAGGCAAAGATTTCTTAGACCAGACACAAAAGCATTAATGATAAAAGGGAGAATAATAAGAACTTCAACACATTTAAAGGCCAAGTTATTTAAAAGTGGCCCTGACAACTAATTTCAGTTTTCAGTGAGAGAAAGACTTAAGATCCAGGCCTGGAAACAACTGTCCCAGGATAAATACATGTAGCCAAGATGTTTCAGGACCTCACACAAGGGGAAAAGCTTCGTATCTCACCAATATGGTAGGCCCAGGGTTAGGAAGCATTTACGAGAACAAGGTTTTTGTCACTGGGAGATCAGAGTATCTCTAGGAGGTAGACTCACTCAGACTACCAAACTATATAATTCCAAACCACAATCCAAAATTCACTCAGGCAAAGAAGAGAGCAGGTTGGATTGGAGTCGACACACTGATGGCATGAAACAGAAGGAAATTTAAACGCATCTGATCAAACTCTCCCCATCCTATTTTCATAGCTGGAAAAACTGAGGCCCACTGCTACTGAGTATTGGTTTGTGACAGAGCCAAAGTGGAACCCAGATTTCTTGGCTTCCTGACAAATTCTCCTTCTACCACTGAGTCTGTGTCATGCTGCTGGCTTCAGGGTCTGGCCAGGCTTCTCAGAAGTTGTAGGGGACTCACATTGGTCCTACAAATGTGTGTACCTGAGCCAGTATTTGTGAAGCTCTCAGTATACTGTCCACCATATAGTAGGTGCTCAGTAAAGAATACTGTTACTAGGTTAGATTTGACTTCCCAGATGAGCAGTGACAAAGCAGAAGGCCCCGAAGCCAACATTTGAATAGCAAAGGCTCATTGCATACCAAGATTATTCCTCCACCTGCCTAGCACCCCACGCCACCAGTTACTACCATCCAAGGAAAGCCAGGGAGGCCCTGGCCCTTCTCAAACCCACAGGGCATGAGGATTAAAGAAGGAAACGTTCCTCCTCTCTGCTGGTGTGCCTGGAGTCCAGATTTTGCCCCAAAAACCGGAAGGATATAAATTGGACATGAACACACCACAGAACTAGCCTCACCCCAAATCCTTGGCAACGGTGGATGGAACAGATGGGAGTTGGCGAGATGTTGAAAGAGAGAAGCTGCTTAGGAGCGAGAAACAACTGGGATTAAGGAACACTGATGCCTCACAGGGTACAGGAAAGTGTAGGCGAGGGAAAAGTCCTTTGCATTTTCCAAACGTAAATATTACTGCGTTCCTACTTGCCTCACTTTGCAGATGCACCTGTCATTACTCTACACACACCTTCTAACTTCACAGGCAGATTGCTGCAGTTTCTCCACTTAGCCAACATATACTTATGGAGTGTTATGCTGGTCAGGCCCGGCGCTAGGCAATGAGAATGCAGGGCTGACTGCGGAGGTCTCTGCCTCCGGAGGGAGAGAAACAGGGAAGAAGGAATGACAGCCGCAGAGCAGGTGCCCCATGGAGAAGCCAGCCACCCAGTATGGATGGTTCAAGGAGCCTGGGGATCACCTCCCATGTTTGATCTCAACTCAGACATGAAGAGGAGGAGGAGCTGGGACAGACAAGAGGAAGGCGAATGGATTGAGCTGTGTTCAAGTACCTCCTTGGTCATTTTTTGCATTTCCCTAAGACTGGGTTTTTACCTTATCATTTAGACAGACTTGATTTGTGTTGCTGAGCATAAAGAAACACTTGATACCTTCCATAAACCTGACAGTTTCCTTTGATGCCAACTGTAGGGGAAAGCCACAAAATTAATAAGCATATGAAGTAGCATCCTTCTCTGTGAAATTATGCTCTTGCTAACCTTAAAAAACAAGATGCAAGAGGGAAGAGATATGGGAACATATGTATATGTATAACTGATTCACTTTGTTGTAAAGGAGAAACTAACACACTATTGTAGAACAGTTATACTCCAATATAGATGTTTAAAAAGAAAAACAAAACAAGATTTCATTAAAACCTGTTAAAAGCTTCAGGGACATGAAAATGTTTGCCTCCCATTTGTTTCAGGATGGTCCCAAACCTACAATGTGGACAATAAAAATACACTGTAACTACACATATGTCAAAATCTGAGCTAATTACAATAGAACTGCTGCTTAGACCAATGTAGGACAGAAAATAAAACTAAAAAGCAATGTTTTTCTTAACATTACATTCATGGAGGGCCTTTTTGTGCAGGACTCTGCTAAATGCTCTCTATACATTATCTCACTAAAACCTCCTGATATCTGTGAGGCTGGTGTTAAATAATCCCATTTTACAGATGAGGAAGCTCAAGGCCAGAAATATTAAGTGATTTGCCTGAAGAAGGCATCTAGAATGTGTTGAAACTGAGATTCAAACCCACATTTACAACATTTTATTGAGTACTAATTATGTCAGACCGTGTTCTTAGTACTTTTCAAGTACTGACACATCTAATCCTCTCAGCAAATTTATAGGGCACTACCACTGTTGTCCCCTTTAGATGAAAGGGAGATTAAATAATGTGCCCAGTGTCATACATCTTCCTGACTCCAAAGCCTGTGATAGATCCACGTGCAATCCAGGGTGTGGAAGAAAACAGGAAGGTCATCCCTTTCCCACAGGCTCTATGCGGTTCAGACTGGAGCTTTGTGCTTTTGTGCAGCTGTGAGAGGTTGAGGCTGAGCTTTGGCAAAGTGCCGTGTCCGGACTTAAGGCTGTGGGTATCTGGGGTTGGCCCTCACCATCAGTCTGCAAAAAAAAAAACCAACCTTCCTCCAAGGAAGCACCCTGCACGGATGGTAGCCTCACCTATTCCTCTGGTCAGTTACATCAGTGGTGTTCTAAGAAGCATGTGGGGAAGAACACACAAACACTTGACACATTTTGACCTTTGCGAAATTTAGCAAAATTTTAGGTAAATTTTCATACCCAGTGCTGGTGGTTTTGTGGCAAAACGGGTGAGCTCACACGTCACTTGTTGCTGAGAAAACAGAAGTTTATACTGTACATCTTAAACTTACACAATGCTGTATGTCAGTTACATTTCAAATAAAACTGGGGGTGGGGGGGCGGGAGGATCAGAAGCAACACCACAAGAAAACAGAAGTAATATGCCAGAAGAATCAGTACATTTAAAAATGTTTGTAAGCCTTCTGGCTTAGAATTCAAAGGCTGGATAATTTCTTATGAAGAAATAGTTTTAGGGCTTCCCTGGTGGTGCAGTGGTTGAGAGTATGCCTGCCGATGCAGGAAATACGGGTTCGTGCCCCGGTCTGAGAGGATCCCACATGCCGCGGAGCGGCTGGGCCCGTGAGCCATCGCCGCTGAGCCTGTGAGTCCGGAGCCTGTGCTCCGCAACGGGAGAGGCCACAACAGTGAGAGGCCCGCGTACCACACACACACACACAAAACCCGGTGTTCTACCTGCATGGCCCAGGAAAAGCAAATACAAAAAGTTTCTTGGGTGAAGATCTGAAGTTGAGATTTCGGCAGCTGAACTTGTCCTTCAGATTGGTTTTCAAATATTGAAAGAAGAATCTCAAAAGATCATCTTTTCATTTAAGAATGAATAAAAGATCAGGAAGTGGGTGTTTCTGAAAGGGACAGTTGAGCAATGGGAGTAAATAGGCATCTAAGCAGAGGTGGCATCTGCGGGCCTCACATCCATCTCTGCGTATGGAGATGGTGGAGCCACACATCACCCAATAGCTAGTTACAAAATCAGTGCTAAGGCTCGAGAATGCCCCTCTCTTGGGAAACTATTGATTAAAAGCATTTTAAGAATTTGAAAAGTCGTATGAACCTACTGCAATGTAGTGACTTTATTTGGATCCTGATTTGAATAAACACACTGTTTTTAAAATTATATATATGTACATATATACACACACATAAATATGCATACATATCTGTGTACACATCCACATACATATGACAGTTGGGGAAATTTAAATATTGACTCCATATCTGATGATACAAAGGACTTGTTCATTATTTAAATGTGATAATAGTCTATTATAGTTAAGTTGCTTTTATTTTTTAAAAGTCCCTTTTAAAAATACATATTGAAATATTTATAGATACAATGAAAAAATAAATTTGAATTAATAAATCTGAATTAGAAGTCAATGAAAACAAGCCCTTATTTTGTAAGGACATTCATGTGCAGTAAAGGAAAGAAACAGACAAAAAGTCCTCCTATCTTAAATCACCCATAAAATACAGAATACATAGTCTGTTTTTACAACCCTGGAACACTCATATAAAAGTTCACTCAGTGAATCCAACACGCTGGATTATCCTCCAGCCCTGGAGGAGATTATGATTTCTTTTTCTGGGGACCAGAAGAAATAATTATTTTGAGTTTAGTAACATGTAGCATAAAAAAAATAACTATTTCAACACTGGGATCATATCCAGCACAAGATGCTCACTCTACACAGACTGAGGGAACCCTGGTTCATGTCTCCCTACCTGCACTTGTGCAAGCCTCAAACTAAGCTGACTGAGTGGCTGTCAGAACTGCGGGCACTATTTCCATTACTCTCTCTTTCCCAACGTCTCCCTTTTTAAAAATGTGCTGAGTAGAACTGACATGCTACTGGGTACCCATATGTTGCCTGAGGGGAAGCTATACCAAGCTTCTAGTATTAGAGTTGATATTTAGGAGAAGATAATCACATCTTAACACATGGGAATATATGGACAATAAGGAACATGCAGAGTGATTCAGGTCACAGAGACCATCTTCGATGAGGAAGCATCGCTATGTCTACCCATATGCATCACCAGTATTATAAGTTTCACTTCCTGAGCCCCTATTATGTCCTAGGCACTCTCTATTTTAAGTCTTCTGAATTCCTTTGTGGGTTATTTTACAGATGAGAAGGCTGAAGCTCAGAGCAATCTGAGTGAGTTTCCAAAGGCCACACAGCTTGAAAAGGACAGAACCAAGATTCAGATCTCACTCCCCAAGTCTAGCCCTTTCTACCACGCTGCTACCCCTGCCTACAAATGAGGCTTTTAAGGCACAGTTATTTAACAAGGCCCCTTGATTTTCTAAAACATTTTTTAAATAATTAAAAAAAAAAAAAACCACCTGTTGAGCTGCCTAACTGAAAAGCAGACAAAAACCCCACTCCATCATCTCACAGGATGACTTCTGCAAGTCTGCAGCCCTGGTGAGCTTTACTTCCAGTTTCTCTGGCATTCCCTTTGCTATTCCAGCATCTCTTCGCTCCATGTGCCATACTTGAAAGGACAAAACAGGAAATGACTTTTTTGCTTGGAATGACAGAAGTCCCAGTGACCTCATAACCCTCCCCCCGGCATAAAACAGGCCCTGTAAGACAATTTTTTTCTTTAAATCTCAAATCCATTGGGTTATTTATGGCAACTTAATAATTGAGTTTGACTGGCTGTTCATGAAAGTGAACTGACAAAGGATGTGCTCTGCCCGAGGGCCAGCCAAGCAGTGACACAGGGACCCTGCAGGGAGTTTGACCTTGGAATGGATTCCTTTATGAACTTGATACTTGATACAACTTGACTCAACTCCTCATGAAAGTGTTTATCAAGTGCCTGCAAAGAAAGCCCCCAACCCAGGCTGGGTGCTGTGGGGACAGGGACACTCAAGTCAGAGTCCCAGCCCATAGGTAGCTCCAGGCATCATGGGGAGTGGCCATGGGGGAACAGAGCCATCCTCTGTCACACGAGTCCATCTCCTCAAATTCTACCATCCCCAGAAGGATTTGAGGAGATGGGCGTTGTTGGAGGGGGTTAGTAAAGGGTTCGCCTCGTAAGTGATTACCAACAGCGGGAACCATCTGACCTGGACAGGATAGTGGGCTGTGAATGCCTTGAGGGCAAAGACCGTGTCTAATCTGTTTTTGTATTCCCAGAAAAGTAGGCCTCAGATATTTGTTGTGGATACTTTAGATCATGGTCATGTACTATGTTTACAATATTAAAAGATATTTATGGTTGAATACTGAAACTGTTCTCAGGTGCACAGCAGAATCTGAAGGCTCGGTTTGAGGAGCTGGATTCCTGTCCTCAAACTCCATTTGGCAGTGTAGGAGGTCAGCTGGAGATGAGGGAGATGGTGGAGTGCTACCCAGAAGGCCTCTCAAACAGTGGGATCCACTGATATCCCAAAAGATTATAGGCAGTGACCCTCTGTCATCTCAGAAGGGAGGGAAGGTGGCTGGGGAATGGAAGTCCATGCTGGCTTCTATTGTGGGAAGGTGAGCAGAGGCCAAGCTCTGTGACTCAGTGGAATCCACTTCTGCCCACGAGCTCAACGGCCCCTCCCCATCCCCAGTGGTGGAGTTATAGGAGCAAAGGAAGCAAGATGAATAAGGATCATCATAGAAGGCACCATGGCAGCTCATACCCCCGCCCAGTATGGGATGAGACCATCAGGCGACTAACCATGCTTCCAAGGAACCCAGGTCACAAGAGCACACACTTCACTGGTGAGGCCTGGGGAGGCTAGAGAAGACAGCCCTCACGTGCAACAACTGTGAAAGGTCTACAGTGGGCCATCCAGGGAGGGGCCACAGGCATCCTTTGACTGAACATGTGGGAGGAACCAATGGGTCTGATTGGTTCTTAAGAGTGTGCCGACTATGAGGTAATTTAGTATAGGAGCCAAAGTCTCCCTGACCCCCAGTCTGAGATAGGAGCCCCTCCTCTGTGCTCCCACAGCACCCTGTGCAGACCCCATCCCAACACCCTCTCAGTTTCTACGTCTGTCTAAGAGGGTGTGACCTTCCAGAGTGCAGGAAGCATTCCAGTCCTCTCTGAAACCCGGGCACCTACCACACTGCTAGGTCTGGACTGGGTCCTTAGCAAGGACTTCTGCACTCCCTGAATGAATGAGTCATGAATGAGGTGCCTATACGAGACTCACACTCCACCCAAGAGCCAATAAATGCCTGGCCTGACTGAAAAGCCAAGTCAGAAAAAGTCCACGAGAAGGTGACTGGCTAGTCCTGCCTACCTCTCCCATATTATAAACTAAAAAAGCTTCATTGGAAAGGTCACTTCCCATAAAAGGAAAAAAAAGGAATCGATCAGCTGAGTGAAGTTAGTCAGACAGAAAAAGGCAAATATCATATGTTACCGCTTATATGCGGAGTCTAAAAAAGGATACAAATGAACTTATCTACAATACAGAAATAGAGTTACAGATGTAGATTCAAATTCCAGTGCCCTGTAGTTATGCCGCCATTTTTTAAATAGTAAATGCTACCTGTGCGTACTTTAGAATTCAAATTTTTCATTAACTGCCGAGAAAGTCAAATATAGGAAGGTTTCCATTAGCTCTTTGCCCAAAGCCCAAGCCTTACACTCCACCCCCTCGCATCAGGTACACGCTTATTTGGGTTCCCTTGTACATGATGTGTGGCGCCTGAGTGCTCTCTGAGGTGCAGCAGCCCCATCACAGTTGGAAATGACCTTAGTGAACAGTCATGTGGTCAACCCACCACCTGATGAATGAATTCCCTATTCAAGAGCAGCCAAAAAATGGCCAGCCTGCCGGCATCTGCTTTCACACCTGTAATAATGATCAGCTCTTCTTCCAAGGCAGCCCATCTGCAGACAGCCAAATATTAGTTATAAAAAGCTTTTTACTTACATTGGACTCATCTCCTCCCAAGAGGAAAACAAATGTCTGTTCTTTTTTCCATAAAACAATCCTTTAAAACTATTACACCCCCTAAACCTTCTCTTTTTCGAGCAAAGCATTCTCATTCTTTGAACCATTCCTTAAATAACACGTTTTCTGAACACACAGTGTCCAGATGTGGCCTGACTAATATGGAACAGGAGACCGACTATACCCCACCATGCAAATGTGGAGGGTTTCTGGTTAGTTTTTAGCAGCTTCATGCTAATGACCCTCAGTTAGTCAAGCATCCACTGAACTTAAGCTCACCAGTCTTTCTTACAAGCCCTACTCTCTACCTCCCAGCTGGGCTGCCTTAGTGCACCATTGGTATTTGGAGCTCACGTTTTATCCTCTGTTTATCCTGGTGCTACACTTTATCTTCCCACACTCAGTCCCTCTTCTAGCCTGTGAAGCTTACAGAACTTTGACCCTGGCACACACAACATTCGCTACCCCTCCTGACTTTAAATTATCCATAAATGGCATCAGCAAGCCTGTCTACGTACTGCTCTAAATCATGGGTTAGATAGGCGCCATCTTACATATTAGCATTTGTGTCTGTGTCTGCGTCTGTTTTATAACTATCTTAAGGGACAGTTATAAAAGCAGTACATTCAAGCCAAATGAACCACCATCTAGCCCACATTTTCCATCTTGTTTATGAGAATATAAATCCCCAGTTATTAAGGATACAAATATGTTCACTGTCTGATAGAAGAGTTCTAAGTTAATTATCATCATAATCAACATAAAGTTTCTCTGTGCTTTGGTATCACACAAAATTGACTGGCCACTGAGTGGATGCTTGGAATGGCCTTTAAAATATAGTTTCCGGGGCAATACACAAGTTTCCTTGGGCAGACACTACGAAGAGCTGCTAAACTGAGGGCAAGAGGCTGGGACTGCCAACTGGGAAAGACATTATCTTATATAATATGACATTATGGATAAAGAAAAGCTATGGTGCTTTCCAATAGGAACCCCAAATTGAAAGTGTCAAGTCATGGAACCCTATGTCTTGTGTCCCAGGGTGAGGAGAAGTAGCAGGGATGTACTGATTTAATAATTACCTTACGCATCAGTTATCACTTATTGAGTGCTACCATGTGCAGGCATTTTACATAGGTCATCTTAGTGACTGCCTGATGCTGATGGTTTGTAATTATTCCTTCTGAAAATTTAAATGTTCTTCTCTCCCTGGGTTTCTCCCACCCTCTAGAAGGTGTTGAAGACTTCCAATAGTACTTTAGCAAAACTATTTGCAAGTTTTCTCAGGGCCCTGGTAATTCATTCAACCAACTAACTATCCTTTGATAAATATTTCTCAAGATTTTCCTGAGAATAAGACACTGTGCAGGTCCCTAGGGACTCTGGCTAACTTCAAGTAGCTACATTTCTTAGATTCATCCCTCTTTAGCCATGGGCTTCAATCCCCTCTTCCCTTTGTTGGCTGTGTGGCCTTGGGTAGGTTACACTGAACAGTGATATAATGCTCTTTCCCTAATCGGGATGAGTGTAATGTGCACGTGTGCCCAGCATAATTACAGGCACATAGGATATTCTGCAAATAGTAGGGAATTTTTTCTTTCATTCTTTCCTACGCAGTCTGCCAACGTCTTTTCCGAGAAGGTAGGAATAAAACAGGAGTCTAATTCTTCTCCGGTGGCGCAGTGGTTAAGACTCCATGCTCCCAATGCAGGGGGCCTGGGCTCGATCCCTGGTTAGGGAACCAGATCCCACGTGCATGCTGAAACTAAGAGTTCACACGCCACAACTAAGGAGCCCACGTGCCACAACAAAGACCCAGGGCAACCAAATAAATAAATATTTTTTTTAAATAATAATCTAATTGTTCTGCCTTCTCCCTGGACATCTGTGAACTTTATGTCATTTGCCACCATCAGGGAATTAAACCTGCATTCTTCGCATGTCTTTTTTTTTTTTTTTTTTTTTTTTTTTTTTTGTGGTACGCGGGCCTCTCACTGTTGTGGCCTCTCCCGTTGTGGAGCACAGGCTCCGGACGCGCAGGTTCAGCGGCCATGGCTCACGGGCCCAGCCGCTCCGCGGCATGTGGGATCTTCCCGGACCTGGGCACGAACCCGTGTCCCCTGAATAGGCAGGCGGATTCTCAACCATTGCGCCACCAGGGAAGCCCTGTCATTTTTTTAAGAAGGAAAAAGAAAGACTTTAGGGCTTCCCTGGTGGAGCAGTGGTTGAGAGTCCACCTGCCGATGCAGGGGACATGGGTTCATGCCCCCATCCGGGAAGATCCCACATGCCGCTGAGTGGCTGGGCCCGTGAGCCACGGCCGCTGAGCCTGCGCGTCCGGAGCCTGTGCTCCACAACGGGAGAGGCCACAACAGTGAAAGGCCCGCGTACCACAAAAAAAAAAAAAAAAGAAAGAAAGACTTTAGTCCTTGATAAATTTTGTAAGTCATAGTTCCTTTTATTTCTTATTTTCCTGACACTATTCTATTTATAAAATCCAAAGGAGGGGCTTCCCTGGTGGCACAGTGGTTAAGAATCCACCTGCCAATGCAGGGGATACGGGTTCGAGCCCTGGTCCGGGAAGATCCCACGTGCCACGGAGCAACTAAGCCCGTGCACCACAACTACTGAGCCTGCCCTCTAGAGCCCGCGAGCCACAACTACTGAAGCCCACGTGCCACAACTACTGAGCCTGCACCCTACACAGCCCACGCACAGCAACAAAGACCCAGCACAGCCAAAAATAAAAACAAATAAATAAATAGTTATAAAAAAAAAAATTCAAAGGAAACAAACTTGGATCATTTAAATCCAGCTCCCAGGGGTAGTACACCTTGGTGTGAGGTTCAATTCTAGGCGTTGACCAAGAGTCAAATGGTCTTTCTGCCACCCTTGGCCAACACTTCTGTTTCCCTGGACTTAACGATTTGCTACATCTGAATGTTTGGGTCCCCTGCAAATTCATATATTGACATCCTAATCCCCAGATGTGATAGTATGAGATGGAACCTCTGGAATGTGATTAGGTCATGAAGGTGGAGTCCTCATGAATGGGATTAGTGCTCTTATTTTTAAAAAGACCCAGGAAAGCCCCATCACCCCTTCTACCGTGTGAGGACAGCAAGAAAGTACCAGCTATGAACCACGAAGCAGGCCGTCACCAGAACGTCAGCATGCTGGCGCCTTGATCTCAGACTTCCCAGCCTCCAAAACTGTGAGAAATAAACGTCTGTTGTTTATACGCAGTCCAAACAGATTAAGTCACTGTTACATCCACACAGAACTCTTGGGTAACATGTCATTCTAGTCACCCAGGTGATTCGCCTGCAGATTTATCTCCTAAAAGCAGAACCATGGTGCAGAAAAGAGGAAACAAAAATATAATTGCATACAGCTGCTCAAAACACTAAGGAGAGGGTTGCTAAGAGGAGAGAGAAAGCCACTTGCCTACAGTCAGTGGTTCAAAAAGCAGTCTCACTACATCAGACATGCCTGTTATTCTGTCATTGTTGACAGGGACCTGTCACTCAATTCTATTGTATTTTATATTGTATTCAATAAATATTGTGGGCCCACTGTGTGCCAGGCCCTGAGCTTGGGGCTTGGACTCAGTAGCAACTCTTTGGCAAGGACCAGATATAATTTGCTTAATGTCCCATTTGCCAGTCTGGATGTTATTAGCTTACTTTTCACTTCCCCACCCCTTCCTGTGTCACTTCCTCACCTCTCCTCATGGGCCCACCCTCAAAATGTTGGTGTCTTTTTGCGTTTTTTTGTTTTTGTTTTTGTTTTGTTTTTACAGATTAAGAAAACACCCTCAAACAAATCAATTCCTCAAGCAACAACCTAATCTCTTCTTCCTCAGAGCAGGGCCTCTTGAGATGCTTATACTTCGCCCACTTTCCACTTGTTCCTCACATCATTGGAATCAGCCCACACCATTCCATTGAAGTTGCATTTCTAATTGCAAAATCTAAAGACTCCTCTCCAGCACCTACTTCAGTGAGGCCTCCCTGGTTCTTTTTCTTCAAACTCCCTCCCTCTAACAGGCACCCTCCCAGCTTCCCTCCTCCCTCCCCATCCCAGCCTCCTCTGGTGACCAGATTCCTGCCAGCCCTGAAGTGTCCACATCCCCAGGTGTCCAGCCTCAGCCTCACGGTTTCCCCTCATTCTGTACCCTGTTACGCACACCCATGGGCACCTCCCCCAGACTCTAGACCACATTTAAAAACAAAATTTAAACCAGACACCTGTCAGAAACTTTATACCCCACATTTACTCATTTTTTTAAATGTATTAACCACTATGTGTTCAGCATAATTCTTAGTGCTTAAGATGCTTAACCAGATGAAGAACACTACCCTTAGAGCTTTACATTCTAGCAGAGTGAGACACAGAAAACCATAAATGTCATGAGTGAATTATTTAGTATCTGAGAAGATGCTAAGTGCTATAGGAAACAAAGCAGAGCAGAGTACGGGAAGAGGAGGACCACAAGTGCTGAACTGAGGCAGGTTTCCATTTTTAAAAGGGCAGAGTAAGCCTCATTGAGAAATGGACATTTGAGCAAAGAATCAAAGGTGGCAAAAGAGTGAGCCCTGCAATCTCTCGGGAAGAGCATTTAAAGCAAGGGTAAGACCCATGCAAAGCCCCAAGGCAGGTGTGCACTGCTGTGTATTGACTGGAAGGAAAGGAGCAGCGGAAGGCACAGGGAGAGGGCATCCTAGAGGAACAGAGGCAACAGGTGAGGACTTTGGGTTTTACTCCAAGTAAAACCTGAAGCCACTGCAAGGGTTTGAGCAAAGGAGCAAACTAATCTGATTCAATGTCGCCAGGATCGCCTGCGGGGATAGGATAGGGGACAAGGGCAGAAGCAGGCAGACCATCAGGCAGATCCCAGTGACAGCTGCCCGTGGCTTGGCTACAGTGGAGGTGGTGAGAAGTGGATATGATTCAGACGTGCTTCAAAAATCAAGCCCGATGGATTGGACGTGGGCATGAGAGGAAAACAGCAAGGATGATTCCAAAGTTTGGGGTCCAAGCAACTGAAGGATGGTGCTGCTTTCAACAGAAGAGAAGAAGATGAGGGAAGAGCAGATCAGGAGTTCAGCTCTGGGCATCCTGAGTTTGAGATTAGACGTTCAAGTGGAGTGTAAATAGGCAGCCTGATAGGAAATTACAGAGGTCAGGAGGAAGGTCCAGGCTGGAGGTAAAAGTGTGGGAGTTATCAGCACTGAGGGCCCTTTGGAGGTTCTTGATCAGCTGGTTGAGTTTTTCCTCTAACAAGCATATGGGTGTTTACTCTGGAACAAGAGCCCACAGGTTTAAACTTGACTCTACCACTTCTCAGCTGTGTGATCTTAACAGGCTACTCGACTGCTCTGATGACGTTTCCTGATCTGTAAAAATGGAGAAAACAGTACCTACCTCTTAGGGTTATAATGAGGGAAAAATGAGGCAATTCATATTAATTACCTTGCACATGGTAATAAGCATTCAATATGTTAGTAATTATAATCCTCTCCCTCAGTCTCTCCATCACTTACTATCTTGCTAAGCTTTTTTCCTTCTTCCTTATCCCCTATTCAACTCATCCTTTACTCAGGGTGCTCCTGGATCACGTGTTCATCCTGGTACCTCACTGCCCCTAGAACAAGCCCGTAAAGGTATTATGTCAAACTCTACAGGAAACAAAGTTCTACTATTACTACTCTCAATCATTTCTTTTCTTTTTTTTCTTTTTTTTTTTTTTTTTTTTTGTGGTTCGCGGGCCTCTCACTGCTGTGGCCTCTCCCATTGCGGAGCACAGGCTCCAGGCGCGCACGCTCAGCAGCCATGGCTCACGGGCCCAGCCGTTCTGCAGCATGTGGGATCTTCCCGGACCAGGACACGAACCCGTGTCCCCTGCATCGGCAGGTGGACTCTCAACCACTGCGCCACCAGGGAAGCCCCCAATCATTTCTTAAATCTGTCTCCATCTCTCTTGTCTCATTATTTCTCATGTGCGCTCCCAATAAATTTTACTTAAACCTCAATTATAGCTCAAATAAAATTAAAATATAATTTTAATTTGCTTACATGTCTGGCTTCCCTTAAAACTGTAAGCATTTCAACCACCAAGTAACGATTAGCTCCATAGCCCCAGTGCCTTTGTGTCCAACGCCCAGACTGTGGAAATGATCCAATAAACATCACTTGCACAGATGAAAAAACAATTTTTTTGGCTACGTGCTGGACACTGAAATTAAAATACAGTCATCACCACCTCCACACAAACTACATTTCCTGCCCTCAGAGTTGAGAGACAAACTTAGTGCACCTGAGACAGAAAACAAAATAGCTGAATAAATGTAATGAGATTAATGAGAGAGCAAGCTATATGAGATTGACCATATTTACACAAAGAGCCCCAAGAAAAGATATCATCTTGGCTAGAGTTAGAAATGAAGACAGGTGCTGTTACTGAAATGGCTGGCTATAATCAGAAGGCTTCAAGAAGAAAGATGCGAGCAGGATTTTTGAATAGAAGACTGAGAAGTGAGGCAGACCCCTGGGGGCTTCGTCAGTGGTCAAGGATAGCAGATGAGAAATGGTAGTGTGTAAGGGCACCCAGCTCAAACTGGAGCCCAAAGGAGCTGCTGGAAGAAAAAAAATGGCAGATAGTCGATCAGAAAGGAGAGGGTGGTGAGGACCCTCCATCTTGAGCACTCAGATGTGTAAAACCAAAAATAAGATCTGTTCACAGTTACAGAAAATAAAACATGAGTTGGAGAAAGCCCTCAAATTCCTTTGCCACTCTTGGATGATTTTTGTTCTTCTGACACAACAGATCTGTACATCAGAAGATACAATCTCTTTGTGTTTGCCGACAGAGATGGGGGCTCAGATGGTCTCCTTATCAAAGTTAATACACACAGGTGCCCTTTGAGATCAAGCTCAAGGTTGATGAAATGACGCACAGCTCACGCTCCCTTCCTCTCACCCTCTCACTTCATCTTCCCACGTTTTCACTCCTCGTGAACAAATTCCTGGACCTCAACGTACTTGCCGCAGAGCCCAACAGTTTGCAGACAAGCGTACCCCAGCATAGTCGGCTACCATCATTAGCATTAATGGAGCCTCACCGAGAGTCACTAGTAACAGAAATCTATCTCTGCCACAATCACCAAAAGAAGCCTTGAGGAAGGTCATGGTGGTCTACATTAATAAAGGTTAGGGATGATTGCAAATGTGAATATTAGGATCTTCCATCCCTGTGTTACGCTCTGTATATAGCTTCGCTCTCTGTCACCAGGCAGGGTAACCAGTCCCTAAGTTTCCTCATCAAGAGAAGCAAAACTTCCTATTATTCCAATAAGCCAAAATTATACATACATATTAAGTTTTAACTTGTGAGTCACACAGAGCTAGGTTTGAAGTCCACCTCCACTGCTTACTGGCTCTGTCACCTAGGGCAACTTAGCTGAATTCTTGGGCCTCAGTTTATTCGTCTGTACACAGGGATAGTGTTACCTCTATCATAGGATTGCGGGGAGAGTTAAATGAGAAAAGAAACACCCAGCACACAATCAGTGTTCGAGGCGGCAGCTATTATCATGGATCTTAGAAACAGAAGTATCCTGGGCAATCATTCAGTAGGGTTCCTTCAGCTTTTAGCAGGGTCTTATTGACTGCTCTTAGTCTAGAAGAAAGCTTATGCTGAGTTTTATCATCAAGGTTGAGGTTGGAAACAGGAGATCAATGGGCCAGGGTAGGGGTCAAGCCTTTCTCCAGGCTCTCATGGGACAACATTCCCTGACCATGAACTGTAATGTATGTGCTCATAGGATGGGCCTTGAGAACTTAAAAACAAAGACAAGAAGACCTGGGAATACTGGGAAGAGATAGAAAGACATCTGCCCGCCAGCAGTCCCTGAGAAACATGAAGCGCTCAGTACCCTGATGGCAGGTCTAGAGGCTCAGAAGCTATGGAGGAGGCCAGTGCAGGTTGCCCAGGACACAACACAGGAAGCTACGGCCCCAAAATATATACATGCTTTGGCCTCTGCTTTCCCTCCCAGAGTTGGGATCATTTCTGACTTTGCATAGCTCCTAAACTCAACCTCCGCTGGAACCTTCACACACACAAAAGTCCTCCCCAGCGCATGCGTGCAGAGGGCAGACACACACCTGGCCCCGGGTCCTTAAAGCACACCCGCTATGTGGTATCACAGATTGCTTGAACTGGAGCAACAGGGATCTCTGAAGGCAGCTCATTACATCTGCAGATAGTTCTGAGTTTATCGTTTTAGAATGTAGATTCACTGATCCAGAATCTACTTCCCTTGACTTCTACCTTTAAGATCTAGTTCCAAGACTAATGAATTTTTAAAAGATGAAAGTCTTTGCATGCTATTTTTTCAATCAATTCATGTCATAACACTCACAGCTCATATTTATTGTGGGCCAGCGGTGAGTCACACCTTACAGGCAGGAAAGTACCATATAGTGTTTCCTGAACTTGCCAGATCTTCATATCATCCTGGGTGCCTATTATATCCACTGCTCCCCAGGCCCCACCCAGGCTGAATCAGAGAGCCCCAGGTGACTAAGATCAGGCAAATTGGAGACTGGCGGCCTAGTGGATCAGGTGTGACCAACCTGGGTCCACTACCTGATTCCATCATTTACTCACTATGTGACCTTGGGCAAGTTATTTAGCCTCTCTGAACTTCAGTCCTGTATGTGCGACTTCAGAATGATTAACAGCACCTACCTTTAGGGTATTCAGAGGAATAAATGCCATAAACCACTTGGCACAAACCCTGTCAATAGTGTCATCATCACTGATCCTATTGACTCCATAGCAACCCCATTATTTTTGCTGAGTGCTACAAAATTTGCAGTTAAAACGGGTGAGACAAGGATTTATACTCAGATCTGACCATCTCTAAAGTCTAAATGCCTACACCCAGCAGCAGCAGGGGAAGGAGGAGTTAAATGGGCAAGAGGCCCAGTGGCACAGAATGACCAGGTCCTGGCTCCAAATTCACCCTCGGGCTCGGCTCGATTGCATCCTCAGGAGCCACCATCAGGCAGGAGCTCTGGCCTGCAAGACGCTGCCGGCACCACAGTAAGGAAAGAAAGGCTGCCCTGGACTTCCTCCCACCTCTGCTTCTCCGCTATGTGCCACCCGCTTCACCTTCCTTGTGGGACCATTCAGGATGCCCACTTTTTCTCCAGGTCTGTACCCAGCTCTCCTGGGAGGCAGACTGGGGACAGAGTTGAAGAGGCTGGCCTGGGGAGCCGGGCAGGCCGTGCTTCGCTCCTCAACTGTGAGGCATGGCGTTATTGCTTCATTCCTCTGGGACCCTCTCTCTCTGCAATGGGGTCCATTTGCAGGAATGCTCGCAGCACACTGCCTAGCTCACCTGTCAATCAGTTAATAGCACCACAGCCTTAGCCTATCCCTTCTCGTTCTCTAAAGTCCCATGACCTTGCATTTCAGTTAAAGTGGAGCCACCTGTGACTCATACTTAAACAGTTTAATTAACGAGCCCTTATTCATTTGGCCATACAAATATGCCCCAAGTACAGGTGACATAGAAATAAATAGGGTCCAGTTTCTACTCCTGAGGCCTTAGAGAAAGGGGAAGACCCATAAACTGATAGGTGGAAAGATCAAGTAACACATTAAGAATTAAGAGCTGGGGTGGTGCCAACTCTGCTAGAGGAAGTCAGAAAAGGTAAAGTTCATCCTGGGTTTTGAAGGATGAATAAGAACGTACCAGGCAGAAAAAGTTATGCCCAACAGGAAAAAAAAAAAAAAAAAAAAAAAAAACACAGTGCAAAGGCTCAGTCATGAAAGTGGGCCTGTTGTACTTAAGGAATGGTGAGAAGCTGTGAAGGGTGAGGGTATGAGAGCTTCAGGGAGGGGAAATGGGGTTCAACAGGATTATCTGCTCCAGACATAAGTGTATCTAGTCCCAGTTTATCCTGGAAAAAAACTAGGACTGATGGAGGTTTTCTAAGCAAGCAAGTGATATTGTTAGATTATTTTCTCTAAACTCCGAGTTGAGCCCCTTGCACTAAAAAGGAGCTTTGATGGGGCATGAAGAGGAGCCATTTCAGTTGACAGAGGAGAAGGTGCCAGAGACCATTTCTCCTCAGCCCTGGGCTGGCCTGCAGCCTCACCATCTACCCCACCAAACGCTGACCCAACTAATACTAAACTCTAGTCAGGTCTCCACTGGAATACAAGCTCCAGAAGATCTTTATAGGGCGATGGGAAGCCACAAAGATGAGAGAGGAGCTGGGACCAACTATAGGGATAAACCAGAGGAGGTCAGGGAAATATTTTATGTCTGCTGGCTCACGATGTCCTAAAAGGAACATGAGCTTTTTAGCCCGGATGGAACAGGGTTCGAATCCCATCTCTACTCCTTACCACCTGCATGACCTTGTGTAATTCATTTGACATCTCAGAGGAGGTTTTCTCATCCATTACATGGAGATAACAAGATTTGTTCTGAGGATTAAAACTACATCACTTATTTCAAGTGGCCAGCATATCATCCACTGTAAGATGGATCTCTAAATATTACTTAACTGATTGTAATATTTAATATTACTTAGCTGATTTTAAATCAGCTCATTTTTGTCTTATGGGGGAGGAGGACATCAGACTAAAAGACCTTCAAAACACCGCGGGTCCCACTGAAGCAGAATGGAATCAGCCCCATGAGACACTCTCTAAGCAGTTACGAATTCCTAGGTGAGACCCTGATCCATCTCTTCCAAGTTTCTCTCTGCCCTTGGTGGCTGTTTGCAGTTTCTGTAGGATAGGATCACATCTCCCACCAGAGCCCCTGGGCCCAGGAGAGCTTGGGGCCTTGCGGCCTACGGCTTTTCAGAGGGCTCACATGACAACCTGACAGGGCACAGCCATTCCCAGCCAAGGCATTAATAATACAGGGCTTTTTCCACAAACTCTGGCAAACAGTCTAAAGTGAGAAGTGAAAACAGTGAGTCCAAACTCTCACTGAGGCTGAGAGCAGAGGAGGCCAAAATAACTTGCCTTATCAGGGCTAAGTCATGGGATTGCGTCAGAGCTCTTTACACGGGTGGTGGCCAAAGGAAATGGTTGGTGATAAAAGCTAAGCAATGTAGGGTAAACCGTGTTCCTTGCAGAATAAACTGCCTATGTCACCTATGAGTGATTTCAGTGGAATCTTTCAGTGACCCAGAGGCACAGAGAAAGGAGTCCGTGAGACATGGCTGAGGAATGAGTTCGGCCACGGAGAGTATCTCAACAACAGCCCCAAACACGGCAGCCACCACAGGCAGCCCAGAGACCCCGAGGCAGGGGACCTCAAGAAGCGCAGGTCAACCCCTGCACAAACAGGGGGACAAGTAGAGTAAGTTTCAGCAGGATTTTTGTCTCCTTTGTACCATATCAGCACCAAACTAGTGCCTGGCCTCAAGGCATTCAGTTGTATAACTAAAGAGATATGTGGTGGAGAAAGAACACGGGCTCTGGGTCCGACAGCACCAGTTAGTAACCATGCAAATCTAAGCCAGCCCTTGTCCTCTCTGAGCCTCAGTCTTCTCATCAGAAAAATGGGACAATGACAAGTACTTTGAAAGTTCTTATAAGAATAAAATAATGAATGGAAAAGCCCTTACAAGAATGCTTGGTAGGCAGCAGGCACTCTAGAAACAGACTACTCAGAATTAGCCCTCAGTCCTCCAATATAGATGAGTCCTTGAATATCATCTGTTGCCAATTCTCATAATTGGAAGAGGGAGGAGGAGATTAGGAGGAACAATGAAAAGAGAAGGTAAATCAACTGAAGGTGATAAATCAAAGGAAAGTAAAGAAGACCCCTAAGGTCACCCCTCCCTGTGTAACCTTGGACAAAGTCACGTACTTCTCTGGGTCTCAGAATTCTCTGGTAAGATGGGGGGCTAGACTTAATCAGTGTTCTTCACATTGTGCTCCAGGAAGCCTAGAGAGTCTGTGGAGACACTGAGGGGCTGTCTTGGGGTGGGGAGAAAGCAGACAGGCAGGCCCCCAGGCAGCTTCAGGAAGCTTCCTATGGAAGGTGTTCTTCTGAAGAAACAGTTCCACACCTGGTCCTTAACTTTTTGAAAGCTAATGCTTTCTCCAAAGTCACCGGCTTCCTCCCAACTACCGGTTCTCTCCAGGAACTTAGTCCAGGACCCTCACTCTCAGGGTTGTGCAAGCCGGGTTGGCACCCAGTGCCTCCTTAAATTTTGCACCCGAGGCACCTCACTCGCCTCACATGAGTACCTGAGTCCCCAGGCTGTCTTCAGTGCCCGTACTCACTCACCTTCGCATCTGGCACCTCCCTCCCTGGAAATCTCTCGCCACTACCTCCTATGGCGCTGCCTTCCAAAGGGACAGTGTTCCGCTTCTTTCTGGCTCCTCTCCTTCCTCCTGGGCAAGAGGAATGGGACAGAGAGAAAAGTAACGCTAGGCAAGGGGAAAGCATGATGTAGAGGGGGCTTTGGACCGGCTGAACCTGAGCGGTTGGTTGAAGTGCAAAAGGCAGCTAGGTAAGGCAGGTATGGAACCTGGGAGAAGGGGTTGGGACAGAGAGATTTTCTCCCCTACCTGGCAGGATCTTCTCTCCCACCTTCTTCCTTGCTGCCCTTCCCCTGCTCGCATCAGGTCCACGTCATCTAACATTAGGACGCTATCGATAGCCTCCTAACCCATGCCCACTTCCCGTCTCTCAGCTCACGCGAGATTACTCTCCCAAGCCCAGCTCTGAATAGTCACAGCCCTCCTCCAAAACTTAAAATAGCATCTTCCCTGTTTGCTCTACCAAGTCCAAATTCCTTAGTCTAGCATCCAAGCTTGCACTCCTGCCTTACCGCCACGCCTCCAAGCAACACCCCACTGCATGCAGAGGCACCCCTAAGCTGTAGGCCACCTGGTGAGCCACAACTCCATGACTTTCCCCGCACTCTTTTCCTCCTTCAACACCTCACTGCTCACCTCAAGTCCACCTGTCGAATCTTCACACTGCAAACAGCACACCCAATCCCCTCTCTTCCCAGATCCTGCATCCAGGCTTGCCAAAGCCTACAGCAGTTTGCAGATGTTGGAGAGTACACTTCCCTCCTTCTGCTTGGCCAATAATTTCAGTACAATAGCAGGTATTGCAAAAGCAAGGCCCTTGCCGCATCAATTATGAGCCACAAGGTAGAAAATAATTACCTGCCCTGCAGCGGCCACAAGTAAACTGTAAGCTGCAGGTAGGTTACATTTAACAATGTATCTTTAATAGGAAGCTTGTCAGCCGCAGGGAAGCTGCCAGTCTCCACTTGTTTCTCTCTTTATTGCCTTTTGCCCCTAGCCCAGCTGTGGGCTCCAGCAGGCTCTCAGTAAATACTAATTGAATTAATTAATGAGATCCTCCTGCTGGGAGCACAGAACTAATTCCATAAAAAAATAGTTACGGAGCTATTGCCATGAAAAATAATCCCTTGCCTTTTCCATTTGAAGATGACCCAACCAATGATGGAAATGTTCTAAAACTGGATTTTGGTAATTGTTGCACAGCCCAGTAAATTTACTAAAAATCACTGAATTTACACTTAAAGCAAGTTAATTTCATGGAATATAAATTATACCTCAATAAAGATGGTTTTTTAAAACTCTGTTTGATGAATAACTCTACCACAGTGGCTCACTGTGTAATAAGTTGACTGAGTCATGAGCACATTCAAAAACAAAGAAACAACAAAAAAGGATGACCCAGCCCTGTAAGGTGTGGCCCTGAGCTTAGTCTTGGTCCCCATGGGATCAGCAGCAGCTGTGAATGGTTGGGGATGGGTAACCTCACGGAATAGTCTGGGTTGTTGGGGGTGAGAGCACTGGGATGGCCGGGCATCAGGTCAGCCTACAGTCAGGATGCAGCTTAAAGTGAGCTGATACTATAGAATGTTCCATGTAGGCCTCTGCAGTAGATCAAGGCTAATGAATCAGACTCCAAGCCAGAATCCCTTCCCCGAGGACGCATCCTCTGATCTCAGACTGGTTCACTCACACAGCACCAGAGAATTTCCTTTACAGAAATCCCACAGTTCATGAGTTTACACTCAGATGTGTTATTATTAAATTCATATTTGTCTCTCTCTGTAGACCACATGCTGCGTGAGGTCAAGGACTGTAGCTCTGGTGCTCACAGTGCCTAGTACAGAAGCAAGCACACAGTAGGAGCTCATTCTTAAAGTTGATTGGATGCTAAATGAGTGAATGGACACTCATCTTTGACTGAAGTGGAACAAGGGATACAGACACCCCATTTTCTTTCAGTGCAGCACAGCAGTACAGCTAGGCGTTCATGATTGTTAAGGGCCCCTGTAGAGGAGAGGGAACCAGTGTTCTCTAGGGGGGTAACTCACTACACCACCCCTACTTAGCCCTCCCAATCTATCCACTAGGGATTGTTACTGCCCTGTTTACAGGTGAGGAAACTGAGGCTCTGCACCTGGAACCCAGATCTGTCAGGTTGTTGTGGGAATTAAATGAGTAAATATACATAAAGCACTTAGTACCTGGTACATCGTAAGTGCTATATAATTCTCAGCTACCATTATTATTTTCCCCAGCACATTAAATCTGCCTCTCCATCTGTAAGTGAAAAGAAGAGAAGATCGCAAGCACAGGGAGGGCCTGAGGCCATGGCAGCTTCCCTTGGCACCTCAGACCTCCAAACACTGAGAAAAGTCATCCTGGGTCAGCTCCAGAGGTTCCTTCAGCTCAGCTGCCAGTAAGTACAGATGCTGGCACACCGGCACCAGGGAGGGAAAGGGTGGAGCAGAACTTTACCCATAGCCCGGTAAAAAATCAACACTTACAGGCTGTTTGCTCATCTATGGGAAACAAACAAACAAAAAAACCTCCCCTGGAAAAATACTCAGCTCGATAAAATATCACTTTCCTGGAGCCACCCAGGACAATGAAGAAAGATCCTGTAGCCGGGTGACTGGATCAGAAAACAAGGGAAGCCAGACTTCCAGGGCAGCTCCAGAAATGGTGGGAGGGGGCTATCAGCACTAGGTCCTTTTGCTTCTCACACTTAAAAAGTACAGGCTGGGGGGCTTCCCCGGTGGCGCAGTGGTTGAGAGTCCGCCTGCCGATGCAGGGGACACGAGTTCGTGCCCTGGTCCGGGAGGATCCCACATGCCGCGGAGCGGCTGGGCCCGTGAGCCATGGCCACTGAGCCTGCACGTCCGGAGCCTATGTCCCGCAACGGGAGAGGCCACAACAGGGCGAGGCCCGTGTACCGCAAAAAAAAACAAAACAACAACAACAAAAAGTACAGGCTAGGGTCTAGATTCATACAGCCGACCTGACCTGAGAGCAGAAAGGGTAAGAGTCACACAACTAGCCACTAGAGAAATGAAAATGAAGACCACAATGAGCTACTACTGCACACCTATTAGAACAGCTAGAATTAAAATAGGACACACCCCAAATGCTGATGAGGAGATGGAAAAAGTGGATCTTTCCTACTTTGCTGGTGGGAACAGAAAACCATACAGTCACTCTAGAAAACAATTTGGCAGTTTCTTAAAAAATGAAAAATACACTTGCCATACAACTCAGCAATTGCACTCCTGAGCATTTATCCTGGAAAAAATACAGAAAACATGTTTTGGCTGCTGTTTTTTTGGAAAAATTAAATTTATATGGGCTTCCTTGGTGGCACAGTAACTGGGACTCCACCAGCCAATGCAGAGGACACGGGTTTGAGCCCTGGTCCGGGAGGATCCCACATGCCGCGGATCAACTGGGCCCCGTGCACCGCAACTTCTGGGCCTGTGCTCGAACCCGCGAGCTACAGCTGCTGAGGCCCGCGCGCCTAGAGCGCGTGCTCCACAACAAGAGAGGCCACCGTGGTGAGAGGCCCACACTCTGCCTCAAGGAGTGGCCCCTGCTTGCTGCAGCTGGAGAGGGCCTGCGCACAGCAACAAAGACCCAACACAGCCAAAAATAAATAGATAAAATAAATAAATTTATTTTTAAAAATCAATTCAAAAATTAAGTTTATGTTCACATAAAAACCTGTACACAATTGTTCATAGCAGCTTTATTTGTTATAGTCAAAAACTAGAAACAACTAAAATGTTCTTCATTAGGTCAATAGTGAAACTGTGATACATCCATACAATGGAATACCACTCATCAGTAAAAAAGAGCAAATTATTGGTACACTCAACAATCCGGATGGACCTGAAGTGCATTATGATGAGTGAAAACAAGCCAGTCTCAGAAGGTTGCATATCATATGACTCTATTTACAGAACACTCTCAAAATGACAAAATTATAGGGATGAGAAAAGGGAGAAAGGGCCGGGCCAGTGTGATGATGAATGGGTAGCATGAGAGAGACCTTTGTGTGGAGGAATAGTTCTGTACCTTGATTGCCGTGGTGGCTCCACTAATCTAAACATGTGAGAAAATGACACAGAGCTCTACACACAGTTGTACTAACCTCAGATTCCTAGTTTTGATATCGTACTATAATTGTATAAGATGAAACCAGTGGAGGAAACTAAATGAAGGATACACCAGACCTCTCTGTACTATCTTCGCACCTCCCCCTGAATCTATAATTGTTTCCAAATTAATAAAAATAAATAATAAACGAGGTGCACAGCCAGTAAGAGGGCATCTGGGATTCCAGCCCACATCCTTCTACTCCAAAAATCCCAGGGCTCCAATCAAATGACTTACAGTTTGGTATGCACCATGACATTCTGTATCTCTGTGCCTTTGCACATACAAACTTGTACCTAGACTGCCCTTCCCCTGCCTAGCTAACTTATAATTTCCTTTAAGACCCAAGTCACATATCTTTGCATCCTGGAAGCTTCCCTGACTTCCCATCTAAGATTACTGATCTTCCTTTGTACTTCCTGAGCACAGTACTAGTCAACTGAATTGTAATTCTTAGTTTATGTGTTACTGTCTCCCACCACGTGGAAGCCACAGAACTGGAAAATATATTTGCAATGTATTGCAAATAAAAAAAACTTGTCTGTAGAATATATAAAGAACTCTTACAATCTAATCATAAGAAGACAATCAAATTTTTTTTTTTTTTTTTTTTTTTTTCGGTACGCAGGCCTCTCACTGTTGTGGCCTCTCCTATTGCGGAGCACAGGCTGCGGATGTGCAGGCTCAGCGGTCATGGCTCACGGGCCCAGCCGCTCCGCGGCACGTGGGATCTTCCCGGACCGGGGCACGAACCCGCGTCCCCTGCATCAGCAGGCAGACTCTCAACCACGGCACCACCAGGGAAGCCCAATCCAATTTTTTTAAATGAACAAAAGATCTGAACAGACATTTCATCAAAGGAGATATGCAGATGCCAAATAAGCACACGACAAGACGCCCAACATCGTTAATCTTCAGAGAGATGCAAATAAAACCATGAGCTATCACTAGCCACCCATTAGAATAACTAAAATTAAAAAGACTGACCACACCAAGTGTTGACAAGGAAGTGGAGCACCCGAAGCTCTCGTATGCTGCTGGTGGAAGTATAAACTAGTACAACTGCTCTAGAAAAAAGCTTGGCAGCTTCTTAAGAAGCTAAACATACGTCTACCATATGACCCAGCCATTCTACTCCTAGGTATTCACCCAAAAAGAATGCATATGCCCCCACAAAAGATTTTTCACAAATGTTTATAGTGACTTTTTTTCAAACCGAACAACTTTTTATTGAAGTATAGTTGATTTACAATGTTGTATTAGATTCAGGTGTACAGCAAAGTGATTCAGTTATATGTATATGTATATATATATATATGTATATTGTTTTTTCACATTCTTTTCCATTATAGGTTATTACAAGATATTGAATATAGTTCCCTGTGCCATACAGTAGGTCCTTGTTGTTTATCTATTTTATATATAGTAGTGTGTATCTGCTAATCCCACACTCCTAATTTATCCCTCCCCACGCACTTTCCCCTTTGGTAACCATAAGTTTGTTTTCTATGCCTGTGAGTCTATTTCTGTTTTGTAAATAAGTTCATTTGTATCATTTTTTTGGATTCCACATGTAAGTGATATCAAATGATATTTATCTTTCTCTGCCTGACTTATTTCACTTAGCATGATAATCTCTAGGTCCATCCATGTTGCTGCAAATATATATATAGGCTTTATGGGCTTTATTTTAACAGCCAAAAATTGGGAACAACCCCAAACTCTGTCAACAGATAAACAGATAAACAAATCTTGGTATTTCCATATGGTGGGACACTATTCAGCAATAAAGGAATGAACTACTGATACACAAACACGGATGAATATCAAAATAATTATGCTGAGTGTAAGAAAAGCATATGCTGTATTGTGCTATTTATGTAAAGTTCTAGAAAATGCAAACCAATCTATAGCGATAAAGCAGATTAGTGGTTGCCTAGGGATGGGAGGCAGGACATGGAGAGGGGCAGAAGGGAGGGATTAGGTGAAGGAAGAAACTTGAGGGGTTAATGGTTATGCTCATTAACCTGACTTGTGCGGAGAACTTCAGAAGTGTATACATATGTCGAAACTCACCAAATTGTACAATTTAAATATATGCAGGTTTTTGTCTCTCAATTATACCTTAATAGAGCTGCATGGAAAAAAAATGGGTATCATTTAATAAGCATCTACTTTATGGGAAGAACATTATAAAAATAATTTTTAATCTTCACTCAAAGTAGGTATTATTCAGCCCATTTTACATATGAGGAAACTGAGTCAGAAAGGTGAGGTAGTCATGCAGCTACGGTCAAGGCAGGCTCAAACCCAGATCAAACGTCTTCAAAGCTGGGGCTCTCTTCTCTGCATTGTGATGCCTTCCCACAATAGTGACTTTCCAGCGTGAAGACCCCTGTCCTAAGCAAGGCCTCAAGGAGGAATCTGAAAGAATCACTGGGATGCCAGGGGATCTCCGGCATCACTGAGATGACACCCTCTCCCTTCTGGGTTGCCACTGCCAAATTCCTCTAACAGTCAAGCCCAGCCCATTACAGGTACTGGGCCAGACAGGCTAAGGCAGAGAGGGGGCTGTACCTCCTCCCCAAAACATTCTTCCCTCTGCAACCAGAGTGGTTTGGTGTGACAGACCCTGACCAGACATTCAGAACAGACTCCAGCTCCACTTGTGTCACAGACAAGGCCCTTTCCCTTTCTGGGCCCCTCTCCCTCAGATATAAGACGCGAAGGCCAACCAACTAGCTCTCCAAGGAACTCTTTCAGCCCTAATTCATATTCTGATAGCCCTGCTGAAGTGAGCTTTTCCTCCTTCTGAAGCTGATCCTGTGCTGCAGACGAAAAGGATTCTAGATTATCTACAAAACTGTACCCTCAGCTCCCCCATAGACCCCAGCTCCACAGACAAACATACCCAGTCCACTTAGCACCTACCCAAATCACTCTCTCAGACACTCCACCTCCTCCCCTCGCCCCAACCCCTCTGCAAGGACCTTCCATAGACCCTGACCCACCCTTTGCTGCTTCGTTCCCAGTTTTCAGGGTTCTGGGAACCCTGGGACACACAGAGCAATTTGAGACATAATTTCTCCCTTTCGAATTCTTGCAGGAAAGATTGGAGCTGCGTGGTTACTGGCTAAGGTATGTCATATACAGTCTTGATGTGGGCAGCTCCTCCCCTGTCCTTTGTCACACTCATGTGCCCAAGGCTGGGCCAGAATCTCTTGCCCAAACAGGCCAGGATATTTGTCTGGGTACACAGTAGGCTTGCAGTAAATATCTATAAAACTGAATTAAATCCCTCTTGCCAGAGGAATAATCTCTTGCTTAAGCATGGAGGAAAACCAAACAGATCTAACTCGGCACATTCCCCTGCATAGAGCACTGAGAGTACAAAGGCCAAGAAGGCCCCTGCTTCTCACTGTCTGAGAGGCCTGGGGCCAGGAGCATTCCTCCTCACTGCCTGGAGCATCCCATGAATGAGGGGACTACGCTTCAGCACTCTACGGATGCTCCCTCACTCTGATGCTATGTTACTGCACTGGGAACAGCCATTGGGGTTTGAAAGGAACAGTGGAGCTTTATGAAAAGCTTCATAGCACTTTGAGCTGCAGCTGTTCCCATAGCCTCAGAGATGAAACGATGTTCCCCAAGGGAAAGGAGGCTGGGGGAACAAGTACTGGGGGGCAAGTACTTACTGTCAAGAACACTCACGAACTTTGAGAAGCTGCAGAGAGCACAGACAGGCTTAGTTTACATCTCTGTTACTTTTGAATTGTGAAATCTTGGGCAAGTAAGTCTCTTTTACCTCTGAGACTCAGTTTCTACATCTGCCACATGGGGATAGAAATACCCATCTTGTTAGGTCATTGCAGAATTAGAGACCAGAGCACAAGCACAGATCCTGGAGATCTGTCAACACCCTTGAGATCAATCAACACCCTTCTCTACCCTTGCTCGTGTATATATACTTTAAAGGTCCTCAGATAACATCTTCTCAACTGGTTTCACTGACCTAGAAAGCCAAGCCTCTGATGAGGAAGAGGACTTAACTCCAAGTGCACTGGAGGGGCACGTCATGAAGTGCACTAGGGCTGGGGCAGCAGACACAGGGGAGGGGCTGAGGAGGGGGACACAGGGCTGGCACCTGGAGAACACCCACATGTCCCCTTGCCAGGCACACGCAAAGGTTCAGTGAACAAGTGGCCTCAGGAGCAGTGCCCATCTCACCAGCCCATGTCCCTCCCTCCCCTGGAGCACATACCTTCAACCTCAGGCACCGAAAACCATGGCTGTGTGAACTGGCTTCTTAAAATGAAAGTGTGGCACCAGGTGGCCCCTATAGTCCTTTCCACTTTTGTAATTTTACAAACTACACTTCTACACAGTACACTGGTGCTTAACTGATGCCCTGCCTTCTCCCCATCCCCTCTTTCAAGATACTTAAAGGAGGTTGGGAGAAGGAGCCAGAAGGTTCAGAAAGCAGAGGGAGAGGGCAGAGGCTGGGGCTCCATTATGCTAATTTAATTAGTGCTAATCTGCTGACAGCAGGGCCTTGAAGAAAGAGGCTTTTGTTTAAAATTCACATTTGGCAGGAAGTGCCCCTGCTCCTCTAACCCCGCCCCCCGCCCCCACCCCGACCCCATCAAAGCTCTGATTTCAGCCCTGGCTCTCATACCCAGCGGGGCCAGGGCTTCCTTTTCACGCTACTCTTGACTTCTTGATTTTTCCAGGAAGGAAATTTGCCCCATATGTCAGCTGGTAAATGGAGAGTTTTCATCTGCCCTTATGAAAGGGTGTCAGTAATTCACAGATTTCCCAAGAGGCTAGAGCCAAAAAGGGAAGTGCCAGCCAACTTTACTTCATCAATAAACAAAAGCCTTACAAATCAATTAAACCCCCTCCCTCCACTGGCAGGGAAATTCACAATATGAAAAACATTTCATTTTCACTGTCTTATGGGACCTTAACTTATGGGATAACAAGAACAGAACCTCAGTCTTATTCATTTATTCAACTAATGCTTATTGAGCACCTACTGTTCATAGAAGAGAAAGCAAGGGATGCACAGGTGAAGGTACTTGTCCCATGCCTCCCAGCATGTCCGGGGTAGAGCAAGCACTAGAACCAGAGGTGTGCTGGTAATCTGAATCTCCAAAACAAAAATGCCCTGGTTTGCAGCAAAGGCTAATTACTGTGGTATCAATTTTCCCACTATAGCCAATTTCAGGTCACCAACAATTTTTTTTAACATCTTTATTGGAGTATAATTGCTTTACATTGTTGTGTTAGTTGCTGCTGTATAACAAAGTGAATCAGCTATATGTATACATATATCTCCATATCTCCTCCCTTTTGTGGCTCCCTCCCACCCTCCTTTTCCCACCCTTCCAGGTGGTCACAAAGCACGGAGCTGATTTCCCTGTGCTGCTTCCCACTATCTATTTTACATTTGGTAGTGTATATATATCCATGCTGTTGTCTCACTTCATCCCAGCTTACCCTTCCCCCTCCCCGTGTCCTCAGATCCATTCTCTACATCTGGGTCGTTATGCCTGTCCTGCCCCTAGGTTCTTCAGAAGCTTTATTTATTTTTTTTTTTTTTAGAGTCCATATATATGTGTTAGCATACAGTATTTGTTTTTTGCTTTCTGACTTACTTCACTCTGTATAACAGACTCTAGGTCCATCCACCTCACTACAAGTAACTCAATTTTGTTTCTTTTACAGCTAAGTAATATTCCATTGTATATATGTGCCACATCTTCTTTATCCATTCATCTGTCAATGGACACTTAGGTTGCTTCCATGTCCTGGCTACTGTAAATAGTGCTGCAATGAACACTGAGGTACATGACTCTGAATTATGGTTTTCTCAGGGTATATGCTCAGTAGTGGGATTGCTGGGTCGTATGGTAGTTCTCTTTTTAGCTTTTTAGCAAACCTCCATACTGTTCTCCATAGTGGTTGTATCAATTTACATTCCCACCAACAGTGCAAGAGGGTTCCCTTTTCTCCACACCCTCTCCAGCATTTGTTGTTTGTAGATTTTCTGATGATGCCCATTCTAACTGGTGTGAGGTGATACCTCCTTGTAGCTCTGACTTACCTTTCTCTAATGATTAGTGATGTGGAGCATCCTTTCATGTGTTTGTTGGCAATCTGTATATCTTCTTTGGAGAAATGTCCATTTAGGTCTTCTGCCCATTTGGGGATTGGGTTGTTTGTTTTTCTGATATTGAGCTCCATGAGTACCTTGTATATTTTGGAGATTAATCCTTTGTCAGTTGCTTCATTTACAAATATTTTCTCCCATTCTGAGGGTTGTCTTTTCATCTTGTTTATGGTTTCCTTTGCTGTGCAAAAGCTTTTAAGTTTCATTAGGTCCCATTTGTTTATTTTTGTTTTCATTTCCATTTCTCTAGGAGGTGGTTCAAAAGGATCTTGCTGTGATTTATATCATAGCGTGTTCTGCCTATGTTTTCCTCTAAGAGTTTGATAGTGTCTGGCCTTACATTTAGGTCTTTAATCCATTTTGAGTTTATTTTTTATATGGTGTTAGGGAGTGTTCTAATCTTATTCTTTTATATGTAGCTGTCCAGTTTTCCCAGCACCACTTACGGAAAAGGCTGTCTTTTCTCCACTGCATATTCTTGCCTTCTTTATCAAAGATAATGTGACCATGTGTGCATGGGTTCATCTCTGGGCTTTCTATCCTGTTCCATTGATCTATATTTCTATTTTTGTGCCAGTACCATACTGTCTTGATCACTGTACCTTTGTAGTATATTCTGCAGTCAGGGAGCCAGATTCCTCCAGCTCCATTTTTCTTTCTCAAGAATGCTTTGGCTATTCGGGGTCTTTTGTGTTTCCACACAAATTGTAAAATGTTTTGTTCTAGTTCTGTGAAAAATGCCATTGGTAGTTTGATAGGGATTGCACTGAATGTGTCAATTGCTTTGGGTAGTATAGTCATTTTCACAATGTTTATTCTTCCAATCCAAGAGCATGGTATATCTCTCCATTTGTTTGTATTGTCTTTAATTTCTTTCATCAGTGTCTTATAGTTTTCTGCATACAGGTCTTTTGTCTCCTTAGGTAGGTTTATTCCTAGATATTTTATTCTTTATGTTGCAATGGTAAATGGGAGTGTTTCCTTAATTTCTCTTTCAGATTTTTCATCATTAGTGTATAGGAATGCAAGAGATTTCTGTGCATTAATTTTGTATCCTGCTACTTTGGCAAATTCATTGATTGGCTCGAGTAGTTTTCTGGTAGCATCCTTAGGATTCTCTATGTGAAGTATCATATCATCTGCAAACAGTGACAGTTTGACTTCTTCTTTTCCGATTTGAATTCCTTTTATTGCTTTTTCTTCTCTGATTGCTGCAGCTAAAACTTCCAAAACTATGTTGAATAGTAACAGTGAGAGTGGGCAACCTTGTCGTGTTCCTGATCTTAGAGGAAATGGTTTCAGTTTTTCACCATTGGGGCCAATGTTGGCTGTGGGTTTGTCATATATGGCCTTTATTATGTTGAGGGAGGTTCCCTCTATGCCTATTTTCTGGAGAGCTTTCATCATAAATGGGTGTTGAATTTTTTCAAAAGCTTTTTCTGCATCTATTGAGATTATCATATGGTTTTTCTCCTTCAGTTTGTTAATATGGTGTATCACATTGATTGATTTGCATAGATTGAAGAGTCCTTGCATTCCTGGGATAAACCCCACTTGATCATGGTGTATGATCCTTTTAATGTGCTGTTGGATTCTGTTTGTTAGTATTTTGTTGAGGATTTTTGCATCTGTGATCATCAGTGATGTTGGCCTGTAGTTTTCTTTTTTTGTGCCATCTTTGTCTGGTTTTGGTATCAGGGTGATGGTGGCCTTGTAGAATGAGTTTGGGAGTGTTCCTCCTGCTGTATTTTGGAAGAGTTTGAGAAGGATAGGTGTTAGCTCTTCTCTAAATGTGTGATAGAATTCGCCTATGAAGCCATTTGGTCCTGGGCTTTTGTTTGTTGGAAGACTTTTAACCACAGTTTCAATTTCAGTGCTTCTGATTGGTCTGTTTATATTTTCTATTTCTTCCTGGTTCAGTCTTGGGAGGTTGTGCTTTTCTAAGAATTTGTCCATTTCTTCCAGGTTGTCCATTTTATTGGCATATAGTTGCTTGTAGTAATCTCTCATGATACTTTGTATTTCTGCAGTGTCAGTTGTTACGTCTCCTTTTTCATTTCTAATTCTATTGATTTGAGTCTTCTCCCTTTTTTTCTTGATGAGTCTGGCTAATGGTTTATCAATTTTATTTATCTTCTCAAAGAACCAGCTTTTAGTTTTATTGATATTAGGTATTGTTTCCTTCATTTCTTTTTCATTTATTTCTGATCTGATCTTTATGATTTCTTTCCTTCTGCTAACTTTGGGAGTTTTTTTGTTCTTCTTTGTCTAATTGCTTTAGGTGTAAGGTTAGGTTGTTTTTTTGAGATGTTTCTTGAGGTAGGATTGTATTGCTGTAAACTTCCCTCTTACAACTGCTTTTGCTACATCCTATAGGTTTTGGGTCCTCATGTTTGCATTGTCATTTGTTTCTAGGTATTTTTGGATTTCCTCTTTAATTTCTTCAGTGATCTCTTGGTTATTTAGTAGTGTATTGTTTAGCCTACATATGTTTGTATCTTTTACATTTTTTTTCCTGTAATTGATATCTAGTCTCATACCATTGTGGTCAGAAAAGATACTTGATACAGTTTCAATTTTCTTAAATTTACCAAGGCTTAATGTGAGACCCAAGATATGATCTATCCTGGAGAATAGAGCACTTGAGAAGAAAGTGTATTCTGTTGTTTATGGATGGAATGTCCTATAAATATCAATGAAGTCCATCTTCTTTAATGTGTCATTTGAAGCTTGTCTCCTTATTTATCTTCATTTTGAATGATCTGTCCATTGGTGAAAGTGGGGTGTTAAAGTCCCCTACTGTTATTGTGCTACTGTCTTTTTCCCCTTTTATGGCTGTTAGCATTTGCCTTATGTATTGAGGTGCTCCTATGTTGGGTGCATAAATATTTACAATTGTTATATCTTCTTCTTGGATTGATCCCTTGATCATTATGTAGTGTCATTCTTTGTCTCTTATAATAGTCTTTATTTTAAAGTCTATTTTGTCTGATATGTGAATTGCTACTCCAGCTTTCTTTTGATTTCCATTTGCATGGAACATCTTTTTCCATCCCCTCACTTTCAGTCTGTATGTGTCCCTAGGTCTGAAGTGGGTCTCTTGTAGACAGCATATATATGGGCCTTGTTTTTGTATCCATTCAGCCAGTCTACGTCTTTTGGTTGGAGCACTTAATCCATTTACATTTAAGGTAATTATCGATATGTATGTTACTATTACCATTTTCTTAATTGTTTTGGGTTTGTTTTTGTAGGTCTTTCCTTCTCTTGTGTTTCCTGCCTAGAGAAGTTCCTTTCATATTTGTAAAGCTGGTTCAGTGGTGCTGAATTCTCTTAACTTTTGCTTGTCTGTAAAGGTTTTAATTTCTCCGTCAAATCTGAATGAGATCCTTGCTGGGTAGAGTAATCTTGGTTGTAGGTTTTTCCCTTTCATCACTTTAAATACGTCCTGCCACTCCCTTCTGGCCTGCAGAGTTTCTGCTGAAAGATCACCTGTTAACCTTATAGGGATTCCCTTGTATGTTATTTGTTGCTTTTCCCTTAGTGCTGTTAATATTTTTTTCCTTTGTAGTTAATTTTTGATAGTTTGATTAATATGTGTCTTGATGTGTTTCTCCTTGGATTTATCCTGTATGAGACTCTCTGTGCATCCTGAATTTGATTGACTATTTCCTTTCCCATGTTAGGGAAGTTTTCAACTATACTCTCTTCAAATATTTTCTCAGACCCTTTCTTTTTCTCTGCTTCTTCTGGAACCCCTATAATTAGAATGTTGGTGTGTTTAATGTTGTTCCAGAGCTCTCTGAGCCTGTTCTCAATTCTTTTAATTCTTTTTTCTTTATTCTGCTCTGCAGCAGTTATTTCCACTATTTTATCTTCCAGGTCACTTATCCGTTCTTCTGCCTCAGTTATTCTGCTATTGATTCCAACCAGAGAATTTTTAATTTCATTTATTGTGTTGTTCATCATTGTTTGTTTGCTCTTTAGTTTTTCTAGGTCCTTGTTAGACATATCTTGTATTTTCCCCATTCTATTTCCAAGATTTTGGATTTACTCTCCAAAATACTGTCATTACTCTGAATTCTTTTTCAGCTAGACTGCTTATTTTCTCTTCACTTGTTTGGTTTGGTGGGTTTTTACCTTGCTCCTTCATCTGCTGTGTATTTCTCTGTCTTCTCATTTTGTTTAACTTACTGTGCTTGTGGTCTCCTTTCCGCAGGATGCAGGTTTGTAGTTCCCGTTGGTTTTGGTGTCTGCCCCCAGTGGGTGAGGTTGATTCAGTGGGTTGTATAGGCTTCCTGGTGGAGGGGACTGGTGCCTGTGTTCTGGTGGATGGGGCTGGATGTTGTCTTTCTGGTGGGCAGGGCTGTGTCCAGTGGTGTGTTTTGGGGTGTCTGTGAACTTAGTATGATTTTGGGCAGCTTCTCTATTAATAAGTGGGGTTTTGTCCCTGTCTTACTAGTTGATTGGCATGTGTCCAGCACTGGGGCTTGCTGGCCATCAGGTGGAGCTGGGTCTTAGCGTTGAGATAGAGATCTCTGGGAGTGCTCTTGCTGATTGATATTACATGGGGCCGGGATATCTCTGGTGGTCCAATGTCCTGAACTCGGCTCACCCACATCAGAGGCTCAGGCCTGACACCAGGCTGGAGTACCAAGAACCTGTCAGCCACACGGCTCTTTTGGGAAGTCTGAGGTCTTCTGCCAGCGTTCAGTAGGTGTTCTGTAGGAGTTGTTCCATATGTTGATGTCGTTTTGATGTATTTGTGGGGAGGAAGGTGATCTCCACTTCTTACTCCTCTGCCATCTCTCTCTGGGCTTCTATATTCCCTCAGGGATGTGTCTCTGGAGGGTGTGTGTCACTTCTTCCATGAGTCCACTGTGGAGAAGCTTGAGGGCACCCAGCATCTGTTGAAGATGCAAAACCAGCACAGTGGCTGTGCCTTCTTCCAGGACATGCAAAAGCCATCCCAAGATGAACTGGGCAAAACCCTCGATGATAAGGAGCCTGCCATGGCCATGGAAAAGAACCTGAGCCAGGTCCTTGAATACCAGCATGCCCTGTATCCTCTATTTTATTTATTTATTTTTGGCTGTGTTGGGTCTTCGTTGCTGCGTGCAGGGTTTCTCTAGTTGCTGCAAGCTGAGGCTACTCTTCGTTGCAATGTGCGTGCTTCTCATTACGGTGGCTTCTCTTGCTGCAGAACATGGACTCTAGGCGCACAGGCTTCAATAGTTGTGGCATGAGGGCTCAGTAGTTGTGGCTCGCGGGCAATGGAGTGTAGGCTCAGTAGTTGTGACGCATGGGCTTAGTTGCTCCATGGCATGCGGGATCTTCCCGGACCAGGCATCAAACCCATCTCCCCTGAATTGGCAGGTGGATTCTTAACCACTGTGCCAACAGGGAAGTCCCTTAAAGTCATTTTTTAGTGAGCTTAATGGAATGTTTTCCAATAACCTCCCCACGTAATTTCTATCACTCTGTCTTCCTTGGGTAGGAGAGAGAGAAAGAGAGAGAGTGTGTGTGTGTGTGTTTCCTGAAAGTTTGACTTCCCTTGCCGAACACAGCAGCTGCACCAACGTTAAGCATTCCCCTGAATCTGGTGCAGTCTTACCTGGAGGATAAATTCATTCCCTTTTGAGTTCAAATTTCACCAGCAATTGAAAAAATACAACATCCTGTTAAGATTCCAAAAGACCTGCTCTGAAAAATCAAAACCTCTTCAGCCACCAAATGACCTTGCCTCTGATTGGGCTGAGATGGAAGCCGATGGTTTGAACCAGAAACAACTGCCCCTTCTTTCCTGAGCCTGAGAAGAAGAGGTTTTCACCACCCCACAACAGGAGGCATTCTGCCCTCTCTGTCCCCAAGCTCGGATTCGAGTGCTCTTACCTCAGCGCTGGGACAGAGGCCTTGCCCCAGGGCTTGGGCAGGTTCAAGTGGGCCAGTTCATTTCAGCTGTGGTCCAGGACTTCACTTCTTCTCTCTAAGCTGCTCTTTGCATATCTCTACACAATTCACTCTACTCTGCCTGCAGGAAGTTTAAAAAAAAAAAAAAAAAAAAAAGCCAAGTTGGCAGCTAAGCATCAGAGGCACATATGTCAATACACACAGGAGGGTAAACACCCTCACTCCTCCCACCCCTGGTCACTCCAGCCACTTCAGAACCCCTTCCAGAACTCCAGCCTCCTTCCCAGGGCTCAACCTGGCCATCTGTTCACCCAGACCTACCCCTTCTGGGGCTGAGCAATTTCAGAGTGAGCTGCAGATGAAGCAAAGCAAACTCTACTACAAGCACTTAATCCTTGTGCTACTTGCTATTATTGGTAAGAAAAGCAAGGGTAAGAAAGCAACAATTCTGGCCCTGAGTCTTGTGTTTATCTAAGGCTTGTGGACAACTGATGTCCATTAACAAATGCATCTAACTTGGTCTCCCTTTGACCTGTAGTATTTTGTTTATAATGTTACAAATGTGAATTCAATTCCAAATTTATTGGAGGAAGATTTTTAACTGAACCTAAATTTTCAACCTGTGTATTATTGTGGCTGGCTGGGTGGATAACACTTGTTTTTAAAGCAACTGTTGTTTTTCTTAGTGCCAAAGAAATGTATGTTTAATCTAAAAATTTTAGAAAATATAATTGTCAAAAGGAAAAAGTCACCCACTCTTCTCCACCCAAGATGACTACAGATAACACACCATTCCTGGTTTTTGGTTTTTGTTTTTTAACATTTATTTATTTATTTGGCTATGCTGGGCCTTAGCTGCAGCATGCAGGGATCTTCACTGCACATGCGGGGATCTAATTCCCTGACCAGGGATCAAACCCTGGCCCCCTGAATTGGGAGCACGGAGTCTTAGCCACTGGACCACCAGGGAAGTCCCCCCCTTCCTGGTTTTATTTTGTTATCCAGATTTTTTACAAAGATCCAATAAAGCTAGGCGTGGTCTAGTAGTCTTCTGCAGCATCATTTGATTAGCTGTAGTATATGCCCCCGTGCCCAAAGGCTGGACAATTAAGTCATCTTCAACTTTTTTTGCATATTACAAATAGTACTTAAAACTAAATCTTTGGGGGAAATCCATGGTTATTTCCTTAAGAATCAGTCTTAGAAATCAAATTTCAGGGTCAAAGAGTTTCCAAATTTCTCAGGCTTTTGAACAGTCTTGGCAGGCTATCTCCAGGACTGCTATACCATATAAACTCCCAGCAGTGGAAAACTCTGCCCATTCCTCTAATGCTCCTCTCCTCCAGTCCCTCCCTCACACAAATTCTTGCTCACCATGTGTAACGTTTCTAGTGGAAATGAGTTAGAGTTCTGGGAGTCTGAGTTTTCATACTTCATGCTCACACTCAGCTCAGCCCAAGGTTAAGACAAGATCTATGATGAGAAAATGAGCTCCCCTAATCAAATTTGGGGGGGCGGGGTGCATAAGTAAGAATTGGTAAAGAGGGAAAAAGTGAGAAATCCACTAAGGAAGAGAGAAGGAGTGGTAATATGCAAGGATGGTGTCCAGGAGAAAGAGACCCCAAGATGCTAAGAGAAACGAGAGCCATCCCGTGAGACCACAGATGCTAATGGGAACTGACATCAGATGAAACTAAAGGTGAAGTGAGCCATTTGACGGGTTGCAGATGTTAAGATTTCACAAAGATTCAGGGCAGAATAGAGCAAACAACAAAGGCATCAGGTGAGATGGAAAAATAAAAAGTCACTTGTGGCATCTGGGCACTTTGCTGCTATCTATAATTAATGCCAACAAAACACCAGGAGCCAGAGTCACTGTGGGGAAAGTGGGCCAGGCCAGGAAGAGGTCTCTACCTGCAAACACAGCTGAGCTGGTGGCCACCTGGGAGCCTGCCAGTAAAGAGCCTTCCCCAGGGAAGAGGAGCAAAGTGCCCCCAGGATGGGGAAACTACGGGGCTGGTGACCCACCTGCCTCGTTAACACAAAGCAGGTCCCCACTCTCCATCTCTCTCTAGCCAGCCTGTGCCTTTTGCTCTAGGCCAAACCTTCAGTGAGAAATGGATAATTCACCGAGTAATTTGTCTAAACAGCTGGCCACCCTCCCCCCACCACCACTCCACCCCATGTACTGTGCACTCCAGCCACAGCAATCTGCAGACTAATGAGGAAATGGAGGGTCCCATTAGGGTTTTTTAAATCCTTTGGAAGATGGCTTGTAGACCTCCAATATTACTCAAATAGGCAAGTCATTCTAGCTGCCTACCCTGCTGCTACCCCACCCACTCACACACTTGGGCTTCTGCTTATGGACAAAGGGTGGAATTCTGACCTAAAAGCAACTCAGTGTACAATGGAGAAAAGACAGTCTCTTCAGTAAGTGGTGTTGGGAAAGCTGGACAGACACACATAAATCAATGAAATTAGAACACTCCCTCACACCATACACAAAAATAAACTCAAAATGGCTTAAAGACTTAAATATAAGACATGACACCATAAAACTCCTAGAAGAGAACATAGGCAAAACATTCTCTGACATAAATGATAGCAATGTTTTCTTAGGTCAGTCTCCCAAGGCAATAGAAATAAAAGCAAAAATAAACAAATGGGACCTAATCAAACTTATAAGCTTTTGCACGCAAAGGCAACCATAAACAAAAGGAAAAGACAGCCTATGGACTGGGAGAAAATATTTGCAAACAATGTGACCAAAAAAGGCTTAATTTCCAGAATACATAAACAGCTCATACAACTCATAACAACAATAACAACAACAAAAAATAAAACCCAATCAAAAAATGGGCAGAAGACTTAAATAGACATTTCTCCAAAGAAGATATACAGATGGCCAACAAGTACATGAAAAGATGCTCAACATTGCTAATTATTAGAGAAATGCAAATCAAAACTACAATGAGGTGTCACCTCACACCGGTCAGAATGGCCATCATCAAAAAGTCTACAAATAATAAATACTGGAGAGGGTGTGGAGAAAAGGGAACCCTCTTGCACTGTTGGTGGGAATGTTACTGAGTCCAGGCTCATACTGCTCACCACACAACAGGCCAAAAAATCCCTAGATGAGTTGCTGGGGCAAGATAATGACTTTATTCGGAAAGCCAGCTAACTGAGAAGACGGTGGACTCGTGTCCCAAAGAACCATCTTGCCTAAGTTAGAATTCAGGCTTCTTTTATACTAAAAGGGGAGGGAATGAAGTCAAGCATTTCCTGGTCCCAGTCAGCCTCCAGAGGGGATGTGTTCATTTCTTCCTTCCTGCAGTCATTCACAGGTGGGCTTGGTCAGGTAGTTTCCTGTGAGTTAACAAAGGTCTTTTAGTTTAGCTCATTACCTGGGAGGCAGGGTTCCCAGAGATGAGCCATTATGTATAATTTAAGTTTACAGGCAACATCCCTTTAGTGATTAACTTGTAATAGAATACAAAGGTTCTTCCCTATTACAGGAATGTAAATTGGTGCAGCCATTATGGAAAACAGTATGAAGCTTCCTTAAAAAACTAAAAATAGAGGTACCATATGATCCAGCAATCCCACCTCTGAGCATATACCCAGAGAAAACTCTAATTCAAAAAGATACACACACCCAGTGTTCATGGCAACACTATTTACAATAGCCAAGATATGGAAGTGACCTAAATGTTCATCGACAGATGAATGGATAAAGAGATGGTACATATATACAATGGAATATTACTCAGCCATTAAAAGAATGAAATAATGCCATTTGCAGCAACATGGATGGACCTAGAGATTATCATACTAAGTGAAGTCAGACAGAGAAAGACAAATATCAAGATATCACTTGTATGTAGAATCTGTAAAATGATACAAATGAACTTATTTACAATATATAAATAGACTCACAGACACAGAAAACAAACTTATGGTTAAAAGAGGAAAGAGGGGGTGAGGGAGGGAGGGATAAATTAGGAGTTTGGGATTAGCAGATACAAACTACTATATATAAAATAGATAAATAACAAGGTCCTACTGTATAGCATAGGGAACTATATTCAATATCCTCTAAGAAACCATAATGGAAAAGAATATGAAAAAGGATATACATATATATATACACATATAGATGAATCACTCTACTATACACCAGAAACTAATACAACATAAATCAACTATATGTCAATATAAATAAACAAACAAACAAAAGCAACTCACCCATAAATAAGGGAACTGGTGGTAGACCCAGTTCCCTTAAAGGAAAGGTAGTGGGCACAATGTGAGAAGCAAATGCCATGCACAAGATCAGGTGATGGGGTTGCGAGGCCCTGCAGAAGGAAAGGAAGCTGGTCTTACAAAGAGAACAGGGCAGAGGCCTGCAGTGAGACAAACAGGAAACCGTGCAGCCCAGAGAAGGCAGATGGTTAGGAACTTTCCAGTGGCTTCGAGGCTCGTCTGTACTTCCTATTTTTGTTCCTGTAAGCATTCCCTGAATCCCTTCAATAGACCTCTGAAGAGCTTGGTTTAGACCGGCCCAAGGGTCCCAGCTGCCTCTGACTCACTAAAAGCCGTTCGGGGCTGTGAGACCAGAGGGGCTCTCCCATGATCCAGTGCGTGGCTTTGTGATAGGGCGTTAGCCATCCATTGTGGCTGCTCAAAAGGCTTTTTTTTTTTTAACTTTCTTCCAAACATTGTGGCTGGGCTTTTGATAGATGAGGTAACGGGAAAGGACAGTTCTGGATTGCAAGTGTATCTTGTGCATTGCAGAAACATGAGAAATAAACAATAGCAGAGCTGTAGAAACTTCAGGTTTTTCTATTGTATTATAAGAATTTTCTCTTAAGTGGCTTATACCAACACTTCCTCTCACCCTACGAGTGTTACACATTTGATCCCAGGGTCTTCTTGCATCCCCCTTGTCCCTGAGCCCCCTATGGACTCATGTGCTTCCTTATAGTTTTAATACAGCACCCATTTAATGCAGGACACCACTTCTGCTCCCTGGCCTCCCTCCTACCCTGCAAGGGTCACTGCCTTGACATCAAGATGTAGTTTCACTACTCTCCCTCAGCCGAAGTTTCACCCACCTCCTTCCTCATACTCAGGGCCTGTTCTCTGCTTGATCTCTCCCTGCCATCACTCCTGCCCATACGGTCCTCACACTTTATAGTCCCTGGCAGCTTCTCAGCTAATCCCCTTCCTCCTCTGTGCTCAGTCAGACCCAGAAGCACCCAAACATGACTCGAAGGAAGAGAGCAGACACATGAGAGGCTGCCTTGTCCTCATGAACTCCCTCATGCCCCCAGCAAGCATTTCCTTCAGAGTTACACTGTGTGAGGCCCTGACCCCAGACCAGAGCCAGGATTTAGAGACGCCACCCAGAACCAAAGAAGTTCATAAAATGAGCCAAGAACACACACTAAGAACTTCACACCCTAGCATCCCCACAGGTAGGTATCCTCCTGGCAAGACCATTACTAAAGGGCTCCGTTTTGAGTGAGAGAATGGGTTAGCCTGTCACAGAGTTAGGGCCCCGGCCCCAGGTCCCTGGCTTAAATGGGCAATCATCACAAGCACACAGGAGCCTTGGGGTAAAAGATAATCCCGTTAACCCTGGATGCATTAATCCACATTATCTGAGATGTGAGCAATTGTTCTGATTGTGTTTGGACTTGGAAGCTAAGTGAGCTAAGAGCTTTTATCAATCCTTGGGCCTAAAACATTCCAGGATCTGGGTCACTACAAGTTTGCTGAGCCCTGCAGTCCAATCAGAAGACGCTACACCCAAGATACAGTAAGAACTTCTGCTAAAATCAGCAGACTTCATGGATTATTTCTGTGGGTTAGGGGAGAGATAGGCCAAGCTCTTTCAATAAAAGAGCTGAAATTAAATTTGAGTTGAGCACTGAATGCACAGGTTGTGACAAAAAGAGAAATGGTGTAGGAAGTTATTTTCAGAGAACCAGAAAGGGGAAGTTCTTCTGCCACTGCCGTATGCAAAGTATCCAAAGGAGGGTGGCCCTGCTCAGAACTCTCACTGTGTTGTCACTACATTGCCTGTAGCAAACAGTCACTCCATTTTGACTGTGCTTATTTCTGGTGCCAGTGTGGATATGTGGGGTGATGCTAAGCCCTCTGCATACACGATTTCAGGCCCTGTCCCACCCCTCCACCCCCCTAACTTCTGCTGCTCAGATGCAACAACTTTCAACACTTTTATCTATTTCTGGGGTTACATCAGTGCATCTAAATAGCATGCTTATATGGCTCTGATTTTTCCATGTTAGATATTATCCACTGACTTCCTATTACAGAAAATGAGGATTTAGTTCTCTTTTACCACACCCCACATAACTCTTCTCTGTCCCACATTCTCCTAATAGCTTTACACTAATTTTTTTATTAAGTCAGCATCAGAAGTTACATTATTATGACCAGATAAATTGTTGTTCACACCTGAACCATGGAGCCATGTGGTGTGTTTTAATTCCTTTTGTGTACATTCTGTGTAAGTCCTACTATTCAGATGTTGAACTTCTTAGAATGATCCTTTCTTATTTTTCACTTCATAGCCTTTTTTTGTTTGACTTCCTACAAGATTTCTTCAACTTCATATTCCAAACCCTCTCCTGATTCATTTATTTCTGCTAACATACTTTTAATTTCCAGGAGTTCTCTCTTATTCTCTGAATATTCCTTTTATTGCAGTCTTTATTTTATTAATGGAATATCTTCACTTGTCTCTATGATACTTTTATGTTGCTATTGTTGTTGTTACTTGTCTCTTTTGGTTTCTGTCTTTCATGTTTCAAACCTTCTCAGATATCGGTTGATCTCTACCTTAAATTTAAAAGTGAGACACTGGGAACTCCCTGGAGGTCCAGTGGTTAGGACTCCATGCTTTCACTGGGAAGCGCGCGGATTTGACCCCTAGTCAGGGAACTAAGATCCCACAAGCCACACAGCAAAAAAAAAAAACAGAGAGAGAAGGAAAAAAAAGAAGAAAGGTGATACACCAAAAAGTTGACCAGGGCTTCTCTGGTGGCGCAGTGGTTGAGAGTCTGCCTGCCGATGCAGGGAACACGGATTCGCGCCCCGGTCCGGGAGGATCCCACATGCCGCGGAGTGGCTGGGCCCGTGAGCCATGGCCGCTGAGCCTGCGCATCCGGAGCCTGTGCTCCGCAACGGGAGAGCCCACAACAGTGAGAGGCCCGCATACCGCAAAAAAAAAAAAAGAAAAAGAAAAAAAGTTGACCAGAGGCTCTGTGTGCTTGGGCAGGGCTGCTGGACTGGTGGGTCTTACCAGAGGGGGATTTAAAATAATCTCTCCATTTTATTTGAAGAACTGTAAATATCAACATCTATAGGCCTTTCCTCTTAGGCTGTTAAATTTAATCATTTAATCTCATGACTAGGGAAATCTCATAACCCGAGCTTGCCAGCACTGTTGAAAACAACAAAAAAGAAAGGTTGGGGAAGGGATGGTCTCATTGTTCAGTATGTAGACTTTTATTCATGCCCTCTGTTTTAGAATGGCATCTCATGCATGCCCTCCTCAGCTTGGCCTGCTGTGCTTGATCTTAATCAGATCGTAAAATTGAGTCTGTTCCTGGAAAGGTCCTTAAAAGAAATTGTAATTACCAGGAAAAAATTTTTTTAATTTTTTTTTAGGCATAGTTTCAAATGCCAGACTTAGGAAAGCATTAACACAGGTTCACAACCACATATCAGGAATCTTTGGGGCCTGATAAGTGTCAGAATTCACAATTCTTCCTATTTTTGGAAAAGAAATATGTTGCCTAAAGACCTGCAGCAGTGGCAGGGCAACTCTCCATAATTATATGGATTAATATTTCTGCAACAAAACAATAAATATTTTAACCAAGTACATTAAACAAGGATTTAGAATTGCCTCACATTAGTCCAGATCAGGTTTTGCCACCAAATGGGTTAAGAATAAAACATAGTTTTTCACAGATTTGGGGATTGCAAATAAGGGACTGTGTATGCATTTCCTATACACCTCCTACACCTCCAGGAACATTGCCGCATTTTCACAAGGACTTTGTCACTCTGTGGGGCCGCCTGCTTGCAATGAGATGTGGAAAAAATGAGGTAAGTTGAGCTGGGGGTGCTGGGGGAAGGTCAGGATTAACAGGGAGACAGTGTGATGACACAGTCACTTGGAAGGTTTGAGTCTCTATGCTAGCAAGCTTTGTTACCTTGAAAAAGTTACTTAACCTCTCGGAGCTACAATTTCCTCATCTGTAAATCGTGGGTTATTCCAACTAATTTTGAAGTGCCGTTGTGTGGATTTAGTTGAATTTAGTCAACAATTAGGTATTGTGCCTACTATTCCTAAGGCATTGCTCTGGGCCCTAGGAGAACAATCATGAACAAAAGAGATGAAGTCCCTGCCCTCACAAAAACAACTTCCTAGTGAGAAGAGACACAGAATAAATAAGTCAGATGACCATCTGTGCCATCGAAGAAACACAAAGCAGGATAAAAGGGAAAGAGAGAGCCAGGTGTGATGGGGGAAGAAACAGGCACCAGATTACTATCTTATGTAAGGTGATCAGAACGACCTTTCTAATAAGGTGACATTGAAATAGAACCTAAAGGAAGAGATGGAGAAAACAATGGGAATATATGAAGAAAGGGTGTTCCAGGTGGAGGGAACAGGATCTGTGGTAAAAATGTGCTTTATGTTTAAGGAGTAAGGTCAGTAAAGTGAAGCAGAATTAAGAGGTGGAAAAGAGCAGGAAATTTAGCCTAGGAGGACCTGAGGGCTGGCTCATGCAGAACCGTGGAGGCCCTTCTAGGAACTTTGGCTTTGCAAAGTGCAATAGGAAGCCTTTGTTGGTTTTAAGTGGGAAAATGACACACTACCACGGGCCCCAGGTATGAAACTATTCTAAAAATTAGAAGTAGAGATTGATCTGTCTTGGACCAGTATGAATTTGGTGGATCAAATAAGCAGTCAGTTTCTTGGTGTATTTTGCAAGCATGGCTGGCGTGGTTTGCTGACAGATTGGGTGCAGCATGAGAGAATCGGAGTCAAGGGCGCCTCCATAGTTTTAAGCCCAAGCAACTGGAAAGATGGAGCTGTAATTTACTGAAGTGGGGAAGGCTCTTTGAGAGAGAATGACAGCATTTCAGCCATGGACTCGTCATCACTGAGATGTCTGTTAGACATGTAAGGAGGCTTGTTGATTAGATGGTTAAAATGAGTGTGGTGTTCGGGGGAAAGGTCTGGGATGGAGCTATACATTGAGAGTTGTCAGCATTCAGATGGTAGGAGATCTCCAGGGAGCGAGGGGACAGAGAAGAGGCCAAGTCCAAGGGCTGCTCCCTGGAGCGCTCCAAAGTGAACAAGCAAAGATGCGCCAACACAAGAAACTGAGAAGGAGAAGCCAGTGACAGAAGAGGAGAACCAAAGAGGGTGAGGTTCCAGAACCAGAAGAAGAAACTTTTTCAAGGTGGACAGAGTGATCCACTATATAAAATGCTACTGACAAATCAAGATAAGGACTGAGACTTAACCATTGGATTTGGCAATACCGAGGTCACTGGTAAACCTGACAGGTGTAGTTTTTATGGAGCGATGGAGGCAAAACACTGGTTAGACTGAGTTTGAATGAAAATGAGAAAAGAGGACCTGCAAGGATCAAGTGCAGATGACTCTTTCAAGGAGCAGAGGAGTGAAGCAGTAGCCGAGGGGTAGACGCGGTCAGGAGAAGATGTGTATGTGCATATGTGTGGGGTCAGTGGGAGGAACAACTGCCACAGATAGACAGATGGTGTCGGGGGGCAGATGGGAGTGGTCCATAAAGAGAGGAACATTGGAAAGAGAAGGAAGAACTGCAGAGTCAAGTCCTTAACTAAGGAAGGGAACAAGATGCAATACACAAGTTGGAGGGGTTGGTCTTACAAAGGAGTATCATCCGTAGCAACAGGCAGAAAGTAGAATATATGGGCATAGATTTGATGGTGGAAAGGTATGAAAGCACTCCTTTGCCATTATATTTCTCAGGTAAGTGGGAAATAAGTTTCTCCACTGAGAATAGAGATGAGAGAGGAGGTGTTAAAAATTTAAAGAGAGAGAAAAAAGTGTGAAATAGTCATGGAGATTGAAGAGGATGGCAGTGGTTCTCAACCAAGGCTGCCCACTGGAATAAACGAAGAACTTTAAAAAAGGATACTCATGCCCAGATCCACCCCCACAAGAATTTAGATTTCATTAGTTTGGGGTGGAATTCAGGCAGCAGTACTTTTTATAATCTTCCCCAGTTAATGATAACAGAAGCCAGAGTTGAGAACCCCTGGACCAAAGGAACAGAGTAAGATGACCTGACAACACCAAAGTCCACTTAAGGGTCATGGTCATGAATTAGAGTGATACCAGTCAGGATGGTGGTATGAGCTCAGTAAATGAAAGCTGCTATGTTTATTATACCACCAGCTAAGTGATATAAACCATCCTTGTAGCAAATATAATTTTGCTTTTATCTCATCCAAATGATTCACCCAATTAGAGTACATCATAGGGTTTTGAAGTCATTTGCAAATAACTAAAACCACAAATGTATATCCTTGAATCTCGAGGCAGTCTCCTCTGGTTCTTTTTATGCGACACTGAGCACTGCACATGGGGTCGCTGGGCTTCCCAACAACTGCAGAAATCCTAGGTCACCCCTCCTACCCACCCTCCCAGTGTCCCAGTGTTAATAAAACAGTTCTGTGCCAGCGTTTCATGAAGCGCCTCCAGTCCACACCACCTGGAGCCTCTATTTTAGTAGGTTTCATGTTTGCAATTCCTGTCTGCTAATCATCTCGGCTCCCTCCAGGGAGGTCTACCCTTGATCCTAGCCCTGAGCCTGGAGAGATCTCTGTGATGATAAGTGCCCCAGTCCACCCAGGCTGGTCCCTGTCCATGTTCACCTCACCACTGGAAAAATAGACTGCAGCCTCTATCTTGAGCCAGACTGCCCGGGCTCAAATGCCAGCAGAAGGCAGAAGCCCTGTGAGCTCGCCTGCTGCGGGAGCCCCTACTATTGGCTCTTATCCCCCACTTATGGGTGGATCTACTGACAAGTCCCAGTTGTGAACCTCCTTCTATCTGCTGCTGCAGTTCTGGGGAGAACATTCTACTCGCTTGGCAAACGTCTCCTGCTGGGGTCTCACCTCTTCTTCCCTGACCCCACCTCTGCCTCCTGCTCCCGAAGCACCTCGTGCAGCTCCTGTTCATCTGGTCCCTGATCCCACGTGCCTGTCTGTCCTCCTAGATGGAGGGTCCTCCAGGGAGAGACTGGGTCTCATGTATCCTCATACCCCCAGGGCTTAGCAGAGTGTCTGGCCCACTAGGTGACCAATAACTGAGAATAACTATTAAGAAGTGCTGCAATATTAAAAAGAGCTACCATTTATTCATCACTAGTCACATGCTGCCCTAGGTTAATCACTACATCATACTCACACCAATGCTATGAGGCAGGAATGATGAACACAAATTGCAGAGGAGAAACTGAGGGTCGGAGAAGTTAAGTTCCCAAATTCACATAGCTGAGAAGTGGCACATCTGGAATTAAACCCAAGTCTGTCTGGCTGCAAAGCCTATGATTTTTTTCTCAACCTCGGGGCTTTCTGAGAAAGGTGACCCTACAGATGGTGATGGAGTTGCCTCCCAGCGCTCCCACACCGTGAGTGCCCTGGACTGGCTGAGAGACAAGGGTGGGACCCTCCCAGCCCAGAAGCATTTCCCTAAGAGGCAGCTTTCATCTGTCTCCTCCCTACCTGTTATTTCCTCTCCTCCAAATCTACAGGCCAGAATAAGCTGTTCATTGTGTAGAGCAGAAAAGGAACCGCCACAAGCCCTCCAGCAGGAAACATCTTCTGGGGATTTATTCCTAACACAGTCCTCATTAACCACCCCACCCCACCCCCCCGCTCTCGCCCTAGGCCAGCATCCTCCCAACAGCATTCAATTGACAAAGGCGATCCTGCAGTCTGCTCCGATACAAGATGATTCAGCCTAACTGCTTTTTTCAGAGCTCCCTCACCGCCTTCTTCCCTCTCACCCCTAGGACACACTCCTGTGACCCTGGTTCCCCGCAGGATAAGAAAAGAGCAAGGTCCCAAACTTGACTGCCCCGGCCAGGGCTCAGCTCCACGGATCAGCCCAGACAGCATTCCCTACTTCACCTTGTTGCTTGTCTCTCACTCCCAGGGCCAGAAGTGACAGGTAGAAGAAGGGCTATTCAGTGGGGCAGAAGGGCCCAGTGGAGCCCCAGGGTGTTCCTGCCATGTGCTCTCACACCTTGGCTTTACCCAGAGAACACGTGCATGTGCGACCCGCATCCTGGTCTCAGCAGGTGGGTGGGGGCGGGGAGCATTGGGATGGCTGAGCTCAGTCCACCAGGCCTCCTAAGGGTGGGGCGCTGTGCAGAGAGTCCCCGTCAGTGTCCCTGCCGTCGGGGAGACACTGTCTAACATAGCTAACTTCATATAACCTAGTAAGTACAGTGTAGGAGATGAAAGGTCTTCTCTTTGCTTTGGGTGCCATGGATTTGAGGGACTCATCCTGAGCTGAGGCTGAGCTAAAAGGCCTGTCTGGGCAGAGCAGAGACCAGGGGGGTGAGGAAGGAAGTGATCTCTTCGTCAGTAAGGCATAGCTTGGCTCTCTCACTGCCGCCCCACACACGACACACACAACAGGGCTTTTGGGCCCCCAGGAGCACACCAGGCCCCAACCTAGACCTTGGAACAATCCCAATCCTTCCTGGAGCACAAGTAAGTTGCCTTGGGCCACTCTAGCCCAGTGCCAAGGGCTGGCTGCCCGTCCACCCCGATGTGTTGCAACAGAGCTCAATTTCTCTGCGGCCAGGGCCCTGCCTTGTCCTCATCAGCACTCCTAGTACTCCTAAAGTCTGCTCCAGAGTCCCCTGATGACTCTGTCCCTCCTGTCCCTTTTCCAGACCAGGAGCCTCTACCAGACAGACGTGGCAGGGGCCTGCTCGCCTGGCAGCTCCAACGTTCCTTCCAGCAGCCTGGCATGTCTGAAACACCCTCCTCTGCCCGGTATAAATCAGCAAGCTGTTGACAGCCATCCCGACTCCACTCTGGCCCAGACTTACCCAGCAACCAGGAAGGGAGGCAGGAGCCTTCCCACACCCTGCAGTGGGGGGGAGCCAGCCAGACTGCTTGCCTCGCTCCCCTCCCTCTACCCCACCCCCCAACAGCCCGCCCCAGCTCCCTCCACAGCCCCCAGATGGTTATCTGAACCAAGAAAGCACAGCTTCTGGCTGGCTGACTACATTGTTGCAGGCCTGAGGGACCGAGTGCATGACTGTGAGAGTTTTTACAGACACCTGTGGGTGCTCGAACAGCTGTCTGTAAGCTCTCAGAAGAGCGAGGGGTGTGTCAGCAATAACAAACCTTTCTGCGTGGCTCTTTTATACTTTTATACTTTCTCGTCTTTTCACATCTGTGCTCTAACTGGAACACAAAAACAAATCTGAGGGGAGGCAGCACCAGAATCATTATTCCTTTTTATGAATCAGGAAACTGGAGTTCGAATTGAGGAGCGTGCGACCACACAGCTTCTGGACAGTAGAGCCCAAACCACAATTTAGGATTTATATTTACCTAAAAATTTACCTAGAAAATTTACACGCAAAATATTGGGTTGGCCAAAAAGTTCTTTTAGGTTCTTCGGTAAGATGGTACGGAAAAACCCGAACGAACTTTTTGGGCAACCGATATATGGCTATGTCATAGGTCTGCGTGTGTGGAAATATATAAAACATATTTACCTATTAAAATGTTTTGATATTTATTTGTATTTGTATATGTTATGTTTCACAAAGGTGGCTAATTCAGATCTTCTCTGCCCTGCAAATCACAGCACAGGAGAGAGACTTATGGGCTTTGGAGTACAGACAGTTCAGGGGATTCAGTCACAGTCTTACCCCTGAGCGACTTTGGGCAGATAAGTCTCTCTCAGTAATTATCACAGGAGTGATAATTATCACCATTCTGTAGGGCTGTTGGGCAGCCTAGAGAGATCTATGTGTCACACCTGGAACTCTGTGGGCACTTAATGAACAGTAGCTATTCCTTCATTCACCATTTGTTCTCTGACCACAATAGATTCCCCAGGGTTACCCAGACACACCACATACTTTCACTCCTCCCTGCTGGTGCTCCTGCTGCCTCCAGGCCAGGAATGTCCTGCCTCCCATCCTCCACCTATAGGGACTCTTCTCATCTTTCAACATCCAGTTCAAACACTATCTCCTTTGTGAAAGGAGACCTTTCACAAGGTCTCCCTTGTGTCTCCCTTGGTCTGTCCTCGGGACCCCAACACCCCAATTGTCCATCTAATTTACACAGTGTTTTGTTCTGCCTAGAGTCCCGTGTTCACGTAACTGACTCACCAACTTCTCCGTGAAAAGACAAGGCCTTGTTCATCTATTTGTATCTCCCACCTCACTCCCCACACCCTGAGCGTTAGTATTTAATGATGCCTTTTAAATTAGCCTTAGTGGTTTCATTCAAATAAGACCAGCTGAGGGGAAGGATAAATTAGGAACTTGGGATTAACGGATACACACTGCTACACATAAAATAGGTAAACAACAAGGTCCTACTGTACAGCACAGGGAACTATATTCAATATCTTTTGATAACCTATAATGAAAAGAATCTGAAAAAGAACATATATATATACACATATATGTATACACATATATATATAACTGAATCACTTTGCTGTATACCTGAAACATTGTAAATCAACTACACTTCAATTTAAAAAAGAAACAAAAAGATTAAAGAAGTAAAAAACTGAAAAAAAAGACAAAAACAAATAAGACCAGCTCATTACTTTTTAAAATCAATCAATGCACAAAATTATACAAAGCTAAAAATCACCCAGGATCCCTGCATCCAGGAAAAAAAAAATAGATTAACATCCTTCGTTGCATGTCTCTACATTTACATTTGAACAGAAGTGTGGAGGATGGAAGAATGCATGAAAGAAGAATGGATGGGACTGCTTAATAAAACAGCTGGGGTTTTTTATTTTTAAATTTAATTTTAATTACACAGAAAAGTAAAATAGAGGAAAAGCTGAACTTTTAATAAATGTTTCTACATCAAAATGGTGTTATTTCCTTAAAGACTCCTCCAAGTTTAAGAGAAAACAAAAATAATTGATTTACGATGTTGTGTTAGTTTCAGGTGTACAACAAAGTGATTCAGTTAGACATGTGCATATATTCATTCTTTTTTAGCTTCTTTTCTCCAATAAAATTTTTTAAAATAAAATAAAGGGTTAAAAAAATTAATTGAGAGGTTGGAGCCATGATACTAACAACTTACTTAGACAGTGTGAGAGGGAAAGTTAGCACCTAACGTCCTCCCACTCCCTCCCTCAGCTCTCCATTTCCATTACACTCTTCACTTCCTCCCATTCTGTTCCTTAGACTTACAGCCCACCCATGCTAAGGTTTTCTCTATTTGAGTGGAAGGGCTCTCCAAATGACCTATCACCATGTCTTCCAAAGGGTGCTTTTGACTAATCTTTTTCATAATCAAGTAGGTTTTCCCATGAAGGGCTCATACATGTTATTTGAAGAGGTGAGAATGGCTACCTGCCTTATCCTTACAGAGTGATGTAATTGAGTGTAAAAGTCTTCAGTCACATGACCATTCCCTTGGAACTCTGTAAATATTTCCTCTCCATGTTCTCAAGTTCTGCTTCTTCTGCAAATCAAGTCTGAGACCAACATGACTTTTTCCCTGGGGCAGAAATGAACTGCTCCCAATATCCATTTTCCTCATCTTCCTTTCAGTAATAAAAGGCCTTCCCCAAATCTGAGTTCTAAGAGGGTACACGGCCACCCAGCTGGAGATGTTTTCCCAGGCTCCTTTGCAGCCAGGCTTGTCTGCGTGATTATGTTTTGGTCAATGGAGCATGAGAAGTGACCTGTGCCTCCACAGATAGGCCAATTACCCTTCTGAGTGATCTTTTTACAATCTTTTTACTACCTCTAGATCTCTGATTTTCTCTGATTAGTTTCTTCATCCTCTTTCTCAGCATATACTGTGATTTTCCTCGTGCCTTCTCTCTCTGCTAGTAATTTAGTTTTCAGTGGATTCTATTTTGTTCCTTTATTAACTTTTCCTCTAATGATGTAGTTTGTATCCTCAGTTTTTTCCTTAGCTCTGTAATTGCCCTTTTTATTTCATTCTGTAGTTTCATCATCTTGTCTTTGAGCTCTCAGTTGATTAGTTTCCAATAAACTTTATTTTGAATGAATAACTGAATGAATCCTCCTACTGCTTCTTCAGCCCAAGAGCCAACTCCAACCCAGAAATTATCTTGGGGGATGGGTAAAATAAGCCATTTATCACTGAGTGAGACAGAATAATATTACTTACATGCCATGCCTTCCACCTTCCTGATCCTACCCATCCTTCAAGGGACAGCTCAAAGCCCACCTGCTCCAGACTCTTCCAGCCCACCCAGATTGCTCCTTCTCCAGCCCCCAAAGGGCTTCTCCGAACTAAAGGATACACAGGTAATGCCTGGGCTACTTAATGAACTTGGACCTTTTGAGAAAGGGGATGAACCTTCTCCTTCTCCCTTGTTACACCTGGCTCGGCAATAAAGGTTTTCTTTGAAGAGTTCTGGGCTACTGATTCTCTGAATGAAAAGGAGGATGAAAACTAGAACCGAGACTCAGAAGAGGCCTTCAACATCAGACTCACTAGTGAGAACACCATAAGGCAGGTGGAGGAAGAGAATTCAGCAAGGGTGTGATTTTTGAAAGATTAATAGAGATGGAAGGATCACCTCAGTCTTCAAGGCAGACCTTCTCGGCCCCTGCAGGCACCGCTGTGAGGGTTGAGCAGGCCTACATTCAAGTTCAAGCACCTCAACTCACTTGCTGTCTGAGTTTGAACAAGTCACCAAACCTCCTTCAGCCTTTGTTTCCTCACCTATTAAACAGAAATGATAATAGTATATGCCACCATAGCGAGGTTAAGAAAATTATATTTGATGATGGTGTAACAGTTCCAGCTTCATCTCCCAGCACTTCCTGCCTTATGTGTTCCCCTCTGGGAACATTCACCTGCTAGTGGCTCCCCGACACATGCCATTCTCTACCCCACACCTTCACTCCTGCACTCCCTTTTCTCCTTCAAATGCTCTTTTCCCAGAGGCTAGCAGCTACTACCCTCTACAGCCCAGCTTAGGTAGATCATAGGTCCTCCAGAAAGCTTACCCAAACTCACTGTATCCTCTTCTCAACCTCTGTATACATCCAAATCATAATATTTATCACATTATATTGTTATTAACATCTGCATGCCCACCTCCAACTAAGCTCTTAAAGGAAGAGAACTGTGGGGCAATTTGGGTCTATGTTCTAAAACTGAGCATCGTGCATGGGCTACAGCAGGCACCTAGTGTTACTTGAACGAATGGACAAAGCAAGGACTCTGAGAAAAGAGGAAGAGGGGGACACAGAAAGTTTGTCTGCCACTAACTTCTAAGGCCCCGCCAGTTACACTGAACGCGTGTGTGCGTATCTACAATGTGTGTTCTTAGGGTAGATACTCCCAATTCCTAGCATAATGCCTAGCACACAATAAACATTTAGTGAACAAAATAATGTTGAATAAACTTTACAAGAGAAGAAATTGTTCAAGAGCCTACAAGCACAGCTGCAGATAAGCCCTTAACAATGCCAATATTGAGTTCCATTTACCACCTAAAGGCATCGAAGGTAGCCAAGCAATGGTACCCATTCATCTGCAGCCATGCTCACTACTGGTGGGTGTGTTTATTCCGGTTATATCCAGATAATGAGTACAGGTGCTTTAAAAGGCAGGTGGAAAAAAAAAAAAAAAAAGGCAAACCAGGCTTGATGAAAATAACTCTTAGGAAAATGGGGAAGAAGCAAATGTATGTTGATTCCTAATGTCAAGCTATTCACACATGGCTGTCCCATGAGTTCTTTCATTCATCTGTCCTTAGAGGAATGGTAGAGAGCTTTCATCAGCCCCATAAGGAGAAATTCAACCAAGCTCCCAGTGAAACACAAGGACGAAGGTCATCTCAGCCCCAAAGGACTGGGAATGATTAGCAGTGGAAAAACCTGTAACATGATGTAGGGAATGAGCTACACCCAGTGCCAGCATCACTACTGAGCAGCAGTGAATCTTGGGGTAGTTTCCTAGTGCTCTCTGAAGCTCAGCTTTCTCATCTGCAAAATGGAGATGATGATACCAAGACACCAAGGCTATGAGGACTGGATAAGGGAACAAACAGGGCCTTATCAGGGTCAGGAGCACAGCAAAAGCCTAGAAGATGGTAAACTTGCCACATTTCCCTCGCTAAGACTTGGCTAAGACTTAAGTCCAAGAGGTTCTTCCTCATCCACAGGAAAGAAAGAGACAAGCATTTCAACTCCAACTCAGAGGACCTTTGAGAGGTTGCAAAGGGTAGAATGTTCCTAAAATTAAAGCTGAATGACGTCTCAGTCCTGTGCTAGGGAAACAAGGAGATGGATGCAAATTTAGAAAGACTGTAATAAAAAAAATTTTTTTTAAATTACAATCATCCTCCTGGGACATGTAGTTCTTTTCTGGTTGCCAGATTTCCTGGTCATCTAAAGTGTATGTGATATATTTATTTCTGTGGAAATAATTTATGAATATAAAGTCAAGTTGAGCTGAAGCCAAGGACAAAACAGGAGGAGGGTTGCCAAGATCCAGGGGAAACAATGGTCTAAGTCTCCTTTGAAGATTTCCATTTTATTCCACCTTTTTAGAGCAGTTGAAAAAAGCTCCAGTCACGTTGTCCATATCTTGTCCCACCCCCTCAGTCCGATTTTCCCTCTCTCCCACAGTCATAGACTCTCAGAGTTGGAAGGGGCCTTACCAGGCATTTAGGTCAACCTCTCTGAAAAGCAAGAATCCTCTGATGGCAAACAAGTTCACCTGCGACTTCTGCTTAGATACTCCCATGGCAGGGAGTTCACTGTCTTGGGACCTAGCCTGTTCCCTGGTTGGGCAGTTCTGCTGAGTAAGTTCTTCCTTATCTGCCATTCTGCAACTCTGTACTGGTTTTCCTCCCCCCAGCAGCAACACAGTGTAACTCTAATCGTTCTTCCACATGAAGAAACTGCCTCTTATTTTATCTCCTGCAGGCTAGAACACTCCAGTTTCCACATTTATTCTACCTCCAATATGGTGTCCTAAACCTCTGTCTTCCAAGGAAGCCCAATTCTGGGTGTGCTTCATTTTATCATGATCTGTATAGGACCCAGCGAAACACGACTTTCCAGATGGGTCTGAACAATAAGGTAGAGTAGAACTGGCACATTCCTTCCTCCAGAGCCTGAGATCAATTCCTCCTCTTCTTCGCTTCTCTCTCCTCCCTCCCATCACTCAAGTTCCAGTCCTCCCACCAGATGCCACCAACCCTGGGAAGAGAAACAAATGTGGAAGAATCAGGGATGGTGGAATGAGGAGGAGAAGGTGATGACGCAGTTCAGTTTCTTGCGCTAGCAGCGTAGGGCACCCAATCAGGCAGGCCAACTCCAAAAATAACCTTCCATACAAACAGCCGGCTCTTAGTAGCTTCCCGGGAGCCCTTCATTTCAGCTTTCCAGGGCATGGTTCTCAGTGTTCCTGCACCCATTCTCTCGCCACCCTTTCCAGAGCTTGATGGACTGACTTCATTTAACCATGACATTTACAACCAGCGTTCCATATGTCCAACTAAATACACTTAGAAATATAGTTTTATGGAAACAGATAAATATCCATCAACAAAAGACTGGTTAAATAAACACATCCATGATATAGGCTGTGACGCAGCTATGAGAAAATAATCTGTATATACTGATATGGAAAGACCTCCAATACCTATAGTAAAGTGAAAAGGGCAAGTTTGTAAAGTTGCAGTTACAATGTAATCCATTTACTGGGTTTTTTAAATGTATCTGCATATAACCATGAATACATACATATGTACATCCAAAGGGGGCTGAAGAACCCACAACAGACTGCAAACAGTAGTCACTTTGCAGAGATGTGGGATCGGGGGAAATGACAAAAGGTAAGGTGGTTAATTTACCCTATTTGAACATTCTAAAAGAAAACATTACATTTATTATTTGTGTGAAGAAGCCCCTAACTTTATGTATAGTTGCCCCTTTTTATACTTGCTCCCCATTTGATGATCTCAAAGCTGGAAGGGGCCTAGAGAGCTGCAAGTCGAATCCCTGTGGTGGCATGCGTCCTACCCAAGGCCACACAGCTAGCTCAAGACAGCCGGAGAAGACCACAAGTCACAGTGCAGGCCTGGAGATAATGGGAGCCCCAGTGGATTAAAGAGAGGATTTTAATTTAATTACTAAATCAAATCAATTTTCTCCTTTTAGTTGAGTCAAAAATTCCTACTTGGGAGCAACAGTGAGTTAGGAGAGACCAAGACAACAAACTTGGAGGAGAAAGGGGAGCCTGGTATCTTCCCATGGAGGAAAAGAGGCATCAGAGAAGATCTGTTTCTCAGGCACAGCTGGCAGGGCCCTACCTTTTCTGGGCTTCCTTGTCCTCATCCATAAATCAGAGGGAAGGGGTTGAGTGAAAGGAGATTCACAAGCATGGGGTGCCAGCTACTCATCTGAGCGAAGACCTCATCTTCAGAACGAGACAGGCAGCAACTCTACTTGAAGGCACCCTAGTAGCACCAGGCTGTCAGTCTCTGACCTTCATCCCATACAGAAACTCTGCTTCTGGGGAGGGAAGGCTGGGTTCAAGTCTGATTCAGGGCCAACTAATGCTGAGTTGCTTGGGCTGTCACATGGATTACTTCATTCACTACTCACCAAATTTTTTATAAATGTGTTTAAAGAAATTCAGAAGTCACTTGCCAAAAGCATACAACTGGTAAAGGGTGGGGCCTTTATGCAAAATCAGGTCTCCTGACTCTAAATTCAGTGCTCCTTTTATTGCATCTCTTTGTGACACGGGACACAGCAGGAAAATTCACTTGAGCAGTAAAACTACTTAAGTTTTACTGGCACTTTCTATCTCTCTCTCTCTCTTTCACACACACACACACACACACACACACACACACACACACACACACACACGGTTCCATAGGTAACAGTGACAGCAGACACGGGCTCCAAGAGCAGCATGACCCGTTGCCTCAAATATGCATAATGCAACTCAGTAAAATATTTATGGCTAAGCTGAAAAAGATGTCTAGGATGTACTTCAAAGTCATGTGGGGTAGAGTGTGGGGTTATAGACCAGCCATAAGTTTTGATAATTGTTGAAGGTAAATGATTATAAAATGGGGGGAAGGAGGTAATTACACCATTCTTTTTACTTTCGTGTGTTTGAAATTTTCCGTAAGACTTTTGTAATGCAGCATGCAAGTGATCATTTCTCTCTCAATTTGTCACCTGGTAGGAGGTACCACTTTAATTAACTTTCTGCCTGCTATCATGGTAAGAAAAAATATTAGGACCAAAAGTTTCTGCAGCTTGTGAAAATCCCAATTATAACACTAACAGCTATCACTTACAGAGGACTTCCTGTAAACCTGGCACTGTACTGGACCCTTTAACTATGATTTTGTTTAATCCTTACAATGGTCCAGTGAGGTAAGAGCTGTTATGCCCATTTTACAGAGAAGGAAATTGGAGCTTGTCTATATTGGTGGTAATTGGTGAACAAGAATTCCAATCCTGAATTACTTATGCTCTTAATTCCTACTGTTCCCACAATCCTATGGGAATTATCTGGAATATGGACAGAGATTTATTCACAAACATTAATCATGGTGTCAATTACAATAGAGAAGAATTAGAAGTAGTTTGACAGGCCCACAGTGGCCCTCATCCAGGAAGCCTTCCCCACTGCTCCAGTCTGGGGTGGTTGCCCCTCCTCTGCATTCCCAGGGTACCCTGATCTAGTCTCTTGTTACCCCATCTCCTCCATTGGACCATGAGCTCTTCTTATACAGTTTTGGTTTAGAGTGGGCCCTCGAAGATGGGAGGAATGAATTAATAAACGACCTTAGAGTTGCTTATTTTAACACATACGGAAACTGAAAACCAGGTTGTTAAAATAAATTGTCACAAGGGCAGGACTAGAACCCAAGGCCACAGGCAGGGCCCTTCTCTTTCCATTAGACTTTAGGCTCTTCTAACATGAAATATATATATATTTTTTAAATGGTATCTGGATGCTTGAGGCATGGTTGGGAAAGGGGAAAGAAGTTGGAGACTCTTTCCTCTATAGGCCTTCACTGAAATGCTCACTGGAGCGATCAGATCCCATGGGACCATGTGACCTTGGAAATGCTGATATGGTGATGAGTGAAAAGGTGCAGCTTTAATGAGGATATAAACTGTGACATGGGTAAATGAAAAGGTTAAGTAAGAAAGCCAAGAGTAACTGTACTTGCAGTATGTTCCCTACCATTTAGAAAAAACAAATCCACTAAAAAAAAAAAAGCCAAGAAGGAAAATTGTGAATTGTTAACAGTGGTTGCCTTTGAATAATGGAATTTTTTTGCTGTTTCTCTATACTTTTTTGTACTTTCCAAATTGTCATCAAAGGGCATGCTGTATTTTTATACTCATAATGAAAACTAAAATTTAAATCACCAAGTTGATACTAAAGGCTAACCTGACCCTTCTAGTAATGACTTAGAAAGTCACTCCAGTATTTTAATGTGATGATACCACATTGCTTACTGTTACATATACAACTATAAAAAGTACATCTATCCAAGTCAGAATATATGCAGTATACCTGCAGACAAGCAAGAAAAAAGGTATTTTTTTCCCCAATTCAGTTCTTACTGAATAAGTCACTGATACCAAGTCTAAGCAAATTCTCAGGACTCTAATGATCCAGAATATTACTGACAATCTCATTTATGAATTATTCCTGTCACTTTTTAATGCAACCACATCTTCACACTTGTAGAGATCCACATTCTCTTTGAAGCCTTCTCTCTTCCACTCTCTCATTGACCGCCTGCTCTTGGTTTAACTTATGAAGAAAAGGGACAACCCCGCCACCACAGAGGTCAATTTTGAGATAAATTAGGTCTGTTTTCTGTGGGCTCTTTAGGGCAATTTCTTTTGATTTTTTTTTGAATTTTTGAATTTTATTTTATTTATTTTTTTATACAGCAGCTTCTTATTAGTTACCTATTTTATACACATCAGTGTATACGTGTCAATCCCAATCGCCCAATTCATCACACACACACCCTCTGCGGCTTTCCCCCCTTGGTGTCCATACGTTTGTTCTCCACATCTGTGTCTGAGGGCAATTTCTGAGGGGAGATCCAAATGTGTTCCAAGCAGAGGTGGGTGGACAATGAGTGGATCTGGCTCTTTGTAACTCCAGGTCCAGTACCGGAACCATCCCCACACTGACCTGCCTGCTTGTCAGTAAATATGGAGTGAATGAATAGAAAGACTTTAGACTGCACTCACTTGGGTGTGAAAGTTCTGGGTTCGGGTTTTTTTATTTGTTTTTTACTAGGTTTATTTACCTTAGAGTCACACACACTTCACAACCCCCTAAAGGCCCTTTTTGCGGTCTGGCAGACATTCACCCCAGTTACTGACTAGGTTGGGTCTCTCATTTAAGCACAGGGCTTACCCAATGGGGTTATTCTCCAACCATCATTCTCTACCACTAAAAAGCCGGTGAGCACCCAACCCTGACAAGAGGTCTGAAAAGGTGTAAGCATGAGTCACGTGACTTAATACCCACCACAGCCCCAGGAGATGCGTACATTATATATGTATGCATTATATACATTATATAATATAAGGTATATAATATATACCGTATAATGCATTATATACATTATATACCTCCCCTTACATTATATACCGTGTAGATGCAACTGCCTGGTCCTCAAGGAACACAGGAGAGGAGGGTTGACCCAAACCCGATCCTCTGCCTCTAAGGGCCAAACAGCTTCCACTGCACCCGAACAGCCTGTGCAGAGACTGGGCAGGAGGGACTTTCATTGTACAAAGGACACCAGAGCCCAAGAAATTAAGTAGCATGAAGAACTAAGTGGGGTCTCTCTTCTGACTTCTTGCTGCCTTTCGTCTTACGATCATAGTTTAAAACAGCTCCCTACTGGGGAAGCACGAGGCAGAGGAGTCCAGGGCAAGAGTAAAGTGAACCAGTTAGTAAACACTAAAGAAAACCGATCCCCAACGATAACTATCAATATAATACTCCTCACCATATCTACCATTGGGATCCAGGGCTTTGTTTAATCACCAAAACCTACTTAAGTCCTTAAGGAACTCATTCTGTGACTTAAAAGGTATTGTTATAACAACCATCATAATTTTGACTGTACTCTGGGGTACCAACAAAAACTCATTTGATGCAACAGTTTCCCTTTCACGCAAAAAGATGCACTAAAAGCAGACATCTTGCTGTGTGTCCTTAGGCATGTAATCTCTCCTCTCTGAGCTTCCGTTTTTCCGTCTAGAAAAACTGGCCAGGTGATTTCATAAGTCCCTTACAGGGTGAGAGTCCTAATGAGATCTCTAATCAAGTGCCAAGTGAAATTACCACCAAAATGAAAAAGCCTGGAAACCCTAAGGAAAGAAACAGGTGCAGTCAGGAGATAAGAGGGACAGGGTGAAACAGCACTTTAGCTTTGGAGAAACCCAGACTCAACGTGTTTTCTTTGGTTTTCCAACTTTTCCTCTGCCAAATGCAAACATAAGTAGCTACCTCGTGAGACTCTCATTTTTAAAAATTTAATTAAATAAAATCAATGAAAACAATGCTTTGTTCTCCCACAAGTGACTCAGGAGTAGCGCCCTAGGAGACACTTGCTTCCTGGAGTGCTTATGCCCAAACAAAGGCCTCCTGGAACAGGGATGACAAGCAAAACATCCAAGTCTCCACAGCTGGCCCCGCTCCAACTTTGAGGGGAAAGGGCAGCCAGAAGAGAAAACTAACTACGCTTATGAAAGGCTAGGAGAGTAAAGAATTACTAAATCTATCTTTTCTCAAATGGGTAAAGAACTCTTGAAAGGGATAATGGAAGGGTACAGCTTTCAATCTGAATTATGTTCTTTGTTTAACTCTATTCTGCCTAAGGCCACTGCCTTTTCAGCCAACCACAGAATTCCCGTTCTGCCTTTAGTCGACCGCATGGCAGTGCGTGCAGTGTGGGAGTTTAGAGACCCGAACTCAAGTCCTCTCTAGGTGGCCGATTTCACTCGGTTTAAACTTGGACAAGGAGCTGAACCCGCCCGGCCTCCGTTTCCCGGCCTGTAAAATAAGAGAGTTCACTGGATGCTCTCTAGACTCCCAAAAACAGGGGCGAAGCGCCGATGGCCCTCCAGTTCCCCCACCCACCCCCGCCCCAGGGACAGGTTAATCTCCTGCGCAGCTGGCCAAGGTGAAGCCGAAGCCCGACCGCTCCGCAAGCACAAGCGGGGCGGTGTCTAGGTTCCCGCGCAGACCACCTACTCCCACAGCCTGACGGGCTTCCTTCTGCACCCACAGCATCCCCTACCGAGCCAATGCACTCCCCCGCCCCCAACCACCTCACTGCTGCCTGAACAGGTCTGATGAACTAAAATCTGCAAAGGTGAGCTGGGCATACGTAGGCAAAGAAAAATCTAAACAAACAAGAGGCCTCCCTTTCCGGACCTCGGAATTTCCCTCAAATAAATTCGGATAGAACTGAAAATAATAGCGTTCCCACCTAGAACAAGAGTGCTCGGCTGGCCTTGTTTGTACAAACACACAACAAGCCAAAAGGGGCCAACGACACCGGGACTGGCTAGACGCAGAGACCTACAAAGGCAAAGCGCAAGCGAAACTCAAGACTGCGCTGGGCGCCGTTTAAATCGAACTGTTCTTTCTAAAGGCTAAGGAGGCACTCGCCGTCCCCAACAGAGGCAGTGCAGGGACAGTGGTGCGCTGGGCACGGTCCTTTTTTTTTTGGAGGGGGACCTACAGACCTTTAATTCAACCCCTGTCTCTAAGAAACCACCGTGAGGTGGAAGTGAGTGGTGGTCCGGGTCAGCTCAACTCATGCATCACGGCCGGGGACACACTCCCGGCCTGGGGTTATCTTTTGTAGCTTCCCTCTCTTTTCGTGTTTCCCTTTTTAAGTCTGGCAATTTGGTCTGATACCCAAGTGGTACCTTTTAAACGGGTCTGTCGTCTTCCTCCAGCAAGTGACGCCCCCAGCGCCGCTCCCTCCCCGGCAGCTGAGACAATGGCCGGGTGGCGCAGGGCGGCTCCTAAGGGCTTGCGGCGCGCCACGCTGCCAGGACTGGGCGCACGTGCATTTGTTATGGTACCTCTGCCCCCACCCCCGCCGCGGGCCTCAGTTTCTCCGTCTGTAAATCCGGCAGGCGAGAGGTGAAGGAATCTGGACTCTGCAAGGCATCCCCCTCCCATGCTGACGGTGCAGTGGAGAAAGCGGGGTTCCCCGCGGCCGCGCGCACGTGGGTTTGTTGTGGGTCCGCAGGCTAGTGGAGCCTGGGAGAAGCCAGGGCGGCCCCTCCGCCCGGATTAATTCACAGACACCCCCAGCCAAAGGGTGGCCGGTCAGCGCGGCCAAGGCGTCTGAGGGGTGCTGGACACCGATTCCCTGCGCCCTAGGCGCGCCCCGGACCCCGCCGCTTCGCTCCCATCCTGTGCCCCTTCGCTCCACTCCTCCCGGGGGGCTCGGGCCGCGCCGCGGCCCACCGCAGCCCTACTCACTCGCTGCGCTCTCGGCCGCCGAAGCTGCGGCAGCTCCGCCAGCTCCACGCCCCAGCCGGCAGGCAGCGGGTTCCCTTTGTTAGCGAGGGGCAGTGCCCCAGGCGTCTTCCCCAGCCCGGCCCTGCGCGGGACTCCCTCCCCCGGATGCCTCCGGACTCCTCGCCCGGCGGCGGCCGGAGAGCCCGGGAGCTGGGAGCCCCAACGCAAGAGTCCCTGGAGGAGGGTCTTTGGGGAGGAGCGGGGGGACAGGGGATGAGGGGTGGCGCGGACGCGGGAAGGAGGGAAGAAGAGTGCGGCGAAGGGGCGGGGGAAACGAGCCGTCTCCGTTATGCAAATAGTCGGGAAGACGGGGTGGGTCCCCTTGCCACACCGCGCCCCAAACTGGCCCAGCGCTCCGGCGGTCGCTATCGTGCAGGCCTCGGGATTAGGGGTGCCTGGTTAGGTGGTGCACTTAACCCCCGAGGGATGCTAGGATCCGGATTCCCCGCCTGCCCCCCCCCGCCCCCACAAGGCGGGCCGAGGGCCGGCCGAGGGGGAGGGGCAACGCGGAAGGGCAAGTTTCCCAAATATGGGCTCTACCCCAGCCTCACAGGTGGCGGAGGGTTGAATCCAGCACTTTCCTAGCAAGCAGGAACTATAAATCCTGCCTTTGCTACCGAATGGCTGCATGACCCTGAGCAAGTCCCTTAACCTCTCTGAAGCCTCGAATTCTTCTTATGTCGAATATGAAACAACAAAATCTTTTTCACAGGGTGTGAAACCTCCCAGGAACCTCCCACACACTGCAGATACAGAAGGGAGGGAGGGTCGGCGAGTCCCTACCTGTGGAGATTTCCACGCCAAGCTGTCTGCAAGCTGGTGGGCAGGAGGCCTCAGGGAGGGTGGAAAAGGGAGAGAGGTTCCTTCCTTCCCTGGCGCTGAGCTGGGGCTGCCGGGAGGAGGCGTCATCACTAAATACTGACCATCCCTGGTGACCCCGGGGACCACTTCCCTAAGACAAAAAACCACCCTGTAGGAGGGCCGGAAGCGACCTTTGGCCACCAATGCAGTGCCCCCCCCGTAGAAAAGACGTGACTACCAGAGGCAATAATCATCTCCCGAAGGTCCATCGAGGGCCCACTTGGCACCCGGCTCCGTACTTGGAGGGAAGGAGTGGTGGGGGAGAGGAGACAAGGAGAGTGGAAGGTAGTGCGGGTCCTCTGGGTACAAGAGTCCAGTTCACACTAGAGTGCGTGAAGCCCAGGCCCAGAACTTTGTCTCCAAATCAAGTTGTCCTCTCCCCACCACCATCCTGGGAAAGGGGAGGTGACATCCTCATCTCATCCCCAACATCCTTCTTCCAAACACTGCTTCCCCCCACCCCAGATCCTGGACCCCTCCTGCTGCCACTGCTGGCCCTTCCCAGCTTCTGAGGATGCACTACTGCTCAGTACAAAGAGCTCCAGCTGGAGAGGGTGACAAGCAGAGTGAATTCAAATCTCTATGACCAACTAGCTATGCACTCTTATGTAAGCTCCTCAGTCTGTTTATGTTTGGTGTGGAGAAGGTGCTCATCACAGTAAAATGTATGAGTTAATGAGTGGAAACAGACAAACTCTTAAGACTATTTCTGGGAGGGTGATACATTGACTTTATTCCGAAAAAAAATGGAAACAAGACTTTGTACAGCGGCATGACATACCTCCTTGTGTTTTACACTGATTTCTCTGGCAGTGAGCCTCCTGGAAAATGGTTGGCAGGATCAGAGATGAAAGCACGGAACACAGAGATCAACTTGGAAGTTGACATCAGTGGAGATATAATAGGAGTGGTGGCAATGACAGAGGGAATGAGAAAAGGACATCCAAACAATGGCTACCATTTGGGGAGCAAAAGCACTCTCTCCTCATCACAGGATACGTGGTGGCCTTAGCCCTATCTTGTGGATGAGGAAATTCAAGTCACTTGGAAATGGAAGAGCCAGAATTTGAACCTCTTCCACATTAATTGAAAGCATTCATCATTTCCATCCTCAGCATCACTTTTGTGTCAACACTGCTTAGGAACCAAGAACAAGGAACAGCGGAGAGTTTTCTCTAAAAGGTTCTCATCACCAGAAGAACTCCAGCCAAGGTATGGAGAAAACAGGGGACAGGCTCACTCTGGATTCTTGGCTTGCAGGACTAGGATGACCACAGATGACAATAGAAGCCCAGGAAGATCCTGGGGCTCCAAGGCAGATGAGGAGGCAAGTAGCAGTGCCACTGGCAAATTTCCAGGCTGGGAGCAGCTCTGGGTTATTCCCTTTGGAGGCTGCTCCCTCAAGGTTGCTGTGTCTTCAGAGCCTTTGGGGCCTTCTCACCCATAAGTGAGAAGCAAGAGGCTGGACCTTTGGATGGGGCATGGTCCAGTCTTCCCGAGCCTATTGATGAGGCTTCACTCCTCATTGTCTCTGGAGCCCCTGCCTTGACAGCATGTTTTCCTTAGAAGTATAGAGACCTATTTTCCCTCTGGACACCATCTCAGCTCCCTGCCCCCCACTGATCTCAGCCTTTGCCCATGAATAATATTTTAGGTCATGCCTTTCTCAGTCATCATTTTAGGCAGTTTACTGGCTAATGCAAATAATGCCCCCCTGCTTTTTAACATTCGTTAACAATAATCCACTGGCAAACAATATTTTCATAGCACTCTTGAAGTGGAGGTTGATGTTATTACAAAGTCTTGAGTGGGGGTGAAAGGAGACGCAGGCAGTTGAAAATAACCTTCTAAACTCTTCTTCCTCACCCCACTATAAATGTTCATCAAGCCCTTAGATAGTGCTCCCTCCTCTGCATGCTTTTGTTAGGGGTACCACTGACCAAAACTGCCCACCCTGGTCAGGCCCAATAGTGACCACTTGCATGCGTTATCTTTACAACAGGAGGTCCTGGTAAGGAATGCGGAACTAACAAGCTACCACCAACTGGAAGAATTCGGAAAGGTCAAAAGGAGAGAGGAGATGCCAGTCCGTATGTCCTACCAACCTCCCAGAATCCTTCTTGCTGGAATCCATCTTGGCTGAGCGATGCGTGCACCAACAGGAAAGACCCTAAGTCAGAATGGTTGGCCAGAGACAACCCGGAAACTAACCCCATCATCATCATCGCAGTCCTCCTGGGCTCCCTGACCCTCCTGCTCTCCGCCCGGGCACTCCTCAGTAAAGTCTCTTACTTTGTCAGCACGTGTGTCTCCTCGGACAATTCATTTCCAAATGTTAGACAAGAGCCCACTCTCGGGCCCTGGAAGGAGTCCCCCTTCCTGCAACACTTTCAGCACCTCTTGTCCAACAGAAAGGTAGCCTCCATGTTAAAGGAACTTCTCTGTGGTCTATCTGAGCCCCCTACCTTGGGCCTCAGTGCTGCCAGCTTCAAGGATGAAGATACCCAGACACAGCTAAGTCTCTAAAACCCAAGTCAGAAAATAGAAATAGAGTAACAGCATCTCTAAACTAAGCACCCAAGGACTGCTCCTGCTGTCCCTACATGGATGGTCCAGTGGAGAATAACACTAGAGGGCAGAGGCTGGACACTAGAGATAGGCCTCATGGGAGGACTGCAGCCACAGGACAGGGAAATGGCTGGTACAGCAAGCAGTGGCCTGGTGGCTCCACAACCTCAGCGTGGGGAATCGGCCCGGTGTGATCAGGATAGGTCAGAGAAACGGACATACTATGGGGGCACATGTGTGGCTGGACTGCACTTTACCCAGTCAGCTCCTGTCCAGCCTGGCCTAGAAGATACAATGAGAAACCAGTTCTCTTTTCTAAGTCACTTACATTTTAGCAAAATGTCTCTTGATTCATAATAATAATAATTGCCATGTACTGAACATCACCTGTGTGCAAGCCAGTCTCTGTTGCATGCTCTCATTTAATCCTCACTTGGGAGAAGGGGAATCATTCTGGAAGCCTAGTGTGTGTAAGTCTTCTTGAGCTCCTTTTCCTATTCTTGCCTTAAGGCCAATCTTAGTAAGAGAATAAGACATGGGGCCGGGGGAATGTCTACAAATCTCACTTCAAGAACATTAAAAAGTGAGCGATGTCTTTACAGAAGTTTTCTGAAGGAGACAAAATGGTGTTGTAGCAAACATCTTGAGGCAAACTTCCTAGATATCTGCTTACAACATTCCTCTCCCCAAAATTCTACTTCTGACAGTCACCCTCTCATATTTTTACACCTCCCTCCTCAACAACCCTCCCCCTACTGTGATGCTCTTCCAGCTCCCTTCCCCTTCCCAGGTCCTTCCCTCTAGCAGGCTCCCTTAATTTTAATGTTAATTAATTTTAATTAGCCTCTGTCAGTGACTCCAAAAGGTATGAGAAAGTGGGAAACTACAAAAGGAAAGGAAGAAAGAAAGAGGGAGAGAGGGAGAGGAAGGAAAAAAGGAAGGAAGGAAAGGAGGGAGGAGAAAAGAAACCTTCACATGACTATGGACCTTTATATTTAATGATGGCCTGCATATACATTCTCCCGCTTGAGCCCTCTTCAGACTCACAATAACCTGTGAGGTAGATTTGCCTCTTGATCAACCCCATTTACAGATGAGAACACTGAGGCTCAGAGGTAAAGTGAGTTCCTTAAAGCCCACTAGTGAGTGTTGAGCTGTGCTTTGAAACCAAGGCCTCTGTTCTTCATACTGCATCTGTCCCCAGAGCTGCAAAAGACCAGACAAGCCCATCAAACCGTTGCTGACACTTCACCAGCTGCGGCGACCCAAACTGCTGCCCTGCTGCCCTGGGGGCAAGACTCAAAAACTATGCCCAGGAGACCAGATGTACCAGCAATGGCAGGAAATACAGGGGCAAAGGAGCTCTGAGGAATCGCAGATGCTTGTAATAAATACTCTCAAAAAGATCCAGGAAATTGGCTTTTCCCAAGGGACTTCTACCAGACCCAAAGTAGAAGCTGCCTCCTGTGTATTTATGACGTGAGGATGACCGTCAGAATAACCTGCAGGAATGGTCAGGCTTGGCGCAAGAGGGCTTGTGGGCCAATGAAACTTCTTTGAAATTAACAAAGGGTTTTGGTGGGGGGAAAAAAAACAAGTATTTGATGCCTGTTGGTGATTCCTCCCAAATCTGCCTCTGTAAGGCCTCACATTTTTAAACATTGATTTCGAACTGTTTTTTTTCCCCTCTCATTTTACAGATAAAGTTTGCTTTAGGAAATTTAGAAGAGTCACACAGGGACTTCCCTGGTGGTGCAGTGGTTCAGAATCTGCCCTGCCAACGCAAGGGACACGGGTTCAATCCCTGGTCCCAGAAGATCCCACATGCCACAAAGCAACTAAGCCTGTGCGGCACAACTACTGAGCCCATGTGCTGCAACTACTGAAGCCCATGCACCTAGAGCTGGTGCTCTTCAATAAAAGAAGCCACCATGATGAGAAGCCTGCACACCGCACCACAATGAAGAATAGCCCCCGCTCTCCACAACTGGAGAAAGCCCGCGCTCAGCAACAAAGACCCAACGCAGCCAAAAATAAATTTTAAAAAAATTTTTTTAATTGACAAATAGAAAAGTCAGACAAGTGTAAAGAATCAAGAGGGGAAGATTGTCATCCCATCAGCCACAAGCAGAATCAACCTTTTGGCCTATTTTCTTCCAGTTATTTCCTGTACAGTTTTCTTTCCATAGTTGAGATCATAATGTATATAAAGGATATCCTGCTTTTCTACCCCACTTAGAGTATATCATAAGCTTTTCCCTTGTATATTGAACAATAAATGTATTCATTCACTTCAGCCCTTAGTAGAGGCAAGGCAAATATTCTTAGGCAATTTATTAGCGGTTTATTGCACTGTTTGTTGTCAATATGAGAGATGGTTTAGTTTAGTGGCTGAGAATACTCTGGAGTCAGGCTGCGTGAGTTTGAATCCTGACTCTGCTACCTCCTAGCTGTGTGACCTTGGACAAATTAATTAACCTCTCTGGCTCTCTTTCCTTACCTGTAAAATAGTAGGATAGTAGTATCTACCTCACAAAGTGGTTCTAAAGATTAAACGAGTTAATTACGCAAAAAGTATAATTACTGTACATGGCACAGTAAGCATGGGTAATTCATAGCTATTAGCAATATATGAGTGCATCATAAATTATTCAACCATTTTCCCACAGCTGGACATTAAGGTCATTTTCAATTTTTCCACTATTATAAATAGTCCTGCAATAAACCATTTACAGCATGCATGACAGGAGGAAAAATGGATTGAAAGTCCATTGTGAAGGCATGCCACGATAAGCCGTGAAGAATTAAGAAAGTCAAGATAAATAACCCAGGGGATGAGTATTTCTTGGAAGGAGGCATCGGATTAACTTGAAGAGATGATATTTAATTCTACTTGACAAACATTTATTGAGCACTATGGGCCAAGAAAGGGTCTAGACTAGATCAGGGAACACCAAGATGAATAGAAGACACCAAGATGATCAAGGGACAGGCTCTACCCTCAAGGAGCTTTAGTCAGATTTACAAAAATTCCACAACTGTTACCTCCAAGAGGATATTTTCACCATGACATATTTCTACATATCACCTATGTAGACAGCAATCACAGAATGCCAAATTTCAAAAGACCAATGCAGCCAAAGGTACAAGCCCAGTCAGTCTTTCCCCCAGCTGCCCATTGGGAAGGCTTGATTGAGAATGCCTGCTTCACAGAAGGGCTGGATCTTGGGAATGGCAGCCATCAAGCTCTTAGTATAGTGTTTGCACATAGTAAATGCTCAAAAAATAAAGCTAACAGTTACTAAGCACTTCCTACATGCCAAGTGCTCCATCAAGCACTTTTCAGACATTCTGTTATTCATTGAACCCTTGCAGCAACCCTATTAGGTAGCTACTATTGACTTTATTATTCATATTTTGTAGACGAGGAAACTGAGAGGTAAGTGACTTAACAAGGGTCACACAAGCAGTAAGTGGTGAAGCTGTATTCTTAACCAAGTTTTAATTTCTTGCAGTAAGCTAATGGCCACTGTTAGGTTCTGGTGACTTAGACACTCAGAGGATTATGCCATTTTTTATTGTGTTTCACCCACGTGTATTTTACACATCTCTCCCCAAAGCCAGCTGATGTTTCTTGAGAGAAGCCACACAACACACAGGATACCAATGTAAGAATCACCAGACTGCATTTTACTCCCAGCTCCCATGATTCAGCATGCAGACCTCAGCCAAGGCACTACTTTTGTGAAACGAGGGCAGTCGGACTAAATAAGTTGTTTCCAAACCTGGCTGACATTTGGAATCACCTACAAAAATCCTGTAAAATGTAAGTTTTAGTCTCTCCCCCAGTGGTTCTGGGGCTGGATTCTGGGTGTCTGTAATTGTTAACACTCTCCCCAGGCAATGCTGATGATCAGCAGGATTTGCAGACAAATCACTAGGTTACTTCTAAGGCTTTCTAGGTTGTCCCAAAGAAGTTCCTCCACAGGGTAAAAGGCCACCAACCATGGCTGACCATGTGGTACTCCATGAGCAGGGGAGCCTTCTCTCCTGGCACTGCCTCGAGCAAGGGACCCTTTGCCATGGGATTATGAACTTTAGACAGCTGAGATGTGGCTGCAGCCTCAACTGCTATCTCATTAACCATCATCACCAATAGTTAATTGATCACAACCAGCTGAACAATGACCTTTGTCCAGGTCATATTTCCCCACTGCAGGGATAGTTCCTAACGTACAGATGCCTCCTGCAAAGCTACATTAATTTTCCAACCCCTCTTTGTATAGCATACAGCACAAAATCTTTGGTAACTTCCCACAAGAAACCTGAGTGTAGAGCTGTAGCGTTCACCTACCAGGAGCTGGTGGGGAGATTGGTGATTTGAATTAGCCGGTAACTATCTCTGCTATGGCCTAAGTGTGTGAGCAATTAGATAAGCATTCAGGGAGCACTGACAAAGTTCAGTGCAGGAAGTAGCCCCTGAATGAAGAAGCATTATCCATTACATGGTGCTATAATAAAGCACCAACTGTCTAGTTCAATTAGCAAATAGGGGGTCTATAAAGCTAATAACAGCCTGCACCTCTCTAACCTAAATGGCTCAGAGCATCGCAACTTCATAAACTGAAGGCCTTAGAATGACTCCATCCAGAAGGCAGGGACACCAGGGCAGGCCCACTGAGGCCGAAGGTGTGTGTGTTTGTGAATGTTTGGGGATGAGGATTACAGGCACTTGTATTCAAAGGGTTGTATCAACTTCAGCTCAGGATCCCATCAAGTAGGCTGTATTTCCAGGGAGCAAGGGATATCATCTATCGTATATCTTTGGCAGTTCCTCTGTGAGGTCTTTCTCAAACTTACAGGAAGGATGAATACTAGGAAACTCATTTCCTTGCCCAAGAAGGATGCGAAGGTCATAGGACCACATTCAGGAGGAATTTTTATTTGCAGAATCTGGGACTCATCTGATGGTTGAGTTCAAGAGAAGGGCACAGTGCACCTGCTTGATTTTAGTCTCCTCACTTAATTATGTGTTACTCATTTAGAGAACGTCCAAGGCACTTGCCTAACATATCTTTCAATTGATCTCAGTTTTGCAGATAAATCAACTGAGGTCACGAGACTCAAATGACCTATCAAAGAGCACCTTGCTAATAAAAGTTTGGACTAAAGTCCACATCTGACTCTGTTGTAGATGCTAATCAGGGGCCACAGAAAGTATAGAGAGAACCAAAGACTTGAGAAAAAGCAGAAATTGCTGTGGGCCAGCCTCCCATAAGGAGGCCCCTGAGAGGAATCGGTACCTGCTCATTGTCTTCTGACTTTTCTTAGTGGTCAGGGCTGGCTTTTCAGCCTGTCTCTTCAAGGGGCTAAGAAAAACAAAGAAAGTGATAAGAAGAGATTGTAGGAAATGACCAGAAGACTGGTGTAATGTTACTGTTGTTGCTGGGAAGAAGGAAGTCCCTAATCCGAGATAGCTTTGTGTGAAGGTGAACCTCTGATAAATGTATTTCCTTCACCCAGGGTTTCACATAGAGGGGGAGGTGGCTTTACTGCTTCTTAGATCTCAGGAGGCAGAAGAAATCATAATTCTTAGTTAGTCATTACTGAGGTGAAATAGAGCATGTTAAGATTAGGATCTGCATGTTCCAGAATGATCTGAGAGATAATAACTTCCTCAATGAACCAGAAACTAAGCTATTCGGTAGTAAATCCTCACAAAGCCCCTGTGCAGGGTGTGTCATTAACTGCCTTTGGAAACAAGATAACTGAGGCTTCAGGAGTTTAAGTAATTGGTCGAAGGCTGCATGCCTTGTAATTGGCAGAGCTGGGGATTGAACCAACATGTATATGACTTCAAAGCCGCTCTTTAACCACTTCGCTTATGAGTTTTTCCTTGAAAGCAATGTGATGTGAGGATGACCTGACTCATCTCCCCATTATCTTTCCACCTAGGACTTTCTTATATTTTTTCATTCCTCTGAAATGCCTCCTTCATCTAGCCTCCACCTGCACAAACACAACCCGTCCTCTAAAGTCTAGTTCAACCCTAAGCTGTTCCAGGAAGCCCTGAGTCCAAAATGACCTATTCCTTCTCCAAAGTCTTATTAACACCTGCATAATTTCCTGGGGCCATTTTTTTTTCATTCATTAAATGTATAACTAAGTACTCTTTCAAATAAAATGCATTAGATATTTCATAGAAGCACTCTTTTTCTTAAACAAATAAATCTACAAATCAGGATAAATTTTTCGTAACACATTCAGAGAGGTGATTTGAATTGGTTCAGGATTTTTTTCTCCTCACTTAGCCATTCCCCAAACTTTGATCCAGGATCACAGGGGTAAAGAAGTAGGGGTCCCTCTTGGCTCCATCCATGGCCAGGAAACAGACTTGCTCCTCTTAGCTGACATTTGCCTCTCTGATCCCCTCCAAGGTCTTTAATAAAACTCCAAAAAGGCCATACCTCTGCCGTGTGCCTCTCCATCATGTTGATGACACAGCTTGTTCCCTAAATAACTAATGAGGTGGTAGCTAACTCTGTTGTAGTGGCACATCAGTAGGCTTTGGGATCGAGCAAAACAGAGTTTGATTGCTGCCTTGCTTTTTGCTGGGCAGGTGGCTTTGAGAAAGGCCATTAACCTCTCTGAGCCTATGAAACGGAGGTACTATAGTCCTTGAAGGACCACAGTAAGTATCAGCGATAATACCAGTATGTGCCCTGCGAGGCATCTAATAGGTACTCAAAAGGTGGAAGCTATTATAATTATTAGATATGAACCCGATCAAAAAAAGAAGAAAAACTAACTTTTTTTAACCTTAGGGCCAATTAAAACACACACACACACACACACACACACACACACACACACACAAATGCTTATAATCTTGAGTAAGTAGCCTCCTTCTTCTCCTCTTCTTTTTCTTCTCTTTATTCTTTTAATCCCATTAAAAATTAAACATTGTAATTATGATTATCTGCTGTTATAAATTGAATGCTTATATCCCCCCAAAATTCATACGTTGAGAAAAAAACCTAGGGAATTCCCTGGAAGTCCAGTGGTTAGGACTCCATGCTTCCACTGCAGGGGGCATAGGTTTGATCCCTGGTCAGGGAACTAAGATCCTGCGTGCCACATGGCGAGGCCAAAAAAAAAAAAATGTTATTAGGAAGTGGGGTCTTTGGGAGGTGATTACGTCATGAGGGTAGAGCCCTCATGAATGGGATTCACACCCTTATAAAAGCTGCCTGAGATACAGAGAAAAGATAGGCATCTATGAACAGTTAGCAGACCCTCCACCAGACACTGAATCTGCCAGCGCCTTGATTGTGGGCTTCTCAGCCCTCCAGAACTATGAGAAATAAATTTTTGTTCTTAATAAGTTACCCAATCTATAGTATTTTGTTACAGGAGCCCAAACATCTAGATACCTACTTCATGAAATAGACAAATGTCTGTGAGAAAATTAGCACTTCATTTTGGCTTCTGAAGATGCCTGCTCACATCTGGGCATATTGAAAAAGAAGCAACATGGAGACAATTTCTCATGTTTAACCCTGAAATTATAGGCCTTGGACTAAATCAGAGAGCTGGAGGTCACAGTAGGGTCTTGTGCTAGTGGTTGCTCATCACCATGTGAGAAAAATTCAAGGTATCACTGGGAGATTTTTCTACACTCATAGGATGTCAAAGATTATCTCATGTCCCTCATGAGGAAATGGACTCCAGGGTGATAGAGAAACACCACCTGAACAATGATGGAGCCCAAAGCAAAACCTGGACTCTAGGTGCTCAGATCTCTGTCGGCTACCCCCATCCATTGGCTTAAAGGCATTACTGAGCAACACTTGGTACTAGCTGTGTGCTTCTTGGGGGTAGAAGGCAGGAGGAGACAGGGCCCTAGCCCTGTAGGAGTTCACAGGATGCAGAAGCAAGAGTTACCCTCAGACAGCCATGAAGGTACAGCTTCATGATTCAGAGCTCAGTGGGAAACCCAAGCCCTAAGTAAGCTCCACACTACAGGACGTATACTTGCTTTGTTCCTAGAACCGTCCAGCTGAGGCAGCATATATAACTGTTAACGTAGTTAATAGACTCTGGTACCAGAATATCTGGAATTGAATCCTAGGTCACCCAAAGAATAGCTGAGCAACCTTGGGCAAGTTACTTAATCTCTCTGTGCCTCAACTTTCCCATAGGTAAAGCATAGATAGTATTGTAAAGATGAGATAATACAACGTAAAGTAATTTTTTTTAATGTCAGCACAAGGACTTTCCTGGTGGCCCAGTGGTTAGGACTTCGCCTTCCAATGCAGGGGGTGCAGGTTCAATCCCTGGTTGGGGAGCTAAGATCCCACATGCCTCATGGCCAAAAACCAAACATAAAACAGAAGCAATATCGTAACAAATTCAATAAAGACTTAAGACAAATAAAATAAAATTTAAAAGTAAAATAAAATAAAATAAAATAATATGTCAACACAGGGCTTCCCTGGTGGCGCAGTGGTTAAGAATCTGCCTGCCAATGCAGGGGACATGGGTTCGAGCCCTGGTCCAGGAAGATCCCACATGCCACGGAACAGCTAAGCCCGTGCACCACAACTACTGAGCCCACATGCCACAACTACTGAAGCCCTCACACCTAGAGCCCGTGCTCTGCAAAAGAGAAGCCACTGCAATGAGAAGCCTGCACACCACAACAAAGAGTAGCCCCTGCTCACCGCAACTAGAGAAAGCCTGCACAGCAACGAAGACACAACATAGCCAATAAATAAATAAATAAATGAAATACACTTACTTAAAAAAAAAAACTGTCAGCACAGAGTAAGTACTCAATGGACGTTAGCCATAATTATTATATAAGTAATCACATTATTAGAGGGAAAAATTAATATTTGATGAACATTTACTTATACATTCTTGATATGCCATCAAATAATATTTGATAAATGAATGAATGAACAAATTAATGCAATTGGAGTCAGAGAAGGAAGGGAGTTTTGCAGGCTGAAGTGCTCAGGGAAGTTTTCCTCATAGAGGCCAGACCTGATCTCTGCATTTAAGGAAATGTAGAATGTGAGAAGCATGAGAGAGGAAGAAACAAAAAATTTTTACACTTTCAAAGGATCTATTAAACAAAGACATATGTTGAAAGATGATTATTGTAGTGTTCTTTTTCTGCAAATATTGGAAATAGCCTAAATAGCCACCGAGACAATCAAATATGATTTGATGAATTCATAAAATGAATTACTTTGAATCCATTAAAATGATATTTTCAAACAATGCTTAATAACAAATATGCTCAGATTATAATAAATTACCCAAGAAACACACACATTATAGACAATTTGTATGTAAAAGGAAGGAAAGGAAATTACCAAAATGTTAGAAGGAAGGAATAGGGATTATTTTGTTTCTTTCAATCTTTCTTAATTTTTCAAATTGTCTACAATGGGCATGTATTATTTTAATAATTTTGTTTGTTTTTAACTGTGGTAATATGTAACATAAAATCTGCCATTTTGACCATCTTCAGGTATACAGTTCAATTAATAATATTTTTTATTTAAAGTCTTGTGTTTTTTCTCAGGTGAAGAAGGTTCCCGGACTCAGGACCTTGCTGATGCTGCCATCCTGTCATGGTGGCCCAACCAGTGCTCTGAGTGGAAGTATGGCCACTGCTGGTACCCAAACGCTCCCACCCCTCTGCCCTCCTAAACACCATTATGATTCTGGAGTATGTAACTGCCTGCTGAGAGTTGGCACTTCGGCCTTCTAGTGCGGGGAATGATTTCTCCCTAAAGTCAGAGTGTTAGCAGGCTTCTCATGTCTGGGTAATGAGGAGCCTCTCCCATCCCCAAGCCTCTTTATTTTGTCTCTGATATTGTTCCACATAAATGCGGTTTTCAAGTATTGCCTCCCATGCTCACAAATCTGGGGTGGAGTCCCCCTCTGGCTCCAGAATCCCCACAGAATTCATTTGTACCTCCTGGAAAGTGTAAAAATCAGGAATGTGGAGACTCTTCACCTAGTTCTAAAGGCTTGGCCTCGTACTGCCACTTGCATGATGAATCAGCACACAAGTTAGAGAGAACACCTTGTGTAACAGAAGCCTGGCCAGAGGGAAGAGCCATCTGGCCACAGGCCTGTGTGTCTGCTACATGCCCAGGGCCAAGGGAGAAATGCCAGCCTTGAAGTGTCTCTTCAGTTTTCCTGTGATTCCACCATTTCTTATATCCATTCTCTTCCTTCTCTATTTTTACATTCTAATTCATTTATTCAACAGTCATTATTAACCTCTAAACATTCCCCAGGCACATGGTAGGGATGAGATATGGATATCAAAGATAGTGGTAATAATCTATTAACGGCCAGCACTGTGTTAAAACGCTTTCTCTGCACTGTCCCATTTAACACTTACAATAACTCCACAAAGAAGACACTGTTTCCTCCATTATACACATTATAAAGCTGAGGCTAAGGAAGGATAAGACATTTTCACAAGAGAACTTCCGGGTAAAAATGGCAAAATGCCTCTAGATTAGAGGATCTGCCTCACCCAACACCCAACATTTTACACAATGAATGACAGAAGAAAAAAACAACAAAACATTAAAAAAAAAAATTACCATCAATTTCCACTTTGGGTATGGACAAGTAAACACCTACCAGATCCTGCTCTCCCAACAGATAACAGCTATAAACACTAGACAAAATACAAAAACCTGCAACCTGAAGGTTTGCTGAGAGTAAATAGAAGCAGACAGAATCTAGAGGACAGTCACATCTTGGAAGAAGGTATTGACAAAAGGTGAGTTACCCTTTTTTGTAGTTTTTAGCCTGGGAACAGGCTGAGGTCAGCACCATCTGCGGTGGCTAAGACTCAGATTAAAAAAATTCACACTCCTTCTGGCCTAAAGAACCAAAGAACAGAGTATGCTGGAAAGTAATGGTAGAGGGAAAATATTGAAAAGGAATGATCTAAAGAGAGAGAGAGACCATAAATTCTGTGTATAAACTCTCACCAAGTTTCTGTCAGATTCTGAACCACACAAGCGTAAGGCAGACTCAAAGCAGCAGATCTAAAGATAGAGGAAATGAGCTGAGACTTGAGCTGCTCCCCAAAGAGCAGTGTTGACTTTGAATCTACTGAAGTGCATTTACTTGCTAAAGCCAAACATTAACACTTCAGAGGACTATAATAGGATGTGGAATCTCCATAACATTAAATTCATAATGTCTAAGATATAATTCAAAATTACTCAACATACAAAGAACCAGAGAATATGATCCAGGCTTAAGAGAAAAGACAATCAACTGACACCAAGCCCAATATGATCCAGGTGTTGGAATCAATCTAAAGATCGCCAAGCAGCTATTAAAATTATGCTCAGTGAAGTCAAAGAAAAAATACTTTCAATAAGTGAATGGCAGGAAATCTCAAATGAGAAGTAGAAATTATATTTTTAAAGAACCAATGGAAATTCTAAAACTGAAAAAATAGAATATTTGAAATTAAAAATTCTCTGGATGGACTTGATGAAAAAAGGAGTCAAAGGGCTTCCCTGGTGGCACAGTGGTTAAGAATCCACCTGCCAATGCAGGGGACATGGGTTCGAGCCCTGGTCCGGGAAGATCCCACATACCGCAGAGCAGCTAAGCCCGTGTGCCACAACTACTGAAGCCCGTGCACCACAACTACTGAAGCCTGTGCGCCTAGAGCCTGTGCTCCACAACAAGAGAAGCCACTGCAAGGAGAAGCCTGTGCACCGCAACGAAGGGTAGCCCCCGCTCGCCACAACTAGAGAAAGCCCACACACAGCAACAAAGACCCAACACAGCCAAAAATAAATAAATTAATTAATTTTTTAAAAGAGAGTCAAAAAACTTGAAGACAAATCAATAGAAATTTTCTACCTGAAGAACAGAAAGAAAAAGAGACATCAAAAAATATAAACAGAGTCTAAGGGACCTGTGGAATAATAAAAAATGTCTACATATATGTAATTTGAATTCTAAAGGTGGGAAAAAGAGAAAATGAGGCCAAAAAATTGGTTTTGAAGGAATAATGGCTTAATTTTTTCCCAACTTATTGAAAGACAAATTTATAGATTCAAGAAGTTCAATGGGGGCTTCCGTGGTGGCGCAGTGGTTGAGAATCCGCCTGCGGATGCAGGGGACACGGGTTCGTGCCCCGGTCTGGGAAGATCCCACATGCCACGGAGCGGCTGGGCCCGTGAGTCATGGCCACTGGGCCTGTGCGTCCGGAGCCTGTGCTCCACAATGGGAGAGGCCACAGCAGTGAGAGGCCCGCGTACCACCAAAAAACAAAAAAAAAGAAGTTCAATGCGGCTTCCCTGGTGGCACAGTGGTTGAGAGTCCGCCTGCCGATGCAGGGAACACGGGTTCGTGCCCCAGTCCAGGAAGATCCCACATGCCGCGGAGCAGCTGGGCCCGTGAGCCATGGCTGCTGAGCCTGCACATCCGGAGCCTGTGCTCCACAGCGGGAGAGGCCACAACAGTGAGAGGCCCACTTACCACAAAAATAAATAAATAAATAAGTTAAATGAACCCGAAGCAGCATAAGTATACATAAAGACACACATTGGTATATAATAGTCAAACTTTTGGAAACTAAAATAAGGAGAAGTTTTTGAAAGCAACCAGAGAAAAAAATGATGCATCACATAGTGGAAGAGCCATTTGAATAACTGCTGAATTCTTGCTAGAAACTATAGAGACCACAAGACAGTGGAACATCTTTAAAGCGCTGGGGGAGGGGACAGGGAACACCTAGAATTCTACGTTCATTGAAAATATCCTTCCAAAATAAAGGCCAAGTAAAGGCCAAGTAAAGGCATTTTTTAAAATCCACCAGCAGTAACAAGGAAAGAGGTTCAACCTTAGGCCATGAATCTTTAAAAGAAGTTGTCCAAGAAAGGAAAAGAGAGTTCTGATGTGGTGACAGATGCTTCATAATCTCATACTTACCTTCCCGAGTAGTATGGAAGAAAATAGATGAAATGGAAAAATCCTGATAATTTTCAGGAATTGCAACACCCCCATATCAATTTGGAAAGAACATGACTGAGAGGGTGAAAAGGCAAGTTGGAGAGAAGTCAAGAGAAAGCACCTAGGAGCAACAGCACTAAACACCATGGGACCATGGTGGAGTGAAGGAGGACACCCAAGGCTTGACAGTTTCTGGATCACTGCTGGATGGGGCAAACCCACAAGAGTGGTACACACACCCAGCTGGGTAGCATGGGTACTGGAACTACAGATTTTAATGGGATCTCGGAAAAGCACAGGTTCCAGGTCCTATAACAAAAGCTGGATGCAGCCCTATCCCCTCCCCATGCCCTAAAACTACAGAAAAGTGGACAGCAAGCAACTCACAGCCTTGAGCTATAGTTCTGATGGGAAGACAACTGAGTTTTAGATAACACAGGATAAGTTTCAAGAAGTCACCCAGATTCTGTATCAAACCAAAGGAGATTAAAGTGTCAAAGAGACAAGGTGTGTAGCAAAATCCTACTTCGGATCTGACAACTTAGAAAAATAAACAGGTAACAGAATAGATGCAGCTGAACATCAAATTATTTTCATAGAGGGAAGACTTGAGATAATCATGATGAATATTGAAGAAAGGACATGAAATTTAAAACAAAGAATAGATGACAAAGACTATCTAACATAAGAATTTTTGGTGTCCTGGGAGTAAAGAGCTACAATAATTAAGTTGAGAAACTGTGTAGAAATGTAATAGAAGAAAATTTCTCCAAAATGTAAGAATTCAACCTTTTAATCCAAAAGATGTGCTGTTTTCCAATAATATGGGTTGAAAAAAAAAGAGAGAGAGACAGACATCTAGACATGTGGTTGTTAATTTAAGTTAAGGAATTTATTTTTTAAAAAGGTTTCTTTAGGTATTCAGGAAGAAAAGCCCAATCACCTATAAGAGTGAAAAAAAATAGATTTTCTATTGCAGTGTTCAGTGGCAGAGGACAGTGGAGTAATGTCTACAAAGTTCCAAGGGAAAGAAAAAGTGACCCCAAAATATTATATCCCTTCAAAATTCCATTCAAGTATAAATGCAAAAGGCAGATGTTCTCAAATATGCAAGGAATATAGCATGCATGCCTGAGCCCTTCTTGAAAACATAAGCTCTACCTGACCAAGAGTTGAATCAGAATAAAACACTCAGAAATAGAAATGCTGGGGCAAAAACCCTAGTGGTGAGCATAAAACCCAGGTAAATATCAAAGCAAAGTTGAGTAATGGGAAGTTACAGTACAGAATGGATTGAAACTGGCACAAACTTTGCAAAGAAATAATACTGACCAGTGAAAAATAGTAGGAGGGGAGAAAGAGGTGGGAAGAAGTGTAATAGTGCTGGTCTCATATTTTCTAGTAGGCCATCAGTTGGTGATATCCAAAATTAAAATACGATGTTTGAAAGCAAATTAACTGCAACTTTTAATGGTTTTTATAATCCTTTTTCTCCTTAAACTTAGCACAGAGCCAGATAGCAAGTAATAATAGCAAACATTTACTGAGTGTTTACCAAAAGCTTACTGCTCTAAGCTCTTTACACATATTAATTTATGTAATACTGTCCATAACCCCATAAAGTAGAGTCTATTTTGAGCCCCATTTTACAAAAGAGGAAATGAAACACAAAGCAGTTAACTTATCTACCCAAAGCCCCAAAGCTAGCAAGTCATGGAGGCAAAATTAAAACCCAGACAGTCTGGCTCCGCAGCTCATATACTTCACCCCACCCTTTCCTATAGCTCATTACCATGGGAGGTGGCCAGGGTGAGATAACAAGGGATAAGCAGAAACCCCACGAATGAGAGTGTGTACACCCCTGCTCCCACGAAGGCACTGACCTTCTATTTCTTTAAATAAACTGTACACAGACAGGTAAAGCCCTTCTGTGGGTCAATATGCAGCCTGCTGGGCCCAGGCTGGGCCCTGCTTTAGAGGGATTTAAAGGAGCTGCCAATATCCCAATATCCCTCGTGGTGAAGCAACTTTTCTCTGAAAGTCAGCAATCCTTTGAATTACACTCATTTTTTATTATTGTTGTTGTATTTTTTTAACTTTCAAGCAATAGATTATGTAATACAATCCAATGGCTTCTTTTTTTTGTTTAATTGTGTATCATTCTAACATAGGGGCATCCACTTGGAAATATCTACAATCATGCTCACAAGTAATTTTCTTTTCTGAATGGTGGGATTTGGGGTCATTTTTTTGCTTTCTTCCTTGTACTTTTCTACAGAACATATAGTGCTTTGGTAAAAACAAAGATTTTTTTTTTTTTTTTTTTTTTTTTTTTTTTTTTTTGCAGTACGCGGGCCTCTCACTGGTGTGTCCTCTCTCGTTGCGGAGCACAGGCTCCGGACGCGCAGGCTCAGCGGCCACGGCTCACGGGCCCAGCCGCTCCGCGACACGTGGGATCTTCCCGGACCGGGGCATGAACCCGCGTCCCCTGCATCGGCAGGCGGACTCCCAACCACTGCGCCACCAGGGAAGCCCAAAAACAAAGATTTTTAAGAAAAGAAAATGAGAAGCTTACTTAACTTCACATCGCTTGAAGCTAAGATGTAAACTCTTAACTCCTAGATTTTGAGAACCATGCACTTAACCATTTTGTTATCTTACCTCCTGCACCCTGGAGTTAAGTCTTAATGCAAAGTAAAAGATAAATATGCTACAAATGATGAGGCATTTGAAGAGCTTGACACCATGTCCGGCAAAGTAAGTAATAAATAAATGTTCGTGGTTATAAGGATAACTATTATTATTATTATTATTCACTACTACTATAGTACATTATTAGAAATGCTATGATGACTCTGGGAGGGCTCACACCAAGGAGTACGTCCCAAAACTTCTGCTGCCAGTGTCCTTGTCCTCACGGTGGGCCACAGCCACCGCCCGCCTCTGCAGGAGACCTTCCAACACTAGCAGTTCTTTCACATTTTCTACTTGGATGATCATGTCACCTGTGGGGGGAGGAAACAGTTTATGTCTTCATGATTGCTCCAGCACCATTTGTTGAAAAGACTATCTTGAGGGGAGTTGGGGAAGATGGCGGAAGAGTAACACGCGGAGATCACCTTCCTCCCCACAGATACATCAGAAATACATCTACACGTGGAACTGCTCCTATAGAACACCCACCGAACGCTGGCAGAAGACCTGAGACCTCCCAAAAGGCAAGAAACTCCCCACGTACCTGGGTAGGGCAAAAGAAAAAAGAAAAAACAGAGACAAAGAATAGGGACGGGACCTGCACCAGTGGGAGGGAGCTGTGAAGGAGGAAAGGTTTCCACACACTAGAAGCCCCTTCGCCGGCGGAGACTGCGGGTGGCGGAGGGGGGAAGCTTTGGAGCCTCGGAGGAGAGCGCAGCCACAGGGGTGCGGAGGGCAAAGCGGAGAGATTCCCGCACAGAGTATGGGTGCCGACCAGCACTCACCAGCCTGAGGGGCCTGCCTGCTCACCCGCCGGGGCGGGAGGGGGCCGGGAGCTGAGGCTCGGGCTTCGGTCGGATCCCAGGGAGAAGGCTGGCGGTGCGAACACAGCCTGAAGGAGTTAGTGCACCACAGCTAGCCGGGAGGGAGTCCGGGAAGAAGTGTGGAGCTGCCGAAGAGGCAAGAGACTTTTTCTTCCCTCTTTGCTTCCTGGGGCACGAGGAGAGGGGATTAAGCGCGTCGCTTAAAGGAGCTCCAGAGACGAGCGCGAGCCGCGGCTAACAGCGCGGACCCCAGAGACGGACATGAGACGCTAAGGCTGCTGTTGCCGCCACCAAGAAGCCTGTGTTGTAAGCACAGGTCACTATCCACACCTCCCCTCCCGGGAGCCTGTGCAGCCCGCCACTGCCAGGGTCCCCTGATCCAGGGACAGCTTCCCTGGGAGAACGCACGGCGCTCCTCAGGCTGGTGCAATGTCACACCGGCCTCTGCCGCCGCAGGCGCCCTGCATCCATCCGTACCCCTCCCTCCCCCGGGCCTGAGTGAGCCAGAGCTCCTGAATCAGCTGCTCCTTTAACCCCGTCCTGTCTGAGGGAAGAACAGAAGCCCTCCGGCGACCTACACGCAGAGGCGGGGCCAAATCCAAAGCTGAACCGCAGGAGCTGTGCGAACAGAGAAGAGAAAGGGAAATTTCTCCCAGCAGCCTCAGGAGCAGTGGATTAAATCTCCACAATCAACTTGATGTACGCTGCACCTGTGGAATACCTGAATAGACAACAAATCATCCCAAATTGACGAGGTGGACTTTGGAAGCAAAGATATATATATATATATTTGTTCCCCTTTTTCTCTTTTTGTGAGTGTGTATGTGTATGCTTCTGTGTGTGATTTTGTCTGTATACCTTTGCTTTTACCATTTGTCCTAGGGTTCTGTCCATCCGGTTTTTTGTGTGGTTTTTTTTACTTTAAAAATTTTTTTTCTTCACAATTATTTTTTTATTTTAATAAGTTTATTTTATTTTATTTTATTATCTTCTTTCTTTCTATTTTTTCTCCCTTTTATTCTGAGCCGTGTAGATGAAAGGCTCTTGGTGCTCCAGCCAGATGTCAGGGCTGTGCCTCTGAGGTGGGAGAGCCAACCTCAGGACACTGGTCCACAAGAGACCTCCCAGCTCCACGTAATATCAAATGGCAAAAATCTCCCAGAGATCTCCATCTCAATGCCAAGACCCAGCTTCACTCAACAACCAGCAAGCTACAGTGCTGAACACCCTATACCAAACAACTAGCAAGACAGGAACACAACCCCACCCATTAGCAGAGAGACTGCCTAAAATCATAATAAGGCCACAGACACCACCACCAGATGTGGACCTGCCCACCAGAAAGACAAGATCCAGCCTCATCCACCAGAACACAGGCACTAGTCCCCTCCACCAGGAAGTCTACACAACCCACTGAACCAAACTTAGTCACTGGGGACAGACACCAAAAACAACGGGAACTATGAACCTGCAGCCTGCAAAAAGGAGACCCCAAACACAGTAAGTTAAGCAAAATGAGAAGACAGAAAAACACACAGCAGATGAAGGAGCAAGGTAGAACCCAAAAGACCTAACAAATGAAGAGGAAATAGGCAGTCTACCTGAAAAAGAATTCAGAATAATGATAGTAAAGATCCAAAATCTTGGAAATAGAAGAGAAAATGCAAGAAACATTTAACAAGGACCTAGAAGAACTAAAGAGGAAACAAGCAATGATGAACAAGAGAATAAATGAAATTTAAAATACTTTAGAAGGGATCAATAGCAGAATAACTGAGGCAGAAGAACGGATAAGTGACCTGGAAGATAAAATAGTGGAAATAACTACTGCAGAGCAGAATAAAGAAAAAAGAATTCAAAGAATTGAGGACAGGCTCAGAGAGCTCTGGAACAATATTAAAAGCACCAACATTCGAATTATAGGGGTCCCAGAAGAAGAAGAGAAAAAGAAAGGGACTGAGAAAATATTTGAAGCTATTATAGTTGAAAACTTCCTTAATATGGATAAGGAAATAGTTAATCAAGTCCAGGAAGCACAGAGAGTCCCATACAGGATAAATCCAAGGAGAAACATGCCAAGACACATATTAATCAGACAAAAATTAAATACAGAGAAAACATATTAAAAGCAGCAAGGGAAAAATAAAACACAAGGGAATTCCCTTAAGGTTAACAGCTGATCTTTAAGCAGAAACTCTGCAAGCCAGAAGGGAGTGGCAGGATATATTTAAAATGATGAAACAGAAAAACCTACAACCAAGATTACTCTACCCAGCAAAGATCTCATTCAGATTCAACGGAGAAATTAAAACCTTTACAGACAAGCAAGAGCTAAGAGAATTCAGCACCACCAAGCCAGCTTTACAACAAATGCTAAAGGAACTTCTCTAGGCAAGAAACACAAGAGAAGGGAAAGACCTACAAGAACAAACCTGAAACAATTAAGAAAATGGGAATAGGAACATACATATCGATAATTACCTTAAATGTAAATGGATTAAATGCTCCCTCCAAAAGACACAGACTGGCCGAATGGATACAAAAACAAGACCCATATATATGCTGTCTACAAGAGATCCACTTCGGACCTAGGGACACATACAGACTGAAAGTGAGGGGTTGGAAAAAGATATTCCATGCAAATGGAAATCAAAAGAAAGCTGGAATAGCAATTCACATATCAGACAAAACAGACTTTAAAATAAAGACTATCACAAGAGACAAAGAAGGACACTACATAATGATCAAGGGATCGATCCAAGAAGATGATATAACAATTGTAAATATTTATGCACCCAACATAGGAGCACCTCAATACATAGGGCAAATACTAACAGCCATAAAAGTGGAAATAGAAGCTAACACAATCATAGTAGGGGACTTTAACACCCCACTGTCACCAATGGACAGATCATCCAAAATGAAAATAAATAAGGAAACACAAGCTTTAAATGATACATTAAACAAGATGGACTTAATTGATATTTATAGGACATTCCATCCAAAAACAACAGAATACACATTTTTCTCAAGTGCTCATGGAACATTCTCCAGGATAGACCATATCTTGGGTCACAAATCAAGCCTTGGTAAATTTAAGAAAATTGAAATCGCATCAAGTATCTTTTCTCACCACAATGCTATGAGACTAGATATCAATTACAGGAAAAGATCTGTAAAAAAAACAAACACATGGAGGCTAAAAAACACACTACTTAACAACCAAGTGATCACTGAAGAAATCAAAGAGGAAATCAAAAATTACCTAGAAACAAATGACAATGGAGACACGACGACGCAAAACCAATGGAATGCAGCAAAAGCAGTTCTAAGAGGGAAGTTTATAGCAATACAATCCTACATAAAGAAACAGGAAACATCTCAAATAAACAACCTAATCTTGCACCTAAAGCAATTAGAGAAAGAAGAACAAAAAAACCCCCAAAGTTAGCAGAAAGAAAGAAATCATAAAAATCAGAGCAGAAAAAAGTGATATAGAAACAAAGAAAACAATAGCAAAGATCAATAAAACTAAAAGCTGGTTCTCTGAGAAGATAAACAAAACTGATAAACCATTAGCCAGACTCATCAAGAAAAAGAGAGAGAGGACTCAAATCAATAAAATTAGAAATGAAAAAGGAGAAGTTACAACAGACACCACAGAAATACAAAGCATCCTAAGAGACTACTACAAGCAGCTCTATGCCAATAAAATGGACAACCTGGAAGAAATGGACACATTCTTAGAAAGGTATAACCTTCCAAGACTGAATCAGGAAGAAATAGAAAATATGAACAGACCAATCACAAGTAATGAAATTGAAACTGTGATTAAAAATCTTCCAGTAAACAAAAGCCCAGGACCAGGTGGCTTCACAGGCAAATTCTATCAAACATTTAGAGAAGAGGTAACACCTATCCTTCTCAAACTCTTCCAAAATATAGCTGAGGGAGGAACACTCCCAAACTCATTCTACAAGGCCACCATCACCCTGATACCAAAACCAGACAAAGATGTCACAAAGAAAGAAAACTACAGGCCAATATCACTGATGAACATAGGTGCAAAAATCCTCAACAAAATACTAGCAAACAGAATCCAACAGCACATTAAAAGGATCATACACCATGATCAAGTGGGATTTATCCCAGGAATGCAACGATTCTTCAATATACACAAATCAATCAATGCGATACACCATACTAACAAACTGAAGGAGAAAAACCATATGATCATCTCAATAGATGCAGAAAAAGCTTTTGACAAAATTCAACACCCATTTATGATATAAATCCTGCAGAAAGTAGTCATAGAGGGAACTTTCCTCAACATAAAAAGGCCATATATGACAAACCCACAGCCAACATCATCCTCAATGGTGAAAAACTGAAACCATTTCCTCTAAGATCAGGAACAAGACAAGGTTGCCCACTCTCACCACCATTATTCAACATAGTTTTGGAAGTTTTAGCCACAGCAATCAGAGAAGAAAAAGAAATAAAAGGAATCCAAATCAGAAAAGAAGAAGTAAAGCTGTCACTCTGCAGAGGACATGATACTCTAAATAGAGAATCCTAAAGATGCTACCAGAAAATGACTAGAGCTAATCAATGAATTTGGTAAATAGCAGGATACAAAATTAATGCACAGAAATCTCTTGCATTCCTATACACTAATGATGAAAAATCTGAAAGAGAAATTAAGAAAACTCTCCCATTTACCATTGCAACAAAAAGAATAAAATATCTAGGAATAAACCTACCTAAGGAGACAAAAAACCTCTATGCAGAAAATTATAAGACACTGATGAAAGAAATTAAAGATGATACAAATAGATGGAGAGATATACCATGTTCTTGGATTGGAAGAATCAACATTGTGAAAATGACTCTACTACCCAAAGCAATCTACAGATTCAATGCAATCCCTATCAAACTACCACTGGCATATTTCATAGAACTAGAACAAAAAATTTCACATTTTGTATGGAGACACAAAAGACCCCGAATAGCCAAAGCAATCTTGAGAACGAAAAATAGAGCTGGAGGAATCAGGCTCCCTTACTTCTGACTATACTACAAAGCTACAGTAATCAAGACAGTATGGGACTGGCACAAAAACAGAAATATAGATCAATGGAACAGGATAGAAAGCCCAGAGATAAACCCACACACATATGGTCACCTTATCTTTGATAAAGGAGGGAAGGATATACAGTGGAGAAAAGACAACCCCTTCAATAAGTGGTGCTGGGAAAACTGGACAGCTACCTGTAAAAGTATGAAATTAGAACACTCCCGAACACCACACACAAAAATAAACTCAAAATGAGTTAAAGACCTAAATGTAAGGCCAGACACTATCAAACTCTTAGAGGAAAACATAGGCAGAACACTATACGACATAAATCACAGCAAGATCCTTTTTGACCCACCTCCTAGAGAAATGGAAATAAAAACAAAAATAAACAAATGGGACCTAATGAAACTTAAAAGCTTTTGCACAGCAAAGGAAACCATAAACAAGATGAAAAGACAACTCTCTGAATGGGAGAAAATATTTGCAAATGAAGAAACTGACAAAGGATTAATCTCCAAGATTTACAAGCAGCTCATGCAGCTCAATAACAAAAAACAAACAACCCAATCCAAAAATGGTCTGAAGACCTAAATAGACATTTCTCCAAAGAAGATATATAGATTGCCAACAAACGCATGAAAGTATGCTCAACATCATTAATCATTAGAGAAATGCAAATCAAAACTACAATGAGATATCATCTCACACTGGTCAGAATGACCATCATCAAAATATCTAGAAACAATAAATGCTGGAGAGGGTATGGAGAAAAGGGAACCCTCTTGCACTGTTGGTGGGAATGTAAATTGATACAGCCACTATGGAGAACAGTATGGAGGTTCGTTAAAAAAACTAAAAAGAGAACTACCATACGACCCAGAAATCCCACTACTGGGCATATACCCTGAGAAAACCATAACTCAAAAAGAGTCATGTGCCAAAATGTTCACTGCAGCTCTACAATAGCCAAGACATGGAAGAAACCTAAGTGTCCATCAACAGATGAATGGATAAAGAAGATGTGAAACATATATATAATGGAATATTACTCAGCCATAAAATGAAATGAAATTGAGATATTTGTAGTGGGTGGATGGACCTAGAGTCTGTCATACAGAGTGAAGTAAGTCAGAAAGAGAAAAACAAATACCATATGCTAACATATATGTATGGAATATAAGGAAAAGAAAGGTCATGAAGAGCCTAGGGGTAAGAACCTAGGGGAAAGACAGGAATAAAGACACAGACCTACTAGAGAATGGACTTGAGTATATGGGGAGGGGGAAGTGTAAGCTGTGACAAAGTGAGAAAGTGTCATGGACATATATATACTACCAAACGTAAAATAGATAGCTAGTGGGAAGCAGCCACATAGCACAGGGAGATCAGCTAGGTGGTTTGTGACCACCTAGAGGGGTGGGATGGGGGGGAGGGAGGGAGATGCAAGAGGGAAGAGATATGGGAACATATGTATATGTATAACTGATTCACTTTGTTGTAAAGCAGAAACTAACACACCATGGTAAAGCAATTATACTCCAATAAAGATGTTTAAAGAAAAAAGGAAAAAGGAAAAAAAAGGAATTCATGTAAACTTCCTAGGACTGTCATCCAAGTTATCTTAAAAAGAGACTGTCCAAATCAGGCAAGGAATGTTATCATTAAATAAAAGTTTTATCATTAAATAAATGTTTGAGCTAAAAAAAAAATGCTATGATGGAATAAGTATATGATGGCATGGAAACACAGAGGAGAAAAACCTAATCCAAAAAATTAGTCAAGGAAAGCTTCCTGGAAAAGGTGACAGAAGATAACTTTAAATGAGTAAGACAGCCTGGTACGAGGTGAGGAGAGCAGGGCATTCCAGGCAGGGGAACAGCATGATGGATTAAAATAACCAGTGGGGCTGGATTGAATAGCATGTGGAAATGCGGCTGGAGAAGAGGTGGTAAAGGTAAGTCATTGTTAGATCAGAGATTACCTCCTATGTCATGGTATGCTAAGGAATTTGAACTTAAAATCCATGGGAACCACTGAAGGGTTTGAAACAGAAGAATGTCCCAATGACATATGCCTCTCTAAGAGTTTACTGGCTGCCATGTGGAGGACAACTCTAGAGACAGGCACTGGTGATGGTAATTGTGATAGTCCTCCTAAGAACTGATGGTCTCTAAGACAGAGGCAGAGTCCGGGAGAGCTGTCCAGGACTGTGCTTCCAGAGTATGGTCCACAGACCAGTAACGGTCCTTAAAGCCCTTTCAGGGGGGCTGTGAGGTCAAAACTGTTTTCACAATAATATTAAGGCAATATTTGGCTTTTTCACTGTGTTGACATTTACACTGATAATACAAAAGCGTGACTATGGGTAAAACTGCTGGTGTCTTAGCACAATCAAGAAGGCACTGAATTCCACTGAGTCCTGCATTCTTCACCACCATGCACTCACAGAGAAAAACAAGTCAATTTCTCTTTTAAATATAATTGATGAAGCAATAAAAATTATCAATTTCATTAACTCTTAATCTTTGAGTACACCCCTTTTTAATTAATACTCTGTATGATGCAAAAGGAAAGATACATAAAGCACTTCAGTTGAAGAGAGAAATATAATGGTTGTCTCGAAGAAAAATACTTTCACAAGTGAGTTGGGAGTCAGACTGACCACTTTTTTCGTAGGACACCATTTTCACCTAAAAAAAAAAAAAAAAAGACTAACTCAGGTTATTCAGACTTGAGAATTTGGGAAACATTTTCTTGAAAATGATCAATGTGAACCTGCCACTTTAGAGAAAACAACTGTTCCTGTTTCTGTTGTAGTATTTGTTCCTAGGTGTAATTGTTGCTGATGGTGAAATTTGAGTTTTCAAGCAAAAAGTAGAATTTTGGAAAACTTGTTTCGATGACTGTGAATGTGACAGCTTCCCAATTCTTAAAGATTTTTCTGATGATGTAGTTGCTTTGGGTTGAATTGTGTCCCCCCCAAGAAGACCCGTTGAAGTTCTAACTCCTGGTACATGTGAATGTGACCTTATTTGGAAAGAGAGCTTTTGCAGATGTCATTAAGAGGAGGTTATAGTGGATTAAGATAGACCCTAAATCTAATGACTGGTGTCCTTAAGTTAAAAGAGATTTGGATAAATAGACACAGACACATACATGAAAGGAGGCCATGTGAAGATGGAGGTAGAGATTAAAGCAATGCAGCAACAAACCAAGAAATGTCTGTTAGCCTCCAGTCTGCGGTATTTTGTTACAGTAGCCCTAGGAAACTAGTACAACGATTATAACATCAAATGTGATTATTTGATATTGTAGCAGGAAACGTGTCAACATTTAAAAGATGTGCATAACTCAGTGAAGCAATATTATCAAAAGCCCAGTGTATAATGTCACAAAATGATGGATGGGTGAAAGGTCCATCCAACGTGTAAAATAACCAATAGATTTTCATAAAACAGAGCAAAAAGTTCACTATAAGGTTTCAGAATCCACATTGCAGCTAACCTTTGAGAAACTAATACTTGTGCTTAGGTGTATTATCAAAGAAAATTATTTACAATTATCTGAAAAAGCTATTAAAACACCCCTCACTTTTCCAGCTGCTTATCAGTGTGAAGCTATATTTTCCCATATACTTCAACCAAAATAATATATTGCAACATACTGAATACAGAAGCATATATGAGAATCCAGCTGTCTTCTATTATGCCAGACATTAAAGAGCTTTGTAAAAATTTAAAATAATGCAACTCTTCTCATTAATTTTTTTTGTTTTGGAAAATGGAGTTATTTTCATAAAAATATTTTATTCATGTTAATATGTGATGAATCTACTGTTATTTTAAATAAATATTTTGAAATTTCTTAGTTTTAATTTCTAATACAGAAAATATCTCTAAATACAGCATATGTACGTAGCAGCTTTGGGAGCTCCTCAATGATTTTTAAGAATGTAAAAAGATTTGGAGACCCCAAAATTTCACTAGTTTGAGAGGTAGAAACAATAGGATTTGGGGAATGATTAATGGGGGTTGAGAGAAAGAACAGTTTTCTCCCAATGGGGATTATGTCAAGAACAGGCTTTTAAGGAGACATGATGTTGTTCAGTGTTGGAAATGCTGAGTTTAGGTTGCCTGAGGGATGCCGTGATGGAACAGACCATTAGGCAAAGATCTATGAGTTTTAGTGCAGCTGTCTGAATACAGAGTCCCCATAGCTGCAGTAATTGAAGGCCTAGGAAAGAACAGGACTATGAAGGGAGAGAATTGCCCTGAGAACAATGCTCAGGATGGGATCCAGGGTTACACCTATATTAAGGCACAGAAAGAGAGCTGGCTAGAAACCAACCAGAGTCAGATAGAGTATCCACGGGGAAGACAAACCTCACAGGAAGAGATGTCAGAGAAAGGAAGCAAGGCAGAATTTTCAAGAAGAGAGGGGTCAATTGCAGCAAATTTATAAAGCTATCAACTGGGTCATTACTGACTGGGTGAGAGCAGTTCTAGAGAAACAGGAGAAGCCATAGTGGCAGCAGGAATGGGCTGCTCTTTAAGTAACAAGCTTGAGGTCAGGCAGAAGTTAGAAGAGTCATGTTACGTGGGAAGAAGGCCAGAGGAGAAGGGGTAATTCAAAATCCAGAAAAGTGGGGTATAAACCATAGAACAAGACCGACCCCCCCAGAGGGTAGGATTTTGCTCAGGAGACAGTGAGTATAGAAGGCAAGCCTGTAAGGGGTTTGGAATTAAACTGTCTGCTTCAGTCTTGCTGTTGCCATTTGCTAATTGCATGTCCTCCCAAAATTTATATTTTGGAACTCTAATTCCCTCTAATCCCCAATGTGATGGTATTTGGAGGTGGGGCATTGGGGAGACAATTAGATCATGAATGAGGGTAGAGCCTTTATGATGGGATTAGTGTCCTTTTAAGAAGAGACCAGGGAGGTTGCTCCTCTCCCTTCCTTCCTTCCTCCCTTCCTCCCTCATGTGTAAAAACACAAGGAGAACACAGCTGTCTGCAAACCAGGAAACAGGTCCTCACCAGACACCAAATCTGCCAACACCCCGATCTTGGACTTGCTACCTTCAGAACTAAATGAGAAATAAATATCTGTTGTATAAGCCACCCAATCTATGGTATTTTGTTATAGTAGCAGGAGTTAACTGAGGCACTAGATAAGGGACTTAACAAGCTACTTAAGTACTCTGTGTCCTAACTTCCTCTTCTAAAACTATGGAGAGCAATGGCATGTACCTTACAGAGCTGTTAATGAAGACAACATGAGCTAATTCACACACAGAATTTAAAATGCCCTCTGCCATCAGGAAACTCGCAAGCCTCTTAGATAGCCTCATCCACCAGAGGGCAGACAGCAGAAGCAAGAAGAACTACAATCCAGCAGCCTGTGGAACAAAAACCACATTCACAGAAAGATAGACAAGATGAAAAAGCAGAGGGCTATGTACCAGATGAAGGAACAAGATAAAACCCCAGAAAAACAACTAAATGAAGTGGAGATAGGCAACCTTCCAGAAAAAGAATTCAGAATAATGATAGTGTAGATGATCCAGGACCTCAGAAAAAGAATGGAGGCAAAGATTGAGAAGATGCAAGAAATGCTTAACAAAGACCTAGAAGAATTAAAGAACAAACAAACAGAGATGAACAATAAAATAACTGAAATGAAAACTACACTAGAAGGAATCAATAGCAGAATAACTGGGGCAGAAGAACGGATAAGTTACCTGGAAGACAGAATGGTGGAATTCACTGCTGCAGAACAGAATAAAGAAAAAAGAATGAAAAGAAATGAAGACAGCCTAAGGGACCTCTGGGACAACATTAAATGCAACAACACTCGCATTATAGAGTCCCACAAGGAGAAGAGAGAGAGAAAGGACCTGAGAAAATATTTCAGGAGATTGTAGTTGAAAACTTCCCTAATATGGAAAAGGAAAGAGCCACCCAAGTCCAGGAAGCACAGAGAGTTCCATACAGGATAAACCCAAGGAGAAATATGCTGAGACACATAGTAATCAAATTGGCAAAAATTAAAGACAAAGAAAAATTACTGAAAGCAGCAAGGGAAAAATGACAAATAACATACAACGGAACTGCCATAAGGATAACAGCTGATTTCTCAGCAGAAACTCTACAAGCCAGAAGGGAGCAGCATGATATACGTAAAGTGATGAAAGGGAAGAACTTACAACCAAGATTACTCTACCCGGCAAGGATGTCATTCAGATTCAATGGAGAAATCAAAAGCTGTAAAGACAAGCAAAAACTAAGCGAATTCAGCACCACCAAACCAGCTCTACATCAAATGCTAAAGGAACTTCTCTAAGTGGGAAACACAAGACATGAAAAGGACCTACAGGGCTTCCCTTGTGGCACAGTAGTTGGGAGTCCACCTGCCAATGCAGGGGACGAGGGTTCGTGCCCCAGTCCGGGTGGATCCCGCATGCTGTGGAGTGGCTGGGCCCATGGGCCATGGCTGCTGGGCCTGTGCATCTGAGCCTGTGCTCCACAACGTTAGAGGCCATGATGGTGAGAGGCCCACGTACAGCAAAAAAAAAGAAAAAAAAAAAGGACCTACAAAAACAAACCCAAAACAATTAAGAAAATGGTCATAGGAACATACATATTGATAAATATCTTACTGGATTAAATGCTCCGACCAAAAAACACAGGCTTGCTGAATGGATACAAAAACAAGACCCATATATATGCTGTCTACAAGAGATCCACTTCAGAACTAGGAAACACATACAGACTGAAAGTGAGGGGATGGAAAAAGATATTCCATGCAAATGGAAATCAAAAGAAAGCTGGAGTAGCAATACTCATATCAGATAAAATAGACTTTAAAATAAAGAATGCTACAAGAGACAAGAAGGGACACCACATAATGATCAAGGGATCAATCCAAGAAGAAAATATAAGAATTATAAATATATATGCACCCAACATAGGAGCACATCAATACATACGGCAACTGCTAACAGCTCTAAAAGAGGAAATTGACAGTAACACAATAATAGTGGGGGACTTTAACATCTCACTTAGACCAATGGACAGATCATCCAAACAGAAAATTAATAAGGCAACACAAGCTTTAAATGACACAATAGACCAGATAGATTTAATTGATATTTATAGGACATTCCATCCAAAACCACAGATTACACTTTCTTCTCAAATGTGCAAGGAACATTCTCCAGGATACATCACATCTTGGGTTACACATCAAGCCTCAGTAAATTTAAGAAAATTGAAATCATATCAAGTATCTTTTCTGACCACAACGCTATAAGATTAGAAATCAATTACAGGGGGAAAAAAAACGTAAAAAGCACAAACACATGGAGGCTAAACAATACATTACTAAATAACCAAGAGATCACTGAAGAAATCAAAGAGGAAATCAAAAAATACCTAGAGACAAATCACAATGAAAACAGGATGATCCAAAACCTATGGGATGCAGCAAAAGCAGTTCTAAGAGGGAAGTTTATAGCAATACAATCCTACATAAAGAAACAGGAAACATCTCAAATAAACAATCTAACCTTACACCTAAAGGAACTAGAGAAAGAAGAACAAATGAAAGCCAAAGTTAGCAGAAGGAAAGAAATCATAAAGATCAGAGCAGAAAACAATGATATAGAAACGAAGAAAACAATTGCAAAGATCAATAACACTAAAAGCTGGTTCTTTGAGAAGATAAACAAAACTGATAAACCATTAGCCAGACTCATCAAGAAAAGGAGGGAGAGGACTCAAATCCATAAAATTAGAAATGAAAAAGGAGAAGTTACAACAGACACCACAGAAATACAAAGCATCCTAAGAGACTACTACAAGCAGCTCTATGCCAATAAAATGGACAACCTGGAAGAAATGGACACATTCTTAGAAAGGTATAACCTTCCAAGACTGAACCAGGAAGAAATAGAAAATATGAATAGACCAATCACAAGTAATGAAATTGAAACTGTGGTTGAAAATCTTCCAACAAACAAAAGTCCAGGACCAGATGGCTTCACAGGTGAATTCTATCAAACATTTATAGAAGAGCTAACACCCACCCTTCTCAAACTCTTCCAAAATATTGCAGAGGAAGGAACACTCCCAAACTCTTTCTATGAGGCCAACATCACCTTGATACCAAAACCAGACAAAGATGTCAGAAAGAAAGAAAACTACAGGCCAATATCACTGATGAACATAGATGCAAAAATCCTCAACAAAATACTATCAAACAGAATCCAACAACACATTAAAAGGATCATACACCATGATCAAGTGGGATTTATCCCAGGGATGCAAGAAATCCTCAATATACACAAATCAATCAATGTGATACACCATATTAACAAATTGAAGAAAAACCATATGATCATCTCAATAGATGCAGGAAAAGCTTTTGACAAAATTCAACACCCATTTATGATAAAAACTCTCCAGAAAGTGGGCATAGAGGGAACCTACCTCAACATAATAAGGGCCATATACGACAAACCCACAGCAAACATCACTCTCAATGGTGAAAAACTGAAAGCATTTCCTCTAAGATCAGGAACAAGAGAAGGATGTCCACTCTCACCACTATTATTCAACGTAGTTTTGGAAGTCCTAGCCACAGAAATCAGAGAAGAAAAAGAAATAAAAGGAATACAAATTGGAAAGAAGTAAAACTGTCACCCTTTGCAGATGACATGATACTATACATAGAGAATCCTAAAGATGCCACCAAAAAAACTACTAGAGCTAATCAATGAATTTGGTAAAGTTGCAGGATACAAAATTAATGAACAGAAATCTCTTGCATTCCTATGCACTAATGATGACAAATCTGAAAGAGAAATTAAGGAAACACTCCCATTTACCATTGCAACAAAAAGAATAAAATACCTAGGAATAAACCTACCTCAGGAGACATAAGACCTGTATGCAGAAAACTATAAGACACTTTTGAAAGAAATTAAAGATGATACCAACAGATGGAGAGATATTCCATGTTCTTGGATAGGAAGAGTCAATATTGTGAAAATGACTATACTACCCAAAGCAATCCACAGATTCAATGCAATCCCTATCAAATTACCAATGGCATTTTTTACAGAACTAGAACAAAAAATCTTAAAATTTGTATGGAGACACAAAAGACCCCAAATAGCCAAAGCAGTCTTGAGGGAAAAAAATGGAGCTGGAGGAATCAGACTCCCTGACTTTAGACTATACTATACAAAGCTTCAGTAATCAAGACAGTGTGGTACTGGCACAAAAGCAAAAATATAGATCAATGGAACATGATAGAAAGCCCAGAGATAAGCCCACGCACCTATGGTCCACTAATCTATGACAAAGGAGGCAAGGATATACAATGGAGAAAAGACAGTCTCTTTAATAAGTGGTGTTGGGAAAACTGGATAGCTACATGGAAAAGAATGAAATTAGAACACTACCTTACACCATACACAAAAATAAACTCAAAATGGATTAGAGGGCTTCCCTGTTGGCGCAGTGGTTGAGAGTCCACCTGCCAATGCAGGGGACACGGTTTTGTGCCCCGGTCCGGGAGGATCCCACATGCCACAGAGTGGCTGGGCCCGTGAACTATGGCTGCTGAGCCTGCACGTCCAGAGCCTGTGCTCCACAACAGGAGAGGCCACAACAGTGAGAGGCCCGCGTACCGCAAAAAAAAAAAAAAAAAAAAAAAAAAAAAAAGGATTAGAGACCTAAATGTAAGACCGGACACTATAAAACTCTTAGAGGAAAACATAGGAAGAACACACTTTGACATAAATCACAGCAAGATCTGTTGTGATCCACCTCCTAGAGTAATGGAAATAAAAACAAAAATAAACAAATGGGACCTAATGAAACTTAAAAGCTTTTGCAAAGCAAAGGAAACTACAAACAAGACGAAAAGACAGCCCTCAGAATGGGAAAAATATTTGCAAACGAATCAACGGACAAAGGATTAATCTCCAAAATATGTAAACAGCTCATGCAGCTCAATATTAAAAAAACAAACAACCCAATCCAAAAATGGGCAGAAGACCTAAATAGACATCTCTCCAAAGGAGACATACAGATGACCACGAAGCACATGAAAAGCTGCTCAACATCACTAATTATTAGAGAAATGCAAATCAAAACTACAATGAGGTATCACCTCACACCAGCTAGAATGGGCATCATCAGAAAATCTACAAACAACAAATGCTGGAGAGGGTTTGGATGAAAGGGAACCCTCTTGCACTGTTGGTGGGAATGTAAATTGATACAGCCACTATGGAGAGCAGTATGGAGGTTCCTTAAAAAAGTAAAAATAGAACTACCATATGATACAGCAATCCCACTACTGGGCATATACCCAGAGAAAACCATAATTCAAAAAGACACATGCACCCCAATGTTCATTGCAGTACTATTTACAATAGCCTGGTCATGGAAGCAACCTAAATGCCCATCGACAGACGAATGGATAAAGAAGATGTGGTACATATATACAATGGAATATTACTCAGCCATAAAAAGGGACGAAATTGGGTCATTTGTAGAGACATGGATGTACCTAGAGACTGTCATACAGAGTGAAGTAAGTCAGAAAGAGAAAAACAAATATCACATATTAAGGCATATATGTGTAACCTAGAAAAATGGTACAGATGAACTACTTTGCAGGGCAGAAATAGAGACACAGATGTAGAGAACAAACGTTTGGATACCAAGGGTGGTAAGCAGCGGGGGTATGTGTGTGTGTGTGATGAATTGGGAGATTGGGATTGGCATGTATACACTGATGTGTATAAAACTGATGACTAATAAGAACCTGCTATATAAAAAAATAAATAACATTAAATTTAAAATTTTTTTAAATTAAATAAACTACTGTCAAGAAAATTGCTGACTCTGAAATAGGCAAAAAGGATTATTTAGTGTCCAGTGCACCCTTCTGGGTCATCTGTGCCTTTCATTTTCTTTGAACTATTGTACAGTGTGGCAAGTTATAGAAAAATGATAGGAGTGGAAGTGATTCTTATTCATAGAAATACAAATTAATTTTGTCCAGTGGAGGTACTATTGATTGCTCTCAAGAAACCAGTTTTATATATATTAACAAATTTATTTCAACACTCCTGATGTGTTCTGTGTGTGTTCTTTGTAATCTTTTGAATATGTTGTAATATACTTCTGGTTCCCTCTTTAATTAATGAGCTAAGTAAAATCTATTGGACTATAATTGCTTTACAATGGTGTGTTAGTTTCTGCTTTATAACTAGTGTTTGTTTCTTATACCTACATTGAGCACCATATCAGAACATATTAAATGTTTTGCTCCCACCATTAAAAAAAAAAAAAAATGCCGTCTGCCAAATGGGAACCGCTCCTTCCAGCACCATCACTGCTGAGACCGCAGGGAGGGGGAAATGCTGGCATCCACAGTCCACTAAAGTCGCTAGGCTGGAGGGACAGAGCAGAGGTGGCTCCTGTCTGAGGCCCTCAACCTTTTCTGGAGTACATATAGGGCGGCAAACAGCCCAGCTGAAGTTTAAGTAGGGTGGCACAATTCTAAAACATTTAGTGGGACTTAAAAAATTGTTCAAATTGTTTTCTTTCTCAATTCTCTCTTCAACCACACTCTTTCAAATCCTCCTTTCTGGTTAATTAAAAGGTACTTTATATTTTCAAACTCAGCTGTACTGGAGCTGGGTGATGACCAACACTTCCAGTGAGGGGTGGTCAGGAGGGAGGGGGAGGGGGGAGGATGTCACTCTCCCTAACCAGCCATTGGGCCATCCTCTCTGCAGTCACTGCCTCCCTGACTGTATCAGTCTGGCTGGCCCACCTGTCCTCTGTGTGGCAGGTATCCGGGGCTGGTTGGCCGCAGGCTCATGTGAGAACTCTTCTGAGGGCCCCCAGATGCGAGATCCAGCTTGGCTCAACATATCCACTTGACCTTCACCATCCTGAGCAGGATGCTCTGCTGTCTGCCTTTGACAGTCCCCCATCTCTCCACCACCCTCTCTCTGCCTCAGATTTGGTACGGGGAGGAGGTATTTGTGGTGGTTGCTGGGGCAACAGGGCTGGTTCTGCCACTTCTTAATAAGCCCCGGAAAGGCGGCTGTACCTAAACTGTCAGCTCTCCTTAGATGGGGGGGTACTACTGCCTGTTGTTTTCAGTTGTGGGCTCTGGTGCCTGAAGCAACAGGAAAGCCCCCCTCGCTCAGCCTATGGTTAGGTAGCTGGTAGAAAGTGGGGATGGTGTTGACTGAGCTCAGAGCTGCAAGAGAGGAAAAGAGAGGCAAAGGAGCCAGATCTCAAGGTGCTCCCCATCCCCTGACCCATCATTACAGATCGGGTTTTCCAGAAGTAGACCCTGAAATGGAATTTGGGGTGCACTATGTTTATTAGGGACCAACACCTATGAAAGGAAGGAAGGAAGGACCAGGGAGGAAGCAGGACCAAGCCCAAGAACCAGCTGAACTGTACTGCAGGTATGGTGGGGAGCTCTGGATTCAGGACTGCCTGTCGGTGTCTCAGGTCAGGCACAGAGGTCCGGGGCTTTATACCTCCGCTTTGCTCAGTCGCTGGACACAGGTCCCCCTGGGAAGGACGCGGCCACCCATGAGGCCACTTTACAGCTGAGGCTGAAGCTGACAGCACTGACCACTGGAGCCTGTCTGCTGAGCAGTCCTGCAGCCAGTCAGCAAGGCTTCCTTGGAGGGGGGTCTAGCCAGTGCATCTCCCTGACTACAGTCCCCCACTCCCCTCCAGCACCCACCTTGCTTCAGCTTGAGGACTTTGTGGTCAGGTCTGCTCCTTCCAGCCTGCCTCTTTTCACCTCTGCAGAATCTGACAGCCCAGGCAGTTTGCCAGCAGGGCACTGGAGAAGGAAAGCAAGAAGAACTTTAGATTTTGGAAATGCTACTTATCAGTAAGTGTAGCTCTAGGCAACCATAATTAGGAAGGTGAATTTGCTTCTAAAGAAATTGCATAACACCTTCCCCAATAAGAGACATTTTGGAGGTTTTCTGCTGTGCTTCATGGTATCTGACTCACACCCCTGCTTGAAATAATCTGAAATAAAGAGTGCTAACCATCAGTGTAGGATGGGGCTTTCCTGAGCCCTGGACATCCCCTTTGCTCATCCAGATTTTGGGCTCACCCTGACCAGGTTTGCCCTTGCCTGGGAAAACTTGAATTAAATTAGAGATGGGGTTTGAGGAATAGTTTAAATGCTTATTTTCAAGTTTCGTTGAGGGTCATCTTAAGAATCCAGAGACCAGAATGTTGCCAGGTGCCTAGCAGGAGCTTCATAAATGTTTGTTGAATGAAACTTCTGCACAAATGTAACAGAATTTATGTGAGATGAGCACAGCATTCGGTTAACCTCCCCACCCTCACTCATTAAATTCCTGTTAAAGGGGAAAGCACGTTTTATTTTTAGAAAGGTGGATGGATAGGCAGGCAGTTAGTGACAGAGAGATGATGAGGGAAAGGGCAGAGGTACTTCCAGGAAAGGAGTTTCTGATCTCAATTTATGACAGAAAGTCTTATGTAAAACCCTGGGGCTCTTGCTTAATTGTTGATAATCCTGAGCTAGCTGTTTATCAGTTGTAAGTCTTAATTTGTAAAATGAGCATATTCTTAACACCTAAATCACAAGGTGTTGTATGGATTAATGAGATAACAGGTAAAGTGCCGTCTAGCAGGAGGCCTAATGCTTGAGGCGAGTTTACTACAGTTATTCATCCTAATACGAAACTGAGTTATTTATAGTGAGGTGGATGGACCTGGAGTCTGTCATACAGAGTGAAATAAGTCAGAAGGAGAAAAACAAATACCGTATGCTAACACATATATATGGAATCTAAGAAAAAAAAATGTCATGAAGAGACTAGGGGTAGGATGGGAATAAAACACAGACCTACTAGAGCATGGACTTGAGGATATGGGGAGGGGGAAAGGTAAGCTGTGATGAAGTGAGAGAGTGGCATGGACATATACACACTACCAAATATAAAATAGATAGCTAGTGGGAAGCAGCCGCATAGCACAGGGAGATCAGCTAGGTGGTTTGTGACCACCTAGAGTGGTGGGAGGGAGGGAGACGCAAGAGGGGAGAGATATGGGAACATATGTATATGTATAGCTGATTCACTTTGTTGTAAAGCAGAAACTAACACACCACTGTAAAGCAATTATACTCCAATAAAGATGTTAAAAAAAAAAAAGAGGTGTGTGTTTTGCAACAGAGGGAGGATGGCAGGAGAGAAGGGGCAGTGAAGCCTGGGACACAGAGATACTTTCCTCAGGCACAAGGAAAAACACACTGCACCTGTCATTCTTTTGTTCAGTCATTCATTCAATATATTTACTGAGTGCCTACTATGTGCCAGTCAAAAAGGCACAAAATTTTAAACATTGCATACTTGGAACATCAAATAGTCTGGTAGGACATCTTCAGGAAAGTAGGAAAGAATGTGGTTGGAAAGACTCAGCTTCCTGTCCAAGTCTGTAAATGGGGATAATCACACCTACTTCTGGTTTATAAGCTGAGGCTTCTCTCTGGCACCCACAGGTATGACCCACCCCCATTCCTCTCCTGACTTTCCTCTCTCCAAGCAATTTGCTCTCATAAAGATTGATAAAATAAACAAAAATGACTTTTAAATACCTTTATTAATTTATATGATTATAGTAGGAAATTTTGCAGAAAATTCAAGGCATACAAAACACTATGAAAAAATGTAAAAGAACAAAATACTAATCTCCAGAAGCAACTACTGGTAATATTTTGTTGGAAATCTTTACAGAGGTCTCCATAAACACACACACATATACATAATGTTAATTTTACATATATATGTACATAAAGAGAGAATATGTATATCTCTATGTAATATATGTAATATCTATATATTTCATGTAAATTATATAATATTTTTCACTAAAAATACTTACAGAAATTTTTCATGCCAATGAAAATAGAACCACATTACCCTGACTACTGCCTACATAGTATTCTATTCTGTTAGAGCTACTGGAAATCATGGTCTAATTCTCTATTAGGGGCATTTAGGCTATTATGCAAACATTGCTACAATGAACAATTTTGTATATTTGTGTCCATCAGGGTTATTATATTTTTGGTGTAATGATACATTTGATTAATCAGTTGGTTGTTGAACTGACCCCAGGGTGACCAGGTCTTCCTGAGAAACGACATCTAGTCATTGCCTCTTAGACTCATTTACCTCCCTCCATCCTGGCACAGTTTTCAATTTAAGAAATTCATTCCTCATATTATCCTCATCCCCAAATCTCCCAGGTTGGTCCTGGGCAGACTGGGCAACATCTTCCTCTCAGTGGGTAAAAATGGGGATATTGCTGAAACTATAATTGATACATTTACCTTTCCTCTCTAAGCTTTTGTGATGTTATTAGGATCTGAAATGTTCCCCTTGGGCTCTTTCTTAGAAATGTAGATATTTCATCCTGAGCCCCCAAAGACTTGAGGCTTATAGCCCCTTTCATCTTCTACTCCACATAGTTGACTGCATATATATATATATATATATATAGGTTGCTGTGTTGTACTGCAGATTCTTGTCAATGAAGAGGGTAACATTGAAAGTGTCATCTAGTCACTAAGATTGTCAAAGTTCATTCAATGTCATCAGTAATTGGCATTTTGCTGGATACCAAGATCTACCCCTGTAGATCCTACTATAAATCACTTTTCTAATCTGAGCCTCAATTTCCCCATTTGTACAATAAGGAAGTTGGGCCAGAAGATTTCTGAAGTCCCTACTGCACTTAAGGCTGTAATGGGGACTTCCCTGGTGGTGCAGTGGTTAAGAATCCACCTGCCAATGCAGGAGACACGGGTTTGAGCCCTGGTCCAGGAAGATCCCACATGCTGCAGAGCAACTAAGCCCGTGCACCACAACTACTGAGCCTGCACTCTAGAGCCCGTGAGCCACAACTACTGAGCCTGTCTGCCACAACTACTGAAGCCCGTGCACCTAGAGCCAGTGCTCCACAACAAGAGAAGCCACTGCAATGAGAAGCCCACGCACCGCAATGAAGAGTAGCCCCAGCTCACCACAACTAGAGAAAGCCCACGCCCAGCAACGAAGACCCAACGCAGTCAAAAACAAAAATATAAAAAAGAAAGAAAGAAAGACTGTAATGATGAATGGACTCAGCTAAATGAATGAAAGATCATGTTATTTGAGGGAAAACTTCTCATGGTTTAATTGGAATCCCAGCTATGAATTGGTGAAAAGTTCAACAATTTGTTAACAGCTCAGAACCACAGCAAGAGGAGTCTTCCAAGGACATCTTGAGTAATTATGACAATAAGCTCAGTTGAAGGTCTGAGAAGGTAGGTATTGAAGAGGTCAGAGGCGGCAAGGAAAGGTAGGCCTCAACCTGTCTGCAAAGAAGAAATGTTATCCTGAATCCTGTCTCTAGTTACATCTGCAAGGTTTCAGTTTCCCTAGACTCTGCTTCAGTACTCTGTCCCCAGATCACCCTGTCAGTATGTGAATTGTCAGTCTATTTCTACCCCCCTACTCAGTGGACTCCCCACTGTGATTGGGCTAGAATTCACATTCACACATAATGAAGGTGTGAATAGAAGTATTAACAGTTTCACAGAAGAACCTGGCAATGGCAGTGACCGACTGCTAGAGATAAAGATCTGATGGGGGATTGTAGGTACTGGCACAGTCCCATCATGGGGAGGCAGCAAGATGGTGGGTGTTTATATCGATGCTACCATACTTTATACTAAAAAGCATAGAGTGCTCTCAGAAATGAAGGTTTCAAGGAGATCTTAGAGCAAAATGATAAATTATCAAAGGGTATGGAACTCTGATTCTCAAGAATTCCGATTCTCAAAATTTCCTACACAACCACCTTATTGAAGTGTCAATCACTTTGACAAAACTAAAAGTCAGTTCTGATTTGCAAGGAACAAAATGTTGATTCTGCCAGGGCTTGATTTCCCTGTTCCCTCAGACTCTTCTCTTCACTTTCACTACCTACCTCTCTCATTGGACCTAGTCTCCACTGCTTGTCCATGTAGTCCTGCCCTGGAACCTACACTGTCATTTGTTGGCAGGTTGTATCATGTCCCTCATAAGTCTGATGGCTGTTCTATTTAGCTAATGCTGCATAACCTATCACCCTAAAACTTAGTGACACAAAACATTTTATTATTCTTACAGATTCTGTGGGTCATGAATTCAAAAAGGGGCACAGCCAGGATGGCTCTGCTCTGATCCATGATGTCCGGGACCGCAGTTGAGATGACTCAGATGTCTGGGAATAACTCAAATGGCTGATGGCTGTGACAGGTTGGGCTGGAGAATTCACTTGCAGGATGATCTCTTAACTCATGTGTCTGGCCTCTTGGCTGAGATGGCAGGAAAGCTGGGCTCAGCTGGCATTGTCTACCAGAGTGCCTACACCTGGCCTCTCCAGCATGGCAGTACCAGGGGACTGAGTAACAGGGGAAATGATGCTATGAGGAAATAGACAAACATAAAATACAAAACTCTCCACACTGGCTTGGTACCTTAGCAAGTCAATATCATGCGGGGAGGAAGATAACTTTTTTTTATTAAATGAGACTAAAAGGACATAATAAGACATACATCTTGATTAAATCTTAATTAGAATAAAAGAATGTAAAAGAGAAACTTGGGGATGATTGGGAAAATTTGAACACCAATTGGATAAAAACTGATATTAATGAATTACTATTAACTTAGGTATAATAAATATTAATAAATTGAATCATAATAATAATTATTATAATTTTTAATTTAATAGTTTATTCCAGTGTGCCTGTATATACATAAACGTAGCTAAAATTTTGCCATATTTGCTTGAATAATGGTTGTGTCTAGATAATGCATGGAGGATATAGAGGGAATAACTGTACTACTCTTTCCATTTTTAGTGTGTGTTTAAATTTTCTTTTTTTTAATAAATTTATTTATTTATGGCTGTGTTGGGTCTTTGTTGCTGTGTACGGGCTTCTCATTGCGGTGGCTTCTCTTGTTGTGGAGCACGGGCTCTAGGCACGTGGGCTTCAGTAGTTGTGGCTCGCAGGCTCTACAGTACAGGCTCTGTAGTTGTGGCACAAGGGCTTAGTTGCTCCGTGGCATGTGGGATCTTCCCGGACCAGGGATCGAACCCGTGTTCCCTGCACTGGCAGGCGGATTCTTAACCACTGCACCACCAAGGAAGTCCCTGTTTAAATTTTCTAATTAATTTTTTAAAATGTACCTCTTTTCATGTTTTTATTGTAGTAAAATATACATAACATAAAATTGACCATTTTAACCATTTTAAGCGTACAGTTAAGTGTCGTTAAGTACATCCACAATATTATGTAACTCATTGTGTTCTTAATTTAGTTTATATCAAGGTAAAATTTACATACAAAAAAAGCACACATTTTATAGTGTATGATGGAATGACTTTTGAAAAACGTATACTCCCATGTAGCCACCACTGCATCAAAATATAAATTTTCTTCATGTCCCTTTGCAGTCAGTCACCCCTCACCACCACCTTATGCAGCAATCATTGATCTTATTTCTATCATCATAACATAGATCTATACCTTAATATAAATGGAATCATATAGCATGGGTCTAGCCTATTTTTCACTCAACATAACATTTTTTAGATTGACCTATGCTGTTGCAAGTATCAGAAATTTGTTCCTTTTAATTACTGAGTGGTAGTCTATTGCATGAATGAATATATAACAATTTGTTTATGTATTTATCTATAGATGAAGATTAGGGTAGTTTTCAGTTTGTGGCTATTATGAATTGTGAATAAAATAGCTATGAATATTCATATACAGCTCTTTTTGTAGACAGATGTCTTCATTTCTCTGGTTTGTGTGGTAAATGTATGTTTAGCTTTATAAGAAACTACTGAAATGCTTTCTATAGCAGTTGTACCATTTTACCTCTCTAACAGCAAAGTAGGAGGGTTCCAGTAACTCCACATTCAACACTTGGTATTGTCAAACTTTTTAACTTTAGCCATTCCCATGCTTATAAAGTGGTATTCTTCATAATTTCATTTATGTTTCCCTGATTATTAATGATGCTGAGTATATTTTCATGAGTTTATTGAACATTAATTTACCTTTGTTTCTAAAATATCTGTCCATGTTTCTCCCATTTTTAAAAAAAATTAGGGTTATTTGTCTTCTCATTCTTGAGTTGTTAGGGTACTAATGTGTGGGTCTAATCCTGAATTTTCTACTCTGATCTGTTGATCTACGTGACTATCCTCCTGCCAATACCACACTGTCTGGATTTCTATAGCCAAATAATAAGTCTTGAAATCAGGTAGCGTAGGTCTCCAACTTTGTTCTTTTTTACCAAAATTGCTTTGCAGGTCAAGCTCTTTTACATTTCCAAATAAATTTTAGAAACAGCTAGTCAAATTCTACAAAAAGGACTGGTGGGTTTTTTTTTTCTTTGTAGTTATTTTTCCCATTGATTTCTAACTTAATTTTATTGTATGATTTGAAGCTTATGAAATTTAGTGAGATTTGCTTTATGGCCCAGCATAAGATTATTTTCTTAAAATGTTTTTTTGTTTGTTTTTTGGGTTTTTTTTTTGTGTGTGTGTGTGGTACACGGGCCTCTCACTGTTGTGGCCCCTCCCGTTGCGGAGCACAGGCTCCGGACGCGCAGGTTCAGCGGCCATGGCTCAGGGGCCCAGCCGCTCCGCGACATGTGTGATCTTCCCGGACCAGGGCACGAACCCTTGTCCTCTGCATTGTCAGGCGGACCCTCAACCACTGCGCCACCAGGGAAGCCCTAAAAAATATTTTATGTACAGTTAAAATAGTGAATTTTGGATGTAGTGCTATATATATGTTGATTAAGTCATATTTTTAATAATATTTTTCAAATCTTCTCTATTCTTATTGATCTCTATCGGTTAGTTATCATATAACATGAAACGTATATTAAAATCTTTTGCTTGGAATATAGATTTTTCTGTTTCTCCTTATAGTTATACTAATTTTAAATTTACATATGTTGATGCTCTGTGTGCATACAAATTTAGAATTGTTTTACCTTCCTGGTTTATTGAATATTTATCTCTAAGTAATGCTTTTTGCCATGATGCTTGCACGCTGTAACTTTCCCATCCTTTTACTTTTAATCTTTCTAAATGTGTACCATGTAAGGAACATATATTTTTAAAATCCATTGTGCTAATTCTTGACTTTTGATTGGGGCATTTAGTTGAACCAGTCATTAATATATTGAGGTTTAAATATGCCATCTGACTATTTGCTTTCTATTTGAGTCACTACCTGGTGGGATTTTGACTGAGATTGAATTTGATCTATAGATAAATTTGGGGAGAATTACCATCTTAATAATGAACCTTCCTGTCCACGAATATGGTATATAGCTCCATGAACTCAGATTTTGTTTTAATTTATCAACATGTTTTATAGTTTTCAACATGGAGATTTTATATGGTTTGATGTTATTATACACTGTATTTTAAAATGACATCTCATTGTGGTTTAAATTTTAATTTCCTAGATTACTAATAAGAATAACAGCCTCTTCATATATTATTGAGCAATTATACTTTTGCTCAATTTTTTTTTTTTTTTTGATCACACCACGCAGGATGTGGGATCTTAGTTCTCCAGCCAGGGATTGAACCCACATTCCCTGCATTGGAAACATAGAGTCTTAACCACTGGACCACCAGAGAAGTCCCCACATCCATTTTTTTTTTACAAACTTAACCACATTTTTAAAAATTAATTTTTATTGGAGATAGTTGCTTTACAATATTGTGTTAGTTTCTACTGTACAGAAAAATGAATCAGCTATACATATACATGTACCCCCTCTTTTTGGGATTTCCTTCCCATTTAGGTCACCACAGTGCCTTAAGTAGTGTTCAGGGAAGTCCCTTTTGCTCAATTTTTACAGAAATCTTTTTTAGTTCTTTATCGTTTCTGAATACTAATCCTTTATCATCAGTGTTATGTAGTGCTAATAACTTCTTCCAGTTTGTGGTTTGTTCCTTTCACTTTCTTTGGCAGTATTATGTGATTAGTAGAAGTTTTTAAGGTCACTATAATAAGATATAAATATCCTTCCTTTATTGTTTAGGCCTTTTGAGTCTTGTTTATAAAATTATTCCTTCTGTTTGTATTTTTTCCTAAAATTTTTCAGTTTACTCTTTCATATTTGAGTCTTAACTTTCTTGAAATTAACTCATGTATACAGTGCAAAGAAGGGACTCAATTTCATGGGTTTTAAAGTCTGTATAAAAAATTATTCCAGCATTATTTATTGAATTATCCATATTGTTCCACTGGTCTGTGAACTAACCTCCATTGTATAATAAAATTTTCCTATATTCATGGATTCATATCTGATTGTATGTATTTCTCTCTTCCTGAATAAACTACATTGTCTTAATCACTATAGCTTTATAATAAGTCTCATAATCTGGAAGGACAAATTCCAACCATTTTCTTCTTTCAGAGACTCTTAGCTCTTCTCAACACTTTGCTCTTCCATATAAATGTTAGGATCAGCCTGTCAATTTTCATGAAAAGTGTGTTGGGATTTGACTGGAAGAGCATTGAATTTATAGATCAATTTGGGAATAAGTGACCTCTTTGTGATAGTGAGTCCTTCTGTCCATTAACCATGTCTTATTTCCAATCTTGTCTTTTGATCTCCATCCAGCAACCCAAAGTCAGACCCAGAGGAGAAACTTAACATTTTCTGTTGAACGGCTGATTAATTAATGAGTGGGATAAACCTACCTTGAATCTCTGGGAGCTCTTCACCACTGTATTGCTACCAGGTAGTCTAATCTGCAGTAAAACATCTCCAACATTTCCTAACAAGCATATAGTAGCTCAAAGAATAGATACAGGGAGAGAAGAAAGGCAAGGGTAAAGGGCTTCCCAATGATGCCCACAGAGGTTTCTTGCAGCACATCATTTTATTTTTTTTTATACTGCCAAATAGTCCCCGAAAGTGGTAGCAACACTTTCTTTCTTTTTTTTTTTTTTTTTTGGAATTGTATTTTATTTATTTTTTTAAACAGCAGGTTTTTATTAGTCATTCATTTTATACACATCAGTGTATACATGTCAATCCCAATCGCCCAATTCATCAAACCACCAGCACCACGCCCCGCTGCTTTCCCCCCTTGGTATCCAAACATTTGTTCTCTACATCTGTGTCTCTATTTCTGCCCTGCAAACCAGTTCATCTGTACCATTTTTCTAGGTTACACATATATGCCTTAATATGTGATATTTGTTTTTCTCTTTCTGACTTACTTCACTCTGTATGACAGTCTCTAGGTGCATCCATGTCTCTACAAATGACCCAACTTCGTCACTTTTTATGGCTGAGTAATATTCCATTGTATATATGTACCACATCTTCTTTATCCATTCGTCTGTCGATGGGCATTTAGGTTGTTTCCATGACCGGGCTATTGTAAATAGTGCTGCAATGAACATTGGGGTGCATGTGTCTTTTTGAGTTATGGTTTTCTCTGGGTATATGCCCAGTAGTGGGATTGCTGTATCATATGGTAGTTCTATTTTCAGTTTTTTAAGGAACTCCATACTGTTCTCCATAGTGGCTGTATCAATTTACATTCCCACCAACAGTGCAAGAGGGTTCCCTTTCATCCACACCCTCTCCAGCATTTGTTGTTTGTAGATTTTCTGATGATGCCCATTCTAACTGGTGTGAGGTGATACCTCATTGTAGTTTTGATTTGCATTTCTCTAATAATTAGTGATGTTGAGCAGCTTTTCATGTGCTTCATGGTCATCTGTATGTCTCCTTTGGAGAGATGTCTATTTAGGTCTTCTGCCCACTTTTGGATTGGGTTGTTTGTTTTTTTAATATTGAGCTGCATGAGCTGTTTACATATTTTGGAGATTAATCCTTTGTCCGTTGATTCGTTTGCAAATATTTTTTCCCATTCTGAGGGCTGTCTTTTCGTCTTGTTTGTAGTTTCCTTTGCTTTGCAAAAACTTTTAAGTTTCATTAGGTCCCATTTGTTTATTTTTGTTTTTATTTCCATTACTCTAGGAGGTGGATCACAACAGATCTTGCTGTGATTTATGTCAAAGTGTGTTCTTCCTATGTTTTCCTCTAAGAGTTTTATAGTGTCTGGTCTTACATTTAGGTCTTGAATCCATTTTGAGTTTATTTCTGTGTATGGTGTTAGGGAGTGTTCTAATTTCATTCTTTTACATGTAGCTGTCCAGTTTTCACAGCACCACTTATTGAAGAGACTGTATTTTCTCCATTGTATATCCTTGCTTCCTTTGTCATAGATTAGTGGACCATAGGTGTGTGCCTTTGTCTCTGGACTCTCTATCCTGTTCCATTCATCTATATTTTTGTTTTTGTGCCAGTACCACACTGTCTTGATTACTGAAGCTTTGTAGTATAGTCTGAAGTCAGGGAGTCTGATTCCTCAGGCTCCATTTTTTCCCTCAAGACTGCTTTGGCTATTCAGGGTCTTTTGTGTCTCCATACAAATTTTAAGATTTTTTTGTTCTAATTCTGTAAAAAATGACATTGGTAATTTGATAGGGATTACATTGAATCTGTACATTGCTTTGGGTAGTATAGTCATTTTCATAATATTGACTCTTCTGATCCAAGAACATGGAATATCTCTCCATCCGTTGGTACCATCTTTAATTTCTTTCAACAGTGTCTTATAGTTTTCTGCATACAGGTCTTATGTCTCCTGAGGTAGGTTTATTCCTAGGTATTTTATTCTTTTTGTTGCAATGGTAATTGGAGTGTTTCCTTAATTTCTCCTTCAGATTTGTCATCATTAGTGCATAGGAATGCAAGAGATTTCTGTTCATTAATTTTGTATCCTGCAACTTTACCAAATTCATTGATTAGCTCTAGTAGTTTTCTGGTGGCATCTTTAGGATTCTTTATGTATAGTATCGTGTCATCTGGAAAGGGTGACAGTTTTACCTCTTCTTTCCAATTTATATTCCTTTTATTTCTTTTTCTTCTCTGATTTCTGTGGCAAGGACTTCCAAAACTACGTTGAATAATAGTGGTGAGAGTGGACATCCTTCTCTTGTTCCTGATCTTAGAGGAAATGCTTTCAGTTTTTCACCATTGAGAGTGATGTTTGCTGTGGGTTTGTCGTATATGGCCCTTATTATGTTGAGGTAGGTTCCCTCTATGCCCACTTTCTGGAGAGTTTTTATCATAAATGGGTGTTGAATTTTGTCAAAAGCTTTTCCTGCATCTATTGAGATGATCATATGGTTTTTCTTCAATTTGTTAATATGGTGTATCATATTGATTGATTTGTGTATATTGAGGAATTCTTGCATCCCTGGGATAAATGCCACTTTATCATGGTATATGATCCTTTTAATGTGTTGTTGGATTCTGTTTGATAGTATTTTGTTGAGGATTTTTACATCTATATTCATCAGTGTTATTGGTCCGTAATTTTCTTTTTTTGTAGTATCTTTGTCTGGTTTTGGTATCAGGGTGATGGTGGCCTCATAGAATGAGTTTGGGATTGTTCCTTCCTCTGCAATATTTTGGAAGAGTTTGAGAAGGATAGGTGTTACCTCTTCTCTAAATGTTTCATAGATTCACCTGTGAAAGCATCTGGTCCTGGACTTTTGTTTACTGGAAGATTTTCAACCACAGTTTCAATATCATTACTTGTGAATTGTCTGTTCATATTTTCTATTTCTTCCTGGTTCAGTCTTGGAAGGTTATACCTTTCTAAGAATGTGTCCATTTCTTCCAGGTTGTCCATTTTATTGGCATAGAGCTGCTTGTAGTAGTCTCTTAGGATGCTTTGTATTTCTGTGGTGTCTGTTGTAACTTCTCCTTTTTCATTTCTAATTTTATGGATTTGAGTCCTCTCCCTCCTTTTCTTGATGAGTCTGGCTAATGGTTTATCAGTTTTGTTTATCTTCGCAAAGAACCAGCTTTTAGTGTTATTGATCTTTGCAATTGTTTTCTTTGTTTCTATATCATTGTTTTCTGCTCTGATCTTTATGATTTCTTTCCTTCTGCTAACTTTGGCTTTCATTTGTTCTTCTTTCTCTAGTTCCTTTAGGTGTAAGGTTAGATTGTTTATTTGAGATTTTTCTTGTTTCTTGAGGTAGACTTGTATAGCTATAAACTTCCCTCTTAGAACTGTTTTTGCTGCATCCCATAGGTTTTGGATCGTCCTGTTTTCATTGTGATTTGTCTCTAGGTATTTTTTGATTTCCTCTTTGATTTCTTCAGTGATCTCTTGGTTATTTAGTAACGTATTGTTTAGCCCCCATGTGTTTGTGCTGTTTATGTTTTTTTCCCTGTTATTGATTTCTAATCTTATAGCGTTGTGGTCAGAAAAGATGCTTGATATGATTTCAATTTTCTTAAATTTACTGAGGCTTGATGTGTAACCCAAGATGTGATGTATCCTGGAGAATGTTCCTTGCGCACTTGAGAAGAAAGTGTAATCTGCTGTTTTTGGATGGAATGTCCTATAAATATCAATTAAATCTATCTGGTCTATTGTGTCATTTAAAGCTTGTGTTTCCTTATTAATTTTCTGTTTGGATGATCTGTCCATTGGTGTAAGTGAAGTGTTCAAGTCCCCCACTATTATTGTGTTACTGTCGATTTCCTCTTTTAGAGCTGTTAGCAGTTGCCTTACGGATTAAGGTGCTCCTATGTTGGGTGCATATATATTTATAATTCTTGTATCTTCTTCTTGGATTGATCCCTTGATCATTATGTAGTGTCCTTCCTTGTCTCTTGTAACATTCTTTATTTTAAAGTCTATTTTATCTGATATGAGTGTTGCTACTCCAGCTTTCTTTTGATTTCCATTTGCATGGAATATCTTTTTCCATCCCCTCACTTTCAGCCGTATGTGTCCCTAGGTCTGAAGTGGGTCTCTTGTAGACAGCATATATATGGGTCTTGTTTTTGTAGCCATTCAGCAAGTCTGTGTCTTTTGGTTGGAGCATTTAATCCATTCACGTTTAAGGTAATTATCAATATGTATGTTCCTATGACCATTTTCTCAATTGTTTTGGGTTTGTTTTTGTAGGTCTTTCCTTCTCTTGTGTTTCCTGCCTAGAGAAGTTCCTTTCGTATTTGTTGTAAAGCTGGTTCAGTGGTGCTGAATTCTCTTAGCTTTTGCTTCTCTGCAAAGCTTTTGATTTCTCCGTTGAATGTGAATGAGATCCTTGCCGGGTAGAGTAGTCTTGGTTGTAAGTTCTTCCCTTTCATCACTTTAATTATATCGTGCCAATCCCGTCAGGCTTGTAGAGTTTCTGCTGAGAAATCAGCTGTTATCCTTATGGCAGTTCCGTTGTATGTTATTTGTCATTTTTCCCTTGCTGCTTTCAGTAATTTTTCTTTGTCTTTAATTTTTGCCAATTTAATTACTATGTGTCTCCCCATGTTTCTCCTTGGGTTTATCCTGTATGGAACTCTCTGTGCTTCCTGGACTTGGGTGGCTCTTTCCTTTTCCATATTAGGGAAGTTTTCAACTACAATCTCCTGAAATATTTTCTCAGGTCCTTTCTCTCTCTCTTCTCCTTGTGGGACTCTATAATGCGAGTGTTGTTGCATTTAATGTTGTCCCAGAGGTCCCTTAGGCTGTCTTCATTTCTTTTCATTCTTTTTTCTTTATTCTGTTCTGCAGCAGTGAATTCCACCATTCTGTCTTCCAGGTAACTTATCCGTTCTTCTGCCCCAGTTATTCTGCTATTGATTCCTTCTAGTGTAGTTTTCATTTCAGTTATTTTATTGTTCATCTCTGTTTGTTTGTTCTTTAATTCTTCTAGGTCTTTGTTAAGCATTTCTTGCATCTTCTCAATCTTTGCCTCCATTCTTTTTCTGAGGTCCTGGATCATCTACACTATCATTATTCTGAATTCTTTTTCTGGAAGGTTGCCTATCTCCACTTCATTTAGTTGTTTTTCTGGGGTTTTATCTTGTTCCTTCATCTGGTACATAGCCCTCTGCTTTTTCATCTTGTCTATCTTTCTGTGAATGTGGTTTTTGTTCCACAGACTGCAGGATTGTAGTTCTTGCTTCTGCTGTCTGCCCTCTGGTAGATGAGGCTATCTAAGAGGATTGTGAAAGTTTCCTGATGGGAGGGACTGGTCCAACATATCATTTATGTTGCCTACCACAAGCTTGGCTTTTTGCATTACCTGTGGAGCACAACCTGTCTCAGCAGGCATAACCAGTTCAGTCGCTGTATGTTTAATATTAATAAAGGAAACCATGATTTGCCGGGACTACCAAAACCATTTTAAAGAAAGCAAAGGTTTTCCATTGTGTTTAATATTCAGGGTAACTGGCAGAATCACTTTTATTTCTACTCCTATAAGAAGGTGACCAAGAAAAGTGTTCACCTTAACCCCATGCTAAATTGAACTCTTACAGGTTTTAATACAGTGCAGCTTTAAGAACGGATTAGTGTATGGTGCTAGAAAGTATTCTAATTTCATTCTTTTACATGTAGCTGTCCAGTTTTCCCATTACCTTTTATTGAAGAGGCTGTCTTTTCTCCATTGTATATTCTTGCCTCCTTTATCAAAGATAAGGTGACCATATGTGTGTAGGTTTTTCTCTGGGCTTTGTATCCTGTTGCATTGATCTATATTTCTGTTTCTGTGCCAGTACCATACTGTCTTGATTACTGTAGTTTTGGAGTCAGGGAGTTTGATTCCTCCAGCTCCATTTTTCGTTCTCAAGATTGCTTTGGCTATTCGGGGTCTTTTGTGTTTCCATACAAAGATCCAAATGTAAGGCCTGACACTATAAAACTCTTAGAGGAAAACATAGGCAGAACACTCTATGACATAAATCACAGCAAAATCCTTTTTGACCCACCTCTTAGAGAAATGGAAATAAGAGACAAAAATAAACAATTGGGACCTAATGAAACTTAAAATCTTTTGCACAGCAAAGGAAACCATACACAAGATTAAAAGACAACCTTCAGAATGGGAGAAAACATTTGCAAACAAAGCAACTGACAAAGGTTTAATCCCCAAAATGTACAAGCAGCTCATGCAGCTCAATATCAAAAAAAACAAACACCCCAATCCAAAAATGGGCAGAAGACCTAAATAGACATTTCTCTAAAGAAGATATACAGATTGCCAACAAACACATGAAAGGTTGCTCAACATCACTAATCATTAGAGAAATGCACATCAAAACTACAGTGAAATATCACCTCACACCATTCAGAATGGCCATCGTCAAAAAATCAACAAACAATAAATGCTGGGGAGGGTGTGGAGAAAAGGGAACCCTCTTGCACTGTTGGTGGGAATGTAAATTGATACAGCCACTATGGAGAACAGTATGGAGGTTCCTTAAAAAACTAAAAATAGAACTACCATATGACTCAGCAATCCCACTACTGGGCATATACCCTAAGAAAACCATAATTCAAAAAGACACATGCACCCCAATGTTCACTGCAGCACTATTTGCAATAGCCAGGACAGGGAAGCAACCTAAGCATCCATTCGCAGATGAATGGATAAAGAAGAAGTGGCACATATATACAATGGAATATTACTCAGCCATAAAAGGAAACAAAATTGAGTTATTTGTAGTGAGGTGGATGGACCTAGAGTCTGTCATACAGAGTGAAATAAGTCAGAAAGAGGAAAACAATACCATATGCTAACACATATATATGGAATCTAATAGAAAAAAAAAATTGTTCTGATGAACCTAGGGGCAGGACAGGAATAAAGACCCAGATGTAGAGAATGCACTTGAGGACACGCAGAGGGGGAAGGGGAAGCTGGGACGAAGTGAGAGAGTGGCATTGACATATATACACTACCAAATGTAAAATAAATAGCTAATGGGAAGCAGCCGCATAGGAGATCAGCTCAGTGCTTTGTGACCACCTAGAGGGGTGAGACGGGGAGGGTGGGAGGGAGACGCAAGAAGGAGGGGATATGGGGATATATGTATACATATAGCTGATTCACTTTGTTATACAGCAGCAACTAACACAACAACGTAAAGCAATTATACTCCAATAAAGATGTTAAAAAATTAATTTAAATTTTAAAAAAAGAAAGGATTAGTAAACTTACTGCTTAACATTTTACATCAACAAATAGTTTGAATCCATTATCAGTTTTCCTACTAGACACTAGTTTATGATATAATAATAGAAACAATGTAACAAAAGCATTCAAAACAAAACAGAACAACAAAAAGAAGGTTTATTCTGCATATAAGAAAAAGAAGCTATCAAATCTATGCTCACTTAAAAGAAGACTCAGAAGACTCTTCCCCTAACAAAACTGTTAGAGGCTCAAGAAAATCTACAGCGGCATGAAGGAAGCAACAGATATGTATTTACTTTGAAGCATTTTTAGCCTTCAGTAGTGGAGAAGATCGCTATACTAATTAGGAGCTGTCTGACATTCTGAAATGAGAAATGTTTATTTCTGATCTTAATCCTCCTCCATTTTAGAAGAGGGGCTTACGTGCTGTTTTTTCCACAGGGCTGTATATAGAAACTTTCATGGAGAACTTTTCATCCCTAACAGTCTCCTATCACTGCAGACAGTCCTGTGGGGAGGGAATGGATAGCAGGCTGAGGTCATTCCACCTTCTTCTAATTCCTGAACTTCCCATAACCCAGATATATTCTGGGACTTCAAAAATCTCTTGCCATGGCAGGCCTTACTAATTCTTCCCGCTCGATTTCATATTTGATCTCAGTAAGATTTTGCTCAGAAACAGGAAATCATTAGGAAAGTGCTGACTTGGAGGAAAAACAGGGATAAGAAAAGGATGTTTACCCAGTAGAGGAGGAAACCAGGCTCAGCGATAAAATGACAAAGGGAAGTGGTGCCTCTGGTTAAACTGACCAGCTGACTCCAGTGTTAACTCTTCCTGCTCTTCTCTGAGGAAACCATAAGCAACCTGAAATTTTACTTAAATAGACTGAAAAGTGAATCAGAAATCTCATCAGAATTGGGGAACAAGACTCTTATCAGTGGTCATCTGCTCCCAAAAGCTCTTCATCAACCAGCACCCCTCAGCCTTAGAAGACATTTTTGTAAGGCTCATGCTTACGTAAATTCCAAACACCTCACCTCTTACTACTCATAGCATCATCCCTCAACATAGGTAGATGTGCCGTGTGTTAAAATAACTCACAGTACAGTATGGAAAGTTTAGATGACAAAATATATGTATTAAAAGGTAATAATTCTCAACACAGAGGTAACATCAAAAGAGTCCCTTTAATGAAATAGACTTCCTAGGAAAGAGTGGCCTTCTTGTAACTTCAAAATGTCCAAATGTTAGGGAGGACACAGAGAATTTCTCTGAATGAACTTATGTACATACCACTTTCTCAAGAGCACAGCCTGAGTGTAATAGGATAGGTAAGTGTGCCAAAATCTATGCTTGTTTGTTCTCTGTGAGTAGAGACTGAGACATCCACCCATACGTAACACACACTCTTACTTCTCCTTTCACTTGGCTCCTTCCGACATTCCACCTAATTAAGCAGAAAAAGTTGGTCTAAATCATGTACATTCTAACTTTATAATTCTAATATAGAAATATCTCTAAAATTGAGGCTTTCCTCTTCAATTCAACTACTACTGCTTTTGTCTTCACCTGCTGGGACCCATAGCCTCCAATCTGATCTTTCATCATCAATACTACCAGCAAGTGACCTTCATACAATGCCAATCTGATGTTATTATTCTCCTGCTTAAAAGATTTTGTTGGCTTCCCATCACCAAAACATGAAGTCCAAACTCTCTACTGTACCCGTCTCTACTTTGCCTACTCTTGCCACACCCAACCTCATCTCTGCTCTTTTCTCTTACATATATTCCTCTCCAGTCACATTGAACTTCTCACCTTGCCTTATTAGCCCATTTATGCTTCTTTGACTTTGTATCTGCTCTTCTCTCTTATTGGAATATAGCAAATTCCTTCACATCTTTTAAGAATAAGTTCAAATGTTATCTCCAATACACAGATTTCCTGATTTCTCTGGCAGCCTAAAGCATATTTTATTAATTTTAATGGAAACAGTGATTACATTAAAGGGAAATTATGAATATTGTATCCATCCTTTTTCTAGATGAATGCTGTCCAGTGAAACTTTCTGGATGATGGTAATGTTCCTCTGTGTTGTCCAGTAAGATAGTTGCTAGCTACATATAGCTATTAAATACTTGAAATGTGGTCGATATTATTAAAGAATTGAATTTTTAATTTAATTTATTTTATTTAGAGTAATTTAAACTTAAATTTTAAAAAGAGTCCACACATCGTCAGAGGCTGCTAAGTTGGACATCACAGTTCCTGCATAATAGTTCGTGGTCAATACATTTTTGTTGAATGGATAAGTGGATGAACAGAAAAAATATAACTATGTTACATTTCAAAGTCATCTAGTTATTATATGCCTTCCACCCTGTGAAGAATACAAGGTTTCTCAAAGGTATCTAAGAGACATCTGAAAGTCATAGTACTAATTTCAGAATGCAATGAAATTGATATGTTTAACTTAATTGTATAAATCAAGAATCAGCAAATGTTATCATAGAAAATTCCCAAAATAGTACATAAAGTATCTTAAAGTTCACTTTTTAGCAGGATAAATCCTTTTACCAAAGTTATGAGAAAGTTGAACAAAAAAGCTTGATATCAGATCTTTGACAATTACATGTTTACTTCCAGGACTGCATTCAAGAACTTGCTGTATTTCATCTTGAGGAAACGTGGAGGGAGTATTGAGTTTACCCTGGAGTGACAGTTTAGATGAGAAGTTGGCATCAAAAGGAATAAGAAATGTTAGCAGCAGTAATAAATCACCCCTAAAATTTCACAACACAATAAATCTTAGTAAAGGTTTATTTCTTACTCATGTCATAGTCTGATATAAGTTGGGGAGCTCTCTATGGAAGCTCTCCTCCAAAATGTGGCTCTGGGGTACAGAATCCTCTATCTTGTGACTCTACCATCATCCATCCATCATTAACCTTTGGCCTCTACTCCCACTATGGAGGAGAACACAGTGTGTGGGAAGATACATGAGGCACTTTATTATTTCAGCCTGGAAGGGACACCCATCTCTGCTTACATTCCATTGGCCAGACCTACTCATAGGTCCAAGGTAATCACAAGGAGCCTGGGAGATACAGAGGAGCATGCAGATATCAGTGAGTTCCAGTAGTCTCTGTCACAGTGCTTAAGGCAATAGCCAGATTCATTAAATTTACCCTTGACAATCCTTTTTTAAGAATTTTGAGTATATCCAAAATAGTTGGCTTGCATCAGTGTCTATACTGAAGGAAAAATACCCATCTTCAGATAGTGGATGATACTCAGCCAGGGGAAAAGTTCATGTTCAAGAAAGATAACTGAAGACCAGCAAAAGAAACAGATTCACATCTCAATTCTCATGTTCACTGTGAGGGCTGTAACTCCCTGCACATTTTAAAGACGTCTTCTCTCGGGCGCAGTGGTTAAGAATCTGCCTGCCAATGCAGAGAACACAGGTTCGAGCCCTGGTCCAGGAAGATCCCACGTGCTGCGGAGCAACTAAGCCCGTGCAGCCCAACTACTGTAGCCCGCGCGCCTAGAGCCCATGCTCTGCAACAAGAGAAGCCACCGCAATGAGAAGCACATGCACTGCAACAAAGAGTGGCCCCTGCTCGCCGCAACTAAAGGAAAGCCCACGTGCAGCAACGAAGACCCAACACAGCCAAAAATAAATAAATTTATTTAGAAAATAAATAAAGACATCTCTCAATAAATATGCATTTTTTATGACCATGCACTATAGTAGGAAAAGATGGGGGGCAATGGTAGCTTCTTTTGTTTTATCCGGAAAATCAGGGATATTTCTATCTCTATTACACCTGAGTTCCTGTCAGTGAACCTTCCCTTTATTATAGAAGACAGGGAGTATGCTATTGCCTGGACTGTGTCACAATTTCCATTTTCCAGAGAAAACATTCACTCGTTGAAAGCAGTTTGGCATGCAGACATTTATAGCATTGTAGCATTCCTAGTAGAATCATCCATCATGAAATTATTCTCTGAGAGAAAGTTTTCCAGGGTGGGAAAATAACGCAATAGAATTTTTTCTTCATTTGAATACCAGAATTCATGCTTCTCTTTTGTAGCTGTAATTTTGTCATGAATAAGGAAGACAGTAAGGTCTTTGTCTTTAGGATTCAGATTTAAGTTATTCCTATTTACTAAAATAAATGTGTCTGCCAAGTAAGCAAGACTATGAACCAGATAATATCTTGCTGCCAATAAGTCGAAAGGAATGTGTGAATCTGAGAAAGAGCTGCTACTTCAACTCCTAACTGAATACTGACTTACCCTGTGCCAGACCTCAGCCAGTCAACAGCTGCATGTATGCAGCAGTGGAATATTAAGGAAGTTTTATACAAGCTCAAATTATAGAAAACAGTTAAGCTTTCATAAGCCTGGAGTTTATAAAGTTTACTCGGTTAATAACATCATTCAAACCCATGCATGGGTCTGTGAGGCATTCTTCTCATGTCCATGTTCTGGCTGTAATCAATACTGAGACAACCAAACCAGAGTTGAAGTTTCCAAGTTATTTGGGCCCTGACAAAATTCTCCAAAAGAGGCAGGCATTTTGCTCCATTTATATACACATCTGCCAACATGTTTCATTTCTAGGTATAAGTATTATGCAAATAGATCACTGTGATACCCTGCTATGGACTGCATGCTTGTGTCCCCCCAGAATTCATATGTTGAAGCCTAAATCCCCAATGTGATGGTATTTGGAGGTGGGGCCTCTGGGAGGTTATTTAGGTCATGAGGGTAGAGTCTTCATGAATGGGATTAGTGCTCTTATTAGAAGAGACAAGAGAGATGATCTCTCTCTCTCCATCATGTGAGGACCCAGCAAGAAGACAGCCATCTGCCAACCAGGAAGATGACCCTCCCCAGACCTGAAGACCATGCTGGCTCCCTGATCTCAGACTTCCCAGCTTCCAGAACTGTGAGAGATACATTTCTATTATTTTAGTCACCTAGTCTATGGCATTCTGTTACAGCAACCCAGACCACTATATTTACTCCTTGCTTGGTCTTGCAATAAATGCTGCACTTTCCTTCACCACAACCTGGTGTCAGTAGATTGGCTTTACTGCATGTGAGCAAGTAGACCCAAGTATGGTTCAGTAACAAAATCAGATCCAGCAATATACCAAGGCTAATACAACATGATCAAATGAGGTTTATTCCAAGGGAAAAAAAAAAAAGGTTGGTTTAACATTTGGAAAGTAATCAGTGCAATTTACCATATTTACAGAGAGAGGAAGGAAAATCATATGATCATCTTAAAAGATCCCCTACCCCCTAAAAATATCTGCAAAAATGAAACACCTGGGACTTCCCTGGTGGCACAGTGGTTAAGAAGCCACCTGCCAATGCAGGGGACACGGGTTCGAGCCCTGGACAGAGAAGATCCCACGTGCTGCGGAGCAACTAAGCCCGAGCACCACAACTACTTGAGCCTGTGCTCTAGAGCCCGCAAGCCACAACTACTGAAGCCCATGCACCTAGAGCCTGTGCTCCACAACAAGAGAAGCCTGCACACCACAACAAAGAGTAGCCCCTGCTCACCACATCTAGAGAAAGCCTGCAAGCAGCAGTGAAGACCCAACACAGCCAAAAATAAATAAATTTACTTTTAAAAAATGCAACACCCATTAATGGTTTTAAAAATAACTCTCAGCAAATTATAAATAGAAGGGAACTTCCTCAATCTGATAAAGGGTTTATGTAAAAAAACAAAAAAAAAAAAACCAAAGAAAACTGCAGCTAATATCATCCTCAACAGTGACAGAATGAATGCTTAATGTTTCTCAAGAACAAGAGAAAGGTATCCACTCTCCCCATTTCTATTCAGCATTGTACTAAATCAATATAGGAAGAAAAGGAAAAATAAAAGCGTATATTAGAAAGGAAAAAATAAAATTAATCATGATCCTGTACACAGAAGATCCCTGATAGTCCACGACAAAAGCAAATAGAACTAATAAGTGAGTCTAGCAAGGTCACAGAATACAAGACCAATATACAAAAACCAATTATACTTTCTGTACTAGCAACGAACAGCTGGTTATTGAAATTTATAGAAGAAATGCCAATTATACTCTTTAAAAAATGAAATACTTAAAAATAAATATAACAAAATCTGCATAAGATGTGCTGAAAATTCAATACCTTTTGACCCAGAAATTCTACTTCTAGATATGTACTCAAGAGAAATGAAAACATATACCAACAGCAAAGCATGTACATGAACATTTATATATAGCAGTGGCATTCACAATAGCCAAAAAGTGGGAACAGCCCAAATACCCATCAATTGATGAATGTGTGAATAAAATAGGCTTATATCCATACAATGGAATATTATTCCATAATTTAAAAAAAGAATAAAGTACTGATATATGCTACAGTATTGATGACTGTGAAAATATTATGTTAAGTGAAATAAGCCAGTCACAAAAGACCACAGGTTATGAGTACATTTACATGAAATGTTCTGAATATGCAAATCTGTAGAGAACAAAAGTAGATTATTGTTTGCCTAGACTGGGAGGTATGAGAGATAAGATTGGATTGAGATTAGGGAATGACTGCTGATGGTTACAGGGCTTCTTTTAGGAGGAAGGAAAATTTTCTAAAATTAGATTGTGATGATGGTTGCACAACTCTGTGAATATACTAAAATATCATTGAATTCCACTCTACAGTCAGAGAATTGTATGGCATATAAATTATATCTCAATAAAACTATTTTTAAAAACACAGGAGAGACAGTCGGGCCCTGAGGCTTATGAGGGTCTTAATGGCGCCTTCCTCAGAGGGCAATGCTCGCCACATTTCCCCCTCTTTTATTTTTTAAAGCTTGATAATGCAATTTCAACCCATACACCTCCTGACGAAGAGCAGCGAGACGGCCAACAATAAAGCGTAACAAACAAGGCAGGCAAGATGTTGCAGACAGACATCATAATTTCTAGCTGTGAAAGCCTGGAAAGCACTGGTGGACAACTCCTTCTCTTGATCAGTGATCTCAGCACTCTCTCCATGGAATTATTAATGAATCACATCTATTAAAGAACAAGTCAGTAAGGAAAAGAGGTGAAAAGACCACTCCCTGCAGCTAAATTCTCAAGGCTATGTGCTTCTCTACCAGGCCCTGGAAGATGTTCTGAGAAAAAACTTGGATACTGGGAAAAAATTAATTCTGAGATAAGAATAAAGAATAAACAAATGGGAGACGGCTTAAAGATGGCGGAAGAGTAAGACGCGGAGATCTCCTTCCTCCTCACAGAGACATAAGAAATACATCTACACGTGGAACTTCTCCTATAGAACACCCACCGAACGCTGGCAGAAGACCTCAGACCTCCAAAAAGGCAAGAAACTCCCCACATATCTGGGTAGGGCAAAAGAAAAAAGAATAAACAGGGACAAAAGAATAGGGACGGGACCTACGCCAGTGGGAGGGAGCCGTGAAGGAGGAAAGACTCCCACACACTAGAGGCCCCTTCGCGGGCGGAGACTGCGGGCGCCGGAGGGGGAAGCTCCGGAGCCGCGAAGGACAGCTCAGCCACAGGGGTGCGGAGGGCAAAGCGGAGACATTCCCGCAGAGGATCGGTGCCGACCGGCACTCACCAGACCGAGAGGCTTGTCTGCTCGCCTGCCGGGGCGGGCGGGGCCGGGAGCTGAGGCTCGGGCTTCAGTCGGATCCCAGGGAAAGGTCTGGAGTTGGCAGAGTGAAGACAGCTTGAAGGGGGCTAGTGCGCCACGGCTGGCCGGGAGGGAGTTCGGGAGAAGTCTGGAGCTGCCGAAGAGGCAAGAGACCTTTTCCTCCCTCTTTGCTGCCTGGGCGCGAGGAGACGCGATTAAGCGTGCCGCTTGAAGGAGCCCCAGGGGCGGGCGCGGAGCTGCCTAAGAGACAAGAGACTTTTTCTTGCCTCTTTGCTTCCTCGGGTGTGAGGTGAGTGGATTAAGAGCACCGCGTAGAGGAACTCCAGAAACGGGCGCGAGCCGCGTCTGTCGGCACGGACAGTAGAGACGGGTGTCGGACGCTAAGGTTGCTGCTGCCACCACCAAGAGGCCTGTGTGCGAGCGCAGGTCTCTCTCCACACCGGCCCTCCCGGGAGCCCGTGCGGCCCGCCACTGCCGGGGTCCCGGGATCCAGGGACAGCTTCCCTGGGAGAACGCACGGCGCGCCTTGGGCCTGTGCAGCGTCACGCCGGCCTCTGCCGCCGCGGACTCGCCCCGCCCCAGTGCCACTCCCTCCCCCCAGCCTGAGTGAACTGGAGCCCCCGAATCAACTGCTCCTTTAACATCGTCCTGTCTGAGCGAAGGGCAGTCGCACTCGGACAACCTACACGCAGAGGCGGGACCAAGTCCAAAGCTGAACCCCAGGAGCTGTGCGAACAGAGAGGAGAGGGGGAGGTCTCTCCCAGCAGCCTCAGAAGCGGCGGATTAAAGCTCCACAATCAACTTTAAGTGCCCTGCAGCTGTTGAAAACCTGAATAGACAACGAATCATCCCAAGTTGAGGAGGTGGACTTTGGGAGCAAGATATACTATTATTTTCCCTTTTTTTTTTCTTTTTGTGAGTGTGTATGTGTGTGCTGCTGTGTGAGATTTTGTCTGTATAGCTTTGCTTTCACCATTTGTGCTAGGGTTAGACCGACCCATTTTTCTTTTTTTTTCTTTTTTTAAAGGAAATTTTTCTTCTTAATAATTATTTTTTATTTTAATAACTATACTTTATACTACTCTGTCTTCTCCCTTTCTTTCTTCCTTTCTTCCTTCCTTTCTTCCCTCCTTCCCTCCTTTCTCCCTTCCTTCCCCCTTCTTTCCTCCCTTCCTCTCTTCCTTCCTCCCTTTCTTCCTCTGCACCTTCCTTCCTTCGTTTCTTGCTTCCTTCCTTCATTTCTTCCTTCCTTTCTTCCTTCCTTCCCTCCCTCCCTCCTTCCTTCCTTTTCTTTCCTTTCTATTTATTCTACCTTTTATTTTGAGCCGTGTGGATTAAAGGTTCTTGGCGCCCCAGCCAGGCACCAGGGCGGTGTCCCTGAGGTGGGAGAACCAACCTCAAGACACTAGTCCACAAGAGACCTCCCAGCTCCACGTAATATCAGACGGCGAAAATCTCCCAGAGATCTCCATCTCAACACCAAGACCCAGCTTCAATCAAGGACCAGCAAAGAACAGTGCTGGACACCCTATCCCCAACAAAGAGCAAGACAGGTCTACAGCCCCATCCATTAGCAGAGAGGCTGCCTAAAATCATAATAAGGTAACCAACATCCCCAAACACACCACCAGACGAGGACCTGCCCATCAGAAAGACAAGATCCAGCCTCATCCACCAGAACAGAGGCACTAGTCCCCCCAACCAGGGAATCTACTCAACCCACTGAACCAACCTTAGCCACTGGGGACAGCCACCAAAAACAACAGGAACTACGAACCTGCAGCGTGCAAAAAGGAGACCCCAAACACAGTAAGATAAGCGAAATGAGAAGACAGAAAAACACACAACAGATGAAAGAGCAAGATAAAAACACACCAGACCTAACAGATGAAGAGGTAATAGCCAATCTACCTGAAAGAGAATTTAGAATAATGATGGTGAAGATGATGCAAAATCTTGGAAATAGAATAGACAATTTGCAAGAAACAGTTAACAGGGACCTAGAAGAAATAAAGAGGAAGCAAGAAACGATGAGCAACACAATAAATGAAATTAAAAATACTCTAGATGGGATCAATAGCAGAATAACTGAGGCAGAAGGACGGATAAGTGACCTGGAAGATAAAATAGTGGAAATAACTACTGCAGAGCAGAAGAAAGAAAAAAGAATGAAAAGAACTGAGGACAGTCTCAGAGACCTCTGGGACAACATTAAACGCACCAACATTCGAATTATAGGGGTCCCAGAAGAAGAAGAGAAAAAGAAAGGGACTGAGAAAATATTTGAAGAGATTATAGTTGAAAACTTCCCTAATATAGGAAAGGAAATAATCAATCAAGTCCAGGAAGCACAGAGAGTTCCATACAGGATAAACCCAAAGAGAAACACGCCAAGACACATAATAATCAAACTGTCAAAAATTAAATACAAAGAAAACATATTAAAAGCAGCAAGGGAAAAACAACAAATAACATACAAGGGAATCCCCATAAGATTAACATCTGATCTTTCAGCAGAAACTCTACAAGCCAGAAGGGAGTGGCAGGACATATTTAAAATGATGAAGGAAAAGAACCGACAACCAAGATTACTCTACCCAGCAAGGATCTCATTCAGATTTGATGGAGAAATTAAAACCTTTACAGACAAGCAAAAGCTGAGAGTGAGAGAGTTCAGCACCAACAAACCAGCTTTACAACAAATGCTAAAGGAACTTCTCTAAGCAAGAAACACAAGAGAAGGAAAAGACCTACAAGAACAACCCGAAACAATTAAGTAAATGGTAATAGGAACATACATATCGATAATTACCTTAAATGTAAATGGATTAAATGCTCCCACCAAAAGGCACAGACTGGCTGAATGGATACAAAAACAAGACCCATATATATGCTGTCTACAAGAGACCCACTTCAGACCTAGGGACACATACAGACTGAAAGTAAGGGGATGGAAAAAGATATTCCATGCAAATGGAAATCAGAAGAAAGCTGGAGTAGCAATTCTCATATCAGACAAAATAGACTTTAAAATAAAGACTATTACAAGAGACAAAGAAGGACACTACATAATGATCAAGGGATCGATCCATGAAGAAGATATAACAATTGTAAATATTTATGCACCCAACATAGGAGCACCTCAATACATAAGGCAAATACTAACAGCCTTAAAAGGGGAAATCGACAGTAATGGGGGACTTTAACACCCCACTTTCACCAATGGACAGATCATCCAAAATGAAAATAAATAAGGAAACACAAGCTTTAAATGATACATTACACAAGATGGACTTAATTGATATTTATAGGACATTCCATCCAAAAACAGTAATGGGGGACTTTAACACCCCACTTTCACCAATGGACAGATCATCCAAAATGAAAATAAATAAGGAAACACAAGCTTTAAATGATACATTACACAAGATGGACTTAATTGATATTTATAGGACATTCCATCCAAAAACAACAGAATACACATTTTTCTCAAGTGCTCATGGAACATTCTCCAAGATTGATCATATATTGGGTCACAAATCTAGCCTTGGCAAATTTAAGAAAATTGAAATCGTATCAAGTATCTTTTCTGACCACAACGCTATGAGACTAGATATCAATTATAGGAAAAGATCTGTAAAAAATACAAACACATGGAGGCTAAACAATACACTACTTAATAACGAAGTGATCACTGAAGAAATCAAAGAGGAAATCAAAAAATACTTAGAAACAAATGACAATGGAGACACAACGACCCAAAACCTATGGGATACAGCAAAAGCAGTTCTAAGAGGCAAGTTTATAGCAGTACAATCATACCTTAAGAAACAGGAAACATCTCGAATAAACAACCTAACTTTGCACTTAAAGCAATTAGAGAAAGAAGAACAAAAAAACCCCAAATTTAGCATAAGGAAAGAAATCATAAAGATCAGATCAGAAATAAATGAAAAAGAAGTGAAGGAAACAATAGCAAAGATCAATAAAACTAAAAGCTGGTTCTTTGAGAAGATAAATAAAATTGATAAACCATTAGCCAGACTCATCAAGAATAAAAGGGAGAAGACTCAAATCAATAGAATTAGAAATGAAAAAGGAGATGTAACAACTGACACTGCAGAAATACAAAAGATTATTAGAGATTACTACAAGCAACTGTATGGCAATAAAATGGACAACCTGGAAGAAATGGACAAATTCTTAGAAATGCACAACCTGCCGAGACTGAACCAGGAAGAAATAGAAAATATGAACAGACCAATCACAAGCACTGAAATTGAAACTGTGATTAAAAATCTTCCAGCAAACAAAAGCCCAGGACCAGATGGCTTCACAGGCGAATTCTATCAAACATTTAGAGAAGAGCTAACACCTATCCTTCTCAAACTCTTCCAACAGATAGCAGAGGGAGGAACACTCCCAAACTCATTCTATGAGGCCAACATCACCCTGATACCAAAACCAGACAAAGCCGTCACAAAGAAAGAAAACTACAGGCCAATATCACTGATGAACATAGATGCAAAAATCCTCAACAAAATATTAGCAAACAGAATCCAACAGCACATTAAAAGGATCATACACCATGATCAAGTGGGGTTTATCCCAGGAATGCAAGGATTCTTCAATATACGCAAATCAATCAACATGATACACCATATCAACAAACTGAAGGAGAAAAACCATATGATCATCTCAATAGATGCAGAGAAAGCTTTTGACAAAATTCAACACTCATTTATGATAAAAACCTTGCAGAAAGTAGGCATACAGGGAACTTTCCTCAACATAATAAAGGCCATATATGACAAACCCACAGCTAGCATCGTTCTCAATGGTGAAAAACTGAAACCATTTCCACTAAGATCAGGAACAAGACAAGGTTGCCCACTCTCACCACTCTTATTCAACATAGTTTTGGAAGTTCTAGCCACAGCAATCAGAGAAGAAAAAGAAATAAAAGGAATCCAAATAGGAAAAGAAGAAGTAAAGCTGTCACTGTTTGCAGATGACATGATACTATACATAGAGAATCCTAAGGATGCTACCAGAAAACTACTAAAACTAATCAATGAATTTGGTAAAGTTGCAGGATACAAAATTAATGCACAGAAATCTCTGGCATTCTTATACACTAATGATGAAAAATCTGAGAGTGAAATTAAGAAAACACTCCCATTTACCATTGCAACAAAAAGAATAAAATATCTAGGAATAAACCTACCTAAGGAGACAAAAGACTTGTATGCAGAAAACTATAAGACACTTATGAAAGAAATTAAAGATGATACAAATAGGTGGAGAAATATACCATGTTCTTGGATTGGAAGAATCAACATTGTGAAAATGACTATACTACCCAAAGCAATCTACCGATTCAATGCAATCCCTATCAAATTACCACTGGCATTTTTTACAGAACTAGAACAAAAAATTTCACAATTTGTATGGAAACACAAAAGACCCTGAATAGCCAAAGCAATCTTGAGAACGAGAAATGGAGCTGGAGGAATTAGGCTCCCTGACTTCAGACTCTACTACAAGGCTACAGTAATCAAGACAATATGGTACTGGCACAAAAACAGAAATATAGATCAATGGAACAGGATAGAGAGCCCAGAGATAAACCCACACACATATGGTCACCTTATCTTTGATAAAGGAGGGAAGGATATACAGTGGAGAAAAGACAGCCTCTTCAATAAGTGGTGCTGGGAAAACTGGACAGCTACATGTAAAAGTATGAAATTAGAACACTCCCTAACACCACACACAAAAATAAACTCAAAATGAGTTAAAGACCTAAATGTAAGGCCAGACACTATCAAACTCTTAGAGGAAAACATAGGCAGAACACTATACGACATAAATCACAGCAAGATCCTTTTTGACCCATCTCCTAGAGAAATGGAAATAAAAACACAAATAAACAAATGGGACCTAATGAAACTTAAAAGCTTTTGCACAGCAAAGGATACCATAAACAAGACCAAAAGACAACCCTCAGAATGGGAGAAAATATTTGCAAATGAAGCAACTGACAAAGGATTAATTTCCAAAATTTATAAGCAACTCATGCAGCTCAATAACAAAAAAACAAACAACCCAATCCAAAAATGGGCAGAAGAACTAAATAGACATTTCTCCAAAGAAGATATACAGATTGCTAACAAACACATGAAAGAATGCTCAACCTCATTAATCATTAGAGAAATGCAAATCAAAACTACAATGAGATATCATCTCACACCGGTCAGATTGGCCATCATCAAAAACTCTAGAAACAATAAATGCTGGAGAGGGTGTGGAGAAAAGGGAACCCTCTTGCACTGCTGGTGGGAATGTAAATTGATACAGCCGCTATGGAGAACAGTATGGAGGTTCCTTAAAAAACTACAAATAGAACTACCATACGACCCAGCAATCCCACTACTGGGAATATACCCTGAGAAAACCATAATTCAGAAAGATTCATGTACCAAAATGTTCATTGCAGCTCTATTTACAATAGCCAGGACATGGAAGCAACCTAAGTGTCCATCAACAGATGAATGGATAAAGAAGATGTGACACATATATACAATGGAAGATTAGTCAACCATAAAAAGAAATGAAACTGAGTTATTTATAATGAGGTGGATGGACCTGGAGTCTGTCATACAGAGTGAAGTAAGTCAGAAGGAGAAAAACAAATACCGTATGCTAACACATATATATGGACTCTAAGGGAAAAAAATGTCATGAAGAGATTAGTGGTAGGACGGGAATAAAACACAGACTTACTCGAGCATGGACTTGAGGATATGGGGAGGGGGAAGGGTGGGCTGAGACGAAGTGAGAGAGTGGCAGGGACATATACACACTATCAAATGTAAATTAGATAGCTAGTGGGAAGCTGCTGCATAGCACAGGGAGATCACCTCTGTGCTTTGTGACCACCTAGAGGGGTGGGATAGGGAGGGTGGGAGAGAGGGTGATGCAAGAGGGAAGAGATATGGGAACATATGTATATGTATAACTGATTCAGTTTGTTGTAAAGGAAAAACTAACACACTATTGTAAAACAATTATACTCCAATAAAGATGTTAAAAAAAAGAAAAGAATAAACAAATGATTAAGATAAAAAAAAAAACACAGGAGAAAGTTTTTTTCAACATTGGAATAGGCAAAAAATTCTTAAGGATTCAGTACATATAAAGAAACTATAAAACTATTTTTAAAAAATGATAAACTGGACTCCATCAAATGTTTTAAGTTTTGCTCTTCAAAAGACACAATTAAGAAAATAAAATTGCAAGCCAGATGTTAGAAGAAAATATTTATGATGCATATATCTGATAAATGACTTGTATTTGTAATATATAAACACAACTCAATAATAAGACAAACAAACCAATTTTAAAATGAGCAAAACAAGGCTTCCCTGGTAGTGAAGTTGTTAAGAATCTGCCTGCCAATGTTGGGGACACGGGTTTGAGCTCTGGTCCAGGAAGATCCCACATGCCATGAAGCAACTAAGCCCCTACACCACAACTACTGAGCCTGCACTCTAGAGCCTGTGAGCCACAACTACTGAGCTCGCATGCCACAACTACTGAAGCTCATGTGCCTAGAGCCCATGCTCCATCCACAACAAGAGAAGCCACCATAGTGAGTAGCCTGCTCAACACAACTAAGAGTAGCCCCTGTTCACTACAACTAGAGAAAGCCCATGGGTAGCAACGAAGACATAACACAGCCAAAAATAAAAATTAATTAATTTTAAAAAAAAACAAAAAAACAAGGTGAACTCTCACTTCACACACACTAATATAGCTAAAAGTAAAAAGACTAAAAATAAGTGTTGACAAGGACATGGAGCACCTGGAACTCTCATATGCTGCCTGTGGAAATTTAAAATGGTAAAACTACTTTGGAAGAGTTTGATGGCTTCTTAAAAAGTTAAATTTTCCCTTACCCTTTGGCCCATAAATTCTACTTCTAGGTATTTACTCAAGAAAAATAGCAGTATATGTCCACAAAAAGAAATTGTACACAGTTTCATAACAGATTTATTCATAATAGCCAAATACTGGAAAAGTCTCAAATGGCCATCAACAAATGGCTGGATAAACAAATTGTGCTATATCCATGCAATGGAATGTTACTAAGCAATGAAAAGAAAAACTACTGATGTAATAAGTAACATGAATGATTTCATGGGGTAAGACTGTCCTGAGTCTTGGCCTCCAGTACTACTTACTTACCTAATAAGCCTTCAGCTACTGTTTCCAAGAGAATAGCAGTTCCCTTGGCAAGAAAATGTTATGCAGAAAGCCTAGTGAGTGGAATGGTCCCCAAATACCCATCAGAACCCCTAATGCTGTGCTGCTGGACAGAAGCCCGCTCTCCTGTTTTTTGTTTTGTTTTGCTTTGGTTTGATTAGTTTGTTTGTTTTTGAGGATGGGCCAGCATTTTAACTAGAAACTTGGTTTTTCTTTATCAGAACTCAGGACTTAATATTTTTCTCCAGTATTATGAGCTTTACCTCTAAATAGCTTTTCGCTTTATTGCTAGGTTTGACACTTCCAAACTTATAACTGTGTATCCCTTTCATTTATAAGAATTATTGCTTTTTTGTTAATTTAATGCACTGGTTTTGTTCCTTGAGTTTAGATGCAAAAAATGACACACTCTTACCAGTCAAATCTGAATAATGCTGGATTTTTTTTTCCTTTGATGAGGAGAGAGTGGAGGTGGAAATGGGTGGGCGGTGATAGTTTACTCTTAAAAAATCAAGGGTTTTTTTTTTCAATTTATGTAAGTGATACTTGTTGGTTACACAAAAAATGCTGTCTTTCCTCACATATTGGAAGCACTCTTTCCATGGACCATGCACTGAAAGTGATTCAAGTGGGACTAACTCTAGGCACACGTTTTCCCTGACCCCATTACGAACAACAGAGGTGGGTATGTACCCCTTAGATCAAGGTGGGCACATGGTCTAATCAAGATAATCACAAACTACAGAGGAGCGATATATACCCATCAGAAAAGCAAACATTTCTTTAGCTCTGGGATAGAGAGCTATAAGAATGACAGAATTAGAAATCTTTTTCAGTCAACTTATCTGGTCTCACAAAAGAAGCCAGGGTCTGCAGCAAGGAAAAATTTTATCAATACAGTAAACGAATCAGAGATAAGATAAAATGAGAGGAAAGTTAGACTCAAGACCATGTCAATGGAGCCACTGGATTTAGACTCAAGAATGCTCTATCCCCCTAATTTTTGGTTACTTGACAAATTCCTAATTTTGCTCACGCTGTTTGGTATTGGGTTTCTCTTACTTGTAACTGAGAGTCTTGACAATAAAAAAGTATAAGAAGGAGAAACAAGTACTGTTAATTACACCACCAAAAGATAACTGTATTTTTTAGTATTTTGTGGGTTTTTCTCCCACTGTTTTTCTATGCCTACTGTATTTATAATCATACACCAAAACCTATATCCTTTTTTTGCTTAATATAATTATATAAGCTTTTCTTGGGTAATTAAAAATTATTTGAAAATATCATTGATTATGGACGTAAAATATCTCATCATGCAACTATACTATAATTTTACCCATCCCTCCATTATTGAATATTTAGCTTGTTTCCAATATTTCTCCTTATGAATAATACTGCAATAAATATCTTTGCACCTAGAGATTTTTTTTCTACATTTAGGATTATTTCCTTCACACATGATCTCAGGAATTTAATTACTGGGCAAAATGTATGAACATTTTAAATGTCCATGATAAAATGTGAAAAATTTGTTTCCAAAGAGCTGTAAAATTAATAACCTCAGCAAAATTATATAAAGATACCAAATTCATGTCTCCACATCCACATTAAATATTACCATTTAGGGGCTTCCCTGGTGGCGCAGTGGTTGAGAGTCCGCCTGCCGATGCAGGGGACACGGGTTCGTGCCCTGGTCCGGGAAGATCCCACGTGCCATGGAGCGGCTGGGCCCGTGAGCCATGGCCGCTGAGCCTGCGCGTCCGGAGCCTGCTCCGCAATGGGAGAGGCCACAACAGTGAGAGGCCCGCGTACCGAAAAAAAATAAAAATTAAAAAAAATAAAATAAATAAATGTTACCACTTAAAACAATTTATTTTTGGCCGCTCGGCTTGTGGGATCCTAGTTCCCAACCAGGGGTCAAACCCAGGCCCCCTGCAGTGGAAGCACGGAGTCCTAACCATTGGGCCACCAGGGAATTCCCTAAAACAATCTTTTATTGGTTGTATAGTTGAAAATGATATGGCATAACTTTGTTGTTTTAATTTGTATTTATTAGAGAGAAAATTCATGAGCATAAATTTATAATTCATTTATTTTTTCTGTCTTGTGGCTTGTCTCTTCTTGTTCTTGTCCATGTGTTTATTGGGGACATTATGTTTTTCTTACTAATTTGTTTGACCTCCTTATACTAAAGGTATTAACATGTCACATTTATTACAAGTTGACTGTGCATTGTTGAAAACAATTGCCTTGTATTTTTTTTTAAAGCACAAATTTAAAGCTTTATGCATCACATCTGTTTATCTTTTCCTCTATTGTTTCTTCTCTCATCTCAGAAAGTCTCTTTCCCCATTTAGAGAGTTGATAACCACTTTTATGTACATTTAGAGTGTTTTTAATAGTTTTGTGTTCTACTTTCAGTTGATTTAACTATCTGATCTTTTTTGCAATATTTTTCAAGCATGTATGAGGAAAAAGCCAAGAATATTCCTTTGCTCTAAACAACCAATAGTTATAAAGCTTCTTTTATCACATATTAAACTTTTAATTTTTTTGGTTTTGAATTTTATTTTATATATTTTTTTATACAGCAGGTTCTTATTAGTTATCTATTTTATACATATTAGTGTATATATGTCAATCCCAATCTCCTGATTCATCACACCACCCCCCATCCACCACTTTCCCCCCTTGGTGTCCATACATTTGTTCTCTACATCTGTGTGCCTATTTCTGCCCTGCAAACTAGTTCATCTGTACCATTTTTCTAGGTTCCACATATATGCGTTAATATATGATATTTGTTTTTCTCTTTCTGACTTACTTCACTCTGTATGACAGTCTCTAGATCCATCCACGTTTCTACAAATGACCCAATTTCATTCCTTTTTATGGCTGAGTAAATTCCATTGTATATATGTACCACATCTTTATCCATTCATCTGTCGATGGGCATTTAGGTTGTTTCCATGACCGGGTTATTGTAAATAGTGCTGCAATGAACATTGGGGTGCATGTGTCTCTCTGAATTATGCTTTTCTCTGGGTGTGTGCTCAGTAGTGGGATTGCTGTATCATATGGTAGTTCTATTTTTAGTTTTTTAAGGAACCTCCATACTGTTCTCTATACTGGCTGTATCAATTTACATTCCTACCAACAGTGCAAGAGGGTTCCCTTTTCTCCACACCCTCTCCAGCATTTGTTGTTTATAGATTTTCTGATGATGCCCATTCTAACTGGTGTGAGGTGATACCTCGTTGTAGTTTTGATTTGCATTTCTCTAATATTTAGTGATGTTGAGCAGCTTTTCATGTGCTTCTTGGCCATCTGTATGTCTCCTTTGGAGAAATGTCTATTTAGGTCTTCTGCCCATTTTTGGATTGGGTTGTTTGTTTTTTTAATCACATATTAAACTTTTAAATCTTTCTATTCGTATACCAGCAATACTCTATTTTATTTATTTTTTAACGTCTTTGGTGGAGTATAATTGCTTTACAGTGGTGTGTTAGTTTCTGCTTTATAACAAAGTGAATCAGCTATACATATACATATATCCCCATATCTCTTCCCTCTGGCTTCTCCCTCCCACTCTCCCTATCCCACCCCTCTAGGTGGTCACAAAGCAATATTCTATTTTAATTGCTATAATTTTGTAATACCTTTTATCACCTGGTAAGGCTAGCTGCCCATCCCACTGATAAATTATTTTTGAAAATGTGTTCTTATATTGTCTCACCTGTTAGCTCTGTCTGATGACCATCACACACACACAAAAAAACTAACACCTCTGAAAATTCACCAGCAACAACAGAATAGGAAAAGGGGTATAACTAAAAGTTATAAACTTAAAAATGTGGCTATTGAGGAAAGAGACAAAGCATTCTGACAGATCAAAGCTCAGCTTCTGAGCCCACTGCAGCCCTCTACCCGCCACGACCGCACCCAGAAAGAAGGAGATTGGACAAATTCCTGAGATCTCTCACTAATACTCCCCAATCTGTGGTTAAACAGACTCAAGAGGTAAGTAAGCAGCTCAGAGAAACACTCCTCACAGTGTAGACCCCAACTTCAAGATCTCACTAGAAACAGAAAGAGTCCCAGGGAACTATCAGGAATCCAGTGGTATCCCACCATGAGAACAGGAGGCATGGCCAACAAGGTGGATTAATTCCTGGTACCAGATATGTAACATCATTTTAGAAAAGAGAGTAAAACCTAGGTTACAAAGGCTGCACACAGCTGCAGTGGAGGTCTGCTCCTACTCTTTCTGCCTTCAGTCTCAGAAGAGTGGATAGAAAGCAAATTTTAGCTCCACCCTTGGAGGTGAGACATGCAAGCGTCAGGGATGGAAGAAGTCATGGAGAATTCACCATCAGTGTCTCAGAGAGAGCTGAAGTTCTCAAAAGACCTGCCCACGTTCAACACGAGCAAGCGAGAATCAGCCAGGTACACTACAGAAAACAGAAAGAGAAACACAACATGCCAAAGAAAAACTGAAAACCCAGTCTGGGAGAAAAATATATACACCAAGCGAAAAAAAATTTTTTTTAACTTCCAGTGAGTGCCTGTTCTATGGAAGATTGTGATAAGAGCATGAATAAAATAAGATGGATCTCAAAGATAAGAGGTAAAACAACAGAACTTCCAGGACGCTGTTAAGTGAGAAGGGTGAAAGTAGGCATCCTTGTTTTGTAAACAATTTTGATGGGAATGTATTCTGTGTTCCACTATTTTATTATAATGGTGGACATTGTTTTGAATGTGTTATTCTTTATCATGTTAAGGAAATAGCATTCTATTTCTAATTCATAAAATGTAATAGCAAATGGTTGAACATCGACTCAACCTATTGCAGCTGGCATAAACAAGCTCTTTTACAAGACCTTTTTATTCTTGCATCACACTTACAAAGATGACTCAGTGCAGTCATCAGAACTTGTCCACATAAATGATGAGTGAGACATTTCATCATATTTCCTTTTAACAACCAGACTTTCTGTCATATAGCAAATTCAGTGACTCATTTTTCAAAGGCAAGTTTTTCCACTGCTGTTATTTACAGGATTGCCGCCATTAGGGCTACAGGTTGTACAAATACTCTATCACCCAAATGTCTTTGGGGTCATTCTTTCTAAAAGCGTAAGCTTTAGAGTCAGACAGCTCTGAGTATGAATCCTTGCTCTACAATTTACTAATTGTGGCTTTGGATCACAGTTTCACCAGTTTCCTTATCTGAAATTTGGGTCTAGGTTATTTAATGTACAGGGCATTATAAGGGTTAAATAAAAGAATGTGTTTCAAGCAGGTACTTCAAATGATGACTTATATTTTTATTATTGTTATTTTTTAAATTATTATGTGTCTGGCACATAGTATATACTTAATAAATATTTACTGAATGAATGAATGATCTCTAGAAAGAATTCAAAGATGAAATAGGAAGTCTCTGTCCATAAGAAATTTCCAGGCTAGGAAATTAATTGCCAATAAAATAAATATAAATGAACTTGAGTTCTAGGTTTGATTTCATGGGGCCTGATGACTTAATTCTGTTACCCCATTACCAAGTATTCTTCCTAACTAGACCTCAGCCTGGTACCTGGGCACAGTCATAGATTAACTCCTGACCCATTATACTCTTTGGATATAGATAGCAGAAGTCAACTCAAGCTAGCTTAAGTTAAAAGAGAAAATTATACAAAAATCCAGGAACTGATGTCTCATGTGACCCATGGGCAAGTATACAACTGAATGTCAGAAGGACTGGAACCAAAAAGTGGAAAACTCCTGGGAACAAGAGTTTCTCTCTCTCTCTTTCTCTCTCTCTCTCTCTCTCTCACTTTCAGTTTTGTTTCTCTCTGAGCCTGCTTTTTTTTCTGCACAGCTGGCCTTCTTCTATCTCTAGACTGTAGGGCAGACGGTGGCCAGCCCTGAGTCTCAAATCTGCATATTTTGCATTCATCCTAATTCATATTCCTGGAGGAACTCTGGATAGCCCAGCTTAAATCAAGCATCTGCCTTGGTCCTTTCAGTGGCCTCTAGGAGAAAGGGATCAGATTGGACTATAAGGCGGCCAGAGGGTGTGGCCATAGGGTGGCCCCATCATGAAGGGAGAAATGGAAGAACACCCAGCAGGTGTCCACCTACACTCAGTACAGACTGACGCTTGACCTGTTTATAGCCCTAACTCTCACCACAAACTGAACTGCACACTAAACCTTAACCCTTGTCCCGGAATTCCACTTACACTGATCTTGTGAAGCATACATAACAAATAAAGGGAAGTGGTCTCTGCATTTTCATTGTTTCACCTACTTTTGGAAAAATGTGGTTTTTACATAGTGAATTTCATTCAAAATCATGTTTACTTGCTGTAAAATACCTGAGTGAAAACTGAGAAGGTCAAAGGAAAAAATCTAGTTCTTTCCAAATCTCACTAAAAACCTGTATATTTCCTAACATTCCTAAGTAAAGAACTAAATGAATAAAATTTCTGAATTTGAAGGTAAATATTTCTGCTTTGATGCCTGTGGCGGAGTCATGCTGACTGCTTTCATCACTGCACAGCATGGGATGTATTCTCATCAGTCGCTCCATGCACAGGAAGAGTTAGAGGCTGCGGTTATAATCAAGACCATACTTGGCCCCAGCCTCCCTTGGTTAAGGAGTTTTTGGTACCCTCCACGTTCTTTCTTTCTTCAACAATGGTCTGTCTCAAGATTAGACTTATTTTCTTTGACTTCCATCAACTTCAGCGTAATGTATATGCCTTCTTGGGGCTCCTGCTATCTCTCAATTCCTTCCCTTTATCCTTCTTCAGGACTATCATGGGACATCAGGTGCCTGGTACTAGCCAAACTAAACTAACTACAGTCTACCTTTCCCACTGATTACAACCAAAACCTCTAGACAAAATGCAAAAAACAAATACCTGAAGAGTCTAAAAAGTAAATAACAGCAGGCAGATTGAGGACTAAAGTCAAAACGTGAATAGCAACTCATAGCCTGGGTGAAATCACCTCTTGCTAACCAGAAGACCAGGAACAGCGATTCCTGAATGACAGACGTGTAAGAGAAATCCCACTTCTTTTTTTAACATGCTTTCTTTTCTCTGTTCTCTCCCAGCTCTGCCCTGAGATCAGCCCCAAGCACCGGGCTGCATTGACACAGAAGCAGCGGCAACACAAACATCTAAAATTCACCCTCCGCAAAATCTCTCTCTCTGACCAGAGAAACCAGTGAAATGGACCATGCTGTTCAAATAGTGTGGGTGATCCCTGTTATTTATTTTCTTTCTTTTCTCTTGCTGCTTTATCCCCAAAGACAGCCCCAGTCACACAGGACAGCACAATAGTGCAAGAAAATAAAACTCAGAGAGAACGCTAGCTTCCTGGCATTAAGAATTAAGAAAAGGAGAGTCCCTGGGGGCTGGAGAATATAGGGACATGCCAGAGACGAAAGAGCTGGGAAAGGACATCTTCTAATTCTGTCCGGGACCCTACATAAGTCCCAGACTCAACCCCCAGTGTACACATGCAGAACAGACCCAAAGAAGCATAGCAAAGGCTTCAAGAATTAAACTACTAAAGTCCCAGACCAAACTCTGAGTGGTGCATGTGACAGATAGACCCAATAGCATAGCAAAGTTTTGAAAACTGAGTTAACATTGGAATTACCACCTTTATAAGGTGAGACACCACTTGTAGTCTGAACTGAAGCCAATCCCTGTTCCAGAGAGCTTAGAGTATGTGTGACAATGTGCCCAGTGCTGTGAGGATCCCACCCTAGCCAGATGTGGGACAGTGAGCATGGCCAGACATTAGCTATTTGTTGAAATTTTAGAAAAAAATCAATAGCAATTTTCCAGCAATGCCTCTCTGAGAAACCTGAGAAAATTCAAACATAACATTAAAAGTTTTTTGTGGACAGTTGTTGTTTTTGCATTCATCATCCATTCTCCCACTCTGGTAACTCTGTCCAGATTTTGCTTTAATGAAAATATCCCTTCTCTAGCTTAGCCATAATCAATTAAGTCAATAAATATATTCCATCCTCCTGACTCCAGTGATTGGTCAGAGATGAACACACAATCCAGCCAGAGCCAATGAGATGCAAGGAAATCTCATTCATCATTCACAAAATAGAGTCCTGATTAACAGAAGGTTTACCCCTTCATCCCTCTCTAAATCCCACGTATTTCTCCAAAAAATACAAACAAAAGCCATGTGATACAGGTGCTTCTACTTTTAATGCTGAACAACGGTATATTTACTCGTAGAAAATAATGATATACATTTTAAAAACCAAAGCTTTATAGGTAGAAATAATAATCACCTAAGGAATAGCCATACACATATAAAAGGAAATCATTCAGAATTTAAAACTGGAAGCAAAAAACTAAATTTTCCATTTCTACATTTATACAGAATGGTATAAGCTCTGCTTTGGCTAAAATCTTTGAAGAGCATCTCTCAAGCTATTGTCTCCTGAGAGGATGTTTACCACCATCAATCATCTGTAATCCCCCCCCTTTTTTTGAGGAATATTTGACAATTTAAAATGTGTATATTTAAGGTGTACAATTTGATGATTTGATATAGATATACATTGTGAAATATTCACCACAATCAAGCTACTTAACATATCTATCACCTCAGACAGTTATCATTTCTTTTTTCCTTTTCTTTCTTTCTTTACAATTCTTAAAGAACACGAGTAGATTCAGGAAGCCCAGGTCTTCCCAGACCCTGTTGGTGCTCAAAGAAAGAATGGTTTCCAAATTCCTTCATGGGTTTTGCATTGAAGGCTCAAACTACTTCCTTGAGGGAAAATTCTTTAAGTGTTCTGGAAAGTACAGTCATCCCGAACCTCGGTGGAAAAGATTCAAGCTGTCCAGTGGAACAAAGATTGGGTGTTTAAAATCAAGGAGTTCCTAAAATGAAACTGGTTTTTTTAGATAGGTATTAGTTATACGGAGAGACTGAAATGGAGTTAACTCTGGGTAGATATGAGGTTCCAGGGCTTGCTCTTCATGAGGCATTTATCAAGGACCTACAAGGGGACTTGGGATGAAGGAAGCACAGTCCTTTCTAAGCAGTCGTCCCTGGCCTGTGGGAGGATGTTTCACAGACCTAGGACTCTTATCCAGGGTAACGTAGAGGGGCACAGGTGTGAGAAAGGCTTGCAGGAAAGAGACATCACATCAGAGAAGCTTCCTGACCAGGTGGAGTTGAGAAACAGGGAAGATGTCAACATATGGAGATGGAGTTGACTTTCTGGGCCAGAGAGAAGAGCATGAGGAAAGAGACAGAGAAGAGGAAGTATGGAGTAGTGCAGGAGCCGCTGAGTAGCCAGTTGGAAAGGGACATAGTCATAGAACCACCTTCTCTGAGGGAGCACTACTGGGGAAAGGCTTAATGCATGGTGAAGGCCAATCCAAAGGCCCTCAGGCAAGCTGTGTGAGAGACGCCTACCAATACCCTCCAAAAGGCCATACACTCCTTAAAACGGGCACTGTATACTGGAAAATGCCCACGGCCCTGGGTTGGATTTCTAACTCTGCCACTAAATCCCTGTGTGACTTTAGGCATTCACTTAACTCTCTCATCCTCAGGACCCCAAGTGTAAAAAGAGGAGAATAGTATCTTTCCTGTGTACTTCACAGGATTGGCATGAACATAAGGAAAAACAGTGGGCACAGAATAGCACTGTCAAATACTTCCTTGTAGTTGGTTATCTTGTCATGTTTGTGAAACTCCCCAGTAAATGTTACCATCCTTCTAATATTACCACTACATAATAGATTTTTGAGGCCAAGGGATGTGTCTTCTTCAGGACTGTCTGGGAACACAGTATATGATTTTTTGAAAAGGTACATGATGAATGAATGAATGAACAATGTTCAGAGTCCTCCAACTAGATAATAAAATCAGTCTCCTAACTACACTGAAGACCTGTGGACTGTTCTTTGACTTTGGGCTGCTCGGCCCAGTTGAGGCTCTGAGTTAGTGGTGTTTATTCAATGTCATGGTAGAGAAGGAAGCCTGTGAAGGTGGAGTCATGGACATTATCTGCATAGACCCCATTGTTCTCTCCATTCCCATACACCTGGAGCCAGACCTGGTCACCCTTCTCCAGATAGAGGAGCACAGAGCCAGATGCCTGGTCCACGTTCTTGTCCTGGAACTGGTCATAGGTGAAGAGCACGGCCTTGTCCTTCTTGTAGAGGCTGACCTTCACATCCTTCAAGTAAACTGTGATGTGGTAGGAGAAGTAGTACAGCCCGGGAATGTTGCAGTAGAATTTGCCAGTGGTGCCATCATAGTGGTTTTGCTGATTGTAGAAGATCTTGGTAAAGCGAATGGGAATGTTGGGAATGGTGACCCGGGTCTCCAGTCCCACACTGAATGCTGAGCGGTATACATAGGCACTTTCTCCAGGTTCTCCTTTTCTGCCTGGGATTCCTGGAAAGCCTCGGGGACCTTCAACCCCAGTCACTCCATTTTCACCGGTGTCACCCTTAGGACCAGCAAAACCTAGAGAACGAGAAGACCTTAGTGACCACAAAAACAGAATTCCTGTTTAGGTTGGTTCCAGCATAAATCACTGTTCCTGTGGCCCCCTACCTACAAACTGCTTGACTTACAGAGCAAGGAACCAATGAGAGCTTCCAAAGCAGACAGCTGTCACTTCCTCCTCCACATCCCCTGCCCGACAGCAGGTCCTCCCTAAATTCATCTCCAACCTTATCTCCTATACATCTCCATCACTGATGCTCCACCCTGCCCACACTTTATGTGCCAGCTCAACCAACTACACGTCTGCTTTTCTGTGCCCTCTGTCTAGGCTGCCCTCCCTCCTTTATTCTGTCTGCACATCCTTCAAGGCCTCGCTCAAGCCCCACCTCCTCTTGAAAGCCTTCACTGTTAACCCAGGTCTGCATTGAGGGCATTTTCTCTCTATTCCACTGTTTAGGCACTTGTCCACATTCACTTCAGCATATTTGGAGTAGACTCTCTTGTGGTAACCTCTAACAGTCCTGTGCACTAGAGCAAGAGTTCTCCAAGAGAAGGACTGTGACCTGCAGGAGGTACCAGGAAGTATGGTTGAATGCCACTGGATGGAATGGGAATTAAGGGAAAATTAACGGAAACAGGAATATGAGGAAACTGGGAATAGGGATGGATGAGGGTGGGGATGGAAAGAGGATGGGGAAGGTGGTGTGAGTAGAGCACAGTCAAGAATACTTGGTTTTAAAGGTACCACGTGTGTTTACCTTTGAAAAGCCAATCCAAAATCCACTTCATGTTGCCTGTGGGTCACATTAAAAAGCTTTGTTTCTTCCCTGTGTGTAGACCTTAGTTAATAACTATTGCCCTCCTATAGTTCTGAAGCCCTCTTCTACCCAGGAGAAGTCTGTGACAGAGGAGACTAAAGACCTTATTCTTACCTGGATCTCCTTTCTCACCCTTCTCGCCAGGGATGCCATCTCTGCCATCACGCCCTGGGGTCCCGTTGTGGCCAGGATGCCCTGGGATGCCTGCCATCCAGCCTGCGCAGGCCCCCTTGGGGATGGGAAGGACTTCAGGCCCTTCAGTGGTTCCCTGGCCATGACTGGGCAGGGCTAGTAGCAGTAGAACAGCTCCCAGCAGCAGCATCCTGAGCCCTGTAACACAGATCTGTGCTATCAGACACAGAAGAGTGGACCCCACATGGCTTACCCAGTAGGACCCAAGCAGGACTCTGGCCAGTTCCGCAGAGTCTGCCTCTGAGACCTGCTCTCTCAATACTCACTTCCTCCAGGGAGACTCTTCTGACTCTTTCAGCCCACCTTGATTTCTCTCTGCCCTGAAATTTGCAGTATTTAGCATTATTCTTTGTGTGTGTGATCTCCTTTCTTTCACCATCGGTGATGGTGAGACAACACTCCTCCAATCCCTCATATCTGAGCACAGTACGAGGTACAGGGAAGGCTCCAAGAGTCAACTTGTCATGAACCTATCCCTTGAATTGTCCAAGAATGATGATTCAGATAATCCCATTCAACTCTAACCAACTTCCCTCTCTCTGGCTCCTTCCTTTTTCTTCTCTACTTCCCTTTTCCTCATTTTCTATGTCCGTTCCTCCTCCTTTCTTTCCCATTCTCTTTCTTCCTCTCCCCATTCCCTGGGCCACATGTTAGACAATTTGATATATTATGTACGTGCACACACATATGCTCACATACGCACATATACACATGTACACCCATACATGCACAGTGCACACGCGCACACACACACACAGCCTTAGTCAGACAACCAGTGACACACTGTCCCATGAGAATATCCTCTGACCGCTGCCTGGGCCACACTTCGCTGCATCTCGTCACCTGCCTGATCCCCATGCAGCCTTCAGGACACAGTGGGCTGTCCTCTCTTTTAGGAAGTCTTCCCAATCCTCCTTCCCCAATCTGGTCTGCTGTTCCTCCTCTGTGCTCCCCCAGTGCCCTCGCGTATCTCTAGCGAGGCACATCTTGCACCATACTATAACTCCTGACTTGCTCACCCATTTCAGCCATTAAACTACAAGCACCATGGTGCAAAGTCTAACCCACTACCAGCACAAAGTAGGGACTAAATAAATAGTTCTGTAGAAAAAAAAAGAGCAAGAGAGCCAGAGAGAGAAGGGAAGGAGGAAGGAAAAGAGAAAGGAAGGGGGAACGAGGGAAAGAGGATGGAGTACTTTTAGAATATATATTCTGGGTACCCTAGCAAAAAGCTCAAGGGGGACAGATGGCCAAGGGACTCCCTGTCTCAGAACTGGACCTCCATATCCCCTCCCAGAAGACAGTCCTTTACATGCACAGGGACCCTGGTCCCCATCCATCCCTGCCTCTGTTATTTAGGTGAACTTAGCCCCCCACTTCTGATTGCCAGGGTGTTAGTCTCCCCATCCCTCTCTCACCAGGGAGTGGAGAGAAAGCACCACAGAGGGGAACAGGGCCTAGGATCCTGGATCACAGGCATCACTAAGACCCTCTGTGGCGTTTGAAAGGTAGCTAATCCCAAGAACTTGATTCTAAATAAAACATGGTCCATATGTATTTTTTTACCCTAAACACTCACTATTTTTCATCAGTTTGCTTGTCTCATAGATTTCACAAAGCCTCCAGAATCGAGTTTGGCTTCAGGAGACATTTCCTCTGTGAAGGATGGAGAAAAGACCCTGATTAGAAATCTTACCCCAAAGACATGCATGGTGTCTGGAGTCCCACCACTATGGCCCATTGCCTGGGGCTCTATAATGACCCTCCATGTGACACAACCCACTCATCTTTCACATGTATATGTGAAACTTATCTCATATATATGATAAGTTTATATATAAGTTATATATAAACTTATATATATGTTTACTGTATTTATATATATATATATATATATGCTCATCTTTCATACACACACACGTGTGTGTTCATTAAAAATAGTAAGAGAGGGAATTCCTTGGCAGTCCAGTGGTTAACGGACTCTGAGCTTCCACTGCAGGGGCACGGGTTCGATCCCTGGTCGTGGAATCCCACAAGCCATGAGGTGCAGCCAAGAAAGAAAAATAGTAAGATAAATACTTTGAAAACTACAGAGATCAAAACAATCCCCACTCCCAAGAATCCATCTGTTTATTTTTAAACATGGTGTAAATAATACTTTACATAGAAATTTTATTCCGCAATTTTTGCTTTGCAATTTTCTAATTTTTATTAGAAAATTTAAATGTGTGGGGGCGGCTTCCCTGGTGGCACAGTGGTTGAGAGTCCGCCTGCCGATGCAGGGGACACAGGTTCGTGCCCCGGTCCGGGAGGATCCCACATGCCGTGGAGTGGCTGGGCCCGTGAGCCATGGCCCCTGAGCCTGCGCGTCTGGAGCCTGTGCTCCGCAACGAGAGAGGTCACGACAGTGAGAGGCCCGTGTACCGCAAAAATAATAATAATAATAAATAAATAAATGTGTGTGTGTGCTAGTCCATCAAGTGGATATAGCCAAGATATATGTCAACATTCCCATTTTACTGAACTTTGAACATATTTTCATTTAAAAACATTTTAAATCTGTAACAAACATCCTTAGGCACATAGTTTATCCTCAAATTATTGTTCTGCTATGACATATTCCCAGAAGTAAAATTTCTGGACCAAAAGGTATGAAAATTTTTAAGGCTTATGATGGATAGTCCCAAATTACAGTTTGTCATGCTGTTCCCTGGTAGTACATCAGTGTGTACATAAAGAGCCTATCTTAGCTACCCTCACCCTTTGGATATAATGAGTACAAATATTTTTGTTGTTCTTAGTTTAGTGAGCATTTGATCATTAGTGAGTTGTACATTTTATTAAAGGCCTATTTCCTAATTTAATTTCTTCATTTTTGATATATCTGTCAGTGTTCTTTATCAGTTAATTTATTAGGGACACAATGTTCTTTTTGAATTAATTTGTGTGAGCTCTTTATGCCAACACTTTGTCATATGTGCTATGACTATTAACTCTAGTGTAAAGATTATTCTTTTGTCTTGCTTATCCTGAGTTTTAGGTGACAGAAGTTTTAGTTTTTATATAGCCAACTCTGTTGGGTTTTTTGTGGTTTTTTTTTTTTGCTTCTAAGTGTTAAACGGTCCTTCTCCATACTAGAGTTTGGTGAGTACTTTATTTTCTTCTATTGTTTGGTGTATTTTAAATTTTACTCTTTAATCCATCTCTGATATTTTGTGTTGGTGTAAGCTGTGATCTAAGATACTCAAATGATTTCTTCCTATTTGAAAACTGTTTAAAAGACATTTAATCAAATTAACTTTTTTTCTCTCTGTTGGTCTGATGCATCATTTATCAAATATCAAGTTCTAATATCATCTTATAAGTAGAGTGAGAATTGAGAATGAGACCAGCAGAGAGGAGAGACAGGCAACACAACTGAGGCACATACCGATAACGATAGATGCTGCTCCCTGGTGGTCATGAGTCCCTAGTCACGGTTTTATTTTACCATTAACATGTACCTTTGTCCCCCTCTACTGGAATTGGAGGTCTCAAGGAGTGTTCTCAATAACAGCAGGAAATAAAATGAAAATGAGAGATAGTTTAAGCTTGACTTGTCCCAAGATGAGAAGAAAGAGGGGAGTTAGACGAGAAGCCAAAGAGAAAAGACCAGCCAAGCCCCTCTTGTGTTTAAGGAGAATACTTGTTCTGAGCTTTTTAAGACTTTATATGTCATCCAACCTTCCCACAATTTGTCACCTCCATCCTTTTCCTCTATAGGGTTAGCAGTAAAACTCCTAAGAAGACCACCGAGAGTCTCTGTGCTTGCTCTTCCCAGAAATGAAGAGGGCTATGCTCTTTTCCACAGGGAAACAGAAGGAGAGAATCCAGAATATGAGAACAAGTGAAGGCAGCTACAGAGGGCCCCAAAGAAGAAGGGTGACTGGGGGCTTCCTCCAAACCATTAGAAGGAGTGAAAAGTCAGGTCTCTAGGGTTCTCTGGTTCCTCCTCCACTTTAAAAAAATCAAGATTCTATTTTCCTGGGCTTCCTTGGTGGTGCAGTGGTTAAGAATCCGCCTGCCGATGCAGGGGACACGGATTCTAGCCCTGGTCCGGGAAGATCCCACATGCCGCAGAGCAATTAAGCCTGTGCGCCACAACTACTGAGCCTGTACTCTAGAGCCCGCGAGCCACAACTACTGAGCCCACGCACCTAGCGCCTGTGCTCCACAACAAGAGAAGCCACCCCAACGAGAAGCCCGCGCACCACAACGAAGAGTAGCCCCCACTCGCCACAACTAGAGATAGCCCATGCACAGCAATGAAGACCCAACACAGCCAAAAATAAATAAAATAAATAAATAAATTTGAAAAAAAAAAAGATTCTATTTTCCCAGCCCAAGGGAAGGCATTCTGTGCTCAACACTACAGTGTTACGGACAGATCTCTCCATTCATAGGGGCAACCAGTCTGGGTTCCATGACAGTAACATGGGATGACAGAAATAGAAGGAAGGATTGGGGGCAGATGGGCACACAACCCTTGGATGTTTCTGATGCTAAGAAGCAATTCTGATTGAAGAAGAAGGTTGTCATCTAACCAAGTTCTAGATGGAAAAATTAGCAACTGATAATAATTGAAGATCAGTGCAGAGATGCTGAATTTTCAAACAATTTATTCCAAAATTATCTGTGCTCTCTGTTTAGATATAGCAGTTATTACATTTTGATTTTGAAAGACCTCTCTTTCTAAAGGGGAAAACATTATTAAATAAAACTGTAATCTAGATCTATATTCTAAGATTCAATCGTGCCTATAAAGAAACCATTTACATGGGTCATGAAGCTAATCCTAAATACCACCTATAATTCCTTGTCTTTGTAGAATGCCATTTGTAAAGTCCTCACCTCACTTAATATCCCACCTAATTCTTACAATTTTGAGGGACAGGTTGAGGTAGAACACAGAGCACAGGTTCTATGACCTCAGTGGTTGGGTGAAAATAATTTGTTCTTCCTTGTAACATGTTTGTTGGAGGATTAAAAGGCACAATCCACGTAAAATACTTAGAACAGTGCCAGGCATGTGCCAGCACTCCAAAAATGTCATCTATTGTATGACTGTACCCACTCTAGAGATGAGAAAAGTGGGTTTCAGGGTGGTTAAGTGACTTGTCCAAGATCCCAGAGCTAAATGTAGAGGAGCTGGAAATCAAATTCTGGTTTTCTGAAACCCAACAATGGACCCTTAGGCATATCCCAAAAAAGGAAAGCAGCATCAAGGTCACACATCTGCCTTTTAATATTCCACTCCATAGGATGGGGGATAGAAGAGAAAATAATGTAAAGAAACCTCCAGACTATAATGCAGTGACCTGGCTTCTACTCTGGGCTCCACCAGTAACTTACTGGGTGACTTATCTGTCCCCACCCACTTTCCAG